>NC_044321.2:12253214-12869727 GCF_007474595.2 Lynx canadensis
GGCATGGGTAAGGCAAAGTAAAGCAGGAAGAGTCAGAATTTGTCAATCCTAACTTTTAGGCAAAGACATTAACATTTTACCTTACTTATCATTCCCAGCAGAACTGTCGAACAATCTCCGTTTGCGGCACAGAGTCACTCATGAACGGTGACCACGCATTCCTATGCAGGGACTAACTCTCCAGCTGCACAGATCCCCTTCTACCCTGCCATAGGCTGGGGAGCACCTTGAGAAGATGAATGAGGTGCAAGCATTGGAGCAGAGGCCAGTGTCTGTAAGAGGTAGCTCTCTAAATTTGCAAACCCACGCTGTACGACGCTGATTAGCATCACCAACCAATGTTGACATAATTCACCATTACTGCAAAATTATGCCCGCTCCAGACATGAGTGAAAGGTACCAGGGCTCCTTGGCCTGTAACCACAGAAAGGTGAGCCTTCAAGTGGCCCTTCATGTACATCACGGTGGGCGGTCAAATTTGTTTCAAGGTGTCTTAGTCCATTCGGGCTACTATAACAAAAATACTGTTGACTGGGTAGCTTACAAACAACAAAAATCTATTCCTCCAAAAAATAAATAAATAAATAAATAAATAAATAAATAAGCAAATAAATAAGCAAATAAATAAATAAAAAATATAAATGTTAAAAAAAAAATCTCGGGGCGCCTGGGTGGCGCAGTCGGTTAAGCGTCCGACTTCAGCCAGGTCACGATCTCGTGGTCTGGGAGTTCGAGCCCCGCGTCGGGCTCTGGGCTGATGGCTCAGAGCCTGGAGCCTGTTTCCGATTCTGTGTCTCCCTCTCTCTCTGCCCCTCCCCCGTTCATGCTCTGTCTCTCTCTGTCCCAAAAATAAATAAATGTTGAAAAAAAAAATTAAAAAAAAAAATCTATTCCTCCCAGTTCTAAAAGCTCAGAAGTCCAAGATCCAGGTGCCAGCAGATTCGGTGTTTGTTGAGAGCCCACTTCCTGCTTCAGAGATGGTGCCTTCTTGCTGTGTCTCACACGGTGGAATAGGCAAGAGAGCTTTCCTGGGGTGCTCTCCGGAGAGGACTAATCCTACTCATGAGGACTCCACCCTCATGACCTAATCACCTCCCCAAGGCCCCTCCTCCTTAATACCATCACCCTGGAGGGCTAAGATTACAGCATATGAATTGGGGGCAGGCGAGACGCAAACATTCAGTCCACGGCATAGGGGCTCATTTTCATTACGAAATATGTGGGTTAAAGGCACGTAGAGACAAAACAACTTTCTCATGCACAGTCCCCAAGTCTGGCTCGTTAAAAAGAAAACCATCCCCACGGTCTCCCACTCATCCCAGCCTGTTATCTCCTAATTCACGCGTCTTCTCCCTACGCCAAACTGTATCTCCGGCAGTAAGAAGAAAGGCTGTGTACAAACTCCTGGATTGGAATACACTGCCAGAGCAATAAGAATAATAAACTAAATGAAGAGTATGAATAAAGAAAGCAAAGAGATAATATTTGGCAATCCCATGCTCATTTACAAATGCAGTGTCACATCACCTCCGAAGAACAGGGGCTCAAAATCCTGAGGCTCTGCCCCTTCCCTGTAGAAAGTTAACAGAACTGAAGTCACCTAAGAGACTAAGTCTGGTGACTGCACACCACCTGTCCTACGCCTCTCATCTCGAGTTACAGCTTCCTTGTCTCCATAACTATGGGGCAAAGAACCGTTTTCTGCAAAATTTATAGCCGGGAAACCGCTCGAGAGGTTGAAGGGATGTGGCATTTCCCAGGAAGCCTGTAATCAAGGAGACAGGAGCTGAAACGAGGATCCCTATGTAGGAGGACTGGGGAGATCAACATTCCAGAATATAGACAACCCCCAGAGACTGGCTTATGGCTGCTCAAAGACCTATAGGGTTGGAGGCAGGCCTGTGAGGTGAAGTATCCCAGTTACCCTTCAGGGCTGTCAGGAACATGAGAGCCTTGGTCTAAGAAGGGCGACCTCAGGTAGTAGAGGGAGGAATGTGAGCCTCTAACAGGCTTCAAGGGGAGGACCCAGCCAGAACAGTGGGGTCCCATCGAGTCCTGACCTATCAGTCGTTGGAGGTGGGGAGCTGGCTCCCCTTGACTTCTAATTCTGTAGTCCCAGGAGAAAAGGGCCTCGATCTGAGGGGGGCAGTCCCAGGATTAGCCAGGGGTCAAAGTGATGACATTTAGGGAGGAAATCAGGGAATTACCCACACTCTAACGGAGGAGACACCACAGACCCCCCTTCCCCACCCCACCCCACCCCCCCGACTCCCGCAACCTGGGAGGCCCAGACTGGGCAGAGGCAGAGTTGTCAGGCTGAGGAGCCCCCTCATTCCTGCCTGCAGGGTCCTGGAAAGAGGAAGACCTTGATCTAGTGGGATTGGGTCCCAATCCTACAGAACGAGGAGACCCGGGAACTAGCAGGAGCCAAGGTGAGGACCTAGGATAAGAGAGAATCCCGGCCAGCAGAGAGGGTCACACATTCCCAGCGCCCTGTTCTTAATCGTGGGAAGCCAACCGCTCAGCTCAGGAGCTCCTCACTTCTGTCCGGGGCTCTCGTTCGGGAGGCCCTGGGAGAAAGGGAGCAGTGCCAATTACAGAGGAAGGGGTTCGGGTCCTAACTGGAGCTCAGGTGGGGACCCGGAATCCTAGCGAGGACCTCTCCCCAAAAGAGGAGGTGCCCAGAGCCCCGCCCCTGCTGCCCGGCCTGGCAGCCCGTGGCAGGGGTAGTTCGACGTGGAGCACTCCGACTCCCCCCTTCTAGGGACTCAGGGAGCATCTGAGATTGGTGGACTCAAGTGGGTAGAGGGAGGAGTCGCTGGCTCGGATTGAGATCTTTGGGTTGCCGTAGATCCTCCCCTGCTGACAGCCCTCAGAACCCCCTAACAGCGTTGGCCGTTTGTGGCTCACTCTGACTTCCGCCTTGGAAGTTTGGGAAGCGAGGGAGTTCGTCGGAGCGACAGGGCCTCGGATTAGTGGAGGGCGAAATTCCAGGCCTGCTCAGGTTTCAAGGTAAGGACTCTGAATGTGGACTGAGGCCACCACCACACCCAGCACCAAGGAAGCCCCACAGAGTGCTGCCCTAGCGTCCACACCGGGAGCCCCGGCACACTTGGGTGTGGACGGCACCATGGAGCGGAGGGCCTAGGCCTACGTGGGGAGGCCACGGTTTTGCCACGGGAAGAAGCCTGGGCCCTAACTGGAGTCCCGGTGAGACCTTGAGTGCTTATGAGGGGACCTTCCCCTGAAAGGGGGTGAGGGTCCGACCAGATCTAGGAGAAGCAGGCAGGGATGGCCAGATGCCGTGGGCCTGAGTTTCCTGTCTAGTGGCCGAGGGAGGTGAGGACTTGGCCGTGAGGCTGATGGACCCCGATCAGTAGAGGGAGGAGCCCAGGTTTTGTTGCATGTCAGTGGGGTCCCAAACAGCCCTTCCCCCACTCTTAGCTCCCGAAGGCCCCATACAGCCTTAGATGTACCGAGGGTCCCCTGACTTCAGCCTTGTGGAACTCGGAAAGTGAGGACCTTGGCCCAAAGGGTGTGAATTTAAGTGGAGGATGGAGATCCTGAATATGGACTGACACAACCATCCAGTGGCCTTGCCCCCCACCCCCCACCCCGTTCTGGGAGGTTCCAGCAGAGCTGTGGGGCTGACCTGCTTGAAATGTTCCTGGGAGAGGAGGGTGTTGTCTAGGGGAGTGGCCCCAATTCTGCAGCAGGAGGAGACCAAAGCCCTAACGGGAGTCCAGAGTGAGAACCCTGAGTGCTAAGGAGACGACTTCAGCCCAAAAGAGGGGGCAGACCAAAACTCTACCCATGCTCTCAGTTCCAGGAGGCTCTAGGTAGGTGTCCCCCATGTGGTTTGTCCGGGCTTCCCCTCCAGCGACTCAGAGTGTAGCAGGATTCTCGCACAGAGTCGTGACACCGAGGCTTTTCTTTCCAGGAAGCAACTTTATTCCTGCAGGCACCGCTCAGTTGGGTTCGTACCAAAGAAATGAGCCCCGAACGCCACATGGCATAGTTTTTAAATATATTTTCTACTTCTTTGTCTCCCATACATGGGAGCACACAAACATGCAGTGATTAAGTGGTCTCATGTTACAAGGTCGTGAGGGATGTTGTCACGTACCCGTATAGCCAAGTTGCCTTGAGGTTTTTGTTTTGTTTTGTTTTGTTTTGTTTTTCTCTCCTTAGGGAGGGGACCCTACTACAAGAGAAGTGAGGACCTTGATCTGGGTCTGGTTCACTCAGTTCATTAGAATGAGGAGTCAGGAGTCCTACTCTGAGCCAAAATCAGAACCCTGGGTGAGGACTGAGCTAATGACCCAGTGGAGAACTGTGGGATCCCATAGGGTCCCCTCCTTGTTCTCAGGCTTTGTAGGCCCCCAGCAGCCTTGGTAGGATGTGGCTCACCCTGGCGTCTAACGCTGGGGTCCCATTTAAGCAAAGACCTTGGTGTAAAAGGTGTGGACTCAGGCCCACTGAAGGTGGAGGCCCAGGACCGGTCACGTGGCAAGGTGAGGATACTGAGTGAGGAAATGGGGACCAGTTAACTCCCAGTGGTGACGCTTGCACCGAGCCTAACCCCTAGGAGGCCCAGGGCAGAGCTGACAGATTCAGATGGCCCCTGACTTCAGCTTGCAGGATTTCAGTAAATGAGGGCCTTGGTTTAAGGACTGGCTGCCCCAGTCCGGCAGAGAGAGGAGTCCCAGGCCCTACAGGGAGTGAAGGTAAAAATCCCGTGTGAGCACTGGGGGAAAACCACTTCAGAACAGAGGAGGCTGCGCGAAGTCTTCCCTGTGGTGTCAGCCTGGACGGCTGTGTGCAGCGTTCTCGGGGGGGATGACTCATTTCTTAGGTGGCAGGGAGCTGTTTCAGACAGGAGCAGAGAAGCGAGGGTCTTGGATGCAGGCAGGACTAGCAGGCTGTGGCCTATGGCAGCTCTGACTTCCTCCAGCAGGTCCTCAGGGGACAGATTGAGAGAACAGAAGCCCTGCGGAGTCCTACAGCAGCGCCCTCAAGGACACCAATGGGGGGGGGGGGGCATTCTTAAAGCCACAATGACATCTCCCTGCTGAAGGGACTCACACCCTTTTATCCTCGTCCTCCAGGTGCCCACAGCACGGGCCTTCCAGTGACACTCGGCCCGCCATTCCTAGGCACGGTCATGCCTCGAGGTCAGAAGAGTAAGCTCCGTGCCCGTGAGAAACGCCAAAAGGCCCGAAGTGAGAGCCAGGGTCTCGTGGGAGCTCAGGCCACTGCAGCGGTGGTAGAGTCTCCCTCCTCCCCCTTGCCTGTTTCTGAGGGTGCTCCCCCGCGCCCCCCTGCAGCAGGTTCTCCCCAGAAGTCTCCCAGGGCCCGGTCCACCAGCAGCCCTGCTGCAGCCATTTCGGGCTCCAGTTCTGATGAAGGTGCCAAGAGCCAAGGGGAGGAAAGCCCAGGTTTGTCCCATGCCCCGCCTTCCTCTGAAAGCGCTCTCAGAGATCATCTGAGCAAAGAGGCGGGCCTGTTGGTGCAATTTCTGCTGCACAAGTATAAAGTGAGAGAACCCATTACAAAGGCAGAAATGCTGCAGATTATCAGCGAAGAGCACCAGGAGCAATTCCCCGAGATCCTCCGGAAGACCACTGAGCGCATGGGGCTGGTCTTTGGCCTTGACCTGAAGGAGGTTGACCCCAGCGGTCAGTCTTATGCCTTTGTTAGGAAAGGGGATCTTCCCGTCGAAGGGCGTCTGAGCGATGGCGTGGGCTTTCCCAAGAATGGGCTCCTGATGCCCGTCCTGAGTGTGATCTTCATGAATGACAACCGTACCACCGAGGAGGAGATGTGGGAATTCCTGAATGTGTTGGGGGTCTATGCTGGGAGGAGGCACCCGCTCTTTGGGGAGCCCAGGAAGCTCATCACCAGAGATCTGGTGCAGGAAAAGTACCTGGAGTACCGCCAGGTGCCCGACAGTGATCCTCCTCGCTATGAGTTCCTGTGGGGTCCGAGGGCCCACGCTGAAACCAGCAAGATGAAGGTCCTAGAGTTTTTGGCCAAAGCCAGCGATACTGTCCCCAGTGCCTTCCAGGCCCATTATGAGGAGGCTCTGCGAGATGAGGAAGAGAGAGCCCAGGCCAGAGCTGCGGCCACAGCTGCCGCCGGGGCCTCGTCCAGCAGCACTTCTCAGCCCTAGTGAAGTTCAAGACAGGGCCTTCACTTTGTAGTCGGGAAGTGCTGTCAACCTTAAAGCAGCGGGGAGTCAGGTAGAGCTGGAGACAGCAGAGTATAGTTCTTCTTTGTGTTCCTGTTGTTTAGAAATAGCATATAGATTTACCTCTTTGTTTCTTAGCTTTCCAGTGTGTTGTTTTTTAAAAAGTTGATGTAAGTTCAGAATGTACGTTTATGAATGACGTGGCTCGCATACGTATTGCTGGTTACCACATTTGAGAGTAACGTTTTTGTATTTTGTAAGACAAATTGAAAACCCTTGCATCTTCTATTGTGATCCAATACAAGAAACACATAGCACTGGAATAGGGAGTTTCGGTAAAATGTAAGAGAACCCCACAGTGACACAGTTGAGGCAACAAGATAGTGAAATAAATAAAAAGTGGTTAATTCTTGGTTTTTCTTATTTCTTTCACTCTTTCTTTTGGTAAAATTAAAAGGTATATACCTGGATTTGCTTAGCTTTTCAAGAATGTGGGAGAAATCAAACTGTCGTAAATTAGAATTCTTGCTCACTATCCCTTTTGTTCACCAAGCATGAATGGAGCACCTGCTCTTTGGAAGGCTTCCTGTGAGTTCTAGGATGTGTGCGCCAGGCCCAAACCCTGCCAATGACATTTCAGAGTCCAAGAGAAGCTATCACATAAGGAACATGGTGAGATACATCCCTAATCCTGAAGGGCAGTGAACAGAAGGGAGAACAAGGGAGGAGATTCTACGTGGAAGCAGTCCGGGATACACACCCTGAGCCAAGGCAGGCTGGGAGCCTGGGAAGCTGCCGGTCCCTTTGTGGGAGGGAATGTTAAGTTTGGCTGCATGGAGGGTTAGCTGAAGCTGTTGAAATGGTGAGCGGGGACCAGAACCCCAGATGGCGGGTCTCTCAACGGACAGACTAGGTCGGCCATGGAAAATGGCTCCTAACAGTTCCTGAGGGATGTGGTGAACTAGAGACAAGTGCCCGCCCACCTGGGACGGGTGGAAGGACTGCTGTGCTGTTCCTGAGCAGGTGCACTAGCCAGGTGTTTTGTGCACTCAGTGTCCAGAGAGTTTCTTAGAATAAGGGTGATTGTGGGGGGCATCTGGGTGGCTCAGTCAGTTAAGCATCCAAGTTCGGCTCAGGTCGTGATCTCACAGTTCGTGGGTTCAAGGCCCACACTGGGATCTGTGCTGATGGCTCAGAGCCTGGAGCCTGCTTCAGTTTCTGTGTCTCCCTCTCTCTCTGCCCCTCCCCAGCTCTCTCTCTCAAAAATGAATAAACATTTCTTAAAAAAAAAAAAAAAAAGAATAAGGGTGATTGTCAGCCACTTTGCCCTGGCTGGGGTGGGGGTGGGGGTGGGGGGTAGGCGTCAATCACTCCATTAAAAAGAAACCTAAAAAGAAATTAGGCATTCTTCTGTGTAATATGGAATATTCCAAATGAGGTCTAGATTTTTGGTGGTGGTGAAATGAGTAAAAACAGAGATGGATCAGAGCACTTGGGTGGCTCAGTCGCTCAAGGGCCCAACCCTTGATTTCGACTCAGGTCATGATTCCAGGGTTGTGGGATTGAGTCCCTCCGTGGCACCTACTTAGGATTCTCTTTCTCTCCCTCTGTCCCTCCCCTGCTCACGCTCCCTCTCTGTCTCTCTAAACAAAAAAAAAAAAATAGAGATGGATTAAATGCAAGCACAGTTGAGAGGGTAGCAAGTCACTGCTGTTTGCACACCTGTAGTAGCTTCATGGCGTATCCAACTGGGAAGTCCACTACGTGCCCGCATCAAATGACTAAGCATTTTATGGAGAAATATTAGTTTTACTTAGTAAGTAGAATTTGGCTGATTTGTGTTTTTTGAGTTTTTTTCTAGAATATTGCATATTCTTTGACTTCCTCCTCAATTAAAAAAAAAAAATCTCAGCGTGGTATGTGATATTGTCTGGGTCAAAATAATCATGGGAATAATTGCTCTTCAAAAAAATCTCAGTACTTGTCAGGCTCTGAGCTGGATTTGCCACATATATTCTGTACATCCATCAGTCTTGGGAGGCGGGGCTTCTCACACTTGCTCCGCAGATAAAGAACCAGGGGTTCAGAGAGTACGCTAACGTGAGTGAGGTCACGCTGCTGCTAGGTTGCAAGGCCAGTGTGGATCCATGGCCTGAATTCATCTAGAGCCCACGCTATGCTGCGCCTCTCAGCCAGACTCAGATATCGTGTGTCATGATTCACGTTTCCTTTCACTACCCTGAGATATGTCTCAGGCGAGAAAAACAGGGCTCTGTGCACAAGCTACTGGTGTGGAATACACAGCTAGAACAATAAACTATCAAGTGGTGTGAATAAAGAAAAAGACATTTGGTGACAATATGATCATCTACATATGCAACGCCAGATGACCTCAAAAGATAGGGGCTCACAAAATCATCTCCATCCCTGCCTCATAGAAAGTCAGTGTGTTAGAACCAAAGTCACAGAAGAGGCTAAGTCCAGTTGGTGAAGAGAAGGAATAAATCAGCCGGCTTTTGCTCTGACAGCCCTACAGCCGCCCTGGGCACACCACCTTGAGCTACAGCGGCCCTGTGTCCCGCCGCCCCTGCCACACCGATTTCATCTGCAAGCTTCATCTCGAGTTTGCAGGGGCGTAGCATTTCCTAGGAAGGCTTTAAATTTTTTTTTTTTTAAGTTTATTCGTTTTTGAGAGACAGAGAGAGAGACAGAGCATAAGCGGGGGAGGAGCAGAGAGTGAGGGAGACACGGAATCCAAAGCGGGCTCCAGGCTCTGAGCTGTGAGCTCACGAACCGAGAGATCATGCCCTGAGCTGAAGTCAGATGCCTAACCTACTGAGCCACCCAGGTGTCCCTAGGAAGCCTTTAATACAGGGACAGGAGCCAAGATGTGGAACGCTCTGTAGGAGAACGGGAGATCAACACCCCAGGATATAGGTGGTCTCACACAGACTAACCTGTGGCTGCCCTCAGACCTATAGGCTTGTCAGGAACATTAGAGACTTGGTCTACGGAGGGTGACCTCAGGTCAGTAGAGGGAGTGGTGTGAACCGCTGATAGACATCAAGGGGGCGGGGGGGGGGGGGACCTAGAAGGAAGAATGAGGAAAGGACTCAACCAGAACAGTGGGATCACGTGAAGTTGTGCTCCAGCTGTCAGCTCTTGGGGGTCCAGAACAGTTGTGGCTGGATTTGGCTCACCCTGACTTCCAACTCAGTAGTGCCAGGAAGGTGAGATCTGAGGGCAGCAGCCCAGGTCAGCTGAGGGTGGCATCCCAAGAACGGGCCAGACACCACAGTGCTTGGTGTCAAGGTGAGGGCAGTGGAGGGGTGAGGGCAACACCCACCTGAGAACATAAGAGACCCCCCAAATCTCCCCTGCTCCTGCCCGAGCTGGTAACCCTGGGAGGCCTAGAGGAGACTTGTTAGATTGGGGAACCCCCCCCCCCCCGGCTTTTCTGCCTGCATGGTAGCAGGAAGAGAAGAGTCTAGTGGGGGTGGCCCCAGTTCTGCAGAGATGGGAGACTCAAGAACTAACGAATCAAGGTTAGGACTCAGTGATATGAGGGGACTCCCCTCAGCACAGAGGTTCCCACATGTTCTTATCTTGGGGTGCACAGTGCAGAGCCCTTCAGTTTTGCCTGGGGAGTCACAGGGACGGGAGGACCTCGGCGTAACGGGTGGCTCCAGTGTCACAGAGGTAGGAGTTTTGGCTCTAATTGGTGTCCAGGTGAGAACCCTGAGTAGTAATGAGAAGAACCCTCCCCAAACCATGGGGCTTCCCAGAGCCCCAGCCCTGCTCTTGGCATTGGGAGGCTGGACGCAGGGGTAAGCAGACTTATGCCCCATGTCCTAGGCACTCAAGGAGGTGAGGACTTGTGTGTGAGGCCGATAGACCCAGATCAGTAGGTGCAGGAGTCCCAGATTGTGATGCATGTCACTGGGGTCCCAAACAGCCCTTTAGCTGCTGTCAGCCCTCAGAGGTGCCGTACAGCTCTGGCCAGATGCAGCTCACCCTGACTTTCTCCTCGGGGAATCCAGAAGGTGAGGGTATTGGTCTGAGGGGCACAGACTCAGAAAAGCGGAGGATGAAGTTCCAGGACCTTGTCAGGTTTCCAGGCAGGGTCCCTGAATGTGGACTGAGGAACGCATTCTGTCCATAACCAAGGGCGCTAGCCAGTGATCCACGCTGCCCGTCCCTCCCCTCCCCGCCAGCGCTCTCTCCATACTGGGAGGGTGGACAGAGCTGTGGGCTGACTTCTGCCTGGAAGGTCTCAGGAAAGGAAGGGCCCTGGTCTAATGAGATGGTCCCAATTCTGCTGAGACAGGAGACTGAGACTGGGTCCTAACTGGAATCCAGGTGAGGAACCCAACTACCAACCAGAGGACCTCTCTCACGACAGGGAGGCCACCCAGAGCTCCACTGGGAGTCCTGGGAGCCCCAGGCAGGGGTGGTTCAGTGGCTGCCCTGAACTCTCCCTCTAGGGTGGCAAGGGGTAAGGGCTTTGTTCAGAGGCTGGTGGGCTCATGTCAGCAGAGAGACTTCCAGTGAGCCCAGGCCAGAGAAAGCTCTCGCTGAGCTGTCAGCCCCAGCTGCCCCCTGGCAGGGATGGTGGCTGAGGTGTCCCTTCGCCTCCTCCTAGGGATCCCAGGGAGGGGAGGGCCAGGTTTTAGGCATCAACTTCAGCAGAGCAGAAGGGAGGGGCTCAGGCCCTGCCAACAGTTGATATGATGGTGCTGACTGTATACTGAGAGGATCCTCACTACCAGCCCCTGCTGTCACCCCAGGCAAGGCCTGCAGGCTGTGGCCTAAGGTGAGTTTGTAAGGGTTAAATTGTAGTGTAGGGCTAACGCTTAGCTTGAAAAATAACAACTCTGTTCTGACACTGAAGGTCAAAAGATAACAGCCTTGCTTTTACTCTTGTAAATCATACTTCATACTCTTGTGAATCAGGCTTTACCAATGAAGGAAACAAAAGCTCAAAAAAAGAGCATCAGAGACAAGGTCAAGGAGATCCACTGGTTGCAACTTAGCGGCAGAAAGTTTAAAATAATCACCTCATTCGATAACTGTTTCTGACTCATCTGGCAACTGTTTCTAACTCACCTGGGAACTGTTTCTCTGTTCTGTTCCCAGATAATGATAAAACGATGTGATTGGCTTTAAAAACTCTGTACCCCGGCTGTTCGGAGCCACACTCTTATCAAGAGCGTTGGTCCCGATTGGTCGGCCTTGCCTCTCATTGTAATAAACTTTGTTGCGACTGTCACTGGTGCCTGTAGCATTCTGTTTCAGGAGTCGTGTGGATGCAACAAGTTCTAACTTCCCCAGGGAACCTCGAGGGACAGGCTGAGCAGGAGAACCAGGAAGACTGTCGGGTCCAACAGCAGTGCCCTGGTGAAGGGGCTCACAGCCTCTCGCCCTTCTCCTCCAGGAGCCACGCAATGCGCCCTCCCGACACACTCCTTTCTGCTGTTCTTAGCGACAGTCACCAAGTCACGAGGTCACAAGAATAAGTGCTACGCCCATGGGAAAAGCCACCAGGCCTGAGATGAGTCCCAGAGTCTCGGGTGCTCATGCTACTACGACAGTGGAAGGACAGTCCGTGTCCTCTCCCTCTTGTGGGCACATTCCCCGGGGAGAAGGGCGACATCAGGTCAGATAACATTCTCCATGAGCCTCAGAGAGCTCCAACCCACCACTGATTTCTGTGGCTGTTTTACGCACAGAATCTTATGAAGGTGCTAAGAGCAAAACTGAGGAAAGCACGAGTTCCTGCCAGGAAAATGTAAATATTTTTTTAATGTTTAAATGGGGGAGGGGCAGAGGGAGAGGAAGAGAGAGAATCCCAAGCAGGCTCCCGCTGTCAGTGCAGAGCCCAACACAGGGCTCCATCTCACGACTGTGAGATCATGACCTGAGCCGAAATCAAGAGTTGGACACTTAACCAACTGAGCCACCCAGGTGCCCCTAATGTGAATTAAAAAAAAAAATATATATATATATATATATATATATATATATATATATATATATATATAGTTTATTTATTTTTGAGAGACAGACAGAGCTTGAGCAGGGGAGGGGCAGAGAAAGAGGGAAACACAGAACTCAAAGCAGGCTCCAGGCTCTGTGCTGTCAGCACAGAGCCCAACGCGGGGCTTGAACTCACAAGCTGTGAGATCATGACCTGAGCCAAAGTCGGACGCTTAACCGACCAGGCCACCCAGGCACCCCAATATATTTGTATCATTGTTCACTAGAGAGGAGTCCCCTAAGTCAGCTATATGGGACCAGGAAAACCAGACACAGTATGAAATGGCTTTTCTTTTCCAATGAGATACCCATCGTACCACTCCTTAAATCAATCAAATATGCACACAAAAAAGTGGCAAAGATAAGTGGGCTTGGTCAACATCCCCGCAAATAGTCAAGAATGGGCAAAATGAAAACTGAGAAACAAGAATGTGAGGAGAACAGGGGAGGAAGTGTTGGCCTCAAACTAAGCTCTGAGAAGAACTCATAGAACGGTGAGGCTATGAGCAAGCACTTGAAGGATGGGCAGATGTGCAGTCTGGAGGTGGGGAGGACTGAGAAGGACCTCTAGGGTACAAGGAGTCTCTCGCCACACATCCCCACTGAACCCTTTATTCAATTCTCTGTGCAATTATTGGGGAGCCAGGGGGTTCCAGGCTGCCCAAGAGGAGAGCTAGCCTTGGCTTTGTGCACGACAATGGACAGGTGAACAAGACAGTCCCCCTTTCTCGTGGGCCAACAGACTAGGGATAAAAGATCTTAGTATGCTTTGACATTTAGATTCTCCGAAGTGTGAGAACCCTCGGTCACAAGCTAGCAGGAAAAAACAAGAGCTTGACAAAATCAGGAGTGCCTTTCTTTTCTGGGTTAAAGTTAATATTCATTCTTTTACAATGAGTCAGAAATTTCAGGACATCAATGCATTCAGCCTTGGCTTTTTATCTAGTCTAGTCATCCAGAGGGATTGTGATACAACTCCTCCCTTTTATTTTGTAACTCTGAAATCTATATTGCATACAGAAAAGCCTGTAAAATATGTGTGTAGAGTTTAAAGAATAATTACGTGAACACTTATGTGCTCACGTGAAAATTAAGAAATAGAACATTGTCGGTAACTCAGTAATCCCCAGTGTCCTTCCTTAATGATATACAACTTCCCACCTCCTATGGACTGAATGATTGGGTCCTCCCCTTCCATATGCTGAAACCCCAAGGGCATGCTATTTGGAAGTGGGGCCTTTGGAAAGGGAATTAGGTCATGAGGACAGAAACCCCATGATGGCATTAGTGTCCTTAGAAGAGGAGAGCTAGCCTTTCACCCACCCCTTGAGAAGACATAACAAGAAAACATCCCTCAACAAGCCAGGAAGAGGGCCCTCACCAAGACCTGAAGCTGTGGCACCTTGACCTTGGACCTCTCAGCCTCCAGAACTGTGAGAAACAAATGTCTGCTGTTTAAGTGACCCAGTCTATGGTAATTTGTTGTAGCAGCTGGAGCTAAGACACTACCCCAGAGGTAATCGCTATTCTGAATTTTGTTATTTGTTTTCTTTTCCCCCGACTTTGAATACATCTTTAAACAATCTAATCCTTTGTCCAGTTTTACCTGCCTTTGAACTTTATATAAATGGACCTACACTGTAGGCAATCACCTGAGACTTGCTTTCTTTGCTATTATGTGCGGTATTCACCCACGTTGAAGCACACAGTCCTCGTTCGCTCGTATTCATTGCTGCTATAAGATTTGTTTTGTGCCAGTCCCAGCCTATCGATAAGTAGTGTTACGGCTGGACGGGCCTTGTGGTTCTTACTATGATTGTAAGGTGCTCTTCAGCAATAACCAATAACCACCAGGGAACTTGGGAAAAAATGAAGGTTTATTACTTACGGGACCTGGAAATTACACAGCACACCTGGGGCTACACAATGAGGTTGCAGGTAGAAAGAGAGAGAGAATACCAGCTTAAGGGCCTGGTGTTCTGCTTTTATTGGGGTCAAGGATGGGGCCTAGGATTTCCGCAAGTTCACTCTTTATTTGTAAATTGAAAACATAAGGGCAGGAATTCAAAACACAGGAAGAGAAAAAAAATAGCCGCCCAAATGGTCATTTATGGAAATCAACCAAAATTTTTAAAACAAAGAAGCCTGGGGGTTAGGGAGTGGCTTGGCTTTTTATCTAGTCTAGTGTGGCGGGCAATGTGTTTATTCAAGATAGCCCTCTTTGAAGTAGATCCTGGGCAATCAAAACTTCAATCAGGCACTTGCATTACAAAAAGAAAAGCCAACTGTCAGGACTTACACTACACATTCCAAGGCATAAATATACCACAATATCTTTATCCACTTTTCTTTGGCTAATATTTGAGTTGTTTAATGCTACCATGAAAACTTTTATAGCTTCTCCTGGTTCACTTGTGCAAAAGGCTTTCTAAGTTTCATATCTAGTACTGGAATTACTGGGTCATAGGGCATGCACATGTTCAAGTTTACTAGGTGACTGCCTAACTCTTTCCAAAGTGGTGATACTAATTTTCACCACCGCAGAACAGAATATGTTGATCTATATCTTTCACCAGTATCTGTATTTTTCCACTTTTAAATTTTTGTCCATTTGATGTATAGCAACGTCTCACTGGGTGTTTACTTTACATTTCCCTGTTACTAATGAGGTTGATGGCCTCTCCATATGTTCGGGCATCTTCTGAGATGTCTATTTAAATTCTGTACTTATTTTTCTTTTTTTTTTTAATTTTTTTAATGTTTATTTTTGAGAGAGAGAGAGAGAGCCAGAACATGAGCAGGGGAGGGGCAGAGAGAGAGGGAGACAGAATCTGAAGCAGGCTCCAGGCTCTGAGCTGTCAGCACAGAACCCGATGTGGGGCTTGAACCCACAAACCGTGAGATCATGACCTGAGCCGAAGTCAGATGCTTAACCGACCGAGCCACCCAGGCGCCCCTGTACTTATTTTTCATAATTTTTATGCTGAATTCTTTTTTTTTTTAATGTTTATTTCTGAGACAGAGAGAGACAGAGCATGAGTGGGGGAGGGGCAGAGAGAGAGGGAGACAGAATCTGAAGCAGAGCCTGACGTGGGGCTCGAACTCACAAGCTGTGATCATGACCTGGGCCAAAGTTGGACACTCAACCAACTGAGCCACTCAGGTGCCCCGTTATCTATTTTTTTTAAATGTTTATTTATTTTTGAGAGAGAGAGAGAGAGAGAGACAGAGACAGAGTGTGAGCGGGCAAGGGGCAGAGAAAGAGGGAGACACAGAATCCGAAGCAGGCTCTAGGCTCTGAGCTGTCAGCACAGAGCCCGATGCGGGGCTCGAATTCATGAATCAGATCAGGACCTGAGCCGAAGTCGGACACCCAACCGACTGAGCCACCCAGGCACCCCTAGTTAGTTAATTTTTAAGTTCTAAAGGCTCTATTTCAAATCTATGTGGCCATTTCCCACAATTTCTTGTCCCCTGCATGTATTGTAAAAATTATCCATTTTTTTTCCTTAAGTATAATTAGTAATCATTAGCTATTTTACATTCTGTGACTAATATGTGAAATCTTTGTAAGTCTGTTTCTCCTTGCTCTTGTTTTTGTCTGCTAATTCTCCCTCATGGTGCCATATTTTCTTGCATTGTTTAAAATTTCTTTTGCTTCTTGCTTGTATTCCTTAAAAATTTTATTTGCTGGAATCCTTGGAGATTGGAATGAAGTTCCTAGTATAGAGAGAACTGGCTTTTGTTTTTGTCTGCCAGCTGTGGGCACTTAGCAAATCTGTCTAAAACCATTAGATTATTGGTTGCAGCTTTGTTGAACACTCAAGAAATATGAATTTGGGCTGGCTGGGCTCTTAAGAGGCAGTTTATGATTACATCTTCCCGAGGGCATCTCTTCCCTGTCTTCTCACTACAGAGATTCAGAGAGCGATGTTCATTGCAGCCCCCTGACACTATAGTCCTTTGGACTCCCAGTGTTCTGGCTGGAGCCTTCTGCTAGACTCTTCCTCTTAGGCAAGCCCTTGGTTGTTTTCTCTGAATCCATGCCACACAACAGTGTGACACTGAAGTGCAAGTTCACATCAGTTTGGCCGGTACTTTCAGTGTCAAAGACTCCTTCAGTTCACTATTTACCTCTCTGGGTTTCCATCTTGATTCCATCTATTAACTACATGTTCCTTTCTTTCTTCCCAAATATCAGCTTTTTAACTAATTTTTAACATCTAGTATTTTAGATGTTTTCAGCAGGAGGGTCAATCTGGAAACTGCCTGTCCTATTACTGGAAACTGAAGTCCAAAGGCAATATTTTTTATATAATTACTTTGTTACTGGTTACTTTTCTATTATAACACCTATCATGTAGTCAATGAATATAATTAGCAACCCTCAGGTGCAAACGTATTTATGTCCCTGGGCAAGCTGATGCAGAGAAATGGAGAGAATCAGATGCATTCTAGTAGTTAAGAAAAGACGGCATCCTGTTCCATACTGGCTCATCTCATATAGCAGTAATGAAGATCACAGCATTGACTTGGCATATTCCTACTGCCTCTTTATTCTCATCCCCAAACAATATTAAGCCGTATTCAGACTGTGCTCACCATGACTTAAGCCCTCCTTTTGTGAGATTTCTTTGCCCTCCAACCCGTGTCCAAGTGTGTCTGAATCAAAACGTTCCATGATTCTCAACCTAGGGTGATTTTGTCCCCCAGGACATGCTTGGCAATGTCAGGAAACCGTTTTGGTTGTCACAACTCCTTGTGGGGGTGCTACTGGGACGTAGCGGGTAGAGGCTTAGGATGCCACTACACAGTCCTCCAAAACAAAGAATTATCTGGCCCCAAATGCTATAGTGCTATGGCTGAGATATGCTGGGAAATGATGAACCCAGAAGGGCTTGCCCATGAGAGGATCAATTCCTCAGAAAGTGCCAATGGCAAAAAATGTAAACTACATTATCAGCCAAATGCAATTCTATGGCCTCACAAAAGGAAGGTCTAATTATTAGGCTCCTCTCTAATGTAAAAATGGCATCATTATAGTAAGCTGGCGCCATCTCTGCGCTGAGTGAAAACTTTCACAGAAATATTTAAGCAGTCCATGTTTCATTCATTGCAGTACATATAAGCTGTCTTTGGGGACACGCACACAGAGTGACTTAGTTAAGTACAAGGGGAAAAAGTTCCAATTTCTAGTCCCATTTGTTTCCAACAAGAGTGGACTCACTAATTGTATACTGAGTGTTATGATGAATCGGGGCAATTCAGAACAATTTCAACTTCCACAAGAGGGAATCTGACCAATGGTCTCCCAGGATAGCCATGTAATATTATAACTGAAATATGACTATTAGAGTTGGAGAATCAATATACATTACCAACAATTTCAGTGGCTTCCATTCAGGAGACCACCTCCCCTTAGAAAAAAATAATTCACTAGCACTTGAGAAATCAGGAAATTTTCCTCAAGATGATTCAATGACATTTTAATATTGATGTTTAACTGATGACACAAAATACATAAAATTTCAATGATTCTGTATGAAATAATCTTGTACCCAAAGACTTCCTAAAGTCACTAATGAGAAGGGGGGGTGAAATAATTTCTAGGAGAAAATCTGAATCAATCAGGGTTCAATGGAGAAGCAGAAACACAATGTGTGTAGAGTAATGCATGCAGAGTAAGGGATTTATCATAGGGTTTATTGTAGGGAATATTTTGTGTAAGAGTGTTTTCTCTGCACCTAGTGTTGAGCCAGAAGGCACTATAGTGCAGCCAGGCCAGCAATTGGAGTTGAGCTGGGTCTAGATGAAAGCAAAGACAAACCGGAACCTTCATCCGTCTCTTGCTACCTCCAGCTCAATGCCACGGTAACCTTCAGGAGGAGCCACTTTTGCCCTAGCACTGCACGTGCACCTGTCCCAGAGAACTCTAAAGAGGGAATCTAGAAGAAGCTGGATGAGCTATGTGTCCAGGTACTGCCCCCTGCTGACAAGGTCAGCCGGCTCATCAGTGACAACTTGCCTGGCACTACACAGTGGATTGTTACACGTAGCTGCTAAACATAGCTGCTGCTTAACTTCTTTCTTTTTTTAATTTTTTTAATGTTTATTTTTGAGACAGAGACAGAGTGCGAGTGGGGGAGGGGAAGAGAGAGAGACATACAGAATCCGAAGCGGGCTCCAGGCTCTGAGCTGTCAGCACAGAGCCCAATGCTGGGCTCGAACCCACAAACTGTGAGATCATGACCTGAGCCGAAGACAGACGTTTAATCGACTGAGCCACCCATGCGCCCCGATGCTACTAAACTTCTAAATCTCATGCAAATTTTCCTTTTGGCCACCCCCAAACTGGCAGCATACAGGGAAAGAAACCATGGGAGGGAAACACAATAAAAAAAGGCATCACAAATACCCTGCTTTCCAAAGGAAGAGCTAATACTCATGGATAAGCATTTCCCACCATGAAATTAGTGGATGATAATATGAGAGACTGGCAGTAGCGTTGGGAATGTGGATGTCAGAGAACAGAATTCCAGAGAATGAAAAATTAAAATGACACAGGGAATCTTTCTCAGGTAACCCTCTATCCAAGAGGATGTGAACTGTGGAACAGACCGTGGGCATCATGTTTAAGCTGACAGCTAAAATTACAATTCGAACCGGGCAACGGTGAGGACTGAAAGTTAATTTCTTAGACACTATGATTCTACCTGATAAACGTGGGACTATAAAAAACTTGTTTGAAAGATTAAGTAAGCTGAAGATTGGAAGGTTAACAAATCAAAAGAAAAGGACTTATGATACTTTCTATAGAATCAGAGAAGGCATTTGATATATTCAATATCTACTCGTAATTTTATTTTTTAGTTTTTTACTATTTATTTATTTATTTTGAGAGAGAGAGAGGGCACCTGTGGGGGCAGGAGGAGGGGCAGACAGAAAGGAGAGACAGCAGGTAGCGCAGAGCCCAACACGGGGCTCGATCTCATGAACTGAGATCATGACCTGAGCCAAAATCAAGAGTTGGATGCTTAACTGACTAAGCCACCCAGGCACCCTATTCATGATTTTAAATAAACTGTTGATAAAACAAATTGATTAATTTACTCCCTTTTCATGATAGAATATAACCAAAGTCAGTATTATGATTTATGGGAAAATGCTAGAAGCACTTCCATTAAAAGTGGACAGTACAAGGATAGTTTTTATTACCATTATTATTTAATAAAAAAAAAATTATCCAAAACAATTAGACTAGAGAAATAAAAAGGCATACAACTTGGAAAAGAGGAGATAAAGTTATCATTATTCATGGATAAAATGCTTTTTTTGGTAGAAAAAAAGGTATCTGATTTTCAAATCAGATCAGGAATTTTCAAATTCCTATCAGTCCTCAAGAAAATACCACCCCTTCATGATTAATCTCTGTGTGAAATCATTAATTACTTCCTATCAGAGGCCTCTTTCCATTAGTACTATTTATCTTATGCTAATCTCTTATTTTGATGTCAGCAATACATCCTGAATTTCAAGTTTGTCATCCATTAACTTTAAAAATGCACTTCTACCTTGTACTTCTGAGTTCCTTTCCTCAATGAAACAAAATTAGGGCACTTATTAAGTAAGTCATGGGAATACAGTCAATAATAAAAAAAAAAATCAAGGCATTTAAAATATGCATGATGTTTATACTAGTAAAACTTAAATATTTCTTCCTCTGATCTCAACAGATTAGATTTCAACTATGAGCAAGGGTTTTCCATCTTGCACTTGGACATTCTGGACCAGATGTTCTTCTTTGTCATGGGGACTGTCTTATGCATTTTAGAAAGTTTAGCAGCATTCCTGGCCTCTGCCAACTAGACACGTGTAACAATCTCCAGTGAAGAAAACCAAAAATGTCTCAATACAGTGTCAAGTGTCCTCTAGATGGCAAAATCTCAATTAAATTCGGTCTCTTATGTCTTCCTATTATTTTTTTTTTCAACGTTTATTTATTTTTTGGGACAGAGAGAGACAGAGCATGAACGGGGGAGGGGCAGAGAGAGAGGGAGACACAGAATCGGAAACATGCTCCAGGCTCTGAGCCATCAGCCCAGAGCCCGACGCGGGGCTCGAACTCACGGACCGCGAGATCGTGACCTGGCTGAAGTCGGACGCTTAACCGACTGCGCCACCCAGGCGCCCCTTCCTATTATTTTTTTTTTATCTGTATGGTTTTTGTAAAGATTCAACCATAACCTTTGACATTAGATACTTCCAGGAAAGTTATTTTACATCTTCAACTACTAAGTACAGTTTGAGAGCCTGCCCAAGAAAAACTTTTCATTGGTATCATAAAACCACACCACTTCACAGAACTACAGACAAGGTTACAGCTTCACCAGGCAGTGAACTGACAAGTACAATTAAGTTATCTTATCAATACTGATGTTGTCAGCCTAAGGAAAATCCTTGTACTTTGGAAGCATCATCCTAAAGCTATTTTCTGTTCAATTAACTGTAGTGGAAAATCACTTCCAGAGTAGTAGCATAAGGACCTCTGAAAATTCACTCTTAAAAAACATAAACAATGCTATAAACCAACTAGATCTAACATACATCCATCTAACACTCTACCCAACAAGAGCAGAGATAGTCATATCAAGTGCACACAGAGCATTCTCTAGGATAGACCATACATTGGGTCACAAAAACACATCTCAATAAATTTTTAAAAACTGAAGTAATACAGGGGCACCTGGGTGGCTCAGTCAGTTAAGTGTCCGACTTCAGCTCGGTTCATAACCTTTAGATTTGTGAGTTCAAGCCCCGCGTCAGGCTCTGTGCTGACAGCTCAGAGCCTGCAGCCTGCTTCAGATCCTCTGTCTCCCTCTCTCTCTGCCCCTGCCCCACTCATGCTCTGGCTCTCTCTCTCTCAAAAATAAAATAAACATTAAAAAAACTTTTTTTAAATTGACATAATACAAAGTGTATTCTCAAATTACAATGGAAAAACTTAGAAATAAAAAACAAGGAAATTTAGGAAATTCACAAATATGTGGACATTCAAGAACACATTTCTAAATTGCCAATAGGTCAAAAAACTAATCATAATGGAAATGAGAAAATAAATGAAAATACAACATACCAAAACTTGTGAGATGCAGCTAAAGCAGTACTCAGAGGGTGGGAAAGAAGAAAGGTCTCAAATTAATAACCTAATCTTCCATCTTAAGAAACTAGCAAAAGAAGAACAAACTAAATACAAAGCAAGCAGAAAGAAGGAGATAAGGAAGATTAGAGCAGGAATAAATAAAACGTGGAATAGAAAAACAATAAAATTCATGAAACCAAATGTGGAATCTTTAAAATATCAACACAATTGACAAGCCTTTAGCTATACTGATGGTAGAAGCTAAGGTCAGGCTGTCCCAAAGTACTCCACTTTGGTATATTGGTTATTTTAAATAAAAGTTACTTAAAAGACAGCCTGTGCAGGAAAGACACTCAGACCTTCCTCCATCCCTGTTAAAGCAGGAAATAAATCTCCCGTGTGAAAGTTGCCCTCTTTGTACCAGGAGGTAAAGAGATTTCCTTATCACCAGAGATAGGAAATTCAAGGCCAAGAAGGCTATATAAATAACCCTTGTTACTTTTTACCAATTTACTCTAACAGTTCAAATTCTGTTTAGAATTCCTTAGGGGCGCCTGGGTGCTCTGTCAGTTAACCGTCCAACTTCGGCTCAGGTCATGATCTCATGGTGGTTCGTGAGTTCGAGACCCGCATCGGGCTGTCAGCACAGAGCCCACTTTGAATCCACTGTTCCCTTCTTTCCCTGCCCACCCCCCACTTGTTCTCTCTCTCTCTCTCTCTCTCTCTCTCTCTCTCTCTCAAAAATAGCCATTAAAAAGAAAAAAAAATTCCTTACTAACTGAAACTCCCAAAGTGAAGTTTTCTTTGTTCTGTCAATTCCTCACAGATTTATTGTCTCTTTCTCTCAAGTCTAAAATTACCCTACCCGGAAGTCGCCTATCCCCAGGCAAAGTAAAAAAGTAGTCTGACTGGAACAAATGTACATTCCTTGAGGTGACACAGAGACTTCTGTTCTTTGGCACATGCTCATTGCAAAGCCCATGAAAAATAAGCCCGAGAAATGGAGAGGGGAAGAAGAACCAGGAAGTGAAGTCACTAAGGGCTTAGGACTCCACTGTGTGTGTGTGGGGGGGGGGGGGGTTGGGGGGGTTCATACATATTTCCAATAGGTTTGCAACCTATTGGTTGTAACTAGACAGCACAGCTTTTATTTGGTATTTCTGAAAATGAATCATCTCACTTCTCTCTCACAGGCAGAGAGAGAGGGAGACAGACTCCCAAGCAGGCTCCATGTTGTCAGTGCAGAGCCCAGTGTGGGGGCTCCATCCCACAGCCTTGAGATCAGGACCTGAGCTGAAATCAAGAGTGGGACTTGAGTGAGCTACCCAGATGCCCCTGTAAATTTAATTCCTAGTCCAGCTAGAGGGTAGAGGAAGAATTTTTCCTTCCCTTCACGATCAAGATAAAAGAGAACACTAACATAAAAAGTGTAATCTATCATAGGAATTAAAACTTGGTTTAACATGTGAAAATCAATATAATGCATTATATTAATAGAATGAAAGACAATCACCACATGAACGTCTCAATAGATGAAGACAAAGCATTTGACAAAATGCAACACTTTCATAATAAAAACAACAAATTAGGAGCAGAAGAAAATTTCTTCATGCTAAGGAAGGGCATTTACCAAAAAAAATGAAAGTTAAATCATTCCTAATAGTGAAAGACTGAACAGTTTCTCCTTAAGATCAGTGAGTCAATACAAGGATATCTGCTCTTGCCACTTCTTGTCAACCTTGTACTAGAAGTCCTCACCAAGGAAGTTAGGCAAGAAAAATAAAGGCATCCACGTTGCAAAGGAAGAAATAAAACTATCTCTATTAGCAAATGACATGACCTTGTATATAGAAAATCCTAAGAAATACACACACACACAGACACACACACACACACACACACACACACACACACACACACACACCACTATTAGAACTAATGAATTCAGGGGCGCCTGGGTGGCCCAGTGGGTTGAGCATCCGACTTCGGCTCAGCTCATGATCTCACAGTCTGTGAGTTCGGGCCCCCACGTCGGGCTCTGTGCTGACAGCTCAGAGCCTGGAGCCTGCTTCGAATTCTGGGTCTCCCTCTCTCTCTGCCCCTCCCCCACTCATGCTCTGTTTGTCTCTCTCTCTCTGTCAAAAATAAATAAGCATTAAAAAATTTTTAAAAAAGAACTAATGAATTCAGCAAGGTAGAATACATGATCAGTATACAAAAATCAATTGTACTTCTATACACTAGCAATGAACAATCCAAAAATGAAATTAAGAAAACAATTTCATTTGTATAGATCAAAAATAACAAAATACGTTGGAATAAATTTAGCAAAAGAAATACAAGACTTGTACACTGAAAACCACATAACATCATTGAAGGAATTTAAAGAAGACTTAAATAAATGGAACGACAGGCTGTGTTCGTGAATCAGAAGACTTAATATTGATAAGATGACAACATTCCCCAAATTGATCTACAGATTCAAAACATTCCCTATTACAACCCAGCTGCTTCTTTTGAAGAAACTGGCAACGTGATTCTAAAACTCATATGGAGGGGCACCTGGGTGGTTCAGTCAGTTGAGCGTCCAACTTCAGTTCAGGTCATGATCTCATGGTCTGTGAGTTCAAGCCCCGCATGGGGCTCTGTTCTGACAGCTCAGAACCTAGAGCCTGCTTCTGTGTCTCTCAGTCTCTGCCCTCCTCCACTTATGCTCTCTTTCTAAAAATAAAAATAAACATTACAAAAAATGTACAGGCTCTTGATAAGGGACATCTTGGAAGCCAAAGCCACAAAATTAATGGGCCCCGGGTCAAGCACTTAAAAGCTGTTAGAACACTTGCCACCTCAGGAAGACTCCCACGTTAGGATAAGTTGGTCACAGAATAAGTTAGATTGACAAGTTCACCCACCAACCTCAAGAAAACTTCTGTGCAACGCCATATGCTATAAAACAACACATAATCCCCAGCCCTGTGGCACATCCCTTAATACCTCCTAGGTATTAATGTGGCTCCAAGAGACCCAAGGCCTAGCCAAAAGGAAAAAGCAGATCAAGCCTTTCTTCTTGTACTATGTCCTAAGAACTTGGCTTTGTGACCAGTGAGAATATTCTCTTCAGTTTCCACCATTCAGAGGGTGCACTTATCAGGGTGCCCCTTGGTGACCAAACAGACTGGGAATCCAACTCTCTCTATGTCCAGCCATGCCAGCTCAGGAGTGTTTGTCATGAGAGTTTCCAGCCTTGTCGAATCACCCTTCATCACCTATCACCTGGTAGTGCTAAAAAGTCCCATCCCAGTAGCACCTGCCCAGTTGCACAGATGAGCAGGTCTGTGGCCAGAGGTATGTTACGTTTTTGTGGGGACCAGAGATACCATTTTCACTACACCATTCTTACCACCTGGGCAGCAAAGGCCTTTGCTTTCTTAGAGTAATTTTAGGAGTTGAAGGAATGCCAACAACACTGACTCCACCTTTGGCCCTCCACCTTGTTCAGAGCCACAATGACCTCCCTCAGGGCTACAGGTTCTAGGCCTTGTGGAGGTTAATATATGGCCTGAACAAGATGCAGAAAGGTTTGTTCTGATCCTCCCTAAAGTGGCAAACAGAAGACTCTACTCTAGATAACTAGTAGAGATGATTGGTGCACAGAAGGCCCCACTTTAGCTAACTAGTAGAGGGCCTCTGACAGATGACGGATGGCGCCACTTTACATAACTACCCTGTGACCTCACCATCATGCCCCTTAATCTTCGAAAGCTGGGGATTAAGGCCCAGAAGGAGCACAAGACGGGGGCAGAGAATGGATGCACACCACCTAGGTTGTCTGCCTGCTTGACACCCAGCCCAGCCCGTCAGTAAGTTACCCTGACTACAGCTTTGTAAACGGTATGCAGTGGCTTGTTTCATTTTTCAGTCTTAAAGTGTCTTCTCAGTCTGGAAAATACTTTATTGATCCTCCTGCACCTTCTAACCAGGAGTAAACTTTTGGATCATGGGGGCTGCGTTATCTATGCCTTCTCTGGATGCCTCTTGCATCTTTGGTTACACCGTTAAGAGGCTTATTGTTTTGAGGCGCCTGCGTGGCTCAGCCAGTTAAGCGGTTGACTCTTGGTCTCAGGTCATGATCTCACAGTTTTGTGGGTCTGAGCCCCACATTGGGCTCTGCGCTGGCAGCATGGACCCTGCCTAGGATGCTCTCTCTCTGCCCCTCCCCCACTCGCGCTGTCTCTCTCAGGATGAATAAGCTATACATTTTTCTTAATTAAAAAAAATAAACTTAAAAAAAGAAGCTTATTGTTCTAAGTCCCTATTAATAGATGCTACTCACCCATGGCCAGACAATGGACCGTTAAATTGGTTACACTTAAAAACATTCTCTATAGAGAGTTCTCAATTGTTTTATCAGTATCATGGCTAGCCTCAGGGGCTCCCTTGACACGATGAAAGAACAAAAATTAGACCTAAGACTTAAAAACAAATGTCCACATCCAATGTAAATTCCCCTTGAAATCTGGCCTCATCTGCCTGTTTTCCCTTTACTTACAAGATTTACAGAGAGCACTCAGGCCTAATCTCTGGATTCTAAGTATACAGGCTGATCACATAAATGCTGAAAGCAAGGAAATGAATTTAACAAAAGCATCTGACACTGGCGATAAAGTTTCCTTTGCTCCTACCTTCCAGGGATTGGTAACCTGGTTCTGCCAGAATCAGGCTTTCCTATGCCACGTACTTGACAGGTGTATCCTAGAAGGCCCAGTACAAAAGAATTCGTGTCCCCGGACAGCAGCCGAGCCTTAAATTGTAAAAGTTCTTTTGCCTCTACTTTTCGAAGATGCTACCAAATTTAGAGAAGAATTAAAAAGATTAATAGCGGGGCACCTGGCTGGCTCAGTGCGTTAAGCGGCCGACTTTGGCTCAGGTCATGATCTCACCATTCCCGAGTTGGAGCCCTACGTCGGGCTCTGTGCTGACAGCTCAGAGCCTGGAGCCTGTTTCAGATACTGTGTCTCCCTCTCTGTCTCTGCCCCTCCCCCTGTCGTGCTCTGTCTCTATCTCTCTCAAAAATAGATAAACATTAAGAAAAAAAATAAAATAAAATAAAATAAAATAAAAAGATTAATGGCTAGTCACAGCACCTCCTCACCTCCACAGAAGAAACAGAACGAAAATTTTTCCTAGCCCCTCCCGCAAACGATCTGTGAAAGGCCAATATTGAGGGGATAATAGAAGCTAATGTTGAATTGTGTACCCAGAAAGAATGCCTTCATTAAAATGCTTTATACAGACTTTACAGGGGCATAAGTTTTTTGATTTCCATTTTCGTTAAAAACCTCCCCAATATAAAGAAGCAAATTTAGTTTAAAAAGTGAGCTAGTCCCCTGATATTCGGGCTGTAATCTAGTTCTCTGGGGATTTAGAAACCATTCTTTGTCTTACAAGTATCTGCAAAAACAGATATGCAATTGTAGAAGCAAGTCCCACTGTCTTACCACTCCCCAAACCTCACTTATTCTTCTTAAAATGTTTGTAGATATTATAATAGATCAGGATATTGGAACACAATTGTCCTACACTTTAGAAGAAAAAAGTAAACTCTATTTTATTTATTAAAAAAAAATTTTTAAACATTTATTCATTTTAGAGACAGCTTGAGCAGGGGAAGGGGCAGAGAGAGAGGGAGACACAGAATCTGAAGCAGGCTCCAGACTCTGAGTTGTCAGCACAGAGCCCGACATGGGGCTCGAACTCATGACCCACGAGATCATGACCTGAGCTGAAGTTGGATGCTTAACTGATTGAGCCACCCAGGCTCCGCAAAAGTAAATTTTAAATAGCAATTACCCTGAAACATTGGGGGGAAATTTTTTTTGCATTCTTTTCCCCTTAACATTATAAATCTTATGTCTTTATTTTTTTTTTAATTAAAAAATTTTTAAGTTTATTTATTTGGAGAAAGAGAGAGAGAGAGAGAGAGAGAGTGAGGGAGGGGCAAAGAGAGGTAGAGGGAGAGAGAGAGAGAATCCCAAGCAGGCTCTGCACTATTAGTGCAGAGGCCGACATGGGGCTTGAACTCACAAAACACAAGATCGTGACCTGATCCGAAACCAAAAGTCAGATGCTTAGCTGACTGAGCCACCCAGGTGCCCAAATCTTATGTCTTTATATATTTATTTAAAAAAATTTTTTAATCATTTAATTTTTTAATTTTTGCATCTTGTCTGTGTATGTGTGGCCATATATGTTACAAATGTGAGATATTTTCTCTATTTCCAGATAGTATTGCTAAAATTAACTTATAAAAGAGTACTATTCAGTAGGATTGAAGGCAAGTATTTGTAAGGATTGGGCATTCCAAAAATCAGAAAGAAACTAACCCAAATGTTTTCCAAGTTCACATGATCTGGAAAAATATTTAGTATTCAAGTTAATTTAAGGTTGTTCGTTTAATTAACATGGATGTCTTTAGAGTTACCAGCATTACTCAGGTAATGATCCCAAGGTGGTGGGATCAAGCCCTGCATTGGGCTCTGTGCTGAACATGGCACCTGCTTAAGATTCTCTTTCTCCCTCTGCCCCTCTCCCCCACTCACGTGCTCTCTCTTTCTCTCTAAAATAAAAATAAAAAGAATAAAATAAAATAAAATGAGTTACCAGCATTAAATATAGAGGTGAGCAGGGGGATGAGTGAAATAGGTGATGGGGATTAAGGAATACACTTATCACAGGGAGCACTTAGTGATGTACAGAAGTGTTGAATCACTATATTGTATACCTGAGGTTAATATCGGGGTGGGAGGGAATATGGCAGACCAACATGGAACTTCTCAGCTTGTCTCATCCATGAAATGCAGCTAGATCAGCACCAAACCACTTTGCACATCTAGGAAATTGATCTCAGGATTGACACAACAATCTGCATAACCTGAGCCACAGAACTCGGCAGGTATGCTGTGCAGAGAGGTGAACTGAGGGACAGAAAAGCTGAGGAGGAAAGAGGGGCAGAAAGTTTATGTGAGCAAATTATAGCAGAAAACTTTCCTAATTTGGGGAAGGACACAGACATCAAAATCCAATAAGCACAGAGAACTCCCATTAGATTCAACAAAAACTGATCATCACCATGGCATATCGTAGTCAAATTCACAAAATACACAGACAAGGAAAGAATTATGAAAGCAGCAAGGGAAAAAAGTCCTTAACCTATAAGGGAAGACAGATCAGATTTGCAGCAGACCTATCCACAGAAACTTGGCAGGCTAGAAAGGAGTGGCAGGATAAATGCAACATGCTGAATCAGAAAAATATCCAGCCAAGAATTCTTTATCCAGCAAGGCTGTCATTGAAAATAGATAAAGAGTTTCCCAGACAAACAAAAACTAAAGGAGTTTGTGATCACTAAACCAGCCCTGAAAGAAATTTTAAGGGGGACTCTGAGTGGAAAAAAGATGAAACAAAACAAAAAGGACCGAAAGCAACAAAGACTAGAAAGGATCAGAGAACATCACCAAAAACTCCAACTTTACAGGCAACACAATGACACTAAATTCATATCTTTCACTACTCACTCTAAATGTCAATGGACTAAATGCTCCAATTAAAAGACATAGGGTATCAAAATGGATAAGAAAACAAGCTCCATCTATATGCTGCTTACAAGAGACCCATTTTAGACCTAAAGACACCTACAGATTGAAAGTAAGGGAATGGAGAACCATCTATCATGCTAATGGAAGTCAAAAGAAAGCTGGGGTAGCCATACTAAGTAAAACTAGATTTTAAAATAAAGACTGTAACAAGAGATGAAGAAGGGCATTATATCATAATTAAGGGGTCTATCCACCAAGAAGATCTACCAATTGTACATATTTATGCTCCCAATGTGAAAGCCACCCAAATATATAAATCAATTACTCACAAACATAAAGAAGCTCATTGATAATAATACCATAATAGTAGGGGATTTCAACACCCCACTTACAACAATGGACAGATCATCTAAGCAGAAAATCAACAAGGAAACAATGCCTTTGAATGACACACTGGACTGGATGGACTTAACAGATATATTCAGAACATTTCATCCTAACGCAGCAGAATACACATTCTTCTCGAGTGCACATGGAACATTCTCCAGAATAGATCACATACTGGGACACAAATCAGCCTTCAACAAGTACAAAAAGATCAAGATCATACCTTGCATATTTTCAGACCACCATGTTATGAAACTCTAAATCAACCATAAGAAAAAAGTTAAGATCATGAATACTTGGAGATTAAGGAACATCCTACTAAACAATGAATGGGGTAACCACGAAATTAAAGAGGAAATTAAAAAGTACATGGAAGCCAATGAAAACAAAAACACTACAGCCCAAAACCTCGGGGATGCAGCAAAGGCAGTCATAAGAGGGAAGTATATAGCAATCAGGCCTTCCTAAAGAAGGAAGAAAGGTCTCAAATACACAACCTAACCTTACACCTTAAAGCTGGAAAAAAAGAAAACAGCAAAGAAAGCCCCAAACCAGCAGACGACAGGAAATAATAAAGATCAGAGCAGAAATCAATGATATTGAAATCAAAAAACAGTAGAACAGATCAATGAAACCAGGAGCTGGTTCTTGGAAGGAATTAACAAAATTGATAAACCCCTAGCCAGATTAATCAAAAAGAAAAAGGAAAGAACCCAAATAAAGTCATGAATGAAAGAGGAGAGATCACAACCAACACTGCAGAAATACAAACAATAATGAGAGAATATTATAAGCAATTATATGACAATAAATTGGGCAATCTGGAAGAAATGGAAAAATTCCTAGAAACATAGAAACTACCAAAAGTGAAACAGGAAGAAATAGAAAATTTGAATAGACCCATAACCAGTCAATAAATTGATTCAGTAATCAAAAAATCTTCCAACAAACAAGAGTCCAGGACTGGATGGCTTTCCAGGGGAACTCTACCAAACATTTAAAGAAGAGTTAACACCTATTCTTCTGAAGCTGTTCCGAAAAATAGAAAGGGAACGAAAACTTCCAAACTCAATCTACAAGGCCAGAATTACCTTGATTCCAAAACCAAATACCCAACTAAAAAGGAGAACTACAGACCAATTTCCCTGATGAACATGGATGCAAAAATTCTCAACAAGATCCTAGCCAACCAAATCCAGCAATACATTAAAAGAATTATTCACCACGATCAAGTGGGATTTATTCTTGGGATAAAGGGCTGGTTCAATATCCACAAATCAATCCATGTGATACATCACATTAATAAAAGAAAGAATAAGAACCACATGATCCTCTCAATAGATGCAGAGAAAGCATCTGACAAAATACAGCATCGTTTCTTGATAAAAACCCTCAAGAGAGTAGGGACAGAAGTATCATACTTCAAGATCACAAAAGCCATATATGAAGGACCCACCACTAATATTACCCTCAATGAGGAAAAACTGACAGCTCAGGATCACAGGTCAGGATCACAACAAGGATGTCCACTCTCACCACTGTTATTCAACACAGTGTTGTAAGTCCTAGCCTCAGCAATCAGACAACACAAAGAAATAAAGGCATCCAAATCACCAAGGATTTTTTACCTTTTGCAGACGACATGATACTCTATGGGGAAAACCCAAAAGACTCCACGAAAAAACACTAGAACTGATACATGATTTCAGCAAAGTCACAGGATATAAAATCAATGTACAGAAATCGGTTGCATTTCTATACACCAATAATGAAGCAGCAGAAAGAGAAATCAAGGAATCAGTCCCATTTGCAGTTGCACCAAAATAGGAATAAACCTAGCCAAAGAGGTAAAAATATCTATACACTAAAAACTATAGAAAGCTTATGGAAGAAACTGAAGAAAACACACAAAAAAGGAAAAACATTCCATGCTCATGGATTGGAAGAACCAATATTGTTAAAATGTTGATACTACCCAAAGCAATCTACATATTCAATGTGATCCCTATCAAAATAACACCAGCATTCTTCACAGAGCTAGAACAAACAATCCTAAGATTCGTATGGAACCAGAAAAGACCCCAAATAGCCAAAGCAATCCTGAAAAAGAAAACCAAAGCAGGAGGCATCATAATCCCAGACTTCAAGCTATACTACAAAGCTGTAATCATCAAGACAGTATGGTACTACACAAAACACACATAGGTCAATGGAACAGAATAGAGAACCCAGAAATGGACCCACAAACTATGGCCAACTAATCTTTGACAAAGCAGGAAAGAATATCCAATGGACAAAAGACACTCTCTTCAGCAAATGGTATTGGGAAAACTGGACCACTTTCTTACACCATACACAAAAATAAACTGAAAATGGATGAAAGACCTACACATAAGACAGGAAGCCATCAAAATCCTAGAGGAGAAAACAGGCAACAACCTCTTTGACCTTGGCCACAGCAACTTCTTACTTGACATGTCTCCAGAGGCAAGGGAAACAAAAATAAAAATGAACTATTGGGACCTCATCAAGATAAAAACCTTCTTCACAGCAAAGGAAACAATTAGCAAAACTAAAAGGCAACCTATGAAATGGGAGAAGATATTTGCAAATAACATATCAGATAAAGGGTTAGTATCCAAAATCTATAAAGAACTTATCAAACTCAACACCCCAAAAAACAGATAATCCAGTGAAGAAGTGGGCAAAAGTCATGAACAGATACTTTTCCAAAGAAGACATCCAGATGGCAAACAGACACATGAAAGATGTTCAACATCACTCATCATCAGGGAAATACAAATCAAAACCACATTGAGATACCACCTCACACTGGTCAGAGTAGATAAAATTAACAACTTAGGGAATAACAGATGTTGGCAAAGATGCAGAGAAAGGGGAACACTTTTGCACTGCTGGTGGGAATGCAAACTGCTGCAGCCACCTTGGAAATAGTATGGAGGTTCCTCAAAAAATTAAAAATAGAACTACCCTATGACCCAGCAATTGTACTACTGGGTATTTATCCAAGGATACAGGAGTGCTGTCTCGAAGGGGCACAAGCACCCTACTATTTATAGCAGCACTATCAACAATAGCCAAAGTATGGAAAGAGCCCAAACGTCCATAGACTGATGAATGGATAAAGAAGACACACACACACACACACACACACACACACACACACACACACACATAATGGAATATTACTTGGTGAGGAAAAAGAATGAAATCTTCCCATTTGCAACCATGTGGAGGCAACTAGAGTGTATTATGCTAAGCGAAATAAGTCAGTCAGAGAAAGACAAATATCATATGACTTCACTCATACGTGGAATTTAAGATAGAAAACAGATGAACATAAGGGAAGGGAAACAAAAATACTATGCAAACAGGGAGAGAGACAAACCATAAGAGACTCTTAAATACAGAAAACATTAAGGGATGCTGGAGGGTTTTGGGGTGGGGGGATGGGCTAAATGGGCAAGGGGTTAAGGAGGACACTTGTTGGGATGAGCACAGGGTGTTATATGTAAGTGATGAATCACTAAATTCTTTTCCTGAAATCATTATTACACTATATGTTAATTATACATATACACTATAAGTTAAAAAAAAAACTTAATACAAAACTTATTCTAGCTGTGTTTGCCAAAAGTCATATAAGTTCATGTTATCATGAAAAATTTATCAGAAAAAAAACAACTGAGAATAATAGTTGACTTTTTCTAATGCCTCATAAAGTTTCATGGGTAATCTAAACAAAATTGTTAAGAAAAGTAAATTAAATAGATGGAAATAAGATAAAAAGTTTGGTAAGTAAATTTTTTTTTTTAATTTTTTTTTCAACGTTTATTTATTTTTGGGACAGAGAGAGACAGAGCATGAACGGGCGAGGGGCAGAGAGAGAGGGAGACACAGAATCGGAAACAGGCTCCAGGCTCTGAGCCATCAGCCCAGAGCCTGACGCGGGGCTCGAACTCCCGGACCGCGAGATCGTGACCTGGCTGAAGTCGGACGCTTAACCGACTGCGCCACCCAGGCGCCCCGGTAAGTAAATTTTTAAATAGCTTCAAAATCTTTGGTAACCTGAAACGTTAAAGTTTTGCTACATTAAATTATGAGTTAAGTTAAATTTATTGAATATATAGATCATTTCCACATAAGATAAAATAATGAAACAGTAAGAACTGAACATAGGTTTATCTACTTTTGTCTTGTTACAGAAAAACTGAAGATAAACTTGTTTCTGTTAATAAACGTGTTTTGTGCTTTATTGAAAGACTGTACTATGAAGAAAAAACATGATTCTAGAAGTTATGAAATATATTCATAAATTTGCCAATCTAAAGAATACCAGTATAACAGTTCACAATTGCTTAGTACTTAGTTTTCATTAGAAATTTAGGTTTCTAATGTTAAGAATTCTAATAAATGTAGTTAAAACAGGTCTTTCACCTTTTTGGTTAGATGTATTATTAAGTATCTTATTTTTGGTGCAATTATAAATAGGATTGTTTTCTTAATTTCTCTTTGTGCTACTTCATTATTGGTGTATGGAAATATAACGGATTTCTGTACATTGATTTGCATCCTGCAACTTTACTGAATTTGTTTATCAGTTCTAGCAGATTTTTAGTGGAGTCTTTCTGATTTTCTATATATAGTATCATATCGTCCGCAAATAATGAAAGGTTTCTTTCTTCCTTACTGATTTGGATGCCCTTTATTTCTTTTTGTTGCCTGATTGCTGTGGCTAGGACTTCTAGTACTGTGTTGAATAAAAATGGTGAGTGGACATCGTTGTCTTATTCCTGATCATAGGGGAATGGCTCTCAGTTTTTCCTCATTAAGGGTGATGTTAGCTGTGGATTTTTCATAGATGGCCTTTATTATGTTGAGGTATATTCCCTCTAAACCCACTTTTTAAAGGGTTTTTATCATGAAAGATGTTGTACTTTGTCAAATGCTTTTTCTGCATTTGAAATGATCACATGGTTCTTATCCTTTCTCTTATTGATGTGATTTATCACGTTGATTGATTTGCGAATACTGAACCCCCCTTGTGTCCAGGAATAAATCTCACTTGATTGTGGTGTATGACTTTTTAAAATATATTGTTGGATTCTGTTTGCTAGGTCTTTTGTTGATGATTTTTGCGTCTATGTTCATCAGAGATATTGGCTTTCCTTTGTAAGTTACTGTCTCCTTTTGTCTTGCTGCTTTAAAATTTTTTATTACTATATTTTGCCAATAATTACAGTATGTCTTGGTGTGAGTCTGCTTTTGTTGATTTTAATGGGAATTCTCTGTGCATCCTGGATCTGGATGTCTGTTTCCTTCCCCAGATTAAAAAATTTTCAGTTATTATTTCTTCAGATACATTTTTTTGCCCCATTTTCTCTCTTCTTCTTCTGGAACTCCTATAATAGGAACATTATTATGTCTGATGGAGTGACTCAATTCCCTAAGTCTGTTCTCATTTTGTATAAATCTTCTTTCTCTTTTGTTCAGCTTGATTACTTTCCATTACTCTGTTTACTAGATCACTAATTTGTTCCTCTGCTTCTTTTATCCTGCTGTTCATTCCATCAAGCGTGTTTCTCATTTTGTTTATTGTACCCTTTATCTCTGATATGTTATTCCTTATCTCTTTGTTAAGGGTCTCATCCATGTCTTCCAGTCTATTCTCCAGTCCAGTGAGTATCTGTATGATTATTACTTTAAATTCTCTACCAGGCATGTTACTTCTATCTGTTTCACTTAGGTCTCTGGCTGTGGCCTCATCCTGTTCTTTCGTTTGGGATAAATTTCTCTGTCTTCTCATTTTGTCTAAGTCTCTGTGCCTGTTTCTCTGTGTTAGGAAAGGTACCTCCATCTCCTGTTCTCAAGGGTAATGGCTTTATGAAGAGGTGCTATTGTGCCCTGCCATGTGGTGTCTCCTGTTCCCCAGGGTCGTTTCTGGGAATGTGTCTAGCGTGTGCTCTGTGTGCTCTGCTGTCATGTCCTGGCCATTTATCGTTAAGGCCAGCCAGCCCCAGAGGCTCTCTTTGCCTGTTGCAGGCAGTGTTGGGTCCCTGGCCTAAATGTGGTGCATTTTAACTAGGTGCGCTCTGGTCTGCTTGTGAAACAAGACCTGTCACTACTGCTGCCAGAACAGAGGCTCCTCAGAACTCCCAGGTTAAGAGACATGGCGTTGGCAAGGGTTTGGGTCGGTCCTCTGGGGGAGGGAGCCTGCGGCGCTGGGACTGAGGCAAGTGTGACTAGGAAGGGTGGTTCCACTGAGTGCAGGGGGGCGGGGCTTGGTGTAGGCAAGTTAGGTCATGAGTGTGGATACAGCACTCCTGTAGGTGGCCCTGTGCTTATGCTGAGGCGCAGGGGAGGGAAATGGCACCAGCCAGTTCCTTTGTTCCTGGAGAGGTCTCTCCAGGAATGCTGCTTCTCTGGGACATGCTCCGAGATAAGCAAATAACCTCCCCACTGTGCGCCCCAGTTGCTCTTCAGATAGCTGTTTCTATGCCGCATGTCTGTGGGTTGTTTGCCTGCCTTCTCTCCAAGAGCAGGCAGTCAGTATCCTCTGGGCTCTATCCCAGCCAAGCACATAGACCCCAGACCTTTAAAACTCCAGACTTCAAGACTGGTTGGCAGGAGTCACGAAATTCAGCCCCTCTCACTCTCCAAGCCAATTGCTATGGGGAGTCGTTTTCCCCATGTCGTCCCCTGTGCACTAGTCTGTCTGTCATCCTTCTCTGCAACCGCAGCTCCCTCCCCGCTGCAGTGACCACGATCCATTTCTCTCTCAAGCCACCTCTCTGCATGTCCTGCCTTCTTCCACGGGGCCTCTTTGCTCCCTCTAGTTGTGGGATTTGTTCTGCCGGTCTACAGGTCGATTTCTGGGGCATTTAGGATGATTTGATAGTTATCTAGTTGTGTTCGTGGGAGGAGGCGAGCCTAGTGTCCTCCTACTCCGCTGCCTTCTCCCCATCCTCTGTAATCTTTTGACCACAGTCTAACTTAGATGTTCCAGAAAGTTCCTGGACATTTCAAAGATTTTGTGAGATATTAAACTAAACAGACTTATTTGCTACATTAAATTATATGAGAAGCACTATCAAATAGGTGGCACTAAACCCTGTTAGATTATACTTATGTAGGTATGTTATTAAAATAAGTGTTCTAAAAATTATATAAAACTCTTAGAAATCTGATGTTCTGGTATGTTATTAGCTTAAAGTGTTGTGTGTCACATAAATAACCGAATTTCCTTCTCAACTGCATTGTAATGAACTTTAATCAGCCCTTTGACCATGGATATTTTTAAGTCTCATCATTTACAGTTACTGTCTTACTCTGATGCTATTTTGCAAATGTGTCTCCTCTTCAGTGAGACTCAGAAAAAATTTTGAGTACAAGTTTCTGATAAACCTTAAATTATAAAACTGAACTAGGTAAGAATATTTCTGAACTAGTAAAAACTGGATTCAAGCAGAATAAAAATCAGTAAGATGGGACTCAATGAACTGAGAATAATTAAAATTTTTATGACTTTTTGTTTGAAACATTGCTGACTCTTTAAAATGTTTTATTTTTCCAAATTTAAGGAAATTTTTTCTCTCCAAATGACTTATAGCAAGTTGTTAAAATGTACCTTTGTGAACAAATTAAAACATTTATCTTGTTCCCCCACCTGATCCCACCAAACTTCAGAAATTCAGTGAGTGTTCTTATATTTTCATGTCAATTTATTTATTTGTATAAGTTCAATAAGAATCTGTTCTCCTGGGGCACCTGGGCAGCTCAGTCAGTTAAGCATCTGACTCTTGATTTCGGCTCAGGTCATGATCTCATGGTTCATGGGTTCAAGCCCCACATTGGGCTCTGCGCTGACAGCGTGGAGCCTGCTTTGAATTCTCTCTCCCTCTCTCTCTCTGCCTCTCCCTCATTCATGCTTTCTCTCTCTCTCACTCTCAAAGTAAATAAATAAACTTTAAAAAAGGAATCTGTTCTCCTTATGACATGACACAATTGGAAACATTGGTTATATTACCAAGATTTTGTCTGGAGTGTCATATCTGAGAAAGACATGGAAATACCCAGATATGACCAGACAGCTTTAAGGAGCTAAGGTTGATTTTATGGAGCCAATACAGTTCCCTGGAAAGAGCAGCCTGATACCTTGCTTACAGAGTTCCCAGCAGCCTCACCAGGTGAGTAAAGAAGGTCACTTCCTGGCAGGTGCAGGAACCTCAGGATATTCTGGGGACTTTGAGAAAAGAGGAATTCACGCAAATCTATAGAATCCAAAGAAGGAAAGATGGAAAAAAGGAAGGAAGGAAGGAAGAAAGGAAGGAAGGGAAGAAGGGAAGGATAAAAGGAAGGAAGGAAGGAAGGAAGGAAGGAAGGAAGGAAGGAAGGAAGGAAGGAAAAGGAAGGAAGGGAGGAAGGAAGGAGGGAGGGAGGAAGGAAGGGAGAGAGAGAGGAAGGAAGGAAGGGAGAGAGGGAGGGAGGGAGGAAGAAAAGGAAGGAAGGAAGAAAGGAAGGAAGGGAGAGAGGAAGGAAGGAAGAAAGGAAGGAAGGAAGGAAGGAAGGAAGGAAGGAAGGAAGGAAGGAAGGAAGGAAGGAAGGAAAGACTGACAAGAAAGACAGTCAAGAAAGGCAGGAAGAAGGAAGAAAACAATTTGGCCTCATTATTTACGTAAGTGCAGCAAGAATAGCAGTGACCATATAGGCTCCTGAAAACCTGCTTTGCTGGAACTTTTATAAGGAATCTCCAGATTGAACTTTTAACATCCTCCAGAGGCCAAAAGCCAAGCTAAATAGTTGCCATCCCACTTGGCCTTTTCATTATAAACTGGACTAGATCCTGATTTCTTCTGGTTTCTGAAAGGGCGGGCCTATGCTGGCTGACTCCATCTTGTTCTGTGTCCTTCACCTTGATCACGCCTCCTCCCCTTGAGTAACCTCCCCCTCACCCGTTCAAACTTCCCGATCAAAACACACCCGGCGACCTGCGCAACAGGACTCCGACCCTTCCCCAGCCAATCGGCTGAGGCCACAGCCATTACCTCACCAACTGCCCCTAGGCCCCAATAAAACCTTTGTCCTTTTGAAACTCGCTCTCTCTGCCCGGTATCTCACCTCTGCGTCGGTGCAGGTAGGGGATTGAGCTCGAGCTAGCTCGAATAAAGGCTCTTTACTTTTGCATCGGACTCGGCTCCCTGGTGGTCTTTGGAGATCACGAATTCTGGGCATAACAGTTTCCTCCAATGTCTAGCTATAACTCTCCAAACTAATGTTGATTTTTCTCCCTCTTTTCTGAGGTGGATTCATTTGAGAACAAAAACTTCCCTTTTCCCAAAGCCCTGCAAACTAAATATGAATGGCTCGATATAAACTTCAGAAAAATCATCACTAAAGCTCATGTGTACACAATCTTCATGCCTCCTGTTCTATTGGCCAAAGATCACCAGAGACACTCACAACTACAAACCAGGAAGTTCTGTCACACTGCTTCTGCCTGCTCTCACTCTATCTGAAGATATACTTCCGAGCTTGACATCTAGAAATCTTTTCCACTGGCTCTCCTCAGCACTCAAAAACTGGTTTATAATTTGATCCAATCATTAACCATTGTTTTTCTTTTGTTTTCTTAAACAACAGGCATTTCTTCTTTTTTTTTTTTTAATGGTTATTTATTTTTGAGAGAGAGAGAGTGTGAGTGGGGAAGGGGCAGAGACAGGGAGGGAGACACAGAATCGGAAGCAGGCTCTGAGCTGTCAGCACAGAGCCTGATGTGGGGCTCAAACCCATGAACCATGAGATCATGACCTGAGCCAAAGTCGGACGCTTAAACAACTGAGCCCCCCAGGTGCCCCAACAGGCATTTCTAATACTGGATTACTTGAACCATAGGCCTAAATTTGAGAACATAGCTGTATGACCACCTCCTGAAATGAGTTGAACTGAACTTACATATTGTCAGGAGTGGTTCGGCAATATGCCACAGTCTACCAGCTCAACTTTCAATGTGTGAAACTTCAGGGAAGTTTCAGAAGAGGGCACTATAGGGGCCAAGGGCAGGCTGCCCCAAGATGGGCCACTTTGGTATGAACATTATTTTGAGTTAAAAGCAAACGAGCCCCAGAAGATTCGGAAAAAGCTCTTTACCTCCCCCTCTACTCTGTGCCTGTACCAGGAAGAACTCTATTAGATTTCTGGGGTAAAGAGGAATCTGTTATCTGCATACTAGGGCAACCTTTGTTTCCCAAACATCTCCTCTCACCTTCCTTCTAATGGTCTTTCTCCCCTTTGTGTCCTCAGACCCGTACCCCTCTCCTGAGCTCATATAAACTTCATGTTGTCTCACTGTCTTTGGAATTTCATTGTCTGTGTGGATTCCCCTTATGCATGCTATTAAGTTTGACTTTCTTCTGTTAATCTGTCTCTTGTCAATTTGATTCTTAGTCCAGCTAGAAAGACCTTGAAGGGCAGAGAAAGGTTTTTCTTCCCAACGAAAACATAGGAATCAATCTTTAGGACGTTGGATTAGACAGCAGTCATATCTTAGATATGATACCAAAAGTATAAGGAGCAAAAGAAAAACAGATACATTACACTGCATCAAAATTAAAAACATTTATGCTTCAAAGACTTCAAGAAAGTGAAAAGACAACTCACAGAACGGGAAAAATATTTGCAAATCATATATCTAATACGGGACGTGTATCCAGAATATACAAGTGATTTTGCCAAGTACAGTGTTTTTTTGGGGGGTGATAAAGATGTTCTAAAATTAGGTTGTGGTTATGGTTGCATAACTATGTGAATATACTAAAACCCACTTAGACTTTCAAAATGTGAACTTTATGATGTGTGAGGTATATTTCACTACAGCTGTTATTAAAAAAAAAAAAAAAAAAAGCGGGCTTTCTTCCCTATCTTTCCAGCTGCCCACAGCCAGCTTGTCCAAACACCTATGATTACCCCTTCTCAGAGGTTCCAAGGTGAAGATGCAGATATGCTTATTTTCAAAATTTCTGCAAAAGGACCCTTTCTTTATCCCTTGATTGGGTGCTAAAATCAGCTACCTAGACTGAAAAGATGCCAGATGTCTTAAAGTTGTGACATTTGTGCATCGGAAATACCAGAGTTGCTACTGTTGGGTTTTTTTCCCCCTCCTTCAAAAATCAATGCCAGAGGCAGGCATTTGTAGCTTTTGTCTGCTCTGCTCCTATGTCCCAGTGGCAGAAAGGTAGATAAGGATTGGCTGTCCCATGACAGTTCCTTTCAAGGTGTCTCACAGAGTGCCTGGGCTGGGACAAAAGAGACAAGGTCTGGATCTAATACCAGCCTCCCCACTCAAGTCACTCCTGGGGCTCTGTGAGGTTACTAGAACCCAGGGTAGAGGAGGCCTTGATATTCAAACAAACAAACCCAAACCACACACACACACAAATGTAGTAGATTAACTGCATATTCGAGAAATCTTTGTAATTGGCAATTTTATAAAATATGACATCTCCTCTTTCCTGCCAGAGTAATGGTTCAGAGAACAAAACTCAAAAGCCAATAACTCTTTCTCAGCTCTGTGTTTCCTGGTTTGCCGGCCTCACTCTGTGTTTGTGGAATGATTTAACTATTAGTCTAAATGTTCATCACCAAGCAAACAGAATACTATACCCACTTCATAAATTCAGAGGACTAGATAGATCAGGCCATTCTGCTTCTCCAAAGATTTCTTTCGATAAATGCAAATACCCAAAAGGCATAGAGCTTACTTTTGGTGGGTCGACTGCTGTTAATTCAAACTTTGGGAAAGAAAGGCTTCTCAATGATTGGGTTCTCAGTATTGCAAGATCTGGAACAGCAACTTCTTCAAGATCCTTATTCCCCACAATCTGTTGAAAAGAAATGTAGTGGTTAATATAACAGGATTGATAAGTGTGAGGGTTTTGATTAGGCAGACCTGGGTTTGAATTCTCAATCCACCACTTACTAGCTGGATGACCTTGGATACATTACTTAATCTCTCTGTGTACAATCCCTAATTTACAAGGTTATTGTAAGACTGGAAAATGACATGAAGAGATGCACACCTTAACTCATCATCAAGGAATGGAAAGACAAGACTGCAAAGTCCATTGTATACCCAAATGATTGCAAAAAAAATAGGAAACCTGACAATACCAAGTGTTGAAAAGAGGGGAAGAATGGATCTCTTATGTAATATATCTCTCATACAATATATATTGATCTAAATATGTTGTTCAACTTTATGGTATGTTTTATTGTTTTTCATTCTCAAACTCTATGCACTAGCAATTCCACGCCTAGGTATATACCCAAAGGAAACTCCTGTACATGGTTATCTGAAATATGTACAACAATGTTTATCTAGCGCACTGTTCAAAATTACAAGACACTTGAAACAACCCAAATGCCATTGACAGAAGAATGGGTAAAGTAATTATGGTACGTTCCCACAATGAAATATCAAACAGAAGTGACAATGATTGAACCACAGCTGAGCAACAATACTCAGGGTGAGAGTAAAGTACGACATCCTGTCACAAAGTTGACTGCAAGTCAAAAAAGAAATCCTACATTGTTAAAGCCTATAACTTGCATGTTATGAAATAAAAAAGGCAAACAAGCAATAAACAGAGTCAATACAGTGACTACCCCTGAGAGGCAGGATGGGAGCGGGGCGGAACACACAGTGGAGTACTATGATTATTAGCATTATAAATGAAGGTTGGGGTGGACCCAGGTTTTGCGGTGCTAATCTTTAGTAAAATAATACAAAATTACAAAAATAACAATGTTCCTGGCCACTCCAGGGTTCCTTAACATGAAAAGAAAGTGTGATGGGGAGGAAATCAGAATGGAAAAAGTGGTCTTAACGGATCTCATTTTCAACCTCTTTTGCAGATTTTACAAATACCTGGGACTATGCCAATACATCTCTCAGGCGCTGGTAGAGATGTGGAAGAAGCCCCTGCAAGGTAGGGTCCCTAAAGCTTAAGCTTCACTGGCTTCATGGTAAATACACCACTGCTTGAATGAGGGGGTTCAATGTAAAGGGATAAACTAGATCAGTTATATAATACCTTCGCATCGAAACATCCTGAAACTTTATTAGTGAAGATCTGCAGAATCATTTAATAGACACAAACAGTATGAACTCTGTGTCATCAGCATAATGTGCTCACAATGGGTTATGAGTTCAAACTCTACCATCACCTGTGTAGACTGTAATAATAGAATTTATCTTGAGGAGGTTAGCGGTAACACAAAAGAGAGTTCTTTGGCACAGAATTTTTATTCCCTCAGGATGTAGACATTTTAAGATACAACATTATGAAAGTGTAAGGCCATTAATGAGACAGATAAAGGAAGTTATACATGAAAAGAAGGGACAAAATTAAAGTTAACCCCAACTATCATGACTGTTTTTTTTTTAAGTCAAGACATTATAATGTATAATTGAAGGAACTAAAGAAAGGTTTCAATAAGAATGAAGGATAACAAACACAGACAAAAATTAATCACTTTTCTTTAAATTCCAGATACAGAAATTTGAGTTCTTTTATTCCTCAGACAAGAGGATTTTATCACCATGGGGTGGTACATAGTCACTTTCTTCTTTCATTTTCTTTTCTTTTTCTTTCATCACCAATTACCAGTCCTGTGGCTCCATTTCCACTCCAACCAGAAGCTCACATGAATGTGTCTGTTGTATCTCCAATGACATACATATGTCAACTACCAACTGTTGTGTGTTTACATTTATACAGTAGTATTGTAGCTCTCATCTGTTTCTTTTTCTTTTACTTGAGAGTGTATTTTTAAGGTCTTTCCATACTGCAGCTGCTTCTAATTCCTGAACAGTATGCGTTTTATGTATCCATTCCCCCACCAGTGGGCGGCTGGTTTACCTCCAACCGCTTGTGTTTCCCAAATAATGCTGCAATGAGCAGACCTTGTCAGATACCATGGTGGGTCTGTGTGCAGGTGTTTCTACATCCTGCACAAAGGAGTGGGATTGCCGACTCATAGGGCATGTGCCTACCTTCACTTAGGACACCACCATTTTTGTCCACAATAGCTGTACCACTCTAAACCCCTGCTGGCCATGCAGAAGTGTTTCTATTTCCTCACCTCTTCACAAACACTTGGTATTTTTGACCGTTTTTTTTGGCAATAAAATGAGAATAAGGTGTACTGTTGTTTCACTTTGCATTTTTCTGATTACCAGGGAGGCCGAACATCTTTTCTTGTTTGCCCATTTAGAATTTTAGTTCTGTGACTTGCCTTTTCATATAATTTGCCCATTTTTCTAGTTCCCCTTTTTCTTGCTTATCTGGATGGTTTCCTTGTATACTTAGATATCAGTCCTTTGACTCTAGTTTTTGATGTTGCAAAAATCTCCCATTAAGCCATTCGCTTATTAATTTTATATGTGATGTCTTTCATTCCAAAAAAGTCTTTAGTGTTGATGTAAACAAATAATAACATCTGCCAACTAGACAATAACTTTTTTAATAATTGAAATATCCATTTACCAGTAGAAAAATCATATGAAGTGTGTGATGTTGAGATTTGCAAAGTGAGGTTCAGCCCATGTTTCCTTAAATTAATTTTGAGCTACCTTCAGGTTTCTGTGAAAATCAAATACCATATCTAAATGCAAACACCTAGTGAAATAACCATACATTCAGGTCTTATGACTATGACAAAAGAGCAAGATTCTGTTTAAAAATGATGTTAAGCTCTCTTTTAAAAACTTTTTTTAATTTCTACATATTTAATTTGTATGTATATTTTATATACAATGTTTATGATTCATATCACACAATAATAAAAATAGATGTGATGTTTTTGTAGGTATTTAATAGATCTTTATCAGATTAAAGAGTCCCTTTTTTGTCCCCTTTTGTTTCTGGTTGTTTTTTTACAGTTAGTATAATACTATGTTTTTCACTATTTCTGGCAATGCTTTTGAATTAAATTCCATTTTATGTATTGCTATTACTGCCCAGGTTTTAATTTGATTAATATTAATCTGATGTATTTTCCTCTGGATCTTTATTTTACCTTGTTACATGTGGTTTTGTTTTAGGAGTTTCTTTTTAAAATTAAAGGTCGCAGATTTTGGTTTTGTTTTTAATCCTGTGTAATAGTCCATGTCTCTTATAGGGTGAATTTAATTCTTTTAAGTATATTTTTATTATTTTGCGCTTGGATTTATCTTTTTATATATATTTTTGCAGGTTATCCACCCACTTTTAAAAACATATTTAAGTATAAAATTTTCTAAGCCAAAGTTATTCAGTTTTACTTATCCTCCTTGCTAAGGCAAAGATTTTAGCATGCTCTCACTCTATGCATTGAATATCCCCCTCATTTTATTGTTGCTTTGAGGTTTAGTTTCACTCTTGTTTCCAAAAACGTTCTTACTCTTCTCAGTCACTAAATAAACTTACAGATTTTATAAATTTATTTGTTCATTATTATTTCACACATCTTAAGCATTCCCTCTGCATTAATGTCTCTTCTTGCCAAAGTATATACTTTAATATTTCTTTAAGGGTCTATGAGTCATAAATTCAGCCTTTGTTGACCCATAAATATCTTTATTTTCCCTCACTTTTGAATAATTATTCATACACACATAAATTTCTAGCTCACATATATTACTCCACTGTATTCTTGCAAGTATCATTGCTAATGAGAAGTCTTCTCTCTTTTTAATTGTTCTATTAGTCTGTTCCTATTTGGTAGCTTTTAAGATACTTTCTCTTTATCCTTGTTCTTCTTCATTGCCACTGCAACATGTGTCTAAAGGAGGTATAATTTTAATTATCCTTCTCAGTCTCAAAGTGAGCTTTGTTCTCCAAACTCAAGTTTTTTCTTCGATTAAGGGAAAATTTCATCAATATTTCCTTAAGATTTGCTACTTCAACTCTACCCTTTTTTTTTTCTGATGGAACTTGTATTATGCTTATGTATTTTTCAATCTTTCTCCATTATAACTGTTCTTTTATATTTGGTATCAGTATCTATGCACTATATGCTGGATGAATTATTCAAAACTGTTTTCCAATTCACGGATTCTCTATTCAAATGTGTCTAGATTTCATTTTATCCTATCTATTGAGGATCTTTCCTATCCTATCTTTAATTCCCATAACTTCATTTTTCATTCTAAGTTTTCTATTTGGTTCCTTTCCTATCTACCTACTCTGATTCTTTTAAGTCTGCCTTGCTTTATAATTTCCTGTTCACTTTGTGAAAATTTACTTTTTTAACCTATCATCTTAGACATACTTATGAGTCTTTTACAGGCTGTTCTATTAGCTGATCATCCATGAATTCATGTTTTGACTGATGATTTTGTCAACTCTCTTTCTTAGCATATGATTTATTCACTTTCTTTGTAATTTTAGTTTGCAAGACCATTTTGAGACTTTGAGAGGGCATTTTCTTTCTCTCCTCTCACTGTTTTCCAGCAGGTTCTTAGTACTTCTGCCTTTGGGCTGAAGACAGAAAATCAGGAGTTATTTGGAAGTCCCGGGTCTCAGTCTTGTGATAACATCAGGAATATCTCAGATCCAGTCAGATCCAGCCTGTGGACATCTTGGTTCCATTCAGGGGTGAAGGCTGTGCCTCTCTTCTCTCTTCCCAGGCCCACTCATGAACTGTAGCCAATAAGCCACAGCCCCAAGTGGCAGTGAACAGCAGACCACAGACACGTACAGCTGCCTTTCCCCAGTTACTACTTTTTCTCCTGCCTCTCCCTCTCGAGGCAAACAGAGGAGGAGACAATACTTAGAACCTATTTCTAAAGATGGCTGAACTTTGTGCTCCCCCACTGCCTGGGTAATGTTTAGCACTGACAGCAGGGCTTCAGTAAAGACAGAGAAGCAGTCTATCCAGATGGGGAACTTTAGGAGTCAGGCTTTTAAAGATCATAAGGGAATTTTACTTGAGAATGAATCTAACTGATTTTATGTTGGGTTATTTGGCCACAAATGACATAGAAAGATTGTAACCGTAACTGCTTTTCTTTGGGGGATTATATCAAGGATTCAATGAATGAACCTATTTTTAAGAATGCCAGAACATGAGAAAGTGTCCCAGGGACCCCCCCCCCTTCCCCCAAAAAAGGGACCAGAGCAGAGGAAGGGGGTTGGGGCACAGAAAGAGAATGTAGGAAAGGGAATCTAGAGAGAAGCACATAGAAAAACGAGGGAGAGAAAGATGAGGCAGCATTGCAGGGGAGAAAGAACCCATGGGAGAAGGAAGAGAGAAATACAGCCAGAGAGACAAAAGTAGCCATAAAAGGAAAAAGTTTGCAAAAAAAAAAAAAAAAATACTGTGAATACATTGAAAGGATTCAATTTTCTCGCTTTTAAAAAAGAGAACATGACCACAACCATAGGAGTACATGTACCCTATTTGCTTGCTGAGTCTGTTGAGGGGATAAACCAGAAAAGAGGAAGTAGTAAAAATGACTAATCTTCCTATCAGTGGAATGACCCCTTCGAAGCCCGAGGCAGAAGGCTGCTCTACACTAGCTGTTGCCTGGCACAGACAAGGAGCACTCCCACTGCCTCTGGTCGCTTCTTACAGCCAGGCTGATTCGCTTCTTACAGCCAGGCTGATTCGATAGTCTCTTCAATAACCCATTCATCCACAGCCTTATATTAGTTTTCGTCCTGAGTAACACTAATTGCCCTTCGGCTGAGAGCATGTGTGAGGCATTGATTGATGACATTGTGCTATTTTTCCACTAAAGCAGCAACCGCATGTGTCTTGGCTGACGCACACATCCCTCCCCACGTGGCGGGTGGAGTTATTCCAAGACCAGTGACTGCAGGGAAAGTGAGCCCTCATCAGCAAACTACTAGTGGGGTTAATAGAATGAACCACAAGAGATTAACCCCATCTTAATGACTGATCTTCCCCCTTTGAAACAGCATGGTCAGCTATCAGCATGAGGCCAAATATTTGCTTTTCTCCAGGAGTGCTCCCATTTATCCCAACCTGTCTTTCCTTGGGTTTCCCCAGAAGCAGAAGCTGAGAGAAGGTTGTGAGAGCAAGTAGTTTATTTGGGAGGTGCAGATAACACTGGCAGGAGAGAGGGGAAATGAGAAGAAGAGGGAGAGAAGGCAGCCAAGAAAGGATGCGTTATTAAGCCAACTTCCACTGTAGGCAAATAGAGCCTAATCCTACAGGGAAACTCAAGGAAGTGGTGTAAACCCATGCCTTAGGTTATTTAGCTGAGGAGGGTTATTTAGCAAGGGAGCTGGGGTATTTACCCACCGACTCTTGTCAGACATTTGCTGCTCCTGGAAAGTATTCTTTCCCAGAAATTCCAGCCTGTCCTATATATGAGCAGAGTGGCCTTGCACTTAAAGACATGTAAACACTGGCAGTTAGAAGTTAGCTGGAGTAGACTAACTGGTAAGGCTTGAGAAATGTATGGGGCTCCTACCACACTTGCCCCAAAGCCTTAGTGGATACTGTGAGGCTTGCTTCATTTAATGAATTCACCTGAGCAAAGCTTTTCATGTCTAAAATTTCATAACACGGGCTCATTTATAAGTAGTTTAGCAGCCTTCATTTGTGGTACACCTAAATTACTCCCAGCACTCAGGATCAGCTTCAACTCTACTTGCTGTGTAACTAACCAGGCAACAACATTTAACCTCTCCAGATCTGTTTTGTTTTTCTTTCCTACTGTCAAGTGGAAATAATAATACCTGACTTCCCTCACAGGAATGAAATAAAACTCAAAATCAAAATATGATCAAATATGTCAGGAGTCAACAAACGTTTCCTACAAAGGGCCAGAAAGTAGACATCTTAGGCTTTACGGACTATGTAGTCTCTGCCGTTGTAGCAGGAAAACAGGCTAGACAATAAGTAAACAAATGATTATGGCTGGGTTCCTATAAAACATTACTTTAAACATTTTTATGTTTATTTTTATTTTTGAGAGAGAGAGAGCACAAGTGGGGAAGGGGCAGACAGAAAGGGAAACACAGAATCCAAAGCAGGCTCCAGGCTCCGAGCTGTCAGCACAGAGCCCAACGTGGGGCTGGAACCCAAGGAATGTGAGATCATGACCTGAGTCAAAGTTGGACGCTCAACCGACTGAGCCACCCAGGTACCCCCCTATAAAACATTATTTACAAAAACAAGTGGTGGGCTAGATTTGACCCACCATTCCATGAGCTCTGGTTTACCAAACTCTAACATATAAGAAAGGCCTTTGCACACTTCCGGTATCATTTACTCCTCCCTCAATAAGTCACTGAAGTTCACCATCCCTGTCTTCCTGGAATTAGAATTCATATTTTCCTTCTTCATGAAGCACAAGTTTACTATGAACACCTCTTCTGTGAAAGGCTTCATAGTGGCCCTGGGGATTTGGTGCTAGCTAATAAGACAGACATTGACCGTGCCCAACACCTGGGAAGGGAATCCTAACTCTGTTCTCCCACCAATCCGCACTGCTAGAGAGCCATTCGTTTTTGATCAACAAGTGACAACTGCAATTGAAACTCTCTTAATGCCTGCGAGCAGGGGGGCAGAGGAAGCATTACTAAAGAAGCTTAAGCTTCTGGGTGCCACACTTGCAATGACTCCTTTCAAGGTCCTAGAAGGGGCCCTAGTAATGATTCATATTGACATAAATACTTGTCAAACTCACAAATGCAAGCAATTTCAATCACAATTGGTTAAGGCCAGGCTACTCTCTTTCCACTCTAAAGTCTTCCATCGTGCCTCCCCTGTGTTAGATGGTTTTTCTGATCTTGTCCTTTGAAAAAGCACAATAAACTAATCAACAGCCATTTTAAGCTACTTTTAATGAAAAACATTATCGCTGTTTGGACTTAGAAGTTATGGACTATTGGGACTTCCTTAAAAGAGTCCGTCTTTTAAGAAGCAATAATTAATAATAGATAAATAGGGGCGCCTGGGTGGCGCAGTCGGTTAAGCGTCCGACTTCAGCCAGGTCACGATCTCGCGGTCCGTGAGTTCGAGCCCCGCGTCAGGCTCTGGGCTGATGGTTCAGAGCCTGGAGCCTGTTTCCGATTCTGTGTCTCCCTCTCTCTCTGCCCCTCCCCCGTTCATGCTCTGTCTCTCTCTGTCCCAAAAATAAATAAACGTTGAAAAAAAAATTAAAAAAAAAATAATAAATAATTATTCACTGTGGTTCTTTGGTGCCCCTAGTGTCAGAGCACTGCTGGGGAGGGCATGATTACTTCTGGTCCAAGAACTGGTGAGAAAAAATGACAAGAACAGCTGTCAAATTCTTTTTTTTTTAATGTTTATTTTTGAGAGAGAGTATGAATGGGGAAGGGGCAAAGAGTGGGGTGGACAGAGGATCTGAAGCAGGCTCTGTGCTGACAGCACAGAGCCTGATGTGGGACTCGAACTCATGAACCATGAGATCATGGCCTGAGCCAAAGTCATACATTTAATTGACTGAGCCACCCAGGCACCTCTGAAATTCTTTAAAGAAGCAAACTACCGACTGACAAATGAATATATATATATATATATATATATATATATATATATATATAAACACACACACACAATGGAATATTACTCGACAATCAAAAATGAAATCTTGGGCCGCCTGGTGGCACAGTTGGTTAAGCGTCCGACTTCGGCTCAGGTCATGATCTCACAGTTCGTGAGTTCGAGCCCTGCGTCGGGCTCTGTGCTGACAGCTCAGAGCCTGGAGCCTGTTTCAGATTCTGTGTCTCCCTGTCTCTCTGCCCCTCCCCTGCTCATGCTCTGTCTCTCTCTGTCTCAAAAATAAATAAACATTAAAAAAAAAATTTTTTTAAATGAAATCTTACCATTTGCAACAGTGTGGATGGAATTATAGTGTATTATGCTAAATGAAATAAGTCAGAGAAAGACAAATCTCATATGGTTTCACTCATATGTGGAATTTAACAAAACAGATGAACATAGCAGAAAGGAAGCAAAAAGTAGACAAAAACAGAGAGAGAGACAAACCATAAGAGACTCTTAAATACAGAGAACAAACTGAGGGTCGCTGGTGAGGTGCTTGGTGGGGGATGGGCTAAACAGGTGAGAGGCATTAAGGAGGACGCTTGTTAGGATGAGCACTGGGTGTTATATGTAAGTGATGAATCAGTAAATCCTATTCCTGAAATCATTATTACACTATTTGTTAACTAAATTGGATTTAAATTTTTAAAAAAGGAAAGAAAAAGAAGCAAACTACCTATGCTTAGGAAAACAGCTTGAGAAAAATCCAAATAAAAATTATCATTACTGGGGCGCCTGGGTGGCGCAGTCGGTTAAGCGTCCGACTTCAGCCAGGTCACGATCTCGCGGTCCGTGAGTTCGAGCCCCAAGTCGGGCTCTGGGCTGATGGCTCAGAGCCTGGAGCCTGTTTCCGATTCTGTGTCTCCCTCTCTCTCTGCCCCTCCCCCGTTCATGCTCTGTCTCTCTCTGTCCCAAAAATAAATAAATGTTGAAAAAATTTAAAAAAAATATATCATTACTAAGATTTATAAATTTACAAGGTCACTTGCAGCACTTTCCAGGTTTCTATTCCTTCCTGAGCTAACCTGGGCCCTGTAATTTGATTGCATTTGCCCATCTAACTACCAGTATCTATGAAAAATCATATGTATGAAGTATTTGTGGATGGATATGGACACATATATATTTGAGTGTATACATATACACACATCTACATAAGTATATATGACATCTATGTAAAACTCTCCAAAAACAAAATTTAAATTTTAGGTCTAGATAACATTGTGTTTCCAAATACAGACTAACAATAAAAACAATGACTACATTTTATTGAAAGCTTACCAGGTGCCAAGCGCTATGCAAACCCTCTAAATACACAAAACTCTACAGTTATTATCGTCTCCATTATTCTGATGAAGAAACTAAAACACAAAATGTTAAGAAACTTCCCCAAGATCAGCTTGTAAGTGATGGAGCAAGGATTTAAAAATCAGGTATTTCTGACTCCAGAACCTGATTTTTAATTACCACACGGTTAGCATAAATGTAAGTGTAAATACCATGTCAAAAAGACAATGTCTTGGTAAAACTGTCTAGAGCCTTGAGAATAGAGCTGTTCACCAAGAGTCTGTACGAAGTTAGTATTTGTACGTCTGAGCTGGGACAGGGTACAGGTACACATCACATGTTCTCGTGTAAATGATAGGGAGGGGTCCCAGGACTCAATCTTACCCTGCCTTTCTCTTACACTTTTTTTCCATTATGGCGATCACCTCAGGGGTGGTCTACTCATCCTTCTCCAGCTTCTGTGAGCCTCAACTTCTGATAATGATATCTGTGCTCTCAGACCTATCAAAGGCTGGCACCTAAAACTTCTTCCCTGGGCATCTTTATCTAGAATAGACACATAATCTGTACAAGGTTTCTATATGAGGTAGACAAGGTTTTTTTTGTTGTTGTTGTTTTATTTGTTTTTGCTTCTAGTAGCAAGAAGTCTCATTAAGTGGCACAAATTTGACTTTGGGTACTGACCTATATGCAGAAAATACACAAGATGTGATTTTTCTTGGTATATATGTTGTCTTAGCAATTCCACTCAATTTCTTTATACTTCTGTTAATATCCATCAGCTAAAGACCACCAGGAACATACCTATAGTCAAGCAAAGTTGGCGTTACTGACTTACCACAATGAGAGTGAATGTACATAGTGGGGAACATAGGGTATCTCGATAAGAGGATGTTAAAAAGGATTTATTACAGTATGTGGTTGGAGTAGGTGATTTGGAGAAAACTTCAGGAAGTAGACACTATTCTGGGTTAGATGCTGTCAGGAAATGGGGATAATTCTATGACTGGGTATCTTAATAAATCTTATCTAAAGGAGGGAAGACTAGCATGAGGCTAAAGTTATAATTGATAATGCAGCAGAAGTCACTTATATTAGCCAAGGTAAGAGGACTTTTGGTCATTTCTGTGGTTTGAACAATGCTCATGTTTTTGTCTGTGTTCAGACATGATTACTGGGTGGTCTTGTTTTTTTTTTTTTTTTTTTTTTTTTTTGTCTTAACCCATCATGGTCTCCGAGTGGGCTTGTTTTATAATATTGCTAATGTTCAACAGGAAAGCACCGTGGCCTACCTGTGCCAGGATAGCTCCTGGTGACACCAAGGATTAGCTGATAGTTCCAAGCCAACTTCTGGCCATAAGGGATGCATTACTCTTTCTCAGTTTTTGTATCTTTAAGCTAATATTCTGAGTTTTACCTTTTGGATGAATAAGTCTCCATGACCACTTCCTCTGCATGTAGACCTCAGAGGGAAAGAAAATATCTCAAACATGCTAAAAATGGGCCTTAGGCTTCCTAAAAGATCTTTCCACACTGCAGTGGAAAACAGAGATACCACACTTTCCTTTCCTTAGTTTCTTATTTCCTCATAACATGGAAATAATTCCATCTGTAGTTGTACCTAGAACAGACCAAAAGATGATGCACCAAGGCCTATGGTCTAATTAAAGTATATTAAGAAATGGGAAATAAGCATTGATATAAGCTGAAACCTGAAGTGTAACTGTTCAAAGGTCTCACGATGACACACTAACAACGGTCAATAAGGAAGGGGTAGATTAATCTGTGTCATAGCGGCGATTGTAACTAAGTGGTAAGGGAGAATGCAGAAGACTACTTAAAACTGTTCTCAGAATTCTGGCTTTGGAAGCCCTTTCTAACTTGCCTCTCCCTTAGATAGTAAAGGGGACCCTCCTCCTTCCTTTTATCTTGAGCTCTGCCCCGTCTCCAGCCCTTTTACCCTCTTGACTGTCACCTCTTACCCATACCTTTATCTCCCCAGTAGCCACACTTACTGGTTTTCTATGAGCTGTAAGCTCCAACTGGTCTTCTGTGCTGAAGAATAAAGCATCTGACAAAGACACACATGGCTGATATTTTCTGGGCTGCTAATAATAACAGTCACTGTCTTGATACTCTCAAATAGAAACTGAAGCTGCCTGCCAGTAGGATTTGGGTTTGTGTTTCAGACAATACACTTTTTCTCTCTGCATTGTCCCTATTCTCCATAGTGTTTTCCTTGCGTGAAAAATATTTGCTTGAACTGTAAATTGTTTGCTTATCCTGATTTCTACTACCCTATATTAATTTGCAAGTTCTACAACTTCATATAAATGAAATGATGCAGTGTGGTATGTGTTCTTTGTGTCTGATATCTTTCACTTATGTTTATGAGACTCATGTTATTACTTGTAGTATGTAGTTTATTACCATTTTTTTTATTGTTGAGTAGTATTCTATTGTATTAATTTACCATAATTTGCTTATTTAGTCTGTTGATAGATATTTGAGTAATTTCTAATTTGGAGCTCTTACAGATAAAGCTGTTATAAACATTCTTGGGGCGCCTGGATGGCTCAGTCGGTTGAGCATACAACTTCGGCTCAGGTCATGATCTCACTATAAACATTCTTGTACAAGGCTTTTTGTGGACATATGTTCTCATTTAAGTATATACCTAGAGATAGAAATTTTGGGTCATATGATGGGTGAATGTTTAACTTTATGAAAAACTGACAGATGGATTTCCAAACTGATTCTACTATTTTACACTCCAACCAGCAGTGAGACTTCTAGTTGCTCTACATCTTCACCAACATTTTATGTTGTTAGTCTTTTAAATTTTAGACATTTTAGCGGGTTTTATAGCACTTTAAAATTTTGATTATCCACATCAATAAGAATGCTGGATTCACTTCTTAAAATTTTTTGCTTATATTTTTCAATTCTTATATTATGTGAGTGAAACTAGAAAAGGTTCAAATTTTTTCTTTAAAATGGTATAAAACACCATATATAAAATGACTGAAGATTGATAACCATAAAATACTGATAAATTGGACTTCAATAAAATTAATAACTTATATTTATCAAAAGGCACCTTTAAAACAATAAAAAGATAAGCCACAGAGAGAAAAAGTTCACATATGCAAAAACATTACTTATACCCAGAATACATAAAGAGCACCTACAAATCAATACAAAAAAGATAAATGACTCAACTTAGAAATGGGCAGAAGATTTGAACAGGCATTTTGCAAAGTGAATATTCATATGGTCCATTAGCACATGAAAAGATACACAATTTCTTCAATCCTTAGGAAAAGGGGAACTTATACCACAATAAGATATTACTATTCACTAAGTAGAATGGCCAAAATTAATAAGATTGATAATACAAAGTATTGGCAAGGATGTAGAACAACTGAACATTCATATACATTACTGGTGGGAATGTAAATTGGTAAAGCCACTTTGAAACACTGACAGTATCTAACTAAGCTAAACATGCATCTACTATATGAGCCAGCAATTAAACTCCTAGGTATAGAACCAAGAAAAATGAGTGCGTATGTGTTCCAAAGACGTGGACACTTGTTCATAGTAGTTTTACTCATAATAGTCCAAACTGAAAACAACTTAAATGCTTATCAATAGGAGAAAAATAAATTGTGGTATATTCATATAATAGAATATCATACAACAGTAAAAAGAAAATGAACTACAACAACATGCAATGACACAGATGCTTCTCACAGACTTAAGGATGAGTGAAAGAAATCAGACCCAAAATAGTACATACCATACATATAATTTCCTTTATATGAACTGTATGCACAGGCAAAGCTCACTGATACTGATGCCTGGCAGAATACTGATTATCTCTGGGGAGAGAGTATTGACTGGGAAAAGGCATAAGGCAGCCTTCCATGGTGCTGGGAATGCTCTATATCAGGTCCTGGCTCATAAAATTCACCAAGTTGTGCGCTTGTGATTAGTGAACTTTATTGAATCTATGTTATATTTCAATATTTTTTAAAAATCCAGCAAAGATTACAATAGACATATTTGAGAACTAAAAAGCAAGTAGTAAGGAATCCGTCCCTTAAAAATATCTAACTCTTAGAATGTTTGTGTTATCATTCCTCCTCAAAATAACAATTATTTATTTGTTTCCTAAGTTGAGATGGAAAATATCCTGAATGGAAACTATCTAGTTTGTAAACCATTGCCCAGCCATCTGGTTCTTAGGATCTTTTCAAGATGCCCTATTAGCTCTGATATGTCATGACCTCATTTGGAAAGATTAGAAGCTCTTAAATGCCATTAGCATACCAATATTAGATTATAGCCCCCTAAATTAACTCATATTTTTCTGGCCACTTGGTTTCACCAATATAAATTTGGAGCAAATTACATTATAAACCATACTTATGAGCTGTAACCACAATATTGAGATGCCAAACCAGCGAGAAAATGGCAACCTACTCAAGCAGTTTGCAGCCGCACGATTTGATGAGCATCTAGGTTCACAAGTGTGTTTATGTGCGTGGGGGAGGGGAGGGTGCGTTTCCATAGTCTTGCCTGAGGTAGTATGCTTTCCTTTTATAATCAGCGGTTCACAATTTTAAAAATACTTCAGTTTCTGTTGTCTTAGGTCCAAATAGGAGTAAAAAACAATCTTTAAAACTTTATTCAGTTTTTTTTAGCTATCATTGCTTGCACTTTCCCTTACATTACATTAATATTAATGTAAAAGAAACATACACTGACTTGGGGGTGGGGCATAAGGGGAAGAGGCAGGAACAAAATCTTACTGGGGTAGCAAAAAGCCCTTTGGAGGGATTAAAATGCCAACAAGAGGATTATGACTTATAAATTACAATAATACTCATATTTAGACACTCAACCATAGTATCAATATGAGACTGAATAAGTTTTACTTTTCCGTAGAGGAAAGGCTAAAGGCAAGAGAAATTCCACATGCATAATGAAATTTCAAAATCACTTTTTTAAAATGTAAATTTTCCTTCTCTTGTCACTAAGGCAGCTAATTCTGCTTGGATTAGACTGTTCACTTAAATTTACCATGTAAATCCTTTGGAGTAAATGTGGTACTAAGCAAAGCAGTTTCTACACATAATCGATAAGCTCATATTTGTGCAGAATAACATAAGATCTGGTGATGAAATATTCATTAGCTACGAACAAATCTTCCATCGAGAAATATATTCCCCTTTGACTTCTGACAGCACTTTCTTGGGATGCCGGACCAGAGAACACAGTATTGGTGTGACTGGCTGGGGTGCAAAAATTAAAAAGTGAATTGTCGCCCATGGGAATTACATCCATATCCTAGACTTTCCAAATTGAATAGCCAACCAAGCACAGAAAGTCTCAATTCTGGTGACTCTGCCTTGGGCATGCTAAGTGAACCCCCTTTATATCTGATGTAATTCACAGAAGCAAGGCTACTACTCAGCAAGAGAGAAAAGTAGACTTTGTCAACTGCCAACTATAAAAGCTGAGCTAAACTCTTTTTTTTTTTTTTTGCAAAATGTCCAAAGGTGCAGGATTTTGTAGGAAGAAACAAAACCCAAAATCCCCGTGTCATGGTAACCCTCAGAATACCCCTCAAAGCCACAAAAGAAATATGTTAACTAGTTGAGGGAGGGCTCCTCTCTTGGGTGGCCATCACCACTTACTGTGAAATGAGTATGTCTGACTTTATTATGTTTTGCTTTAAGTAGATTTCTTTTTAAGTTTACTTCTTTATTTTAAGAGAGACAGAGACAGCACAAGTGGGTGAGGGGCAGAGAGGGAGACAGAGAATCCCAAGCAGGGTCTGTGCTGTCAGCATGGAACCCAATGCAGAGCTCGAACTCATAAAACTGTGAGATCATGACCTGAGCCAAAATCAAGAGTCGAACACTTAACCAACTGAGCCACCCAGGAGCCGAAACTTTTGGTAGATTTTTAAACTCACTGCTTTGGCAATTTGGTGATGGGTTTTCAAGTGATACATGAAGGAAGGTTCACTTGAGGATCTTGTGGGACCCTGGAGTATAGTGATACCTGTTATAGAATGTCAAACAGTGACTGTGTTTTTAAAGTTTTTAATGAAATTTATTTCTGCGGCATACTGTTAAACTTACAAGTGCAGGAATTGATATTAATCATCTGGGCTGCCCAAAGGGAACATTTTGTCATATGAGACTGCGACACTAAAGTACAAGGCAGACATATACTTCAGTCCATAGTCTTATGGGTACATGATCTATCATTTCTTTATTATTATTATATTATTAATATTATTATTATTTTGTACTTCAACTTAATCTCTGAATCCAAATTCCCATTCCAACAGGCTAATGGATTACTAACACTCTGCACTTCCTCACCTTCTCCACAATGTATCAAGTTGTTTGTGTCTTGGGACAAAATATTGACTGGAGACAGGGATGAGGAGGATTTAGAATGACCATCTGATCTTCAGTTATGGTCCATGAAGTCTCCTGTTGAGACATCCCCCATCTCTGACACCATTACCATTGGGACAGGGACACAGTTTTCTACTCACATCTGTATGATGCACCATTGAGCCAATCAGCTTTGGGGTCTTCCAACAGAACAGTCAGGAAGCAGTTTATAGACCCAAGCTATTCCAAGACCCTGGGTTTCTCTTTTTCATCTCATTTTCCAACCTTAGGGAAATTAATTTCTAGTCCAGGAAGGAGGAAACCCTCTCTTCCTTCTGCTCTTCTGAAACTCTGAATATTCCTGAAAACTCACAGTAACTCCTTTTTACCTTATCTGGTAACTTCTAGGATAGCCTCAGGATATCATAGAGACCCTAAGACTTAAGCTCCTGGAGAATTAAAGTCAGAAAAGTGTGTGGACGACTTCTGTTTTTCAACTCTTTCCATACATATCCGTCAAAGAAAAGAACACATGGCTGCCCATTTGACTGAATGGGGAAGAGAAAAATGGGAATTAAAAAGAAAACTTTTATAAGTTAATATGTAGAAATATTATCCATCCAAATTACATGGATTTATTTATTTTTTTTTCTGGTGCAATTGCAAGTATCAAGGGGGTAGGAATCATGTTGTCCAGTCTTTCCTACTTTTTATCCATAGAGTTAGATCAGCACCTGGAATATAGCAGGGAGTCAATGAATAAGTAAAAGGATCAATAAATGAATGAATGAATCAAGAAATAATGTCTCATAAGCTCAATTTCCTAGTTAGTCTGTCTTGTACCAAAGGGCAAGTTCACTCTATCATCTCTGCTGTTCTGTGACCTTAAGCTAAACCTTACAGGTGTTTTCTAATTATTACCAAATTCAGCTTTTTATACCGGATTTGTGAGTGTCATAAAAGAAGCTACTACCATCCTTTTTGCCCCCAAGGAGGCTCTTGTCTGGTTAAAGACAGGACTTATATCCATATACGATTGGAAAGCAGTACAGTCAAGGATGAAAGAAGTATTCTGCCTGCTATGGGAGCATCAGACACGAGGAGATCACCTGCAGACTACGGTAGATGGCAGATGCTACGAGGAAAGAAGAGGTCCCGAGATGGACCACAAATGCCTTTGGCAGGTAGAAAGAAAAGGAGAGAAACAGCATGAATAAAGATGCAAAAGGGACAGGGCTTGGCATGCTTGGGAGCAAGGAGTCTGGGCTGTCTTGAGAAAAACATGAGTCAAAAGCAATACGATATGGTAGCCTAGCCTAAGTAGCAGGATATATTTGAATGTGGTAGAAGAAGCATAGAATTGTGGACATGTGATCAGTAGATACCCATAACTACCACAGTGGAAGGTGTTGTGAAATGTAAGTCCCACAGGCTTGAGGGCTAAAAGTAGAACGTAGGGTTAATAAAATTATTTCTCATTTCCCTTGCTGTATCATAGCTCCATAATAGGCTGTACCCCCAAACTGAAGATATTCAATAATACCTTGTTAATTGATTGACTAAGGCATAAAGGTTTTTAAATCTGGAACGAGGAAACATGGACTCAATTGAGCATGTAAACGATTATCAGTCCAACTAAAGAATCAAGTTACAAAAGATTTTCTGGAAGAAATGAAGCCTCAGAGGATATTAAAAGGAAGATAAATATCAACAAAGATGAAAAAAGGATTGATGGGTCTTCAAATTTAATTACAAGAGTAATGCATTAATGAAATTACATTGTAAGCTAGAATTTCTATTTTAAACAGAAGTAGGGAAATGTAAAAAATATGTTAATTCCTAACTGAAGATGGGACTTTTGTGCATTGAGCCATTCTCCATCCTCACTCCAGAGTAAATATGTTCTCAGTGATCTGGATTTTCTGCTGTGACTTCCATTTTAAGTTGGGAAGTCAACATGAATTTATCAAGTTCCAATTTCACTGAAATCAACCGGAAAGCTGAAAATCAACTGAAAGTCTTGGCTGCTGAAATCAGTTGAAACCTTCTCATGAAAGATAACTCAGATAATTCTTTGCCCAGTATACTTCTCGTGGGGGAGGAGGGTCAGAATGTCAGTTTCCAAAATTCATCAATAGAACAAATCACTCAATACATTTGAGTTAATTTTTCTTGTTCAGATTTCTATCTTACTATAGAGTCTAGGGCACAGATAACATATTTGCACTCCTTCCTACATTTTTTCCCCCTCATTGTGTACTATTTTTTCTTTTATCCATGAGAAAAGAGAAAAAAAGCTAAGATGGAAGTGGAAGCATTTTGGACATGTCAGAGGTAATCTTTGGATTTGTTCCTCCATATATAAGGTATTCAAAACACCAGAGGATCTGTGTAAAATCACTTACAGTGAGCCTGTCTTGACCTTCCAGGAAGCTTGTCACGAAAATATGATCTGGAACGATACAACTGTCTTTCTCAGGAATTTACACTGGGAGATGTGGAATGCATCAGTTGTTTAAAGGACACATAGAGGAAATGTCAGAAAGTAGGATGATGGCAAATTAAAATAGGGAGAAAAGAGAAACTGAGTAAGTAAAAGATATGTGTTGAGGGGAAGAAAGAAGACTGAGGAGAAAAGAGACTCTCAGAGCAATGTAAAAATGCCACGATAGGGGTGCCTAGGTGGTTCAGTTGGTTAGGCGTCCAACTTTGGCTCAGGTCATGATCTCGTGGCTCGTGGGTTCGGGCCCCACGTTGGGCTCTGCACTGACAGCCCAGAGCCTGGAGCCTGCTTCAGATTCTATGTCTCCTTCTCTCTCTTCCCTTCCTCCACTCACGCTCTGTCTCTCTCTCTCTCTCAAAAATAAATACACATTAAAAAAAAAAAACTTTTTTAAAATGCCATGATAAAGGCCCCTCAGAGCGTCTAAAAGGAGTAAGTTTTCCGAATCACCTATCACCTCCCATTTCAGTTCAGACCACCCAGGTCCCAACTATAGATGATCACTTTCCTTGCAGTAACTTGAAGAAGACCTGACTCCTTGAAGCCAAAAAGCTTAATCAGCACAATAAAAAATGCCTTATACTTATATGCAACAAATCAATCCCAGAAGTAGGATATACTTATATGAACATTTTGTGAACACAAATGGCAACTCAGCCCAACCCCTACCCTCCATTTTACAAATGAGGAAACTAAGGGCCAAGCAGCAAAATAATGTAGTAACTGTCACAATGCTAATTGCTGTCACTTGACTGAAATCTAAGTCTCCCATGATGGCAGCTTCTAAAATGGTTCCAAAATGATCCTCACCTCCTGGCACTCATGTCCCTATGTGGTCCATTCTCCTTGAGTGTGGGCTGAACCTAGTGATTAGTTCCTAATAAGTAGTATGTAGCAAAAGTGATGCAGTGTCACCTTGGTGATTAAATTATAAAAGGCTGTGACTACCATCTTGTTTGCATTCTCTCTTTGGCTTTTCCTCCTTGCTTGCTTTGATGAAGCCAGTTACCACACTGTAAGCTGCCCCAGGGAGAGGCCCGCACGCCAGGAAAATGAGGGCCGCCTCTGGTCAATAACCACGGAGGAACTGAGACCCTTAGTCCAGCAGCCCATGAAGAAATGAATCCCATCAACAGCCACGTGAGTAAATTTAGAAGCCATCAAGCCTGGAGATGACTGCAGTCTCAGTCAGCACTTTGTTTTTGACCTTGTGAGTGACTGTGAACAAGAAGACCCAGCTTAACCGTGCCTGTATTCCTGATTCACTGAAGTTACAAGGTAATAAATATTTGCTTCATTAAGCTGCTTAGTTTGGGGGTAATTTGTTAGGCAGCAATAGAGAGTTGATACATTCCCAATGCCCCAAAGTTTTTGCTCCTCAGCAGATGCCTGCAGAGTCAACAGTGGTCACGCTTGCCTCCACCTGAATGAAAGCTATGCCTGTAATGAATCTTCGATCCTAACACCAAGTGATTTTCACTGCTCACCTTGGCAAGGAAACAATACTAAAATGACATTGGAGCCAGTAAAGCTCAGCTGTGAGATTAAGACAAACAGAAACAAAATAGAGTTGCTGTCTCTAAAGCGACTGCAGATTTCTGTGATCCGGAAGCACAAACGCAAATTATCTACAGCTGCCCCTAAAACATTTCATCAGTAAATGCACAGCAACAATCTTGTTCCTGGTGATGTTCACAGTGAAAACAAACACTCTTGATTGATTTTTCCCTCCCATAGAATGAATTATCCATGTTCTTTGTCAATATGGGCAAACACGCGTGTTTGTTTGTATGGGGAAAGTGCACATCTTTATCACTTGTACAGTAGAGAGAGTTATGGGGAACTAAGATTTAGATTCCATATTAAAAGACTTTGGTGGCTAGCAATACCACAGTATAAATTAAGGGGATGAAAATTGCTCAGGGAGAATAACTATCATCCCTTATTCATCCATTTACTCGTTCATTTATTCCCTCATTTATTCAATAAATACGACACATCTGCTACGTATCAGGAGATGTTTAAGGTCCAGTGGATCAAACAATGGATAAGATAAATTCCCTGACATCAAAAAACTTGTGGCTCAGAGGGGAATGTAGATAAGAAATAGGTTCTCCCTGTCACAAACCTGTAAAACATGACCAAATAACCACTGATTTTTTGGATTGCTGTAGTTTTCCTGAAATCTAAACTAGCTCATTGAAATTTCACAAAACATTAGTTCTTGTCTTTCTGGATAAAATTCTGGATCATATTGTGTAGGATGCACCTAGCCATTCTGTCAAAGCTTCCATGAAGCTTGGTGATTTGAGCTTGAGATCTGCAGTCAATTTACCTTGTACAAACTTTGAATTGGGGTAAATTATTTGAAACCTCCATGCCTCCATTTGCTCACCTACAAAATGGTAATAACTATACCCACTTCATAGGGATGTGATGAGGAGTAAATACAATAATATATATTAAAAATGCAAAAATAAACCCACCCCACAATGCATATTTCAAGTACTTGACTAAACTACTTATTAATAAAAACTCTGCCAGTCCCTGACAGCATCATCTAGGAAAGGATTTCAAAAGCTTGTCACTGTTGACATTTGGGGCCAGGCAATCCTTTGTCATGGGGGGATATCCTGTGCACTGAGAACTAGCATCTCTGGCCTCCACTCACTAGATGCTAATAGCATCCTCTCCTCACTCTCACGGTTAAACAACCAAAAATGTCTTCACATATTGTCAAGTTTCCCCTGGGGGTCAAAAGCACCCCCAGTTAAGAACCACTGAACTAGAGTTCTTAGGGCCAAGGAAAAAGGAAACCAACATCCCAGAAGTGTTTTAAAGTCTCACATTAATAAAATTCATCAAGAAAATATAGGTCTTAGTACTCGGGATCTCTGAATTCAAATATGTCCATACTACTCTTTTATGGTATTGTTAATATAGAAAAATCCAGATTTTATAGAATAAATAAATCTCTAAGCAAATTTAGACTTGGTTGTGACTTCCAGAATGTAAAAATTCTGAAATGTTATCCCAGAGCTGTTCACCTTTCTCGGTCTACTTAAACTTTCCCATGTCAACCTCAGCCTGTTCAGTTTACTGCACTAGAAAAACCTTAACAATCTGTAAATGCACATGCTCTTGTGTTATCTGTCTCCTTTTGCTTTATGAAAAATGATCTTTTTTGGTAGCAAACTTCCAAATATTTCTGAAGAGGTGATGCATTATTTGATTATCTAATATGAAGATTTATCTTCAGAGATACACTCATGAGTCTTTAATATTCACTTTCTTTGTATTTTGATCTTAACCTGTCAATGATAACTTTTTTTCCCCTTTAATACCTCTATTCTAGGGGTTCTCAGTCTTGGCTTTGTAGGAGTCAAGTTGTATGCATTAGTTAGAGGGGGCTTGGGACAGGAGGAACGCAAAAAAAAGACCCTGGATAGGCAGTAGGGATACAAAGATGAGAAAATAAACCATTGAGTTAGATGTAAATGTGGCAAAAGAGAAAACAAATGGCCTACAAAAGCATCCCAGTGAACTTGGCACACCCTTCCTTCCACACATGAACCTTTTGGTATTAGGCATCTGGGCTTCCAGCCAAAACCAACCCTGGGTAGCTGGTCTTTCATGATGTCTTGATATAATCTCAAGAAACTTCAAAACTTGTACAAATCTAGAAATATTTTTCCTTGGATCACATACTCATTAGCAAGGTTATTTCTTCTTTAAATCCAGGAATCCTAAGTATATGTATTCCCTCATTAATTCATAGCCTGAAAATCCCTGCTGCTAAATGAAAAGCTATTAAATTTTTTTTAATTTAAATTCTATTAATTTTAATGAGAATTATAATGCCTTCCATCCCAATCTAAGATACCCAAATACAACTTCACAGATGGAAATATATATTAGTTGAATAACAAAAACTTTATATAAGTAACAAACGATTTGAAAGCAAAAATATATGGTTTGTATATAAAATGTTGTAAAATGAAGATTTATTCAAATCTGTTCTTAATGAAATCTTCTCACTATAGAAACTATAGTATCAAATAAAATTAATGAGTGTGTCTTTGTCTGAAATGTATAATGCTGAAATGTACTTGTAATGCACTTTTTATTTATTGTTATTTTCGATTTTTAAGTGTCATTATCCTGGGGAAAAAAAGAAATTGTCTGAATGGTAGTATAACTGAAGAAAGGCCACTATGGTGTAACGTGAACAGTCACTTATGTGCTGTAAGTCTGCACATAATCTTCCCCATTTATGATCACATAGGTGCTACTCAGGGCTTCTAGGATGTAAAGTAAGTGGACCCAAATCTTTGGCCCATGGCAGCCATCTATGGGGGAGGGGGTTTCATCTGCTTTGGTGAGATGTATTTGACCTTGCCCTCCACACTTCATCTGATTACCTGCTGCTTAATAACCACCAAACTACTCAAAAGGTTAACACCATAAGTATATTTGGCCTCCTGTAGAGTCATCACAGGTATGATTATAAAATCATCATAGTTAATTATCTCATCCAGGAAATCAAGATAATTCCAGTTCATGCCTCTGATAATTTTTCAGCAGAAATCTGACACTAGATAAAAAGTGATCAATTTTGAGTTGTAAATGTCAAAGCAACTTGAAAATCAACTTGAGGGATAGCTTCCTTCTCTCATAGATATTGCTATTACCTAAGACAGACTTTGTAACCATGACTGTTCCCCCTCTTCTTTCTTCTTCAACTCTCTTCCATTCACTGAATGCATTCTATTAATGGACATAGTGCAAAGTATTTGACAGTTACAGGACCTGGATTTTTCCAGCCTTTGCCATTGGATCTAAGATGTCATTGATTATAGGATGCACCATTACTTGTATAACACTAAAAAAGAAAAAAATGGCTCAAACTAAATTATGATACAACACTTCCTAATTACTTAGAAATTTTATTATATAACTTTTTAAAGAACTTTTTAGGCTTAGATTTTAAACATAGATTTTAATCATGGTTCACTATTATGTACACATCAAAAGAGAAATGTGCATGAAATAAATTGGTTTAATTCCTAGGAGGTTTTCAAGTTCCTTACCCAACTCTGGAATTAATTTTCAACACAAAATTTCCTATGTTTTGTTTTTGTATCTGTGTTATACTGTAGGCTACATATGATCCTGTCCTCTGAGCCACTGAGAACTCTGTAGGTAATACAACATTTCTTAAGATGGTGCTCCACTGTTATCCTTGAGATTCTCTCCCATGTGGCCAGCACCCATTCTGCAAATGCTGATACTGTACGGTCTTGCTTGGGGAGGTATAGGCAAAGCTTTTTGCATAAACAGGAATAACAAAATGTAATAGAGTTTTATCTACTTGTGATCATCTTCCCTTCCTAGATGCCATAAAGCACTTGGTCACTGCACTGAAGAAAAATGTGAAACTGTCATTATTTCCGCAGTGACCGCTATGTGTTTCACTAATGTTGGAGAGGAAGAATTTCCTCTGCCCTTCAAGATCCTTCTAGCTGGACTAAGGATCAGATTGATACGATAGAGATTAACAGAAGAAAATAAAATTTAGTTTTGTACATGAAAGGGCGGGCCTACGCCAGCCGACTCCATCTAGTTCTGTGTCCTTCACCTTGACCACGCCTCCTCCCCTTGAGTAACCTCCCCCTCACCCGTTCAAATTTCCCGATCAAAACACACCCGGCGACGTGCGCAACAGGACTCCGACCCTTCCCCAGCCAATCGGCTGAAACCACAGCCATTACCTTATCAACTGCCCCTAGACCCCAATAAAACCTTTGTGCTTTTGAAACTCGCTCTCTCTCCCTGGTATCTCACCGCTGCGTCAGTGCAGGTAGGGGATTGAGCTTGAGCTAGCTCGAATAAAGGCTCTTTTGCTTTTGCATCGGACTTGGCTCCCTGGTGGTCTTTGGGGATCACGAATTCTGGGCATAACAGTACATACAAGGAATCCACATAAACATGAAATCCCAAAGACAACCAGGCAACTAGAGGCTTATATGACATCCTGAGGAAGGAGAGGGGTAGGGGTTTGGAGATACAAAGGGGAGGAAGACCATTAGCTAGAAGGTGAGAAGAGACATTTGGAAAACAAAGGTTGCCCTGTTATGCAGATAAGTTTTTTAGGTAAAAAGAAATCTCTGTTAATAGCTCTCTTCTGGGTTCAGGATCTCCTTTCCAAAGTAAATTTAAGCAGTGGAGGGGAGGTAAAGAACTTTTCCTAAATCTGCTGAATTTTGGCTGCTTTTAAATCAAAATAATGTTCATACCAAGGTGACCCATCTTGGGGTGGCCTGCCCTTGGTCTCTACAAGTAATATCTAAATTTATACCCTGATGCTGTTTCTATGCCAGTCTGATTCACAAAATCTTGATTTTTTTTAATGTTTATTTATTTTTGAGAGAGACAGAGACAGAACGGGAGTGGGTTGGGGCAGAGAGAGAGGGAGACACAGAATCCCAAGCAGGCTCCAGGCTCCGAGCTGTCACCACAGAGCCCGACGCGGGGCTCGAACTCACGAGCTGAGATCATGACCTGAGCCGAAGTTGGATGCTCAACCGACTGAGCCACCCAGGTGCCCCAAAATCTTGATGTTTCAAGACCACATCATGAAATAATCCATGAAATATATTTAAACTGCCTGTTAAATTCAACACGTGTGGTAATAACAGTGTAAATAAGTCAGCTGAAATGACAACATAAGCACAATGATCAAGCTGCCGCACGCGCATTCATGCAACAACTCATTGACAATGACCACCTGGCTGCCAATGATTGTAAGACACCACCACACATCAGAGACATTTTGACTTCAGAAATGTTAAAATGGGGAGGGGAAGGGGCATGTTGGAATAGATGAAATATGCAGACTGCCAATAAAATCAAGAATGAATTTAGATTGGGGTGCCTGGGTGGCTCAGTCGGTTAAGTGTCCGACTTCGGCTCAAGTCATGATCTCACAGTTCATGAGTTCAAGCCCCGCGTTGGACTCTGTGCTGACAGCTCAGAGCCTGCTTCAGATTCTGTGTCTTCCTCTCTCTCTCTCTCTCTGTTCCTCCTCTGCTCACGCTCTGTCTCTCTCTCTCTCCCTCTCTCAAAAATAAACATTAAAAAAAAAAAAAAGAAGAATGAATTTAGATGATCTCACTTAAAACTCACCTCCAGTTTTCCCTTTCCTCTATGTGGGATCATAAGCAGTTGCAAAATGAGACCAAGGAGGAAATCTAGGGGTTCTACCCACATTTTGCATAATTTAGATCAAACTACTCAGTGTAACTGCGCTTGCTGATTACTGCTTCCTCTGGAAAGCGGCAAGGTTTTAAATCCAACTTCGTCCTAAGTTTGGTCTAGGGAGCTTGATTTGAAAAGAAATATCTCATTTCAGAACTCTTTTCCCCGAGTTCTGTTTCTTTATTACAAGAGCACATCAAGGGAGCCCGTCTCTTAAGGAAAACCCCTGAAGTATTAGCTAATAACATCTGAAATGACTCAAAATGATGCTTTAGGATTATGTGCATTTTAATAGGGAATTCTGAAAGAATGAAGCCTTCAGTACCCAAAAGAGTTAATCTCCCAAAAAGGATATGTACAGGGTGATAGTTTTGTTGGGAGAGATTGCCTAGCACACCTCCTCCTTCTGCCTACTCTTGAGAATGGCTCAGGTTCCCAACAAGCATGAGTGTATAAGCTACAGATGCCCTCAGTGATTCACCTCACCTGGGTCAGTCCTTTGGCCTAGAGATTCGCTGAGGTACTTTTTACTCTGAGATTTAAAAAAAACAAGCCGTCCCCTCTGGGATGTTTATTGGAAGGCCAAGAATACTACTTGATGAAGTTTTTGGGGGTGATGGTTGGGGGTCCAGAGCCGACGACCAAGAAAGAATTCGTGAAGACATCTTTGGTGCGAAAGGTGATTTTATTAAAGCACGGGGACAGGACCTATGGGCATGAAGAGCTGCCCTGGGACCATGAGGAGAGACTGATTATATACTATGGAGCTGGGGGAGGTAAAGTCCAGGGTAAGTTTCCAAAGAGATTTTCATATGCTAACGAAGACTCACAAGTGGCTTCGGCTCAGGTCATGATCTCCTGGTTCTTGAGTTCGAACCCCACGTCGGGCTCTGTGCTGACAGCTCAGAGCCTGGAGCCTGCTTCGGACTTCTCTCTCTCTCTCTCTCTCTCTCTCTCTCTCTCAAAAATAAATAAACATTAAAAAAATTTTTTTTCAAGAAGACTCACAGGATACTGGAGGCCTAGTCAAGGTTGTTTTTCCCTCTAGCAAAGCATTAGCATTAAGACAGTGGGCAGTTCCTGGAGAAATGTTTTACTCTGCCTGCCTCAAGAATCTGTCAATGGGATGCAGGTTATAAGGAAATTTAATTCTATCTGCCATTTCCTTCTGCCTTTGTTTCCCACATCACTACCGTCACTTCAAATGTCCAAATTTCCCTGGCATTGGTTTCTTGTTTTTAAAATAATATGGTTAAATAGAGTGATCTTTGACACCTCCTCCTGCTCTCCCATTTGTCACTCTGTGGCACTCTGTGACATGGTACAGTAGAAAGAGAACTGGGAGGGAAGAAATGGCTATTAAGTCCTGGTCCTAACTCGGCTACCACCTAGTTCTGTAACCTAGGGCAGGCCGCTTCACCTCTTTCAATCTCAACTGCAAAAGGAGAAATGTCGAGAAAACTTATCTAAAATTCTATCTAGGTCTACGTTCTGTTTGCAATCTTCATTTATAAGTAGCCATATCATTTCTACTCCTTGAAAACCCTGCTCAGAGACACGTATCAAAAGTTATTCCACCTCAGAGAAAGAGAAGCCAGAAAAAGAGCAAATGAATAAATGGTAACCAATTTTAGATTCTTTAGATGAGTATTGGATGAGTATTAAAGAGAGGGAAAACTTTAGAAGCCCAAAAGAGAGAGAGGTTATGGACCTAAAACAATATGAATATGATGTACAATTTTGTTGTGAAAGCATTTTCATGACATCCTTGGAAGAAAAATAAATGACCATACCACTGACAAAGGGAGGGTTCAGAGAGCGTTTAATTAAAAAACAAAGCAAAACAAAACAAACAAACCAAAACCCACCATGAAAAAATTAACTGAAAAGCTCTCTGTGGCATCGTGGCGATGAGTGCGAAGAAGCAGCAGCAACCGCAGCAGCTGTACAAAGTCCAAGGTGAATGCGCTTTCAGGGCAGCTCATTTTGAGTGTGAGGTTCCAGGGCAGACATAGAGCTGAGAGCGAGCTCTTCAAACACAGCTGCGGTCACGAATGACGGGGCAGCACGACCACACACGCCTTGAGAAGCAGGGCCAAACTCTTCACGACACCAAGAGCCATGACCAGCGATGGTGGCCAAACCAACAATCATGTCTGAAATATCATGCCACCATTTCTACCAGGTACTATTGAAAGGGATTCATAACTTTACATTAAAGATATTCATCGAGTATGTATAAAATAATACAGAAATATAAAATAAAATTCAGGAAATAATTTCAATTGACCAAAGAATGTGTTAGTGCCTGCTGATGCTTCTTTGTGGTGTAATGAAAGTAATATCAACATAAGGATTAATGCAAGGAAGGACAGAGTTCTTCAATGTTAGTCAGTTATATACGAGGATGTGATGTGTTCTGTGACCCCAAACAGGAGAAAAAGATGGGAACATAAAATTAACTTATGATGGTTGCAGCCCTAGGAGCAGAGGCTATGTTTTGATTATCTGTTTTCTCTCTTCCCCCATAAATTCACCCTTTCAGCAATAGCTGGCTCACATACAAGGCAATCTTCTTCTGATTAGTTTTCACCTTCTTCCCCCAAAGCTACATCAAAAAGGTACCAATTTAGATGATGAAGCCAGACCTAATAGCCTAGCTGCATCATATAAAGGCTCCACACTGAATGAGCTATAAGGATTCAAAAAGCTAAGAAACCAATTCCTGGGGTTAGGTTTTCCATTAAGAGTTTTTGGGTTTTTTTTTTCTTTTAAAGATCAGACTCAAAATCAAGATTCTTCATAATATTATTCCTGTTCTGCTGTGTACCTGAAATGGTGAGTCACTTTGTAGCCCATTAGATAACACCTGAGCTAAACCTTCAGAGCAATCAGAAAAAGACCCCAAAGTTTGAGTAACAATTCATCTAAAAGTATATATTGAGCTCTTCTTATAATCTGGGCACTGGCACAGGGATATGGAGGAACACAAAATGTAGTAGCCAGGTTTTTTTTTTTTTCCTTCTGTATAACAAATAACTTCAAAAACCTCAACAGCTTAGGGGCGCCTGGATGGCTCAGTCGCTTAAGCGTCCAACTTTGGCTCGGGTCGTGATCTCACGGTTCGTGAGTTTCAGCACCACATTGGGCTCACTTCTGTCACCACAGAGCACACTTTGAATCCTCAGTCCCCTTCTCTCTCTGCCCTTACCCTACTCGTGCTCTCTCAAAAATAAATAAAACATTTAAAAAAATCTCAACAGCTTGCTGTTGCTGCAATGAACATGTATTTAACACTCCAGGACTTATAAACTGGCTGTCATTTCAATGGTCTCAACTAGGGCAAGCTCCACCTAGAGCTCATCTCTACCCTACATCGTAAGACTCAGTCTGAAAAAGAAATGCTTCCCTGGCCCATGATCTTCTCATGGAGAGCAGCAGCTCAAAAGAGCTACTGGAAACTTGTAATGCTTGTCAGTTATCAGTTTATTGCCTCTCAACTCCAACTTCACCATTCAGTACTGGCATCGCAATAGTAGACTGGACTTCTTAATTATTTGTCCTTTACAGTGTTCATGTTCTTTAAATTTTTTTAATGTTTATTTTTTGAGAAAGAGAGAGAAAGCACACGCGTGAGTGAGCGAGCGAGTGGGGGAGGGGCAGTGAGTGAGATGGAGACACAGAATCCCAAGCAGGCTCCAGGCTCTGAACTGTCAGCACAGAGCCCGACGCAGGGCTCAAACCCACGAACTGGGAGATCATGACCTGAGCTGAAGTCGGACACCTAACTGACTGAGCCACTCAGTGCCCCAGTATTCATGTTCTCTATAGTAAGCTTTGTCAGTAGAGGGACATTTCAGGAGGAAGGGAACCTCTTTGCCTTATTCCAGTGTGCCAAGTTTTTCTTTTTCTTGCTTCTGTTCCATGGTGTGGGGAGGGGGCAGGGAACATACAGCAGTGCTCTGTCCCAGCTATGTGCTGAAAGTGCACCATCACTGAACGATCTCACAGTCTGCCACAGGCCTAGTGACCCACAAGGCATGGCCCTCCTAATGTGGACACTGGTGCACTCTAGACCTCATGCTAGCACCGGTGCCCCAGCTCTCTCTGCATACCCATCCACGAGCTTTGGCTCACTTGTGCTCCAGAGGCTGTTTCCTGCACCCTTCCCAACACAGATACCACGAATCACAGGCTGCCTACCATCCTACTCCAGATACCTCGTCTCCCTCTGCACTGCTGTCCATCAGCCTCAGTTCACCTGCACCCCAAAGGATTGTTTCCTGATACCTGGTGACTGTGGACCAGCTCTGGCCAGGGTAACCCAGCAAACTTCTCCACTATCCAATGTGCTGTACCCATACCCTCTCCAGTGAGGTGTCAATGGGAAGGCAGCCCCCTTCCAAGTTTGTCCTTCATTGACTACTCTCTCTCTCATCCCTGCAGTGTTCTTTAGGGTTCCCTTTATGTCTATGTGTATCATAGTTTGATATAGTCATCATTATACCTAACTTTCTCTATTCAAAATACCGTGTGGTTTGTTTCCTGATTGGATCCAGACTGATGTACTATGCTTTTTAAAGCTTCAGTTCAGGAATGGTACACTGTCATTCCTGCCCATATTTCATTGGACAAATCAAATCATATGGCCAAACTCAAGTTAATGAAGCAGAGATACACCCTCCACTTACTCCACTGGCAGCTACCGCAGAGACATGTGGCCAAAAGCATGGATGTGTAATTCTATTACAGGGAGTTGCTAAAGAATTGGAAGCAATAATCCAACCTGCCATTTGGAACCTGCCTCAAGGAGAATATTGAGAAAGAAAGATATTAAGAAATTTCTGGAAAAATAAGTTACAAAAGGAGAATATACAGCATTTTGGGAGAATATAATCTACAGCATCATAGAAGATTTCTTAAGCAGAATCATGATCTCTTAGCTGAGTAAGGAGCTGGGAGACAAGAGTTATTAACAGAAAAAGCAGCATATATAAAGACCTGAAATCAAGAGAACAATTCAGCAATGTTGAAAGAAACTGTATGTCACTGAACAATTAAAGAGAAAAATTCAGATTTTCTGCAATTGCGGTTCATTGATAGATGGTGATAAGAAATTGCAAAAATGTTTCTGAGAAACACTGTTTTTAGAATGTAATGAGATTTTAAAATTCCAACTAAATTATTTTTCATGACAGTTGAAGCATATACTCAAGCAAGATATTAAGTTATAACTAACCCTACAACTCCCGTGCACGCACAAGAGGGGGAGGGGCAGAGAGAGGGAGAGACAGAATCCCAAGCCAGTGCAGAGCCCGACACAGGGCTCGAACTCACAAACCATGAGATCATGACCCGAGCCAAGATCAAGAGTCAAACACTTAAATGACTGAGCCACCCGGGAGCCCACACACCTTTTTATATCAGTTGGGTTACTTGAAACTATAAGTAACAGAAAACTGAATCCAAACTGGTTCAAATAGCAAAGTGGATTTTTTGGCTTATATGACTGTACAGTCTAGAGTTAGATAAAGTGACCCCATGACATTGGTAAGGACTGAGTGTCCTTCTGTTGATCCATTCAACTTTATCTTAAGGTTTGCCATGATTGCGGTCATGGAATGACTATTAACAGGTCCTGCCTCCACTGCCATCAAATTAGAAAGCTGCATGTCCAAACTTAATCTTATATCAACATAAAAATCATGAGAGGGAGTGTCATTTATAAATTGCTGTATTTATTTCCTAAACTCAATGATAAAAGAAAGTTTTCTGGGATTTAATTATTTTAAGTAGATCATTAACATTAGCTGCTATTAATAAATTAATTTCCCAATATATTACACTTTGGGGTGTTGCTTTGGCATAAGTCTATAGGAGAAACACATTCTTTTCCAGGAGTTTGTTTAGCTAGAAATGTTAACACTCTATGACAATAATGCCCAAACCAGATTTAATAAAGGTGACTGGGCAGAGACCAAAGCCTGTTTAGCTAAGTGATTCGCTGACAGCCAGACCACAGTGTGACATTTCATCATGCATGAGCTAGTAATTCAATGGAAGTAGACCTGAAAGAAATATCAATCATAGATTGTGAGATATTATTATACTGCTAGAGTTAAATATATACCTTTTGTGAAATATTAATTTGAAGCACAAAGAAGGTAGTAGGAAGAGAAGCAAGAATAGGGTAGGATAGGTGGCTAGCTCCTGAGGCTACATAACCATTATAATGAAATACCAAAGGGAAATGTCTGTATCTCTGCTGAGATTTCCTATCTTTTAATTAATTGTGGTTATAGTTTTCTTTACCTTGTTGAGATTGATTATAAAGCTGCATTCAAGTTCTTGTCTGATAATTCCAACAACTCAGTTATCACAGGGTTGGCATCTATTGATTGCCTTTTCATTTAAAACAGAGTCATATTTTCCTAACATTTTGTATGTTGAATGATTTTTGGATTATAAGTTATGTTGCAGAGACTCAGAATTTTGTTCAATTCCTCCAAATGACATGGATGATTTTTTTTTTCTTTTCTTTTTTTTTTCTTTGAACAGACATGTAACGGAAAATTCTGTTTTGCCTGTGGTAAACTCCTATGTCAGTTCAGTTCCATTCACCTCAACGGCAAGCTTTGAATCTTCAGAATGTGTGTGATGCATGAAGTCAGATTGTGAGTAGGGTTTAAATGTAGAATGTGAAGTTCACCTGCCCTGGCTATCTCTTTTCTGGGCTTCCTTGCACTTTCCAGCAGCCCTGGCCTCCCTGAGTTCTGTCCTTTTGCTGCCCAGGCCAGAAAGAAAGCGGGTAAAGACGGCACTATGCTGTGATCACAGCCTGCCATGGTGCCAAAGCTGCAAAAACTGGTAAGTTGCAGTGTGACAGTCATTTCTTCCAAAGCTGAGCTCCCCTGCAAAATCTGCCCATCTTGGTTTATTCTCCACAGCACCCATGTACTCGTTTTTGTCATTTGACCAGAATTTATAGTTGTTATCCATAAGAGATTAGGTCTGTTAGGAGGTTTATGCCAACATACGGGAAATGAAACTCCAGCACCAGATATTCAAGTATAAACTTTAAAAGTCATCATTTGCCTCAAAGAGCTCAAAGTCTACTACATATAAAAAAATAACTTATAACACAAGGTTATAAAATGCAACATTGGACATATAATCAAGGTCTAGGGTTGACTAAAAAAAAACATCAAGAAAGTTTTGGAGTGAGGACGTCTGATCTGATTGGGGGTCAAGAAGACCCATGGTGAATAGGAAGGTTGTATGCAAAGTCAGAGTAAAGCGGGGAGGAATGGAGAGGCTGGAAGGATCCAGATTGTGACCTGATATTTGCATAGTATTTCCCACATTTTAAATTATAATCATATCTATCATCTCATCTGATTTTTAATGAACCCAGTAAAGTCAAACTAGTATGCCAACACATGCAAATATTTTCCATTTCCTTAAAATGAATCCAAGCTTAGTTTATTTCTACTCAATGTAGAGCAAGAGTTTAAAATTGACTTTATGTGAGAAAAGGAATGTATATATTAGCCCCAAGTGGGAATTGATAATATTCTATCCATTCAAATTGTTTCTAAACATAAATCAAATGTGACACTGGCTCCCAAGATATTATGAGCAGCATCATACCATCCTAGTTTCTAACAGAGAAATGTTATTGTTTTAAAATCCTGCCAAAACTCCCGAGAGAATAATACATTTTTCCTTTACTTCGCATTTTTGTTTCTCACTCTGGAAGGAAGTCATAATAACATTGTTTTACAGTCTTGTTTACACACACACACACAAATACATTGCCCTCATCCGGCAACAACTGAACCCATATTTTAAGGTTCAATTCAAGACATACTCCTCTGGCCATTCCATCCTCTTCTTGGAAGTCTCACTTCTCATACCCTGCGGTGACTCCCAAACCTGGCTGTGAACTGTGATTACCAGGGGGGCTCCTTCAAAATAGTTTTCTGGGCCCCACTTGAAATTTGCAATCTCTGGTGCTGAGTCTGCATTTTGAAGTTCTCTAGGTGATTTTCATGTGTCCCAGCACCGAGCAACTGGGGGCCATTAATTAATAAGCATCACACAATCAATACTTCATTGTCATCTCACTGATTTATGTAGTATGTTGGCCTGTGTTCTATATCAGGACATCTCAACCTTTAAAGTGCGCATGAATCACCTAAACATGTTGTTAAAATGCTGGTTCTGATTCAGTAGATCTGGGGTAGGGCCTCAGAGTCTGCATTTCTAACAAGGTCCCAACTGATGCTGATTGCTGTTGGTCCTTGCACCATACTTTGTGCAGCCAACTTGTAAGTGTCGAGCACTCCGGTATCAGGGTCTCTGATTTCAGATTTCTTTCCTATTTCAAATGATACAATCAATACACATTGGTCAATTTGAGTTCGTTATTTTAAATTATGTGCCCTTTATCATCAGTTCATTCAGTCCTTTTAATTAGTTCTTGTTCTCATGGATCTTGGGTCACTAATGTCATGAAATCATCTGCTTCTTGACTAAAAATTTCTGGAAATTCTGACTCAGTCCCCTGGTATGTTTACCAAGTTGTCTAAATGGTGCAATCAGAAGCCTATACCCAAGAATCTTTCTTTCAAAGTCTCAGTAATTTGAATTGCATGTGATGGTCATTTTTCACAAGGTTCTGAGATGGTCCTTTTTATTGAAGATACACACACAACCTGTAGCTTATAGCAGAGCCTTCAGGCAAGAATTAGAGTAAAACAAAACCTATCTGTAGAGCAAAGAGACTTGCACTGAAAGCAAACATTTACTGAAGGTTTTCATATGTAAAAGGTATGGTGAGAGCTCATAATAATAATGCAGCTGACAAATTAGATTGTTTCTGGGCCATGAAAAACAAGGATAATAAAGTCATTCTAAAAATATACACAAAATGTACATTCACACAAATGTTAAGAAAGACAAAATGTCTTTAAGCACAGTGATTATGCCTATTTTCAACAAAGTTGATGAATGTTAAATTTGATGTATAGAAATGGATTAGCATAACACCCAAAAAATGAATGAACATAATTATTCAAAAGGAAAATGTCTTGAAATACATAAAAATCCTGAAACATAATATGTAAAATATGCTAGGAATATTCTAAGCATATACTAAGAATATGTAAGGATATCAAGTATACCAAGTTAAAGAGATTCAGTAAGTCTGGATTAGGTTCTTGATATCTGTATTTTTACGAAACTCGGCAGGCAAATCCAATGTGCATCTCCAATTGAAATCCATGGGACTAAAAGATGCTAGATTCAAATTAAAGAAGTAAGGTTGTGACCTAGATGTGTAACTGAAAATTATGACTGAAATAACTGAAATTATGACTGATAACATTATACTGTTGTAATACTATCAGATGATATCAGACAAAGCACCATCAAAACTCTGAGAAATAGAAACATACCAGGGACAGTGAGGGCATTCATGAATCCCTAGGAACATCCCATAAACCCCACAATTTCTAAAATACTTATATTAATGAGTGACATTTACTTACACAGATTTAACCTAGGGAAAGCTGAGTATCTCTTCTTATTCAACTACTTTTCCTAGGCAACTCATCAATACTAACTAATAAGTAAACCTAACATTTCTCTTTTTGGAAGGTGAAAGAACAAAACTTTGTGATTTCCCTGGAGCCCTCTAAAAAATTACAAAGATAGTTTTAGGTGTTAAATATATTCTGAAAGATTTATTAAACTTTTAGGATCTGATTTGGAGAAGGCAAAATCAAAGAAGTTGTCATAGGAGATGTGAACACCTGATTAAAATGAGATTATGGTTGCCTAATGAAGGATACAAAGGCAAAAATAAACTATTGGGAAGACATCAAACTAAAAAGCTTTTGGACAGTGAAGGAAACCATCAACAAAATGAAAAGGTAACCTACTCAATAGAAGATATCTGCAAATGTTTTATTCAATAAGGGGTTAATATCTAAAATATACAAAGAACTTACACAACGCAGCACCGAAAAACCTCCAAATTATCTGATTAAAAATGGGCAGAGGAGCTGAATAGACATTTTTCCAAAGAAGACATAAACATGGCCAACAAGCACAAGAAAAGATGCTCAACACCACTAATCATCAGGGAAATGCAAAACTAAACCACAACGAGATATCATCTCACACCTGTCAGAATGGCTAAAATAAAAAACATAAGAAACAGGGGTGCCTGGGTGGCTCAGTCAGTTAAGCATCAGACTCCTGGTTTCAGCTTAGGTCATGATCTCACTGTTTGTGAGACCAAGCCCCACATCAGGCTCCATGCACTGACAGTGCAGAGCCTGCTTGGGATTCTCTCTCTCCTCTCTCTGCTCCTCCCCTGTTCATGCTCTCTCCTCTCTCTCTCTCTCTCTCTCTCTCTCTCTCTCTCTCCCAAAATAAATAAATAAACTTAAAAAAAAACAAACCGCAAGAAACAGCAAGTGTTGGTAAGGATGTGGAGAAAAAGTAACCCTTGTGCACTGTTGGTGGGAATGCAAACTGGTGCGACCACTGTGTTCCTCAAAAAATTAAAAACAGAAATAACATATGATCTAGTAATTCTACTAATGGCTATTTATCTAAAGAAAATAAAAACACTAATTTGAAAAGATACATGCACTCCAGTGTTTACTGCAGTATTATTTACAATAGCCAAGATATGGAAGCAACCCAAGTGCCCATCCATAGCTGAATGGATAAAGAAGATGTGGCATATACATACAATGGACGTTACTCAGCCATAGAAAAGGATGAGCTCTTGTCATTGGCAACTACATGGATGGACCTAGAGGGTATAATGCTAAGTGTAGTAAGCCAGAGAAAGAAAAATACCATATGATTTCACTTACATGTGGAATCTAAAAAACAAAACAAAGAAACAAACAAAAACAGACTCAAATACAGACAACAAACTGGCGATTGCCAGAAGGAAGGTGGATGAGGCAATGGGTGAAATAGATAAAGAGGACTAAGCGGTACAAGCTGCCATATAATAAATCATGGAGGTGAAAAGTACAGCATAGGGAATACAGTCAATAATATTGTAATGACGTTGTTTGGTGACAGAGGGTGACTACACTTATGGTGAGCACTGAGTAATGTTCAGAATTGTGGAAACCTTATGTTGTACACCTGAAACTAATATAACCCTGTATGTCAATTGTATGTCAATAAAAAAAGAAAAAAAGATTATTGGTGCCTGAGAACAACAATTGGTTATATATTTAATCAAAGTGTTAATAAACATTTTAAAATTTAAAAACAAGAAGTAACATGATTGTAAAGAATCTTAGTTCTTTTACAAGTGAGGAATGAAAAACCTTTTTTTTCTTAAGCATATAATGAAATCAACATAAAACACAGGAAATTATTTGGATTAGACATAGAATCCCTGCTATCAAGAAAGTAAAATATAACCCTTTATATTGTAGACAAAGGCAATAAGCAGTAAAGCAAGGAAACCAGGCCATCAAAATTGAGCACACTTTGCTAGAATTTTCACACTTTATAACTTTTTTTCAAACTCAAGTGTTATAAACCAGGGCAAATAAAATTCACTTTCCAAGTTTTGTCCTTCATTAGCTCTTTCATATTCTGGAACAAAGTGATAGCAATAATTTCATTATATTAAGATGTTATCAATATGCAATATGTTTATCACTGCTATCTTTAAATGAGTCAACAAATAAGTATTCTAAAATTTTCTGTTTTTATTTCTAATGCAATAAGTATTAATAGTTAATCCGCATAGATAAGAGTTTGGGGTGATCCTCAATAAAGCCCTAAGAATATAAAGGGGTTCAGACACCAACAAAGAAAGAAAGAGACTGAATACTACCGCATTAAGACAAAAATACTCTTGGGGTGCCTGGGTGGCTCAATCGGTTTAGCATCTGACTTCAGCTCAGGCCATGATCTCACAGCTTGTGGGTTTGAGCCCCTCGTCGGACTCCGTGCTGACAGCTCAGAGCCTGGGGCCTGCTTCAGATTCTGTGTCTCCCTCTCTCTCTGCCCCTGCCCCGCTTGCACTCCGTCTTTCTCTCTCAAAAATAAATGAACATTAAAAAAAAGAGAGACAGGGGCGCCTGGGTGGCTCAGTCAGTTAAGCGTCCGACTTCAGCTCAGGTCACGATCTCGCGGTCCGTGAGTTCGAGCCCCGCGTCAGGCTCTGGGCTTGATGACTCGGAGCCTGGAGCCTGCTTCTGATTCTGTGTCTCCCTCTCTCTCTGCCCCTCCCCTGTTCATGTTCTGTCTCTCTCTGTCTCAAAAATAAAGGAACGTTAAAAAAAAAAAAAAATTTTTTTAAATAAAAAAATAAAAAAAGAGACAAAAATACTCTTTTTTTTTTCCTGAAAAACAAAGGCACACACACAGCTGTGTTTTTCCATCACTATTTCTCCTAGTGTAGTTTCAGTGACACATATTAATTATAACCTTAAAAAAGGTAACTAACTTTTATTTCATGAAGAAAAGAGGGAAGGGGTAGATAACTGACACCTTTTGTCTTGCAAAAACATTTTAGCAGACAGGCAAAACTCATAATACAACTTTGTACAGCCACACACTTCCCTTTTATTCCTTCTCAAAGTGGCAAAAATGAACACATTCATTGACATGGCCCAATAATACAGCCTCTCTGTGGCATATATAAAGAGCAAAACTTTATAAACATAAAATTACACGTGGCAATTATATGACCTAGTATCCAATGCTGAGTCATTAATTAACTCAATATAATATCAGCCCCCAATTTTTTTTTTTAATTTTTTTTCAACGTTTATTTATTTTTGGGACAGAGAGAGACAGAGCATGAACGGGGGAGGGGCAGAGAGAGAGGGAGACACAGAATCGGAAACAGGCTCCAGGCTCTGAGCCATCAGCCCAGAGCCCCACGCGGGGCTTGAACTCACGGACCGCGAGATCGTGACCTGGCTGAAGTCGGACGCTTAACCGACTGCGCCACCCAGGCGCCCCATCAGCCCCAAATTTTGACCTACTTTAAGATTTCGGAAATTATCTTTAAGCTGACATACTACAAAACATAATTATTGCTGAAATAAAAAGGTTTTCAGAATGACTCAATTATTTTACACAAATTTACATTTTTCGTAATCTTAGACATTAAGTAGGAGTAATGTTAGCTTACTTCATCTGTATACATTTAGGAAAAACATACAGGTAGAATAAAAATGTATATAACACTGATAAATCACAGAAGGCATAGATGTTTTTATTAAACCAAAATTATTCAACTAGTATCATTTGCCAAAATTATGTGAAGTTAGATTCTTAAAACATTTTTTACGTAGTTTTTCTAAAAACGTTTTAGCACATTTAAAGTATTAGAAGTTCAATTTCCTTATTTCCTGAAATTTGGGGAATATTAAATTTTTGTATGTACTTATTTATATCTAGAAGCCAACACAGATTGAGAGCCAAGGAGCTCGATGTAGAGCTCCTTTAATTTGGACATACTTTATAATCTAATTGATTAGCATTCTCTAGAGAGAGAGGAAAGTAAAGACCTTCTGAATTCTAGACACACAGACAGGCAGACACATGGAGAGCGTATAGCTTCAATTCTCAAATTCTCAAATTCTCAAATTGCAGCCATGAATCAAGGGTAAATACAGAAACACAAAAGCTCACTGGCCTAGCTATCCAAGAGCTATTCTTTTCAATGGGCATGAAATTCTTAACTGATTTCATCTCAAAACAGACAAATGGAAAAAACAAACAAAAAACTATACCCTGATGTCTCTTGTCAACATACAATAGATTTGTACCATCCAACAGTCCCTTTACAGGAATCACCAAAGGGTGAGGTCACAGAACAAAATTTCCAACCACGGTAACATAGCACAGTGTTTAAGAATTGTGGGCTCTGGATCCAGGCTGCCTAGAACGGAATCCTAGCCCCACCATTTACTAGCTATGTGACCTTGGGCAGGTCACAACATTTCTTTATTCCAGTAATATGGGACTAATAATAGTACATACCTTTTGGGTTGCTGTGAGGGTTAATATAATATAAGAAAAGTGGTTGGCACATTGTAAACCCTATTCTTATGTTAATTCTTATTAGACACATATTTTCTCTCTTTTTAAAAAAATTTTTTGAGAGAGAGAGAGAGAGAGAGAGGTGGGAGAGAGAGAGAGAATCCCAAGCAGGCCCCACACTATCAACACAGAGGCCGATGCGGGGCTCGAACTCATGAACCGTGAGATCATGACCTGAACCAAGAGTCGGATGCTTAACCGACTGAGCCACCCAGGTGTTCCTAGCCACATATTTTCAAACATAAAGCCCCAGCTTACAAATCTATGCCTCCAAATATAGTGGAGCTCTCCATGTTGCTTAGAAAACACCTTTATGATTCTTCAGGCTTTTTCCTATTTCAGTTCTCTAAATGGAGTCCCCAAGGCCCAATACATTACCTTTTTCTACCCTCCCTCTTATTAGCTATCAGTTCCTCCTACTCAGTGACAAAATAAGGGTATCGAGTGGATTCAATCAGCTTTTAATCCACACCAGCTGCCTACTCCAACACCACTCTCATTCTCTTTCCTACTGTGTCAGAAGAAATGAATCACCTTTTCCTACAGAAGGAAATTCCAAGTTTATATGCTGGATCCCATACATTTCCAACTTCTCAAAGATTATCACCCAATAGTTGCCTCTTTCTCTGTTTCTATCAACAGCTTCCTCCAAACAATCATTTTTTTAAGATTTTATTTTTGAGTAATCTCTACACCCAACATGGGGCTAGAACTCACAACCCTGAGATCAAGAGTTGGACACCCCACCAACCGAGCCAGCCAGGGACCACCATATAATCATTTTTTATCAAGCGTATGTAGGAAAATGACCCCATCCTATAAAAAACAAAAACTTCAATCCATCCTCCCTGATGACCTTCCTTCAAGAGCTACACTTCTTATAAGAATACTGTAGTGTGCTCCTTGTCTCTGCTTTCAAGTCACTCCTTTACTTTTCAACTCACTTCTTTTTTAGTCCATCTGCAGCAAGCCAACACAGTACTCTCACTGTGACCACTGATGGCCTTAGTAATGCCATATCCCATGGGCATGTGTCACCTCACTTATCTTCATAGTGTTGTTTGACACTAATGACCATTGGCTGGGTAAGGAAGTTATATCCTCCTTTAATTTCCTTCAAGAGAGTTTGGCTATTCTTGATCCTTTAGGTTCTCACGTAAACTTACAATCACTTTGGCAAGTTCTCAGAAAAGAAAAACAACTGGGATTTTATTAAGATTACGTTGAGCCTCTATATCAATTTGAGAAAAAAAAGAAATTATAATATTGAATCTTCCTACCCTTAAACAAGATATAGCTATCCATTTCTTTAAGTCTTTTTAATGTCTCTATAAAGCTTTTATATTTTTTCCTATGGAATTGAACATCTCATCTCTAGTTAGATTTATTCTCATGTACTTTATATTTTCATCCTATCATATACGGCATCATTTAAAAATATTATATTTGCTAAGAGTTTGTTGCTGGTCCAAAGAAATTCAACTTCTTTTATATGTTAATTTTATATAGAAACATTGCTAAATTTACATATAAATTCTAATAACTTATTTGTATATTCTTTCGGATTAGCTATGCACACAATCGTATCATTTGCAAATGATTATATCATCTACAAAACAGTTTTATTTCTCCTTTTTAAAACCTCATACCTTGCATTTCTTATTTTGCCTTACTGCACTGTACAATGTTGAGTATAAACAGTAATACCTGGCATACTGGTATTTTTTTCCCCAATCACAATGAAAAAGCTCTCTCCCTCATTTTATTGAGAAATAACTGACATGAAAAAGCTCTTGATGTTTCATCATTAAGTACTGCTTGCTGTTTTCCTCCCCTTTTCCCCTTAAATGTCACTTCACTTGGGAATATTTCCTCGATGCATCTAGTCTGAGTTAGATTCCTCTTCTCTGCCTGTGCATTCCACTAACACAGTACTTATTCACACTCTATTCTAAGTGAGAGTTTATCTGATTTTCCTTTAGCCAAGCAATTCCTTGGAACTAGCAAAGTGCCTAGAACATAGAAGGAAATCAATAAATATCTGTTGAATGAGTGATTAAAGTGGTAGATTGTGGTTTTCTTTTTTTCTGAATGTAGCTTTTAAATTGTTGCTACATTCTTATAGTCAATATTTTCATTAGAAGGGAAAAAATCTATTAAATAGAATGAATACAATTCATTATAAAGTGTTATATACACCAAGGAGAAAAACTAATTGCGGTTGATCGTATTTGGTTTCCCTCCCTCCAGTGCCACTCCTAGTGGAAGGAATTATACATCCCCACTCTAGTGACTTCAGAGAGCTCATAAGGCTTGTGTTGGCCAACAAAATATGGGTGGAAATTGTATGAGTCACATCCAAGCAGAAGCTTTAAAAGAAAGCAGATGATGTACCATGACTTTTATTTTTGCTACAAATAGCCATGTCTAATGGTAATTTTGCAATCAATGACTTCTTCGTCCGTTTGGGTTCCAAAGTGAAGACAGCACAGAGCAGAGCCAGAGATAACATATAATGGATATGTAGCATGTGTGAGAACTAACTTTTGTTGATATAAGCCTTGGAGTTCACTTATTACCACAGCATGACATAGTCTAACCTGACTAACCTACACTAACATACTTTGATTCAGCTTCTCAGCACTTCTGTAGTGCACTATAGTTAATATAGTTCATATTATCATTTCTTAAATTAACGTACACCCCTAAATATTACATAATGATACTTTTATCTATTCCTCCAATTGAAGAAATGGACACTCCTTAGTCTTCTAAAATTAATTTCAGAGTGTACAGGTGAGGCAGACATTGTTAGTTGTCTACTCAATATATGTACACCTTTGTCCTATAAACAGATCCTTAAAATTGTTGAAGAAGACAATATACCTAGCTAACATTCCAACTTTCACAGACTCCTTTCCTGTTAAGAGAAGCTCCATTCCCTCTACTAAGAGGGGAAAAAAAACAAGCAGAGTGCTGCCAAGTAGAGATGCTGGGAAAGCTACTGTCTTCTTGACAAAAGGGGACAAACTCTGATGAATCGTGGTTCTGTAGCCACCTGTGCTCACGACAACCAAACCTGCAGAGTCTAAGCTATGGGATCAAAAACCAAAAAGTCAATCAGTGCAATATCTGGTATAACAGAAAGAAGAGACACCACTACCTCCACACCTTGATTCCTAGACTTGGACCAGTGTTATGCTTCTGGGAGAAAAAGTATTACAGAATTATTGCAGATTCAAAGCATGTACCAGTAAGGTATAATTCCAGTCCCTCAGGATTTTGTCTCCCAATTGGTGCCAAACAGTCTTCAGTGGGCCATTCTACTTTTCTAACAGGACACTGCTCTTCTAGGTGATGGGATCTTACCAGTGTATCCCATAGGTATAAACTCAATGCTGCACATCTTTTTACTGTAAAATGAGTTCCTTAGCCACTGAATACCTTGATAGTGGATAAAGTCTTGAGACCATTGACTGCTGAACTGGCAGACAGGAAAAGCAAACCCATATCCAGAAGATGTATCTATTCCAATAAAAACAAACCATTGTCCCTGTATGATGACAGGAAACCAAAGTAATCAACCTGATGGATAATTGGTGCCCTAGAAAATGATGTCATATGAGAGATCCAGTATTGGCTTCTATGAGAGACATAGTACTAGTACTATGCTTAGTACATAGCTTAGTAGCTAGTACGGAGTTTATAATTTGTTGCAAAGAGTTCATCTCCAATCTTCTTGTTCCCCCTAGGAATGTCATAAAACTGAAACAAAAATTATGCTTAGTAAACAAAAATTGTGCATGACATACATGCAACATACTGCAATATTAATTGTAGTGCTTTTATTTTCCCAATAAAGTTAGCGTTTTCCAAAATTTTCATAATGAGCATGAGTTATTTTCATAATAATAAAAATAATTTTTTAAAAAAGAAAACTGATCATAATAAGTTCAAATCTAGGCTGTGCATCTCATCTCCCCCACCAACCCCAATGAAGAGAATTGTTTAGTTGCCTTCCTTGTTTCTCCCCACGGTAATTATTTCCTCCACTGAGGAGTTAATTTTGCCATTTTATTTAAATATTTAGCCATGCCAAAATATGCCTTTTTATTTCATTAGATGAAATAAAATTCTTGTGCAAACAAAATTAATATTTCTGTGCAATGGAAATTAGAATTCAAAATATTTATCCATCTATCATCTTTTTATCTATTTATTTTTCTGTCTATCTATCCTATGCATCTCTTAGAATAGTGGTTTCTAGGGGCACCTGGGTGGTTGAGTGTCCGACTGTTGAGCGTCCAACTTTGGCTCAGGTCATGATCTTGTGGTTTGTGGGTTCAAGCCCCTCAACGGGCTCTGTGCTGACAGCTCGGAGCCTGGATCCCACTTCAAGTTCTGTGTCTCCCTCTCTCTCTGCCCCTCTCCCACCCCTGCTCACACTCTGTCTTCTCTCTCTCTCTTTCAAAAATAAACATTAAAAAAGAAAAAAAAGAATAGTGGTTTCCAGTCCTGATCAAAGAATGTTTTGAGCAGGGTAGCAGGGCTGTGTGTGTATGTGTGTCTATGTATGTGTATGTGACATTCTTGGTACCGTGTGGAGAATACTGAAGCTGAGGAAGAGTGGATACAGGATGATCTGTTAACCTGATTTCAATAGCTTAGTCTAAAGATGTTAGTTTGGATGAGCCAGGTAGTACTGGAGGTGAACAGAAATGGTCAGATTCAGATTGGATTTGGAAATGAGATATAAAGGAAAGAGGGGAGTTAAGGATGCCCTGTGTAACTGGGTAAATGATATGGCATTAACTAAGATAGAGAATGTCCACGGAGGAATGGATTTCGTGGGTGGTAGGATTGTTGAGTTTGGACACGATGGGTGTGACATACCTATTAGTCACTTAAGAGCGAGTGGAGATGTTGAGTCGGCTGTTGGATGTATATGTCTGGAACTCAGGGGACACTTGCAAGGATGGAGACAAATTTGGGAGTCATAGTTTAAATGGTATTAAATAATAGGACTGCTTAACGCCACTGAACTATACATTTAAAAATTATTAAAACCACAAATTTTGTTATGCATATTTACCACAGCCAAAAGAGGGGGAGTGAGTGATCAACTATGGTAAATACTGCTGAGAGCAACTAAGATGAGTATTGAGAACTGACAGTAGGATAGCAGTGGTTCTCAATCTGGGGTGACTGTGCTCCCCTGGAGACATTTGGAGATATTTCTGGTTATCACAACTGGGAGAATGATACTGGCATCTAGTAGGTAGAGGCCAGGGATGCCGCTAAACATCATACAACGCACAGGACAGTTCCCCAAAGTAAAGAATTACCTGGCCTCAGTGTCAGCAGTGCCCAAGTTGAGAAACTCTCGAGATACGCCAATATGAGAATCATTGATGGTGCGGAGAAAAACTGGTTCAGTGGAGTGCTGGAGAAGGAAGCCTCACCGAAGAAGGTTAAGGAAAGCGTGCTAGCTGAAGAAGTGGAGGCAACTCTTTCAAGGAGTTTTGTTTTCAGTAAGAAAAATGAATGGATAGCTAATAAGGCTTACGGGGTCCAGAGAGGTTCTCATTTTAAAGAACGGAAATATGTCTATAAGTTCATATGCTGATGGGAATGAACCAGAAAGAAGAAAAATAAATGATGTAAGAGAAAGAAGGGGAGAATTTTGGCAGAGAAGGCAGGAAGGTATGGGATGCAGGGCACATGGATAGTTTGGTCTTAGGCTCAAGGAGATTGATGCATTGTGGACTGAAGGAAAGAAGGCAAGTTTGTAGGTGCACATACAGGTAAGGTAGACATGGTGGTGGGAAATGAAGCAGTTATCTGTGCTTCTACAACAGCAGTCTAGTCATCACATTTCTAAATTCAATCCCCACAGTGGTTATTAGGGTATTGTTCCCACTTCACAGACGCAGAAGACTGGTCACCCAATATTGCAATTAGTAAGTTTCAGAGTGGGGCTAGGGAGACTGTGGGCATTTTGATCCCCAGCCTGGGCTAGTTAGCTCTACTACATGCTACCTGTATAAAGAATATCACTCCGGACTCATTTGTCTACATTGTCACTATGGTAAATTTTGTATCTGTTAAATGTGCACTGATATGACTTGTCCTACATTTCCCTATATTTATCCATGAAGTCTGTTATAAATTATAGCAGAATAACCTTAAAACTGTCTCTCCCTTAAAAAACTAAACTATTGCCCTTATACAAGTGTTTGAATATCAGTTTTTTTCCTAGCTAGTTGGTCCAAAACAATACAGAAAAGTTTATGCCAGAGAAAAAAAAAGAATGAGGATGCTTTTGTCTCAGTTAAATTTCAGCAGCAATTCACTGGCTAATTCTAGTAATACTGCCTTGTTATGAAAATGTCCCAATAGGGTTCATTATATAAGGCACTTAAGTAACTAGGCAGATTGTTTTCTCAGAATGTCTCAAAATCTTTAGGTGAAGACACTAAGATAATAAGACATGTGGTATTCTTGCTGAGAAATATAATCGACAGGCATTCTTATCCAATTCTCAATTATCTACCTGGTTATCTGCTTTGTGAGTTCCCTAAGGGTGAAGCCCTGCCCTGTTTATTTGTGCATATCAACAGCTGCATCACCTATCTGGACTTAGAAAGTGCTCAATATATATTTTAATCTATTAATTGTTCGGTGGTTTTTAACCACATTTTATTCCCTTCCTCACATGATACTTCCTTAGAAATATGCTTTACAGCATGGCAGAGGAAATATGTATAAGAGGCGTGTTAGGGGAAGGAGATGTAAAACAGTTTTAGTGTTGCTCTTGATGGGAACCATGGTACGTACTTTTTAAAGAAAGAGACTATCAGAAATATTATTTAAAGGTGTAATAACAGATACAGCCAATGAAACAAAAATACCAAAAGAAATATGATAGCAAATAAAATGACATGGAAGTTATACTTCTATAAATATAAAACCATAATGCATTAACACCCAAATGGGAAACTGAAGAACAAATACATCTGTCATATAAATACACATAAATGGGCTTAATTCACCTTTTAAGGAAACAAATAAAGACACCCTCAGATTGGGTGACAACTCCATTTGAGATAATGTTCCAGTCAAGATAATCTAAGACAGAGCAAGATGACCAAAGCGCCTTAGATCGTGCTATTATAACCAGAATACCATAGACTAGATGCTTTATAATACCATATATTATATAATATATAATATTATAATATATAATATAATATAATATTATAAACATAATACCATAGTCTATAATACCATAGACTAGATGTTTTATAAACAAAACTAGATGTTTTTTTTTTGCACAGGTCACAAATGGCCCATTTCTTGTTTTATCCTCACACGTTGGAGAGCAGAAATCTTGCTGGGTTCTCTTTTGTAAGGGTGCTAATCCCATTCCTGAGGTCTCTACCCCCATGACCTAATCACTTACCAAGGGCTCCACCTCCAAATACCATCATATTGTGGGTTAGAATTTCAGCATATGAATTTGGGGGGAACATAAACATTCAGTTTATAGCACCAAGTAATGCTACAAGAGACCTAAACCACAGAATATTATATATATGGAAACATATTAAATTGTGCACACTGAAAATAGAATATATCTTCCTTTGAGTATCCAAGGAATTGTTGGAGAAATTAACTTATATTAGACCACCAGAAAAATTCAACATCTTCCAAAAGACAGAACTGGTTCAGAAAACGTTTTCTGAACACATTGTGATAAAACTTGAAGTTAATGTTTTTTTAAAAGGCCTTTTCACTTGGGGAAAAAAACCCTCACTCTTTTTTTTAAATATTTATTTTGAGAGAGGGAGAGAGAGAGAGAGAGAGAGAGAGAACAAGTCGGGGAGAGGGGCAGAAGGAGAGAGAGAATCCCAAGCAGGCTCTGCAATGTCAGTGCACAGCCCTACACAGAGCTTGATCCCAAGAACCTTGAGATCATGACCTGAGCTGAAATCAAGAGTCAGACACTTGGGGCACCTGGGTGGGTTAGTCAGTTAAGCATCTGACTTGTAGTTTCAGCTCAGGTCACAATCCCACAGTTCGTGAGATTGAGCCCTATGTTGGGCTCTGCACTGACAGCATGGAGCCTGCTTGGGATTCTCTCTCTCCCTCTTTCTGCCCCTTCCCTACTCTCTCTCTCTCTCTCCCAAAATAAATAAATAAACTTAAAAAAAATTCTAAAAACAAACAAAAAGAGTCAGACAGATGCTTAACCAACTGAGCCACCCAGGTGCCCCATCCCTCATTCTTAAAAATAGATTTTGAAGAATTTCTAGCAAAAACAAAAACAAAGACATGATAAGAAAAAAAAAAAAACAAAACACTACATACCACCATCTATATGCTAGAGCTAAATCAGTGCTCAGAGTAATATTCATAAATGGTTATATAAAAATAATAAAATTTAATTAAGCATCCAAATAAATAAAAGGAAGGAATTGATAAAATTTGAAAATAAGGCCAGAACCAAAATAAAACCAGTATTATTAACCAATAAATAACCCAAAAATATTTTTATTAAAAAATAGAATAAAATGATGGGGCACCTGGGTGGCTCAGTCGGTTAAGCATCTGACTTTGGCTCAGGTCATGATCTCATGGTTCCTGAGTTCAAGCCCCATACTGGGCTCTGTGCTGACAGCTGTGGAGCCTGCTTGGGATTCTGTGTCTCCCTCTCTCTGACCCTCCCTGCTCGCACTCTGTTTCTCTTTCTCTCTCTCTCTGAAGAATAAGTAAACATAAAAAAAAAAAAAAGAATAAAATGAGTCAACAGGAAGCTAACCTAATTAAGACAAATTGGAAAGAAATCACAAATCCATAAAATAAGAACTAACAAAAGTACCTGCGTTGCTCACATGATTGAGCGTCTGACTCTTAATTTCAGTTCAGGTCATGATTCCAAGGTCATGGGATCAAGCCCCACATCGGGCTCCATATTAAGTGTAGAACCTGCTTAAGATTTTCTCTCTCTCTCTCTCTCCCTCTGCAACTCTCCCTTGCTCATGTACTCTTTCTCTCTCTCTCTTTCTCTAAAATAAAAAACAAACAAACAAAAGAACTGACAAATTAGAAATAGTCAAAGAATGATTAGGGAAAAAGAAAGAGATTAAGAGACTGCTTAATCTGGAAGGTTTTTCCAGAAAACAAGCAAGGGGGCAGCAAATGTGAGTCTACAGGTAATAGGGGATTCCATAGGGTAGGTACAGAGTATGAGAACACATCACATAGGAAGAAAGAAGGAGATGCCTGAAAAAACAAAACAAAACAAAACAAACAAACAAAAAAAAACCCACCTTTAGGTTGAGCCCTAGCAGGATCTAAACACTCACTTTTAAGGATTTTCAAGATCAAGTCTGTATCCAATGATGGAAAGTGTATTCGTTTCCTATAGCTGCTGTAACAAATTACCACAGACTTAGCGGAGTCAGACAACATAAATTTATTATCTTACAGTTCTGGAAGTCAAAAGTCTGAAATGCATCTCATTGGGTTAAGATCAAGGAGTCAGCAGGGCTGCATTCCTTTTTGGAGGCTCTAAGGGAGAATCAGTTTCCTTGCCTTTTCCAGATTCTAGAGGCCTACATCCCTCAGTGTGTGGTCCTCTTCCTTCACCCTCAAAGCTGGCTAGAGCAGGGTGAGGTTTTTCCACATCACATCACTTTAATGTTCTTTTCTGCCTTCCTCTTCCAATTTAAAGAGCCTTGTGACTACATTGGTCCCACCTGGATAAATCAAGATAATCTCCCTATTTTAAGATGGACTGTGTTACGGGGCACTTGGGTGGCTAAGTTGGTTAAGTGTCGGACTTCAGCTCAGGTCATGATCTCGCAATCTGAGTTTGAGCCTCACGTCAGGCTCTGTGCTAACAGCTCAGAGCCTGGAGCCTGCTTCAGATTCTGTGTCCCCCTCTCTCTCTCCCCTTCCCCAGCTTGCGCTCTGTCTCTTTCTCAAAAGTAAACATTCAAAACAATTTTTTAAAAAAGATGGACAGTGTTACAACTTTAATTCCATTAACATATGTTACAGAATTGGAATACAGACATCTTTGGGGGCTCGTTATTCAGCCTACAACAACAGAAAGGCAAGCTTCTGAAATAAGGACTTTGAATGAGGACTGAGGCTGAAGTCCAGTTCAATAATATAGAACATATAGTGAGAACCCTAGAGTTTGGAAATTTGTGTAAGACCCATTTCAAAAAAGAAAAAACATGGAGAAAATAATTGATCTGTGGTTCAGGAAACTAGGAAGGAGATAAGTAAGTCATCCCTGGATGACCTTCATATTAAAGTTCCATTGCCCCAGCCGGGCAGTAGAGGGGGTTGGTGGAACTAAGCCTATGGAACTTGCCATTAACAGGACCCAAAATTACAGACTGGTCTGAAACCCTTAAGGGGAAAAGAATTTGTCATCCTAAAATGTGCCTCTTTGGTGATGAGGTTTGGGAGTGAGGTTTGGGGGTTCACAACTGACAGCCAAGAAAGAACTCTTGAAGATGTCTTTGGTGCAAAAAAGGTGATTTTATTAAAGCATGGGGACAGGACCCGTGGGCAGAAAGAGCTGCACTGGGGTTGTGAAGACTGACTGATTATATACTGTGGACTTAGGGGAGGTAAAGTCAAGGGGAAGTTTCATAAAGGGATTTCCATGTGCTAAAGAAGACGCACAGGATACTGGAGGCCTAACTATTGTCAAGCTAAGGTTGTTTTACCCTCTAGCAAAGCATTATCCTTAAAATAGTAGGGAGTTCCTGGAGATTAGGCTATTGATAAGATTGCCTTTTTCTTGTAATATTACTAAGGTATTTGTAAACTGATGGAGACTCTATCAGTTTAACTATGTTTGTTTTGTGTCCTTTCCTTTGTTCTTGGGCAGCTAGGAGTGCCTGAGGAATATCACTCTTACCACACCTGGGGGTGGGGGTGGTGGGTGGGGGCTGGGTGTTAGCTTGTGCTTTCTCCTCAGCTTGTCTTGTGCTCCCTCATCATTTGGCATAAGGATTATTTTAGGCTTATTATTTTTGAGAAACTCCCAAAGGAGTATTGACCTTGGTTGGGGAATTGCCCATCTATAAGAAAAAGTCCCTTATCTCAATCTTCTGTAGCTGACCAGGAGAAACCTCATCTCCTGACCCCGATAGTTGGCCAGGAGAAGCCTCATCTTCTGGCCCTGAGTTTTGGCTGGCAATTCTATTGGCAGCCAAAGGCTTGTCAGTGTTGTGAGGTGCTGGGAGCAATCACTCTTATCCAGGCTTGACCGTACCCCCCAGAGCTGACCTGGTCTTCCCTGATTTCTCTTATCCCTCCGTTTTCTGCCTGCAGGACTTTGGGGGTATCAACTATGACCAGGGAAGACTTCCCTGCTTGTATAAGGATGCACTAGTTTTATTCTGGCCTAACAGTAATCCTCTTTACAAATATATTTTAAAAGGCTGGAAAAAAAACATTTTTTATAAGGATAAAATTGGCCATCAGGGGGGATAAAAGGGCCAAAGTCAAGGTCTAGTCCCTTGCCTTTTTCAACAATGACCATATAAATATGTTCCAGCCATGTGGATATCCATTTTCAGCATACAATGGAATAAATTAGTAAAAAGGCTCCCATGTATCCCAGTAAAAGTCCTTCATACATCATCCACTCCTCATATAGCAGAGACAGCCATTCCTCTGCTAAACAGGAGCAACACAAATATGGAGGATTTGGAGGATGGTACCAAGGGTATCTCCACAATTTTCCCAGCCTTTGGATCAAAGGAAGAGGAATTTTAATCTTAAGCCACTGTACTTTTAAAATCCATTCATTTTAACCTTAGTCCATCCTGACCACACATAAAATTCCTTTCTAAAGATTTCCCTTTGCGAACCTCCTACAACTTTCCTTTGCATTCAGATTTTGTCCCAAGCCATTTCTCTCCAAATAACAGTCTCATTTATAACAAAATTACTTTCTTTTACCTTCAAAGAAAAATGTATTTTCATTCCTTATATCTTTCTTACATATCTCCTACTTTTTTACATACGGAGTTACTTTCCTTATTTTTATCAGTCTTAGTTATATTGAGCAGAATTTTAACTCTTAGAAACCTTAGTCTCCAGTGAAAGCTCAGTAGTAACCAATTGTTAACTATCTGTTACATCAGAGTTTTTTTTTTAGATGGTAAATTTATCAATTAAGCACAAAGCAGGTTCTCCATAGCAAAATCATAATAAAGCACGAAGCATGTTTGTAAAACCCAAATAGTCCTTTTTTGCAATGAGTCAAAAGCACAAACCTACATCTAGTAATTAGTGCTTTAGCTTTTTATCTCATTAGATATCCAATGAATTCAATCCCAATTTATCATGCAAGCAAATCTTTAATGTTTACCTTACCAAAGACTTTGAAAGCTATCTTAACAATTACCCATGAAAAGTATGAGACAAAGTTAACCATTACTTTAAGTCATCCTTTTGCTAATAAATTGGAACAGAGATAACATGAGCTTATCTGACCTTCAGCAAACCTAGGTAGAATAAAAGTTTTTAATTTAATGTTGATAAACAGGTCTATCTCAACCAACAAACTTAAATTAGCTTAAACCACTGAATACGTTTTTCTTGGGTCCACTTAAGACAACTTGTTCCCTATGGCTAATTTTTACCTGGAACACTGGTGGAGAAATCTGAAGTGGGCAGTCTTTGCTTCTTGGCAACTAGGGTGGGAAGAGGGGCTGATGGTGCCTGCGGCATTGAGGAGCCAGTTATGCAGGCGGCCCCCCAGGAGGTACAGAAACAGGAGGAGGGGAAAGGGAAGGCAGAAGAGTTAAGGTGCTAGCAGAAGGCAGAGGAAGAAAGTTCCCAGCTTTAAATCTTGTCACCTCAGACAGAGGAGCAGACTCCAGGTTTTTTTGTTTTGTTTTCCACTAGTGGAATTAGGCAGTCCATGTCAGTGGGGAGATGACAGGGAATTTCCCTGAAACAAAGAGAGTTTTGGCAGCTGCTTGGGAATGTTCCTTAAAGTCCCCGTTCTGAGGTAGACTAACCAGAGGCAGTTGGCTCTAGTTACCATAGTCATTGACCCAGGAAATGAATGAGAGAGAAGTGCCCACACAGTCATGCAGCGACTCCAACCTGCCGCCCTGTGCCTTAGAGTTGCAGCTCTGTTCCTTATTCCTCATGGAACTACTAGGGAAAATCTGGGAGGTTGATCAGGCTCCCTTTCTGCCTCTTAGGGGCAGGACTACAAAAATGAACCCGCGTTCCCCTGATAGGTGGCACTCCCGGGCCTCACAGGTTCCGTTGGTGCACACGGGGGTCCTCGCCCTGGCATGCCAGGAGGAGCTAGTCTCCTATGGATCAAGTGGTCCACTGGCACCAGGCGAGGTCACTTCTCCCAGCACTCAGAGGTTCATACCCTGGTGGCAAAGGAGGTGGAAATACACTGTCTCTGAATCTGGGACGAGCCCCTAAGGAATGTAGCAGGATTCTCGCACAGAGAGTCGTGACACGGAGGCTTTTCTTTCCAGGAAGCAGCTCTATTTGTACTGCCATGGGCTCAGTTGGGTTTGTACCTGAAAAACTGAGCCCTGAATGCTACGTGGTATAGCCTTTTATGCATTTTCTACTTCTTTGTCTTCCATATATGGGTAACATATGGACGTAGAGCCTGATAAGTCTCATGTTACAGGGTCATGAGGGATGTCACGTAGGCACGTAGCCAGGTTGCCTTCCCTTATCTTGAGGTTTTTTTCTCACCGCACTCCTTAGAGAGGGGACTCTACCACACTAGGAAGGGGATAGAATGGTTGTGCTTACTTTGCCAACAGGATGAATGGGAAAGTTATTGTGACAGTTATTTTGAGATATTAGCCTGTGTTCTTTATCCTCCATCTATTTCCCCTTTCTCACCCTCGTTTACACTCTTGCCTTCATTCAGAGAGGTAGCCGGTCTCTGCTTATTCTCAAGAAAGAGGTGGAACAAGGGAGAAACTTTTTTTTTTTTTAAATCTACAAATTGCTTCCTGGCTTTTCTGTTTCAAAAGCATACACTCTCAAGACATAAAAATAAAAGTGTTTGAGAACATCATTTAGTGAGAACTGGAGATTTCAGGGGAATGAGGCTTCCAGCAGAGACTTAAAAAGATTCCTCTGCATTGTGGGAAGAGAAGTGGAAGTGGTAAAAGTCTAGGTGTTGGTGGATGCTGACAAATGCACCCCCCCCACCCCCGTGTAGGCAGGAAATGCATTCGTGGTGAGTCCAGGCAGGTGGTGCCCCAGCAATGAGATAAGGGAGTATAAAGCAGGCTGACGCCCTGCAAACTCCCTCCCCCTACCCTTGGGATAGGTGTGATATTCCTCAGGCACTCCTGACTGCCCAAGAACAAAGGAGAGGAAAGACAACAAATGGTTAACTGATAGAGATCACATTCATGCTGGACAGGAGTCTCCATCAGTTTGCAACTGTTTAATGATTTACAAGAAACAAGACAATCTCCAGAAACCCACAGACTCCGGTTCCTGGAGCCCTAACATCACCCTCCCCTCCATAGTGATATGGGGAACAAAGGCAAGAAGAAAACGTAGCTAAAATTGCATTTCTTCATAACCTGCAGCCCACTGACAAATACTTGAGGCAAATACAGAGCATAACATTTCTCCAGGAACTCCATACTGTCTTAATGTTAATGCTTCACTAGGGGGAAAAACAACCTTACCTTGACAATAGCTAGGCCTCCAGTATCTTAAGAGTCCTCTTTAGCATATGAAAGTCCTTTTGGAAACCTCCCTTTTGCCTTTACCTCCCCCAACTCCCAGGTATATAACCAGTCCCTCCTCACAACCCCAGAGCAGCTCTATCTACCCCTGGGTCCTGTCCCTGTGCTTTAATAAAATCACCTTTTTGCACCAAAGATATCACAAGAATTCTTTCTTGGCTGTGGGCTCCAGACTCCCACCACCACTCCAAAACCCCATCAGGGGAGGTGCCAGGTCTGTGTTCCAGTGGAGTGAGGAATGGAGCAAAATAATTCCCATGTCGAAATAATTCCCATTCCCAAATATTGAGTCACAAGTAACAGATCTGCTGGATGAGAAGGAGCTAAGATGGAGAAGGTTCAGAATCAGATTTTTCCCATTTCTAACTCCTTGGTAATATTTAAGAACCTTCAATCTTAAACAGCGTGCTTTGGAGGAAACTCTTGAATTGACTGAAATTAGATTTGTTGCTCTTATGGAATGGAATCTGGGGAAAAAAACCAAACAGATTCCTCGAGACAATGAACAGCTATTCTAGGTGAAATTAGGATAATAGCTCTAAAAGGGAAACTCTTGAATGGGGAGTAGAAATAATAGGCATGCATCTAAATATATGCTGTTAATTTCAGCTCTCTTTACTAGAGAGATCAATGCAGGCAAAATTAGACATTAACATATTATTGCATACTGCATATGGTTGATTAAATTGAGATTTGAAATCTGTAGAAAATGCAATTGAAAACAGTTGGATGATGTTTAAGTCTCTCTAGAGAGGGGTGGTATTCTTTTCTACTGCTCAGAAAGGGACGGTGTTGTTCCCAGCTGCTCACATTCAGGGAGATTGTATTCATTTTACTTTGGCGATCATCAGAAGTGAGTAATTTTATATTAAATAAACATTCTTCTCAAGCAGGTATAGCACTGATAACGAATTTAAGAATAGGGTTTACATTTACCAAAGGTATCCCCAGATACCCCCAGTGAAGTTCAAAATATTTACTCTCACAGCTTAAAAATATCCATGAGCTATGGATGGTGCTCATACCCAACAGCTATGAGCACCCTCTCTGCTCTGGGCTAGTCAGTCTGATGTGGAAAGGCAAAGCGAGCAGATACGCTAGAGAGGAGTTGGGTAAGAGGCATCGCTAACGTGCCCATCCCTTCTGCATGTACCATTCAGGTTGTATATCTCCCAAGAACTAGTTTTTTGGCTTTCCAAACTTATTTATGCCATTTTTACTTGTTTTTCTAATTCTGTGTTTGAACTAAATATTACATAAACCAGTGGAGTTAGTGTAAAAAGAAGAACATTGTTGTTATGATAACTTGGATCCCTTTGAAAGACTCAACAAATGCAAATTGCTTTAAAAATTGCTGCCAAATTAGACATGGGTGGAGGAAAAGTAAAAGACAAAGTGGGTGGAGTAAAACAATCTCAAAGGGTGCTTTAGTGGGATTGCTTCCCTGGAGTCTAAAGTTCTCACTTAAGGGGAAAAAAACACCACAGGAAATAATAGACTATGCATTAAGGGAGTGGATTATTCAAGCATGATTTTTTAAGTGAAAATGTCAACATGTCAAGATACAAATGTAAAATCATTTTCATTTTAAAGTAACTGCCATCGCAACTGTGCTCTAGCAACCTCCTTTGGAGTCTTATTTTTATGGTAAAATTTCTTAATCACTTTTAGCTATTAGAACAATCTCATTCCAGTTTTTAAGGCAGTCTTGCTAAAACTTTAATCTTTTACTTGTGTTAAAGCTGTCCTCTTTATTCTCTTGTGGCTCTCAGATTCCCCCGCCTTTCTCCCCAGTTTTCTCTCTCACGTGTGAGGACAAAGAGAGGAAAAACAGACACTGTCTCTTTACCCAGCAAGGTGTGCTTTTCACCTTGGTTGGTCATAGTTTCTGATGTAACTAAGTCTTTAAAAGCTGAGCGTGATCACATGTAGAGGAGTGAGGATCTCAAAAGATCTTACTAAGTAGTGTAGGGAAGGAAAAATAACTTTCCCTCTGGCTGAGACTCCCCTGGAATAGAAGACGGATTAACAGGAGAAAAATAACAGAAGTTCAATAACATGTATACTTCCTGTATACATGGGAGAGACCCAGGAAAACTGAGTAACTCTTCAAAATGGCCCAAGCCACCACCTTAAATACCATTGCCAGCTAAAGACAAAAGATGTTGGGGATGGAGAGTCAGTTATGGGAGTTACCAGGAAAACCACAGTAAACACGGTGTATTTGTTACATGAATTTAAGACAGTGCCTCCTCCATTGATAAGAGTTTCTAGAGATTTGGTCATCCTCCTCTTTCTGGCAGAGAGGAAGACACCCTTAGAAAAGGAGAGTTCCCTTCTAAATGTAAATGTCTCTTACAAAAGGGTAACTTCTATCTGGGTTTTCAGAGCTTCTCCTGTTTGCTGTTTCTCAAAAATAACCAACCTAAAATAATCCTCATGCCAAAGAGGCATATTTTGGGGTGGCAAATTCTTCTCCCCTGCAGTAAGACTTCAATCCAAACAGCTCCTTTAAGAACAGCTAAAATCCATCATCCACTGTTCATGGGGAACTCAAGAGGGTGGCCCTTATGATCACTTCCTAATGCTCCTTCCCTCACCTGGTTCTCAGCAGGGCAGGTCAGTAAGCTACACAGACATCCATCCAACTTAGGAATGTGATGTCAGCTTTCTTTCCTGCAAATATTTCCTAATTGTTCAGGGTCGAGCCTCCCTTCACAGGGAGAAAAGGAGTTTGCCTCTCTTCTTGAACACTGTTCTTCCCCAAAAGTTCACCTCTCTCTTTCCCAGTCTTCCACATGTATAGAATGGAGCAGAGGAATAAGTAAAGAAAAGCTAATTCTGGTGGCTCCTCTCTGCAGTCCTGGAGACAGGTGGCTAGTCCCAGTCATGGCTATTTTTGCAAATGTAAGGTGTGTCCTACTTAATCCCTCTCGTTTTCAGCCATGGGACTTAGATTTCAAGGCCTAAACAAAACAGAACTAGAGAAAATCCCACTGGATACCTAACAACACCATCTCTTTACCTAAGTAAGACAACTTGCAACTTCAATCAGACTTACATTTTAGGAAGAGGGCTTAACTCCTACAAGTGACGGATTGGCAAGTGAATGTTATGTTTATAATATGTATGTTTTAGAGTTCCTTACTTTAATTGACTTTTTCCAGTTTACAAATCTGTTCAGATCACTTCAAATAAGAGGACTTATTTGTAAAGCAAGCACCCAAATGGGAGATATCGAAAGCTACAGATTCTACTGAAGATATGCTCTCCTCTTATCTATTATAAATAGTTCATCGTCTACAGTGTTCCAGATGTAAAAATAAATAAAAGGCACTACCCTTTTGCCTCTTGAGCTTCTAAGGTTGCAATTCAGCTTGCCACTGTTAGCTTTTCGAAACAACTATTCTTGAATAATCTCCTTAGATTCTGCCCTTTAAATAATTCGCCTTGGGGTGCCGGGGCAGCCCAGTGGGTTGAGTGTCTGACTTTGGCTCAGCTCACGATCTCACAGTTTGTGAGTTAAAGCCCCACATTGGGGCTCTGTCAGCACAGAGCCCACTTGGGATCCTCTGTCTTCCTCTCTCTCTGCCCCTCCCCTGCTCATGCCCTCTGTCTCTCAAAAATAAACATTAAAAAAATGTATAAATAATTTGCCTCAACATAGTTATTTAATTTCTTACCACCTGTCCTCTAAAATAGTCAATATGAAAACCTGTTTAAGCTACAGAAGATTCTAGAGCAGAGACTATAGTTTCTCATGCCATTCTTGTACATTCTTTCAAAGTGTTCTAACCTGTTGCCTTCACTGAATCTGTTATATCAAATAAAACAGATCCCTTTCAATTCAAATCACCAAAGTGGTTGTCTGATTTTTTAACAAATTTATTATTCACCAAGTGTTGATTCTACCCCTAAAATGCATTTACAAATACAGGTATGCATTATATTAACAAGTGAGAAGCTTCAAGTTTGCTTTTGGTTATAGCTTGTTGCTCTCAAGACCATTTGTATAACAGCAACCCAATAAAATCTCTGAGAAAATACTGCCCTTGAATAAACAATTTCTATTGGAAATTTTCTTTAGCCGGTCCTATGTTTTAGCCTCTTTTCACATATGCATTTGCCTGAACATTTGAAGACTCCATTCATCCTTATTGATCTAGTAACAGTAAACCATATGCTAACTCAGTAACAATGACTAGAATAACTATTACAACTGACCTACCAATTTCAGCCTCTCTTAAATCTTTATTAATCACTGTTAACCTTGTGTTGTCTCACAGATTGTAGCAGCCCTGCTTCTCACAGCTTCTGATAACTGCAAAGCCACTTTGCGTAAATGATGATTTGTGCTTTTGAAATCTTAATTTCTATTTTCAGAATTATTCTAAAACCGATGGTATGTATTTTTAATTTAGAGAGTTTTATTTATAATGGCTTTAGTGAAACCCTAAAGATCAATGTACCTATCTATACTCACTGACAGAGTCTCTTAAAATCTGATCTACACATACCTGTATCAGTATCACCTGGAATGCTTCCTTACAGTCCAGACTCTTGAACAGAAATCTCAAAGGATGAGGATCTCAGAATCTATGTAAGTGATTCTTATGGATGCCAACTTTGAAATGTCAGAAAAACTTCACTTTCCAAAGATCCTAAAATAATAAACAAACACTGAGGAAATCAGGCTCAACAAGATTATCTTTAGTGACCCTTGTGGGAAACACATGTCCACCATTTAAGGACAGTATATAAACAGCCTATTTCTCTCAGTATATATAACTGCCTGGGGTTAGTTAGAAACCACTTTAAATCACTTAGTTTTTGCAGCATACATTCATTCAACAAATAGTCACTGAATGCATACTATATGCCAGGTATTAAGCAATAAAGTACACTACTGAGGACCTAAAAACATACTCACCTTTCCCTGGCAGACAATACTATGAGAGTCTTGGCTAGGCATCTTTCTCTGAGCATTGCAAGATGGGCTATACATTTCATAGCCAGGTCCAAGGTGAGGGTTCTCTGGTTTGCAGAACTAGGCTGAAGTCTGAATTTCACTGATTAGGTTAAACTCTTTGTAATGGAAAGGGCTGTGTATAATTTATCTTTGTGCTTCCCTCGATGGCGCCTAGCATAGCTTTTCTTGCACATGGCAAATAATAAAAAGGTTTTAAATGAGTATAACTGAATAGTTTATATACCATTCTATTTTAATAAAATTTGAAATATACTATGCATTTTACTGGGGCAAGATAAAGTCAGAAATATAACCCATATTTTCAAGAAAATTAGGCTCTTGGTTTTGACAAATGTTTTAATAATTATATCCTAAAAATGCTGAGGCAGTGCCCAGAACGAAAAAAGCACATGTGACTATAGAAATATCAAATCTTTTTGAATGGGAAAACTAAAGAAAAGTAATTTTTGCCTTATGGAAGTAACGCTGAACTTAATTAACCAGTAAAAAATATAATAATAATAAAATACCTTAATCCTCATGCAGCCGTTCTGAAATTCCAACTTTCATTATCTCCCACAACCCCCCAAATCTACAAATACTCTAAAGCTGCTTTGTCTTCTGGAGCAAAGTTATTGCTTAAAGTTATTGTGGATTTTGAGAAAGTTCAGGATCAAAAATAGAGGTGAGAACATATTGTCTGTGGTGTATCACAAAGTATTGTTTGCTTCAGCCAACCCTGGTTCCTGGCAGTGGATTCTGAAAAGCATAGTAAAATTAATGCTCTGTGAACAAGTAAATGCCTTTAAATTTTCACTTAGCTCTAAGTTACTTAAAAAAAAAAAAAAGACACAGAAACTAACACTTTTAAAGTAGAACTTGAACTCTTCCACATGAATTTGTGGAGCCTTTTCTTTTAATCTTTCACTCTTTCTCCTAGATGTAAAACGAAACTAGATATGATGAGAATTCTGAATCATTGGTTTTAATTAAATAAGATTTTACTGCTGCTTGAAAATTGGAAGAGTCCTTTTGCTCAGCTAGCACAAGTCGGCAGACATCTAGCCAATGGAATACTATGAAAAAATGCTCTGCCTGGTCCTTTACATGTTTTATTTTATTTGGTCTCTGATGCATATTTTATGCCTGAGAGAAGAAGAGGGGTTTTACTCCAGCCATTGACTTCCTCTGATTTATCAATATTATATCATCTCTTCTGTTGGCAACTTTAATTTACTTCTTTCTATTGTGTTCCACAGATGATTTTTGGAAATAAAACATCAGGGGTGCGTGGGTGGCTCAGCCAGTTAAGCACCCAACTTCGGCTCAGGTCACCATCACGCAGTCCATGATTTCAAGCCCAGGGTCGGGCTCTGTGCTAACAGCTCAGAGCCCAGAGCCTGCTTCAGATTCTGCATCTCCCTCTCTCTCTGCCCCTCCCCAACTTGCGCTCTGTCTCCCTCTGTCTCTCTTGTCTCAAAAATACGTAAACATTAAAAAAATATAGAAATAAAACATCAAAACAAGGACTTTTTTGTTGACGTTCCAAAAACAGTCAAGGTAGAACTATCAGGAACTATAAGGAAAGCGCAGATCTTTAGCATGTATGTATATATATATAAAGTATTACTGGTAATTTGGCTTCATATTTTCATAACAATGAAGAAAATGTTTTAATGTTAGAATTTCACTATTACTTTAAAAACACAAAGAAGGCTTACTTTTCTGATTATCACAAATGTAAGAGGAAAAGACATCTTTCCTTTTTGTGAAGTGAAATACAAAAGATAAATAACTAACCTTCAGTTAATGAGAATAGTTAAACAGAACCTATTCCTTGAACACATACATAAAATGAAGACTCAAATTGCCTTCTTGTGTAATAAATATATGAAGAAGAATAAAATTAATAACAAAGTTTATTTTTTGGTAAAATAAATACATGTGCAAAAATATTCAGTAGTTTTGGCTTGAAAACTGTAGTGCTGGCTCCCATTGCCTCCTTCAGCAATGTCCTTTGCTTTCTAAAGCTCCACTTTACAGGACTGCAAACCTGGCTTAAGTTTGATTCTACTGGCCATTCACACCAAAGGTGCTTTTGTTGGACCCACACCCGGGTAGAACAGTTTCCAGAGAACAGGAGCTTGAGCTTAGTTAAAAGGAAGGAGAAGAAATTTTGCAACCTGCTTTTGCAACCAATGAAGCCACTTTGATTCCGAGGGTGGTATGCAAAAAGAGGATGGGAGGAGATGGAGACTAAGGAACAAGTCTCCCATTTTGCTCAGAACCCTAGCAGTAATGATGAAAAACTATCTCTACACTGTTTTTAGACATTTTTGGTAAGATGCCATTTTCAGGTTATTCGTACATAATTTTCTCTTGTCCTCCATGAAACACACTCTCCTGGCTTTCCTCCTACTTTATTGGCTTCTCCTTCTCAGTCTCCTTTGCTGACTCCTTCTCTAACCTAAATATTAGGTATTTCCTGATTCAATCTTGGGCATATTTTCTGCTTCTACTTTTTCCTTAGTTAGGCTTATCCAGAACACTGGCTTTAAATACCATTTAAAAGCCAGTGCCCTCCTACAGTATGTGTCCAATTCCAGATTCTCACCTTAAATCCTAACTCCTGTTCCAAATGCCCACTGGTTATCTTCACAATGAATAACTGAAAAGTATCTCAAACTTCAAAAACTTGTCCAAAGCAGAACCATTGCTTTTCTCCCTCAATTCTGTCGCCCTCCTATTCTTTCCTATTTCACTTAATGACCCCACCATCCACCCAGGTGCTTAAGACACAAACATCTAATCCATTGGCATTTCCTATTGGTTCTCCCTCCAAAATATGTCTCAAGCCCATCTCCTTGACCATGTCCTAGTCTATACCATTGTCTGCCACATGGTCTACTGCAACAGTCCCCTGAGTGGCCACCCTCTTCCTTTCTGGCTCCCTTTCAACACTGTATTCATAGAATAGCCACAAGTTTCTTTAAAAAATACACGCCAATGGGGCACCTGGGTGGCTCAGTTCAGTTAAGCATCCGACTTTGGCTCAGGTCACGATCTTGCGATTCCTGGGTTCAAGCCCCACATCGGGCTCTGTGCTGATAGTGCAGAGCCTGGAGCCTGCTTCAGATTCTGTGTAGAGATTACTTAAAAATAAAATCCTTAAAGATACATATATATATATATATATGTGTGTGTGTATGTGTGTGTGTGTGTGTGTGTATATATATATATATATATATATATATATATATATATATACATCAAGTCACCTTCTTTGATCACATTCTTCAATGACTCCCCAAAGCACTTAGAAAAATGTCTAAACTGCTTTCCTAACACGGCCTCTTGGTCTTACTCCTGGCTCTTACTCCAACCTCATCTCATTCCACAATTGCTCTGTAAACAGATTCCAGACACACTGGCCTCAGACATGCCAATCTGTTCTCCTTTCACTGCCCGCTCTCTTCCTAGAATGCTTTTTCCTAGCATAGCTAGTTTGTTCCTGCTCTTCAAATCTTAGCTTAAACATAACCATAAAGAAGGTTCCCTGACCTTCCCCCTATAATAGTGGCTTCTGCCACACCACATAGTTATTCTTGATACACTACCCTGTTTGTTTTCTACGTGCAAACAATCGAAAGTTGGAACTATCTTTATTTGTTTTAGTTTTTCTTTTCTGGTTTCTTCACAGAATATGAGCTCCTTGAAGGCACATACTTCATAAAGTAAGAAACACTTTGCAAGCCAAATTACCCCATATAAATGTTTCAAGAAATAATTAGTTCACGGTAGCAAATGTTTTCTCTTGCTCACCACTGTATCTGATACACCTATCACAGTGTCTGGCATAAGTTTCTCATTCAGTGAATATTTTTTCAATAAATGAATGACTTAATGAATAGAAAAATGGAAAAAAGGAAGAAAAAAAAACAGCCTGGAAAATCTAATCTCCTCTAATTCAGCCCAGTATCCCTTCTCTTGACCCAACCAGCATCCCTCCAATCTTGGAAGAAGAAAGGAAGAAACAATAAGGGTAAAGAAGGTAGAAGAATTAATACTGTCTTCCATGGAGGGAAAGTCAACCTTTTACACTAATCACAGAACCATCCCTTTTCACCTTAAAAGGGCCTGCTGGAATCAGTCTATCAAACACACCTCTAGAACTAGCCTTGCAGGAAAGCTAGGGGTCCCCTTTAGTTAGTACAACTGTTTTTTAGAAAGCAGAAAGAATATTACTATATAGTTTGTTTATACCTCCTTTTGAACATTTCGAAGTACTTGAACAGAGCTACTTATTTTATAATGAAAAATATCACTCATAAAATTTATTATCTACTTTTATTAAAAATTTTAAATAGAAACAGGTGAGTTATCCAATTCATCTCTAATTAAATAGGATAATAAAGTCTCCAAAGGATCATCTGTCACAAAGTGTTACATTCAAGAGCTGAAAAGATTGCATATTATAACCATCCACCAAAGAAATAGGATATCAGTTCATTGATAACATTCTCAGATGAATTTCATTATTATTCCCTTTGAATAATTCAAAAGCATACCTGTATCACAAAACCAAAACTAGAAATGGCAATATAACTTAGATTAGCTAATTTGAAAAACAAGGGAAAAATATATTTAATAAAGAAATTCATAATTAATCTGGTAATTTCAAGGTACTATACGAAAATAGCCATAAGCATATTTTATCACTTACATGAATTTATAGAATTTGAGTGGTCTTGCTTATATAGGGGCCAGGGGTAGGCTGCCCCAAAATGTACCACAATGACATATTGATTATTTCAAATTAAAGCTACTTAGAGGGGCACCTGAGTGGCTCAGCTGGTTGACGTCTGACTTCAGCTCAGGTCATGATCTCCCGGTTTGTGAGTTCAAGCCCCACGCCAGGCTCTGCACTGACAACTCACAGCCTGGAGCCTGCTTCACATTATGTGTCTCCCCCTCTCTCTCTCTGCCCTTCTCCCGCTTGTTCTCTCTCTCTCTCTCAAAAATAAATACACATTGAAAAAAAAGTTAAAAAAAAAAAAAAGCTACTTAGAAAAGAGCCTGTATAAGAAAGACTCAGAACCTTCTCTGTCCTTCTGAAAGCAGGAAACAAACCTCCCATGTGAAAGGTACCCTGCCTATACCAGGAGGTAAAAAAAATATCCTTATCACCAGGGATAGGGAATTTAGAGTCAAGAAGGCTATATAAACAAACCTCAATACTTTTTACTAATTTACTACCTCAGCCCAAATTCTGTTTAGAATTGAACAGAATTACTAATTGAAGCTCCCAAAGTTTTCTTTGTCCTGTCAAGTCCTCACAGATTTTTTGTCTCTGTCTACAAAGTATTCAATCTGCCTGCCTTGGTCATTTCTTTAAGTCTCATTTTCTTCCTGGGCCTCTATGCACACGAAATAAAACCTTGGGTTGTTTCTCTTGTTAATCTGTCTCATATCAATTTACTTCTTTGTCCAAGATAGTCCTGCTAGAAGAATCTTGGACAGAGGACAATTTCCTCCTCTCCTTCCTTTCCTTACTTTACTCTATGAACCAGCTGTATAGAGGATAGAAATTAAGCACTAATACTCCCATCTTAAAATTTCTTAAAAAGCTTTCCAGTTGGGCAATTAGCTAATTCAACACTTAGTATGCACATAGTACCCAATAGATACATATTAATGACTTTGATTTGGCGACTATTTATTGAGCATACCCTATGGGCAAGGCAATATGGTAAGTGCTGAAAAATACAATGGTAAATGAGAGAAGGGGCAACAGAGTTCAGTGGCACAGAGGCTGGACTTTGAAAATATGGCACTGGGTTTGAATCCTTGATGACAGAATGATACTGGCAAGTTACTTAACCTGTCTAAGCTCACTTACCTCATCTACAAAACTAAAAGTATTACTTGTCTTATGGAGTGATTTTAAGGCATAAATGAGGTCACACGTATAAAGAGATTAACACCATGACTGACACATTGTAAATGCTCAAAACTGCTTGTCATTGTAATGATTAATATTATAAGGCCCTTGTCTTTAAAAACCTAAGATCTAATGGGATAAACAAAGATGCACGCAATTATTAAATAGAAGAGCAAAAAGCATGCCACCTGTATTTGCCCATAAATGAGTCAATCCAAGGCTCCAAGTTTACAAACTACTCTTTTAATTACTAGATGCCCTTTTCCCACACAATAAAATGTCAGTTCTGTCTACCCAGAAAAATCAGTTTGTTGTCTTAATTTGGACAATCTGATTTTCTGAGTATGAAATTTAATCTGCTCAGTCTGAGTTAAAAGATTATTCTTCCATTCCCTTAAAAAAAATTTTTTTTAATGTTTATTTATTTTTTGAGAGACAGAGTGCAAGCAGGGGAGGGGGAGAGAGAGGGAGAGAGACACAGAATCTGAAGCAGGCTCCAGCCTCTGAGCCGTCAGCACAAAGCCCGATGCAGGGTTCAAACTCACAAGCCATGAGATCATGACCTGAGCCGAAGTCGGTGGCTTAACCGACTAAACCACCCAGGCGCCCCCCATTCTCTTTTTAAAAACTTAGATAATGTTCCTTTTCTGGCAATCTTCTACATGCTGTTATAAAATTCTGAGCAAAATTATGAAATGACATCATGTAATACTTAAATTAGAAATATTATTAAACTCCCACTTTCATTTTTATCCTCAATATCCAAGAGGATATTGTTAAACCTTAGTACTAGAAAAACAAATGAATGAGTGACATTGTTAAATTTAAAAGAGAACAGACTGGGGGTGCCTGGGTGGCTCAGTTGGTTGAGTGTCCAACTTCGGCTCAGGTCATGATCTCACAGTTCATGAATTTGAGCCCCACATAGGGTTTTGTGCTGACAGTGCAGAGCCTGGAGTCTGCTTAGAGTTCTGTCTCCCTCTCTCTCTGCCCCTCCCCTGTCATGTTCTGTCCCTCTCTCTCTCCCTCTCAAAAACAAGTAAACATTAAAAAAAATTTTTTAAAGAGAACAGACTTAAATTTTTAAGGCACTGGATGTGAGTCATACGTCTCTAAGCCTGTTGATGAGCAAATTCTTTTTCTCAAGATTTGCCTCGTGTTAGGCCTTTTTGTCCAATGGTATAATTATCTGGATAATTCAGTTCAGCAAACATCGATAAAACATTTGTGTTTTGGGCACCATGGATGCTCAGAGCTGAATAAAACACAGTTTTCTCATTTGAGGACTTCTCGCGCTAACGGCAAAAACAAACAGGTAAACTACTTTACTTTTCCATTTATTCTGAAGTGTAGATTATTTATTCACACTTATCATTTAAAAATTGAGATGCATCTTTCAATCAATGACAATTTATAACTGCTATCAGCCAGGTGACATTCATGAGGCAATTGCCATTGTGTATTCATAATGTATCGCCTGCCTTAGTTATGTACTGCTGCATGACAAATTACCACAAAACTTAGTGGCTGAAGACAACAACATTTATTATATGAAAGATTTTGTAGATGAGGAAATCAGGCATAGTTTAGCTGCGTCCCCTGGCTCCAGGCCTCTCAGAGGCTGCAATCAAAGTGTTCTCTGGGGTGGTGATTATCTGAAGGCTAAACTGGGGGTGGATCTGCCTTCAAGCTCACTCAGCTGATTGCTGACGGGATTCAGTTTTTCACAGGCCATTCAACTGAGGCCCTGGTTCCTCATGAGCTGCTGGGCCAGAGACTTATGTTGATTGCTTGCTTAGTGGTCTCCTGATAGAGTAGTTCCTGATATGACAGGGAGAGAGAAACAGAGGGAGGGAAGGAGGGAGGGAGGGAGAGAGAGAATCAGATAGCCAGAGAAGTCACAGTCTTTTGAAACCTAATCTCATAAGTGTCATCCCATCACTTTGCAGAATTCCATTCATTAGAACCAAGTCACCAGGTCTAGCCCATACCTAAGGGAAGGGGACTGACTATACAAGGCTGTGAATACCAGGAGGTGAAGATCACTGGGAGTCATTTTAGAAGCTGTCTACTACATTGCCTGTAATTATTCCTAGGGGTATGACTGGCCCCAACAATCCTTTGTCATTAGTGGCCAAACCATTTAAGTACAGTTTGAGGGAGGAAGATGAATCCTAATTGTCTGAAAATGCTTTTTCAGTACCTAGAGGCAGCAGATGGATGACAGGGGCTTGTAAGAAAATCCAGAGACACTAGTAGAGCAACTGCAGTTGATGGGACAATCCTGTGGGAAGGGAAAATGGACATGAATGCCTCAGACTAGCAAATGATTTAGAAAATTTGGAATGAAAAAAGGTTTTAGGAATATTTTGACCAATTTATTTCATGTATATTTTTCATTTTATGAAAGTACAATAGTGATATATGATGAAAATAAATGTAAAACAGCTCTTTTAATAGGATTAAAATTTAAAAACCAAATAATGTTGAAAGTATCATGTCTGAGTTGAATCTGCAACATTTTTTTCATTATAAGTGTTATATGAAATAAATTCCTACAATTAAAGGCATTTTAAATTCAATGAATTCAGAAATGATTACAACACATAATAAATTAAAAAGACAGAGGGGTAAGTTGTGGGGCACCTGGGTGGCTCAGTCGGTTAAGCATCCTACCCTTAACTGCAGCTCAGGTCATGATCTCACGGTTCATGAGTTTGAGCCCCGCATCAAGCTCTGCACTGACAGTGCAGAGCCTGCTTGGAATTCTCTCTCTCTCTCTCTCTCTCTCTCTCTCTCTCTCTCTCTGTCCCTCCCCTACTCGTGTTCTTTCTCTCTTTTTCCCCTTCTCTCAAAATAAACAAATAAACTTTAAAACAAAACCAACCAAACAAACAAAAAAAGGTAAGTTATCCCTGCCTATGGACTAACTATGCCTGTGAGTCTGCAATCTAGCTATGTCCAAGATATGTCTTCAGTTTGGATTGAAAGGGCGGGCCTACGCCGGCTGACTCCATCTTGTTCTGTGTCCTTCACCTAGACCACGCCTCCTCCCCTTGAGTAACCTCCTGCTCACCCATTCAAACTTCCTGATCAAAACACGCCCAGCGACCTGCATAACAGGACTCCGACCCTTCCCCAGCCAATTGGCTGAGGCCACGACCCTTCACCAGCCAATCAGCTGAGGCCACAGCCATTACCTCACCAACTGCCCCTAGGCCCCAATAAAACCTTTGTCCTTTTGAAACTCGCTCTCTCTCCCTGGTATCTCACCGCTGCATTGGTGCAGGTAAGGGATTGAGCTTGAGCTAGCTCGAATAAAGGCTCTTTTGCTTTTGCATCGGACTCGGCTCCCTGGTGGTCTTTGGGGATCACGAATTCTGGGCATAACAGGATATTCAAATACCTCACTTAAAGTCCAGTAAAATTGAACAACTTGAACTTCTGAAACACTATGAAAAGAGTTAAAGATGATCATAAACAACCTCATATATAAGGAATGATAAAAGTGTCCTGTCAAGCACAGTAGAAATAATTTTCATGAAAGTGAGATCACTTTTTAGAAGTCTCAACTGTGGTTCTCAATCTGCAATCAAGACCCCATAAGTTAAGAATTTTTCCAGAGGGTCCATGAACCCATATGTACAAGAAACATTTTATGTAGAATGGCTAAATAGTATCTCAAACATTTTTTAACCACTGTCTTTCAAAGGTATTAAAAATGCTTTATTAATTAAATATACATTATTTTCAAGTAATTTTTGGCATCTTAACTGTTTTATTGTGATTTATTTAATCAACAGACGTTAGAAATACAACTATTATCCATGTGGAGAAGAGTCCACAAAATTTTTACTATTAAGAAATACCTTCTATGACAAAAATTCTGGAACCCACCATCCTCAGGTTTCCTGAATTGCAAACCTAAGCATGTTCAAAAATGATTCATTATCTATATCCCCATACCCTTAGGAGTATCATTTATCTCCATGTTACTAGATAAAGACCTATCTCTTGCTATCAGTCTTCCTATTTAAAATTTCATACTCATAGATAAAACTTGTCATGATCTTAGAAAGAACTCCATTTTTATTCCAACACATTGAAAGGAAATCCATTTTGTTCCTGAGAATAATAAATTGAATCCTAAAAGGATTTCTTTTTCTCTCTTGGTTCCTTAAAATCAGATTTTTTCTTTTAACTAATGGCAAGCCATCTTTCATTTTTTTTTCGTCTTTCATTTTTTAATAGCATTATCCTTAAAATGTTGGTTTAATTTTTTTCAATTTAAATGGTGGAGTCACAGTGCAATGATTATTTTATTATACAATTAGGAATACAGAATACCAGGGTGCCTGGGTGCCTCAGTCAGTTGCACATCCGACTGTTGATTTCGGCTCGGGTCATGATCTCACACTTTGTGGGATTGAGCCCTGCATCAGGCTCTGTGCTGACAGCAGGGAGCCTACTTGGGATTTTCTCTCTCCCTCTCTCCCTGTCCTTCCTCCACTCATACGTTTTCTCTCTCTCAAAATAAATAAGCATTGGAGAGCCTGGGTGGCTCAGTCGGTTGAGCGTCCGACTTCAGCTCAGGTCATGATCTCATGGTCTGTGAGTTCGAGCCCCGCGTCGGGCTCTGTGCTGACAGCTCAGAGCCTGGAGCCTGCTTCGGATTCTGTGTCTCCCTCTCTCCCTGCCCCTCCCCCGCTCATGCTCTCTCTGTCAAAAATAAATAAACATTAAAAAAAATTAAAAATAAATTAAAAATAAGTAAATAAGCATAAAAAAAAAAAATCCAGAATACCCAAAATTAGCCAAGGTGGTAAAACTATTAGTACTCTGTCACAGATAAAATGATTCATTTGCTTATCATTAGAGATTAAATTAGTCATAATTGCTTTACATATTCAATACAATGGAAAGAGAAATTTTTAGTTAGTATACACTTATTAACATGTGTTCTACTTGTAAAAGGATTCAAGTGTCTCCTGATATGACATCTAGGGCTAACAAAAAATTCATATATATTCTCATATTTTTCTGCACATAACTTGACCATAGTTAGCCATTTATTTGTAGGTTCAAGATCAAGAAAGTGATTCAATCTGAGTATGTGTTGTTTTTTTTTAATTTTTTTTTTCAACGTTTATTTATTTTTTGGGGGGACAGAGAGAGACAAAGCATGAACAGGGGAGGGGCAGAGAGAGAGGGAGACACAGAATCGGAAACAGGCTCCAGGCTCTGAGCCATCAGCCCAGAGCCTGATGCGGGGCTCGAACTCACGGACCGCGAGATCGTGACCTGGCTGAAGTCGGACGCTTAACCGACTGCGCCACCCAGGCGCCCCATGTATGTGTTGTTTTGAATAAAGCAGGCTTAAGGATGTAAAGATAGAAAAATTTTCCCTTCTTCCCTTTTAGGTTCTTTAACTTGCCTAATAATTAAATTGATGTAATATGTACATAAAAATATGAGACCCAAGACAGCCAGGTAATTGAGACTTAAATAACACTGTGAGCAGAAAAAGAGGGGTAAGGGTAGGAGGATACAAAGAGGAGGAAGGCCATTCACAGGAAGTGGGAGGAGATGTATGGAAAACAAAGGTTGCTCTGTTATGCAGACAAGTTTCTTAGGTAAAAAGGTATCTCTGGTAATAACTATCTTTTTAGAACAGGCTCCCTTTTCAATGTAAATTTAGGCATTTGAGGGGCGAGATAAAGAGTTTCCTAATTCTTCTTGGTTTTGATTGTCTTTAGCTCAAAATAATCCTTATACAAAAGTCACTTATTTTTGGGTGGTAACCTCTGCTCTCCTTCAAGACCATGTCCATACTGATATAAGGCAAACTAAAAGACATCTTCCTACACCCCTGTTTATTTGATAAATTTCTTAACTATCCACTTGATAAGGAAAAGGGACGTAAGAGTCTCTATTTAAAAAAATGTTTTTAATGTTTATTTTTGAGAAAGAGACAGAAGGCGAGCAGGGGAGGGACAGAGAGAGAGGGAGACACAGAATCTGAAGCAGGCTCCAGGCATCTGAGCTGTCAGCACAGAGCCCAATGCAGCCCTCAAACCCGTGAACCGCGAGATCATGACCTGAGCCCAAGTCGGATGCTTAACTGACCGAGCCACCCAGGCGCCCCCAGACTACAAATATTCTTAACACAACAATTTTTTGTAAGTCATCTAGGAGACTAGATCATTTAAGATAACATGTCAAGTTGTCATGGGGCACCTGGGTGGTTCAGTCGGTTGGGCATCCAACTTCGGTTGGGGTCATGATCTCGTGGTTTGTGAGTTCAAGCCCCGCATCGGGCTCTGTGCTGACAGCTCAGAGCCTGGAGCCTGCTTCGGATTCTGTATCTCCCCCTCTCTCTGCCCCTCCCCTGCTCACGCTCTCTCTCTCTCTCTCTCAATCAAAAATAAATAAACATTAAAAAAAAATAAAATAAAGATAACATGTCAGGTTGTCAAAATATCTAGTTGATTTACATTCTTGCAGAGATTCCAAATTTCTTCTTTTCCCACCAGAGTTCCTTACCACTTCTACCATTATATAGATTTTAAATTGAACACTAAGCCAGAAACATGATACCTACCAACATTCTCCTGGAATGTTATTTCAATTTCTACTTGCCAATTCCAACAGAAATGTAGCCAAAGCAAACGTTAAATTACCAAGCCCTAGACAGTTTACTGCTGGGGGCTTGAGGAGGGGAAAATTAAGCTATGGGCTGTCAGCAGATCATGCAGTTGTCCATAATGATCATCATATCACAACCCATATTCTGTGCTTCAAAGTATTAACACTGGGAAGAATAATTCTTCAACATAAAAGCATAAAACTTAGAAATGCTAGAGCTATTTGATACTGTTGGAGAACACCATCTAAAAGAACACAACTGCTGATTGACCGGTGAGCTGGACCCAGCCACTTGGAGGCTCTTTACACTCTCCCTTGTCCTTGGAATGTGGGTTCTGCTTGCCTTTCCCATTCCCAGAGGCTGTACCAAGGACACTGCATTGACATGGTAATGTGATATTGAAAACACCTGCACAGTACACATAACTGAGCCAGCCCAGTTAGAGACTTTTTATAAACTTAAGATTTGATAGGTGGGTGTGGGGATCCATTCATCTCAGTGCCACCCAAGATAAACTTCGGATGTAAGTTCCCTTTGCTTATTAAAACTGCCATCTACCAACCTGTATGGCTACCTCCGTCCTTGGTCATCCCTGCCCTCTGAGTATAGGGGCCAGTTTCAGATTACACTTGGAAAGGTTGCAAACCAACAGAAACATCTGTTAGAATTATAGTTAAATTATAATTAAGGAGTGACAAAGTTGAATGAGGATATATATTCCTAGAATTCAATTTTAGGATGCCATTTGCATAAACAATGATGTAAACTGTACTCCTCAGGAGTTTTGAGGTGTCGCCACCCTATTAACAAGAATATTTAGATACTTTATGCCCACCTGTAAAGTATTTCTAAGGGTTATTATGTTTGGGGATGGTACTCATTGTTTCTCTTTTCCTTCTTTACGCTAAGGTGGTAAGTTATGATAGTGACCCCTAGAAGAAGAGGGGAAGAGTCAGTGAAGAGATAAAAGGATATCTTTCCTTATCCCCCTCTCTCTGTTCTCTCCTACCCAAACACACACCCAGCGAGATGGGCTGCTTTTACGGATCACTGGAGAGGCGAATTGAGCACATAAGCCAAAAGAGTTGTGTTGAGGAAAGGTTTTATGACTGGGTTATTCCTGCGCCAAGTTCAATGAAGAGAGATGGAGAAGTCCTTCACTTCACTTCAACACTGGGACCCAACAGCAGCGAACAACAGAGACCACACAGCAGCAGTTAGGCCCAGCTAAGAAGCCGCAGAGGCACATAAGGACTAGAGTGGCTAAGACACAGACAACGATGATTGCGCCAGAGCCAGTCAGGGCCAGCTTTGTAAAAGGATGCCCCAGAAACTCCCACATGACTTGGAGAGCTTTTGAAAAAGAAAAAAGGTCTAGGGGAAACAGCAACAACAAAAATGGATATTACTGTTAATGTGACTGTGAATCTCCTCACAGCTTGGAGCAGCCTGGAATATTTAGATTTCAAAAAGGAAACTTTAATTTTAAAAGCATCCATATAAATTAAAACCCTGTTGCTTTCTAACACACTGTGAAAATAAACAGTGTTTGAAAAACGAATGAAAAGGCAAAAACAAAGTTCAATGTCCTTTAATAATTACTGCAACTGATCTTTCAAACCCACTGCATCCTTATCACAAATTTAAGACACTAGGTTGTGGCTGTGGGGACGAGGGAGTGGAAACAAAAAGAGATGGAGAGACCCTGGATGGTCTAGAAAAGTGAGACAGAGATCCAACTTTTGCCTCCTAAGGCTGCCTTCCATGCCTGCGTTACCCCTCTCCAGATAACCCTTCCTACAATGCCTTCCACACCCAACTCCATTTGTCTCAGAGACAGTCCCTGCAGAACTGGCCTAAATAGCTGTATTGATTCATCTTTGCTTCTGTAGGTATGTGCTCAGGTCATCAGCAGCTTGAGCCTCCAGTACAGCTCAAGTACTCCAGAGTAATCCACGTATGAGATGATATTGCAATGCGATGAGTAATTCTGCTCGCCAAACTGAACCCCCTGGATCACAAAGTATTTATTCAGCTTCTCTTCCTGGGTAGAACTGAGCCCCGAGGTTAGAGCTGAGACTTTGTTCTTTGTACCAAAGCTAGAACACCCAGCTGGGATGTGATTAAAAATTCTACCACTAAAGCAAAAAGAGTAAACAAGCTAAAGAAAGGATGAGATGCGTGGCTCAGGAAACAGCTTAAGAACAGTGAGGGGGCTCAGGGCAGGCCACTCCAAAATATATGAAATGTGGCATATTGTTTTGAGTCAAAATTACTTGGGAAACAGCCAGTACAAGAAGGATGCCCTGAGCCTCCTCTCTGACCTACTAAAAGAAATAAATCTCCAGCGTGAAAGCTATCTTCCCTGCATCAGGAGACAAACATCCTTACCACCAGAGATAGGGAATTCAGAGCCAAGAAGGGTAGGTAACACAAACTTGGCTTAGTTTCTTCACTAATTTGTACCTAAGCTGAAGATTGTTTGTCTTGTCAGTTCTTCACAAATCTATTGTTTCTTTGTCTAAAAGGTATATAAACAGCCTGATCTGGTCATTTCTTAGGTCTCCCATCTATGAGGTCTTTGAACATAATTATTAATTATTAATATTGATATTATTAATAATTATTAATTATTAATATTGATATTATTAATAATTATTAATTATTAATATTGATATTATTAATAATTATTAGACCAGCCAAAAAAAAAAAACAGAAAATGAAGGGGGGAAGGGAAAATTTTCACCTCCTCAACAATAGGGCCTCAATTGTTAGCATTCTTTGAGTGGCCAATCCTTTCTGTGCTTGTTTTAACCCATTCTCCATCTAGATTATAGGGTTTCTCAACCTCAAGGCTACTAATATTTTGTGCTGGCTAAGTCGTTGTTGTAAAGGCTGTCCTGTGCACTGTAGGATGTTTAGGAACCTTATGTCTCTTCAGGGCTAAATAATCCACAGCCAAGAATCCATGATTTAAAATTCAATGTCTCCATAACTGACAGCCAAGTTTACATGAACAATAGCACACACAAAAACAAAAACAAAACCCCTGCCAATCAAAATGATTTCTAGGATTTTTCTTATTAATTCATTTTTTAATTTATATCCAAGTTACTTAGCATATAGTGCAACAATGATTGCAGGAGTAGATTCCTTAAGCCCCTTACCCATTTAGCCCATCCCCCCCCAACCCCTCCAGTAACCCTGTTTGTTCTCTATATTTAAGAGTCTTTTATATTTTGTCCCCCTCCCTGTTTTTATATTACTTGTGCATCCCTTTCTTTATGTTCATCTGTTTTGTATCTTAAAGTCCTCAATGAATTAAGTTATATGATATTTGTCTTTGACTAATTTCGCTTAGCATAATACCCTCTAGTTCCATCCACGTAGTTGCAAATGGCAAGATTTCATTCTTTTTTGATTGCCGAGTAACGGTCCATTGTGTATATATATATATATATATATATATATATATATATATATACACTACATCTTCTTTATCCATTCATCCATCGATGGACATTTGGGCTCTTTCCATACTTTGGCTATTGTTGATAGTGCTGCTATAAACATTAGGGTGAATGTGCCCCTTTGAAACAGGACACCTGTATCCCTAGGATAAATACCTAGTAGTGCAGTTTCTGGGTCGTAGGGTAGTTCTATTTTTAATTTTTTGAGGAACCTCCACACTGTTTTCCAGAGTGGTTGCATCAGCCTGCATTCGCACCAGCAATGCAAAAGATATTCCCTTTCTCCTCATCCTCACCAACACCTGTTGTTGCCTGAGTTGTTAATGTTACCCATTCTGACAGGTGTGAGATGGTATCTCATTGTGGTTTTGATCTGTGTTTCCCTGATGATGAGTGATGTTGAGCACTTTTTCATGTGTCTGTCAGTCATTTGGATGGCTTCTTTGGAGAAGTGTCTATTCATGTCCTTTGCCCATTTCTTCACTGGATTACTTGTTCTTTGGGTGTTGAATGTGATAAGTTCGTTATAGATTTTGGATACTAGCCTTTTATCTGGTATGTCATTTGCAAATATCTTCTCCCATTCCATCGGTTGCCTTTCAGTTTTGCTGATTCTTTCCTTTGCTGTGCAGAAGATTTTTATTTTGATGAGGTCCCAATAGCTCATTTTGCTTTTGTTTCCCTTGCCTCCAGAGACGTGTTAAGTAAGAAGTTGCTGCAGCTGAAGTCAAAGAAATTTTTACCTGCTTTCTCCTCTAGAATTTTGATGGCTTCCTGTCTTATGTTTAGGTCTTCCATCCATTTTGAGTTTATTTTTGTGTATGGTATAAGAAAGTGGTCCGGGTTCATTTTTCTGCATGTCGCTGTCCAGTTTTCCCAGCATCATTTGCTGAAGAGACTGTCTTTATTCCATTGGATATTCTTTCCTGCTTTGTCAAAGATTAGTTGGCTGTACATTTTTGGGTCCATTTCTGGGTTCTGTATTCTGTTCCATTGGTCTATGTGTCTGTTTTTGTGCCAGTACCATATTGTCTTGATGATTACAGCTTTGTAATTCTTCTTGAAGTCCGGGATTGTGATGCCTCCAACTTCAGTTTTCTTTTTCAAGATTGCTATGGTTATTTGGGGTCTTTTCTGGTTCCATACAAATTTTAGGATTGTTTGTTCTAGTTCTATGAAGAATGCTGGTGTTATTTTGATAGGGATTGCTAGGATTTTTGTTGTTGTCGTTGTTATAAAAAGGCCAAATGCCAGCTTACTTACTTTTCTCCCCTGTGACCATGATGATCATGTAGAAAGAAGAAAAGGTTATACCCTATGTTTAGCACCTAAAATATCCACATACTTATATGTGGATATTTAGTCCACATTATAAGAATATAAATGCTGAAGAAAATACTTGTTGAAACTGAGGGAGGGCAGAATTTGCAGCCCCAAAATATTCCTCTTTAGCATAAGGATTATTTTGAGCCAATTATTTTTTTAAGAAACATCAAACAAAGGGAAATCTCTGAAAATGAATAAAAGTTAACCCTTTTGTAAGAGACATTTATAAGGGGAATCACCATTGGTCACATGTCTCCCTCTCTCTACCAGGAAGAGAAAGATGACTATAAATCTCTAGTAACTTTTATCAATGGGGAAGACAAGGACTTAGATCTGTATAACAATCTTACCCTTATTTACTGGGCTTTTCCTGGTAACCTCCCATGACTGGTTCTCTCACCAACACCCCCCTCTGCCCCCCACCCCCAGCAACATCTTTCTTTTGTCTTTAGTTGGGGAGACTGTTTAAGGTTATGGTTTGGGTCATTTCAGGGACTTACTCAGTTTTCCTGGGTCTGGGTCTCTCCCACATATACAGGGTGTATACACGTTATTAAGCTTGTTTGTTTTTCTCCTATTAATCTGTCTTTTATAACAGCAGGGTCTCAGCCAAGAACTTAGAAGGATTGTTGGGAAAATAAGTAAAGTTATACACCATAAGATGGCCGATGGGACTAACCTAAGTTCTAGTTTGAGACTCCTCTTCCAGGTTCTTCTTCCTGTCCTGTTTGCCTAGTGTGCCAAATTACTACTAATATGGAATGCGGAAGTAACACAATAAATTGTCCCCCATGCTTGTGCTCAGGACTGAGATCTCTGGAGAAGGGTCTCCTCTGAGCCCGCTGATGTAAAATAAACCTCCGATCCACCGAGATCTCTGAGTGGTGCTTGGTTTTTCCACCAGCGATCCAGCCTGGTTCTGTAACATATTTGGTTCCCTGGCTAGGAAACCCAACTGCGCTGGTTCATTGTTGCCACCGGTTTGGGAGAACAATGAGGCGGTGACGAACGAGGAATCACAAGGGAGAAGGCGGGCCCTTCCTGAATTTCAGCAGTCTCCCACTGAGTCACCTCAGGTCAGCCCTGCTCTGCCATTCCCGTTGGACTCGAGCAGACTTGGCAGGTGAGGACCTGGACCCGACGTCAGAACCGGTAAAGCCGGGGCCCAATCTAGTCAGGCCCACTCGCAAGAGTGGAAGGGGGACCTGATCACTCCCCAGAGACCTCAGAGGTCTCAGGTAGGAATTCTGTGGGAGGGAATGTAATAACCTCTGATGTGTATGTGAGTGTGAATGTGCGACTCAGTCTGGCTCTCCTGCCAAGTTCGATTCTGTGGCTCCACGGGTGGGCACACTTAAAGTTCCCAAAAGCCATGGAGTCTGAGTGGACCTGTCTGCAATTCCGTGGTGAACGGCATACAGTCTATGACGGCATAGTAATGGTTTCTGATCATGTCACAAAGCTGAGACTGCTAAGCGTTACCTAAGTTCCTTTGGGACACAGCCAGACGGACAAGTGACTGGTCTCTTAGAGGGAGCATCCCTATCCCTCTGTCTTTGCGACTCGGTCTCACGGGAATATTATGGGGCCAGAACAGAGCAAAGAAGGTGTTTTCAGGAGACTATGGAGTTAAGATAACCCCAAGGAAGTTAATGACCCTATGGGAGTTAGAATGGCCCACTTTTGGTGTAGGATGGCCCTCAGAAGCTTAGATGTCCCAACAGTCCGCCGCGTCTGGTGTGTTGTCACCAGAGACCCAGGTCACCCTGATCAGTTCCCGTATATCGACTCCTGGTTAGAGATTGCCCAAACCCGGGGACAGGAAGATGGCGGCGTAGGAGGACGCGGGGCTCACCGCGCGTCCTGCTGATCACTTAGATTCCACCTACACCTGCCTAAATAACCCAAACCCTTCCCCTTGGGTGCAATTTACCTGCAACGAACAGGGACAGGCTAGGGTCTTAGTCGCCTCAACAAAGCAGCCCAAGAAAAGTCAACAGAAGTCCTGACCTCCACAAATTGTTGCCGGTGATCCAGAAGAAGAATCAATCTTGCCCCTGCCATATGAACCTCCTGGTTCCTGGTACTCTGCCACCTTCAATCTCCCCACCACCTCCAGACTTGGCAGATCCTCTCTCCCGGACCAGTGGCCAGATTGCGCCCTTGGCCAGGCACAGGCGCTCTCCAGATGCCGGTCTACATCCTTCAGTACCAAGAGGCTCTCCTCTCCTCCCGGGGATCCAAGCAGGGGCTGAAAAGCCCATGAATATGCCCAGCAGCAAGGGGAATCCCCAGGGGATTATTATGACAGGTTATGCAAGGTTTACACCCTGTTTGATCCTGAGGCACAAGACTGCCACGACAAAAGGAAGGTCTAGCCACCAAAAGGGGGGAGGCCCAGAACCTCCTTAGCAAGGTATCAGTGAGCCTACTGCAAGGAGAAAGGACATTAAAAGAATAAATGTCCCAACCAGGAAAAGTCCCAGTAACCCAGCCGACATCGGGAGGAACCTTGAGAAGGGGACCTTATTGGTCTGGCTGAGATAGAATCAGACTGAAGGAGATGCTGACTCTCTCTCTCTGTTCCTCTGCCTAATAGATGTGAGGGCTTTTCCCTCATTTCCCAGGTTAACAGCTATAATTGGAGCCAACTATGGTTAGTCTACCTCAGGATGGGGACTTTAAGGAATGTTCCCAAGCAGTTGCTGAAGCTCCATTTGTTTCAGGGAAATTCCCAGTCTTCTCTGGCCTGATGTGGACTCCATATTTCCACTTTGGTCGAAAAAAACATGGTGTCTGCTCCTCTGTCTGAGCTAAGGTTTTGAATTGGGTTTTCCTTCTCTGCTATCTGCTGGCACCTTGCCTCTTCTGCCTTCCCCTTCCCTTCCTCTTTCTGCATCAGATTGGGTGTGGTCTACATAACTGGTTCCTATACCATCCTCAGTGCCTCAGGCACCATTGGCTCCTCCCCACCCACCCTCAAGGTCAAGGGGCAAAGAGCACCCTCTTGGACCACCCACTTCAAATACCCTCACTGGTCTCCCAGGTGAAAACTGACAATGGGGAAAAGTTGATTTTAAGTGGATGCAGGTGAAACATATTCGGTGTTTAAACTATTTAAGTTTGTTGAACCTGTCTCTAAAGTTATCAGCATTAAATATGAAACTTTTATTCTACCAAGGTTGACTAAAGGTCAAATAAGCTCATGTTATCTCTGTTGCAATTTGTTAGCAAAAGATGACTTAAAATGATAGTTAATTTTGTCTGTCCCAAAGTTTTCATGGATAATTGTTAAGATAGCTTCCAAGGTCTTTGGTAACCTGACACTTTAACGTTTTGATTGCATGACAAATGAGATTAAATTCATTGGACATCTAGGTCTTTTCCAAATAGGATGGAGTGCTAAAGCTTTGATTACTGAATGTCGGTTTGTGTTTTTAACTTCTTATTGCAGAGAAACTAAGGCTATTTGGACCTATTGGAAAACATACTTTGTGCTTAATTGGTACATGAATTTACCATCTAAAAAGATTCTGGTGTAAACACCTCTCAGTTGATTACTAAGTCCTCAATTGGAGACTAAGGTTTCTTAAGAGTTAAAATTCTGCAAAGTGTACTTAAGACTGATGGAAATAAGGAAAGCAACCCTGTATGTAGGAAAATAGGAGGTATGTAAGAAAGATATAAGGAATAGAAATACATTTTTTGTTAAGGGTAAAAGAAAGTAATTTTTTCCTAAATGAGACTGGTTGCTTGGAGATAAATGGCTTTGGGACAAAGTTTGAAGGCAAAGGAGAATTGTAGAAGGTTCATGAAGGGAAATCTTTGGAAAGGAATTTTATGTGTGCTCAGGATGGATTAAGGTTGAGATGAATGGAATTTAAAAAAAATTTTGTTTTAATGTTTATTTTTGAGAAAGACAGAGACAGAATGCGATTGGGTTAGGGGCAGAGAGAGAGGGAGACACAGAATCCCAAGCAGGCTCCAGGCTCTGAGCTGTCAGCACAGAGCCCGATGCGGGGCTCGAACTCATGAGCTGTGATATCATGACCTGAGCCGAAGTCGGACACTCAACTGACTGAGCCACCCAGGCACCCCAAGATGAATGGAATTTTAAAAGTACAGTGGTATAAGGTTGAAATTCTGCTTTTCTCTCTGTTCAAAAGACAAAGTTTTCATGGACTGTTGATCTGCTCTTGATAAGACAATGTAAACAAAGGTTTTTTTTTCTCTTTTGTCTGCCAGGAAAATCAAAACTTTTTTTTTTTTTTTAATTTTTTTTTCAACATTTATTTATTTTTGGGACAGAGAGAGACAGAGCATGAACGGGGGAGGGGCAGAGAGAGAGGGAGACACAGAATCGGAAACAGGCTCCAGGCTCTGAGCCATCAGCCCAGAGCCCGACGCGGGGCTCGAACTCACGGACTGCGAGATCGTGACCTGGCTGAAGTCGGACGCTTAACCGACTGCGCCACCCAGGCGCCCCGAAAATCAAAACTTTAAGTTTCATCTTTATCAGGTCTTTGATTGCTTAGTTAAAACTTCTCAATGTTAAAGGATATAGGTTTTGCTAACAACTATATAATGCTATACATTTGCCTTTAGGATCTTATATTGCCACCATGGCTGAATAAATAAAGTTTTAAGATTTGTAATGATCTGTAATCCTATTTAGGGTGTACTTTATATCTTCCTAAGGTTTTAACAAACTTCCCAGGATCTAATGGTAAATGAAGTCTTTTTGACCAATTAGGCCCTTTTATTTGGGATGCTAAGTTACTTGGAAAAGCACTGTCATACAATGGTAAACCTTACGTTGTACTGCACAGGTAAATGCTATACCTGCCCAAATATATATATGCAATTCCTAAAGTTTTAATGTTTTGGGATAAGGTCATCACTTAATATTCTGATTACTTGAAGTGTTATGTGTCACAGAAATAACCGAATTTCTTTGTCAACTGCATCATAATGAACTCTCATGAGATCTTTAACAATGTCCATTTCTGAGATTTTGTCATTTATAATTATTCTTATTCTCTCACAAAACATGTTTCTTCTTCAAGTAGATTTACAAAAAGGACTTTTGGGACAGATACAGGTACTTGACATCTTTAAGATTAATACTAAAATGGGTAAGAATTTCCAGAGCTAAAAAGCTGCATTCAAACTGAACAAGAATTAGGAACATGGGACTAAATGAACTGAGGAAGATTATAGTTTTGTGACACTTATTGGAAATACTGCTGGTTGTCTAATGTTTGTTCTTCCAGATTAAGAAAACTTTCTCTTAAGATATCTATGATATACAGAAAAGTCATACAATATTCATTTGTAAACCAAAGCATTTATCTTTTCTCTCTACCTAAACCCTCTGAAATTCAAAAACTCTCAGTGAGTATTCTTTCTTTCATGGCAATTACAATTCTTTGCATAAGTTTGATAAGAATCTGTTCATCTTGTAACAGGTCACCATTGGAAATACTGGTTATTTTACCAAGGCTTTGACTAGAATGTCATCTTTGAGAGTGACATTCATAGACTCAGATATGACCAGACAGCTTTAAGGAACTAAGGTTGACTTTATGAAACATGGAGCCATAAGGCCCCTTGGAAATGTTGGCCTGATACCTTGCTTACAGAGTTCCCAGCAGCCTCACCAGGTGAGTGAAGAAGGTCACTTCCTGGCAGGTGCAGGAACCTCAGGATATCTTGGACCTCATGAAGAGGAATTCGCCCAATTCTACAGATATTGCAGGCCTGTCTGATGGCAAGTATTTGGCTTGGCTTCCAGCCTGGAGAGGCTACTAAAAGTTCAATCTGGAGTTTCCTTATAAAAGGTTCCAGCAAAGCAAACTTTAGAAGATCCTCATTATCAATCGCTACTCTTGATGAGCTTATGTAAACGATTAGGCCAGGTTTGTTAAGACTGGACTTGTTCTACAAATGCATTGGTCTCGATTTGGCCATCTCTGGAAATGGGGGTTTTTAGAGAGAGAAAAAAAACTGTGTTTCAACAATGCACCGTTATGGATGTTAAATTCTAGTTCTGACTATCTTTAAATGTTTGTTGTTTGCCTAAACTAGAGAACTTGAGGTAGACTTCAGAAAAATTGTCACAGTATTTAATGTATAGACAATCTCCTGTGCTTGTTATTCTGTGAGGATAATAATAAGACCCCATGGGCATATGATTATTTAAACAACTGGAAAACGGGATGGATTCTCCCAACAATTGTATGTAAAGACTTTTCTCACTGTAGACCCATCAATAGATAAAGACTTCTGTACTTTATTATTCACTTGAGACCGGGTTAATTCATAAATCTCTAAATATATAAACCATATCCTCCCTAAACCTGATCTGACAGTTACTAGAAACCCACCCCATATAAACCCAGGAGATCTGGTTTGTTCAAAGGATGGGGCCACCCCTTTCAAAGACTTGGAGGTGGACTTCACAGATATACAACCAAGCCAAGGGTTCAGGTACCCTCTTGTAATAATCTGCACATATTCAGGATGGGTCGAAGCCTTCCCAACCAGGAGGGAACAAAGTTGTGAGGTGGCCAACGCTCTTATACAGGAAATCGTGCCTCGGTTTGGTCTGCCCTTAACCATACACAGTGAAAACGGACCCGCATTTGTGGCGGACATTATACAATGCCTGACCAGGTCCCTCAACATTACCTGGAAACTGCAACACGCATCTTAGCCCTCCGAGGGTACCAACCCCTAGAGCTAAAGAGTGATGCCTACTAAAAAAGATTTTTAAAAAAGGCATCAAAGGGGGGAATGTTGGGAAAATAAGTAAGGTTATGCACCATAAAATAAGATTTCAGGGGCACCTGGGTGGCTCAGTCAGTTAAGTGTCCAACTTTGGCTCAGGTCATGATCTCATGGTTTGTGAGTTTGAGCCCTGCATTGGGCTCTGTGCTGACAGCTCAGAGCCTGGAGCCTGCTTCAGATTCTGTGTCTCCCTCTCTCTCTGCCCCTCCCCTGGTCGCACTCTGTCTCTCTCTGTTTCCCTCAAAATAAATAAACATTAAAAAAAATTTTAATGCATTTTAAGAAATAACATTTCATTTTTTTCTTGATCATAAAGTTATGATACTTATTGTAGGAAATTCTGAAAATACACAAACAAAAGGATGCTCCATTTTGAGATAATAATTATTAATTTTATTCCTTCTAGCCCTTTTCTACATATTCTATAAACAAAATTGAGCTTATGTTAAAATTCAGAAGTAAAAAAGATTTTTAAAAATAAAAATTTATTTTAATTAAAAAAAATTTTTTTTAATCTTTATTGTTGAGAGAGAGAGGGCATGAAGAGAGGAAGGGTTGAGAGAGAGGGAGACAGAGAATCCGAAGCAGGCAAAGCCCAACTTGGGGCTTGAACCCACAAACCATGAGATCATGATCTGAGCCGAAGTCTGACACTCAACCTACTGAGCTACCCAAGCACCCCTAAAAATAAATTTTAAATCCCAATTTTTTTTTTTCAACGTTTATTTATTTTTGGGACAGAGAGAGACAGAGCATGAACGGGCGAGGGGCAGAGAGAGAGGGAGACACAGAATCGGAAACAGGCTCCAGGCTCTGAGCCATCAGCCCAGAGCCTGACGCGGGGCTCGAACTCACGGACCGCGAGATCGTGACCTGGCTGAAGTCGGACGCTTAACCGACTGCGCCACCCAGGCGCCCCTTAAATCCCAATTTTTGACTTAACTCTGTGTTATGAGAATGTCTTCCTGTCACTGAATTCATTTATTGTTTCATGTTTATTTATCCCTCCACTATTCAACAAATATCTTTGAGTACCTATGACATACCAGGCACTATGCTTATCACAGGAAATACAATAGTGAACAGAAGAAACAAAATCCCCTGCCCTTCCATGGAGACAAATGTTCCAAAGTGAAACAATCAGCAAAGAGCAAATGAATAAGTAGTATATTTTGCATGTAAGATAGTGATAAGCAAAATGAAGAAAAACAAGACAGGAAAAGGGTGAGACGGTTATGTGTGTTTTGGGGAGACTTAATTTGCAATTAAGGGTGGTCAGAAAAGTCTTCAGGGAGAAGGTAGCATTTGAGCAAAGACCTGAAGGAGGTGAAGGAGCTATTCTTATGGATATCAGGGAAATCATTCTAGATGGAGAAAATTGGGCAGGAGCCTGCCTCCTGTGTTACAGGGACCACAAGAACAAACTGAGTGGGAACTAATGTCACTGAAGGGAGGTGGGGGCTGGGTAGTAACAAGACTGTTCATGGCCTACAAGGAGTTTTAAGGGCTCAGGCTTCGATGCTGAGCGAAATGAGAAACTACAGGGGTGCCTGAGTGGCTTAATCGATTGAACTCTGACCAGCTCAGGTTATGATCTCGTGGTTCATGAGTTGAAGCCCCATGTTGGGCTCTGTGCTGACATCTCAGAGCCTGGAGCCTGCAGCCTGCTTCGGATTCTGTGTCTCCTGCTCTCTCTGCCCCTCCCCTGCTTACCGTCTGTCTCTCTCTCTTTCAAAAATGTCTCCATAACTGACAGCCAGTGCTACATCAACAATAGCACACCCAACAACAAAACATTAAAAAAAACATTAAAAAAAAAAAAAAAGAAATGAGAAGCTACCAAAAATTGTGGGTTCCAGGGATGACTTAGCATCTTACTAATTTACAGATAACTGCTTGAAAAAGAGACTGGCTCATGTAGCGGCAAAACCACAGCTGAAATTGTCATTGAGAGGCTACCAGAAGGACCTAGGTAAGGCCTGATGTGGGCTGAGACCCAGATAGATGTGACAGAAGTAGTTGGATTCTAGATATATTCTGAACGTCAAGATAATGGGATTCCAGACATATCAGATATGCAGGGCATAAGAGAAAAAAAGGAGTCAAGAATGACTCTAAGGTTTTTTGGCCAGAGAATATTGCTCTAAATTATAACTTCAGTAAATGCATAATTTATAACACTTTATAAAGTATGACCATTATGTAGGCAGTTTCAAAATAAAAGAGAAATAATCAGACTAACCATAATGTCATCTTTGTTTAAATATAAGTTTGACAACTGGAAATCAATAGTATAAGTTCAAACAAAATGAAAATATCCAATCCCTTGGAAATTAAAAATTATTCATTGAAAAAATCGATCAAGGGGCACCTGGATGACTCAGTTGGATGAGCATATGACTCGATTTGGGTTCAGATCATGATCTCATGGTTTGTGGGATCTAGCCCCACATGGGGCTCTGCGCAGACAGTGAAGAGCCTGTTTGGGATTCTCTCAACCTCTCCCCCCACTCCTGCTTGCATGCTCTCTCTGTCTCTCTCTCTCAAAATAAATAAACTTTTAAAAAATAATAAATTTAAAAAATGGATCAAAAGAAAAATGGCTTAGTAAAAAATTCAAAACCAAAATCATCAAAATCTGTAGGGTGAGATGTGTCTTGAAAAATGAGACAGCATTCATGAAAAGAAGAAGGGACACAAGTTTCCGGGCAGCAGGAACAACCCATGTCAACACAGCACCAGTGAGAGAACATGGCACCCTTAGGGAATGCTAAGTGTTCAATGTAGCTCTAACCTTCAGTGTAAGGAGAAAATGGTGAAGGCTAAGCAGGGCTCCATAACCCAGGGCACAATATGCCACCAAATATTCACATTCCATCCTGAATGTAATGTGGGAACACCATAGAACTTAAAACTGGAAGAAACATTTAAACAACAATGAGTACTGGCTCCCCATAAACAAATCTTTATGTAGTGTGTAGCTTGGATTTTTCCCCCTCATTTTATTAAAAAAAAAAACAAACCCAAAACTCTTATTCTTATTTACAAATCTATGTAAGGCATAAAATTCACAAGCAGATCATATCTACATTGTTTTCCAGGAAATTTTCCTCTTGTTTTATACAAACTTTCATTCTAACCCACCTTTATAATTAGCGTAAGTGATTTCAAATTAAATGTAATCACTGCTGCATTATTTTGGTTATTTACCCATCTCACCTCTTCCTCCATTAAGGTTGAAGTAGCTGAGGGCGAGAACCCCATTTTCAGAGTTCTTTGGAAATGACAAGATACATTTGTCAGAGAGAAATAACATTTCCCCCCAAACCCCCACATGGGTGTTACTCAATAAGTTGCACTGAAAATCTCAATCATTATATGATTCTTTTCCTTGGAATTTCATTTATTTAAGGATACAGTATGATTTCCCAAGAAATTTTCATGAGAGAAGACTTCCTCAATCAATTTTGAGTATGCCAAACATTCATTAAATATCTCTGCTACTTCAAAGCCTTAGTTAATTAAGCTTCTCTCAATATATTATCCCCATTCACACAAGTACCCTCTTTAAAATGAATATGAACACATTTTTTATTTACCTATCTCTCTGGTCCCTGATTCTTCATACTAATTTCCTATCCTTTGCCTACAGTTGACTGTATTCTAACATCCTGGTACATGTTCCTCTTTAAATTCAGAGCCATGCATGTATGTACGTAATTACATACTCAAGGGTGTATGCAAAACAAGGATTTTATGTCTATATACATACCACAGTTTATTTTTTTAAGCTCAACTACACACGTTAGTGAAAAGTGTTCAAGTAGTCTTTTGATGATTGTCATACCTAACTTAGCTGTCCTTATTTTCAATATAAAAATATATTGAATTACATAACCCCCCAGGTAACTCCAAAATTGGCAAAGTAAGACAAGCCAGTAAGGACATTCCTTTATTATTATCTTGGAAAGAAGCAAGGTAACAGAGCAAGAACTTGCTCCTTCCTGCAGGGAGTTGCAGGATTCCACATAGATTTCCTGGACAACTGAAGGTCTCAACCAAATCCCAGACCTTACAAAGATGAACACTCCTCACACTTACATTTTGGGTACTGGTGAGGCAACAGGAAAAGGTGACTAGGGAGACAAATTAACCAAAGTAAAGCGATTTTGATTTTAGGCTGACCCTTAACCTAAAAGTCAGCAAGTCATAAAAAGAGTCATAAGATCCAGCTCAAGGAAAACCACAACACCCACTCCCTCTGGCAATAAAAGCCGCATAGGCTGGACATTCTGAAAATTTCTCCCTGTGGGTAATTTCACAACCCTAAGACAATGGAAAATGTAACTGCCCAATATAAATGATAAGCCCAAAGTTAAAGAGTAAGGCCTTCCCCATTATGAGGGAGCACAAGGCAAGCTGAGGACAAAGCACAAGCTAATACCCACCCACCACCCACCACCCCCGCCCCCAGGTGTGATACCTGTGATATTCCTCAGGCACTCCTGGCTGCCCAAGAACAAAAGAAACGACACAAAACAAATGGTTAAACTGATAGAGTCTCCATCAGTTCACAAATACCTTAGTAATATTACAAGAAAAGGACAATCTTATCAATAGCCTAATCTCCAGGAACTTCCTACTGTCTTAAGGATAATGCTTTGCTAGAGGGAAAAACAACCTTAGCTTGACAATAGTTAGGCCTCCAGTAATCTGTGAGTCTTCTTTAGCATATGGAAAGCCCTTTATGAAACTTCTTGACTTTACCTCCCTCAAGTCCATAGTATGTAATCAGTTACTCTTCACAACCCCAGTGCAGCTCTTTCTGCCCACGGGTCCTGTCCCCATGCTTTAATAAAATCACCTTTTTTGCACCAAAGACACCTTCAAGAATTATTTCTTGGCCGTCAGCTCCAAACCCCCACCATTCCAACCCCCATCACCTGTACAGTTAGCTAATTAAAAACAAAACAAAACAAAAAAACCTTTGTTAGAGGCAAAGGGGATCCTCTTCTCACCTGGGAGAAGAGACCACTACTTTGTGGTGGTAGTGTTGGGGTTTTGGGTGATGGTGGGGGGCAGCTGCCGAAACTGCATTTGTTTTGGGGAAATTCCCTGTCTTCTCCAGCCTGACTTGGACTGCATATTTCCACTTTGGTGATAAAAAAAAAAAAAAAACAACAAAAAACAAAAAACAACACCAAACATGGCGTCTGTTCCTCTTTCTGAGCTGACCAGGTTTAAAACCAGGAATCATCCTTCTCTGCCTTCTGCTGGCACCTCACTCTTCTGCCCTCCCCTGGCTCCTGCCTTCTGCCTTAACTGGCTTCTACATCATCCTAGGTACCTCAGGCACCATGGACTCCTTCTCCCACCCTCGGTATCAAGGAGCAAAGCACACCTACTTGGACTATTCACTTCAGATCCCCCCCCACTGATGTCCCAGGAAAAATTGACAATAGGTAACAAATTGTCTTAAGTGGACCCAAGTGGAACATATTCAGTATTTAAACTAATTTAACTTTGTTGACAGACGTGTCTTCGAGTTATCAGCATTAAATATGAAACTTTTATTCTACCTAGGTTTGCTAAAGGTCAAATAATCTCAGGTTATCTCTGTTCCAAATTGTTAGCAAAAGATGACTTATAATGATGGTTAATTCTGTCTCAAGGTTTTCATGGGTAATTGTTAAGATAGCTTTCAGTCTTTGGTAACCTGAAACTTTCAAGTTTTGCTTCCATGATAAATAGTATTGAATTCATTTGATATCTAATGAGATAAAATACTAAAGCACTGATTACTAAACGCAGCTTTGCACTTTTGACTTTTTATCATAGAGAAATTAAGGATATTTGGATCCATTGGTAAATATGCTTTGTGCTTAATTGGTTCATAAGTTTGCCATCTAAGGAATTCTGATGTAACAGTTCACAATTGGTTACTATTTAGTTTTCACTGGAGACTAAGGTTTCTAAGAGTTAAAATTCTGCTAAGTGTAATTTAGACTGATGGAAATAAGAAAAGCAACCCTGTATGTATGTAGGAGATCTATAAGAAAAATATAAGGAATGAAAATACATTTTTGTTGAAGGTAAAAGGAAGTAATTTTGTCCTAAATGAGATTGGTTGTTTGAAGAGAAATGGCTTGGGACAAAATTTGAAGGCAAAGGAAAAGTTGTAGAAGGTTTGTGAAGGGAAATCTTTGGAAAGGAATTTTATGTCTGGTCAGGATGTACTAAGGTTGCAATGAATGGGTTTTAAAAATGCACTGGTATAAGATTAAAATTCTGTTTTTCTCTACGTTAAAAAAAAAAGTTTTCTTGGATTGTTGATCTGCTCTTGATAAAAAATAAAACAAAATAAAATGCAAAGGTTTCTCCTCTTTTGTCTGTTGAGAAAAACAAAGCTTCTGTTTTGTCTTTATCAGGTTTTGATTACTTAGCTAAAACTTCTCAATGTTAACGAAGCCAAGTTTTGCTAACAACTATACGACTGGACATATTTGCTTTTGAAATCTCTTATTGCCATCTTGGTTGAATAAATACTTTACAGTTTTAAGATTTGTAATAATCTGTGATCTTATTTAGGATGTACTCTATAACTTTCTAAGGTTTTAAACAAATTTTCCCAAGGTTTAAATTGTAAATGAAGTCTTTTTGACCAATTAGGCCTTTTTATTTGAGATGTTAAATTACTTGGAAAGCACTGTCAAATAATGGTAAACCTTAGGTTGTAATTGCTTGGGTAAATGCTGTAACTGATCAAATATAAGTGCGATTCCTAAAGTTTTAATATGTTTTTGTAATAAGGTCATCACTTGATATTCTGATTATCAAAATTTTAGTGTCACAGAAATACCTGATTACCTTGTCAATTTCATCATAATGAACTCTCATCAGATTGTTCACCATGTCCATTTTTGAGTTTTGTAATTTATAATTATTGTACTTATTCTCTTACAAAACGTATTTCATCTTTAAGGAGATTTATAAAAAGAACCTTTAGGACAAAGACAGGTATTTGGCATCTTTAAAATCCTAAAACTAAAATGAGTAAAAATTTCTAGAACTTTTTAAAAAGCTGCATTCAAACCGAACAAGAATTAGGAACATAGGACTAAGTGAACTGAGGAAGATTACAGTTTTGTGACTGTTGTTAAAAATATTGCTGGTTATTGAATGTTTGCTTTTCCAGATTAAAGGAACTTTCTTTTAAGGTATCTAGGACATGCAAAAATGTGATAAAGTATTCATTTGTAAACAAATTGAAGCATTTAACTTTTCTCTCTACTTAAACCCTCTGGAATTCAAAAACTCTCAGTGAGTATTGTTTCTTTCATGGCAATTACAGTTATTTGCAGAAGTTCAATAAGGGCACCATTGGAATACTGGTTATTTTACCAAGGCTTTGACTGGAACGTCATTTTTGAGAGTGACATTCATAGACTCAGATACGACCATACAGCTTTAAAGAACTAAGGCTGACTTTATGAAGCATGATGCCAATAAAGCCCCTCGGAAATGTTGGCTTGATACCTTGTTTACAGAGTTCCCAGCAGCTTCACCAGGTGAGTAAAGAATGTCACTTCCTGGCAGGTGCAGGAACCTCACGATATCTCGGGAACCTCGTGAAGAGGAATTAGCCCTAATTTACAGGTATGGCAGGCATGTCTGACGGCAAGTACTTGGCTTAGCTTCTGGCCTGGAGAGGCTAGTAAGAAGTTCAATCTAGGGGCACCTAGGTGGCTCAACTGGTTGAGCGTCTGACTTTGGTGCAGGTCATGATTTCGCATTCATGTGTTAGAGCCCCACGTCGGGTTCTGTGCTGACAGCTCAGAGCCTAGAGCCTACTTTGGGTTCTGTGTTTCCCTCTCTCTCTACCCCTCCCCTGCTTGCACTGTTTCTGTCTCTCAAAAGAAAAAAAAAAAGTTCAATCTAGATTCCTTATAAAAAGTTCCAGCAAGGCAAAGTTTAAAAGATCTATATGATCAATCACCATTCTTGCTGAGCTTATGTAAATAATCAGACTAAATTTGTTAAAACTGAATTTGTTTTTCAAGCAAATTAGTCTTCATTTGGCTATCTCTGGAAATGAGGGTTTTTAGAGAGAAAACTGTTTCAATAACGCACCTTTATGGATGTTCAATTCTAGTTCAGATTGTCTTTAAATTTTTTTAAAATTTTTTAAAGGATTTTTATTTAATGTTTATTATTTTTGAGAGAAAGACAGAAAGTGAGCAGGGGAGGGGCAGAGAGAGAGTGAGACACAGAATCCAAAGCAGGCTCCAAGCTCTGAGCTGTCATCACAGAGCTCGATCCAGGGCTCGAACTCATGAGCCATGAGATCATGACCTGAGCCAAAGTCAGACGCTTAACTGACTGAGCCACCCAGGCGCCCCAAATTCTGACTGTCTTTAAATGTTGTTTGCCTAAACTAGACAACTTGAGGTAAACTTCAGAAAAACTGTCACCACAGCATAGGTGTGGACAATCTTCTTGCTTGTTATTCTGTGCAGATAGTAACAGGACCCCATGGACATATGATTATTTGAACAACTAGAAAATAGGATGGACTCCCTCAACAATTATATATCAAAGGTCTTTCTCACTGTAGACCTATCAACAGATAAACTATATTGCTTTATTAAATTATTCACTTGAGGCCGGGTTAATTCAGAAGTCTCTAAATATGCAAATCATATCCTCCCTAAACCTGATCTGACAATTACTAGAAACCTACCCAATCCATATAAACCCAGGAGACCTAGTTAAAAGTCTAGTACAGCAAGGGATTTAATTCCAAAATGGAAAGGCCCCTACTGGGTCATATTATGCACTCCCACTGCAGTAAAGTTAGAGGGGCACTCTCCATGGGCTCTTTTATCTGGAATAAAACCTGTACCTCCTTCACAGGAAATCAATGAGTGAACTAAAGTGCCTTCTTATTCCTGTGAACCTGTAGAAGACCGCAAACTTCTTTTATGATGGTTGTACCTTTCTTTTTCATTCTCCTTTCCCCAATTTATACCGACAATTCCTTCTTACAAGGGGCCATTCAAAAGGATCACCACAGACATTTGAGTTGCAAACCAGAAAAACCCATCTGATTCTTGCTGTCTGTTCCCACTCCATCTGAGGATGTTTCAATCCTGACATCTAAAAATCTCCTCACTCGCAACACTGGTAGACACTGGGTTTGTAATTTTCTCTAATCATTAATCTATATTTTTCTTGTGTCTATAAAAGCACCTCTTATAAATTACCTGATTTATTACAAAACAAAACAGAGTCTATATGATGGCTATATACCACCTGTTACAGAGTTAAGGCCTTCAATGACTCTCAATAACATTATATTATTAAATATTATTAATATTATATTATTAAATTATATAATAATATGATTATATTATATAACTAATATATTACTAAATATATATTAAACGTTAAATAATTATTATATAATATTAAATATTAAAATAACTCAAATACATAAAACAGTTCTACAAAATAGAATAGCATTAAATGTTTTAACTGCTGCACAAGGTGGAACTTGTGCTCTCATAAAAACAAAATGCTGTGTATACACTCCAGATTACCATGAAAATACTTCTAGATTACTGACATGAATACTCGATTTGATGCTTTAAACAATCTCTTTCCTTTAGCGATCGGTTAAACTCCTGGACTAGAGGATTTTTGTCAACTACCAAAGGACTTTTATTTGGGCTTATCTTTCAAGTTATTGTAATTATGTTTTGCTCTTTTCTCCCATGTCTCTCTGCCTGGTGCTAAGACTCCATCACTACAATAACCAAGCCAATAGATGATCCGTTCTACTCAAGGAGGTTCATACACACTGTCTACCTTGGATTCAGCTGCCTCTGCCTTTTGTAACTCCCCTATATGTTCCCCAACTGATTAATATTGACCCATAGGTAGGGACATCTCTACATCCCTACTCAGCAGAAAGAAGCTACAGAAGATGAGACCTTCCACCTTCAGCAACCTTAAAGATTTAAGGTTCAAAATTGTTCAGGGGGGATAGGATGAAGGCCCATAAGGCAAGCTGAGGGCCAAGCACAAGCTAGCATTACCTCCCCCTCCCCAAGGTGGGATATGTGTGATATTCTTCAGGCACTCCAGGCCGCCCAAGGACAAAGGAAAGGACAGAAAACAAATGGTTAAACTGTTTAAGAGTCTCCACCAGTCTACAAATATCTTAGTAAATTACAAGAAAAAGGCAATCTTATCAATAGCCAGTGCAGCTCTTTCTGCCCATGGCCCTGTCCCCTTGTTTTAATAAAATCACCTTTTTGCATCAAAGACATCTTCAAGAATTTGTTCTTGGCTGTCGGCTCCGAACCCCACCATCACCCCAAAACCTCATCAGAAGGATTATGAATATAGCACCAAGTTCTTTCTTAATTCTCTGAAACAATGATAGTCTTTGTTCCTTCTCTGGATGCATCTAAAACTTACTTTTAACCCAGGCCAAATATATACATTTATACAGAATGGCCCTCTCAATATGCCAGAAGAAAGCATTTCTTTGTTTATACACTTTAATTTTAATTTTTTTTTCTTTTTGGTTTAGGCCTGTTATGTAAGAAGCTCAAAGTTATGTTAACCAACCTACAAAGGATTAAAAAAAATATACATAAAGCTGCACTTAATTATAAAACTGAGTATTCAAAGACCCAAAAGAGGCATGTTCTCTATATTTACAAGGGAAATAAACACCTTGCTAGAGTGCCACAGAAGAAATACTATGAATCTCCCCTTGTAATAACAGGCCAGCAAACACAGAAATCTAGTAAGGTATGCTGAGTTGCTAATGGTTCTAAGAAAGTCAACTTGTATATTTTTTAAGAGCAAAAAAAAAAAAAAAAATCTTATTTTCGGGATCTATTAAAATATTTGGATTCTACAAGATTAACCTCCGATGGAAATTAAATTTCCAAATTGTTTATTGTGGTTTAAATGGTGGATGGAGTCTGGCTTGGGCAACAAGAGGTTGGTGCAATCATCATTGCCAGCTCCTGCCATTCTCCCTGGAGCTATTGTGAGGGGGAGGTGGACAGAGTTTTAAGGCTTTACTAGGCTTCTGTGCCCAAAAGTCCTGCACTCAAGTGCATCTGTCAGCCCTTCTCATCTCCAATGATTTCAAGACACCACAGAGATTAAAAACAAAAACAAAAACAAAAACAAGACCGCTGGTCTCTGCAGAAGGAAAGGGCATTTTGCTCTAGGCAAGAAGGGAAGCCTTGTTTTAGTACCTTGTAACTAAGAAATAGAAGTAGGGGGTGGGGTGGGAGGGGAGAGAAGGGTACTGGTGAACAAGGTGCAGAAGAATGAAACCAATGATTTTTTAAGGGGAACTTTTAAAATGGTGGAAAAACCTGGGTATTCAAACTGGTTTTAAATCATGAAATTGATTTCCACCCAGCATGTTTATTCTTATGTTTAATTTTTATTTTCTTTCTTTTTATCCTAGGACCAGCCACAAAAGAATTCATTCAAATTCTACATCTTGTCTTCAAAAACCAGGGCAGCTTCCAGTTACATTTGGGGCTTTTTTTTTTCTTATCCAGCTTGAGCATTTGAGTCTACCATTACAAGGAATATGACAGAAGTATTTTAGTTCCAAATGAATTAAAGCCTAATCCTACTCTCCAAAACACAACCAGGCCAGCCTCCTCCATGACTTCATGCACACCTTCCTTCTGTGTTCTGACCTCTCATTCTTTATTTTCCTTTCCTTTCCCCCCCCCCCATTTATTGCTTACACCGAACCTCTCTCCATTAATATATTTTCATCACATCTTCCTTTTGGGCCATGATGCATCTCATAGACCAACATTTCCATCTTCATCATCTTCACAGCAGCTAACATTAGCTGAACATCATGAACTTGGCACTATGGTGTTTTATGCAGATTGTCTCACAGAATCCATGACCTTATGCAGTAGGCTTTTACAGATTAAGAAACCAAGGCACAGAGAGGTGAAGTAGCTGGCCCAAGATGACTCTATATTGAAGGGGAGCTGAATTTGCCACCCCAAAACATGTCTCTTTGGCATAAGGATTATTTTAGGTTAATTATTTTTAAGAAACAGTAGAGACAGGAGAAGCTCTGAAAACTGAGTAGAAGTTATCCTTTTGTAAGAGACATTTACTTTTATGAAGGAAATCTCCATTTGTAAGGGGGTCTCCCTCTCTGTACCAAGAAGAAAAAGAGGACTCTAAAGTTCCAGAAATTCTTATCAATTGAGAAGACATAGACTTAATCTGCATAACACTCTTACCCTAGCTTCCTGTGCTTTGCCTGATTATCTCCTATAATTGCCCCCCTACCCTTGTTTTTAACTGAAGATGATACTTAACGTGATGAAGGCGTGGGACATTTCAGGGAGTTACTCTGTTTTCCTGGATATCTCCCATGTATACAGGAGTTATACATGTTATTAAATTTCTGTTTTTCTCCTGTTGATATCTTTTATTATAGGGAGTCTTGGCCAAGAATCTAGAAGGGTAGAGGAAAATATATTTTTCCTTTCCTAGAGTATAAACACACCTTTAAGTATACCAGTCTCTCTAGTCCTTTAGAACACACTGCTTGAATTTTGTTCCTCAACATTTAATTATGAAAAATTTCAAACATACAAAATGTTGAAAGGATATTACAGTGAATACCTACCATCTAGATTTTACCATTAATATTATACTCTATTTGCTTCAGTACATATCATCCACCCATCAATCTATCCTATTTCCTTTTTTGATTCGTTTCATTTCAAGGGAAACTGACACCATTACATTTCCCTCCAATACTTAAGCATGCAATCATTAACTCCTTGCATTTTAATGCTACAAGGAAACACTGATACGGATAGAATAACACTCCAATCTCTGGGGACTCGCAGTGGCCAAGTAGTGCACACCATTTTTGTTTAAAACAGGAAATAAAAATTTTGAAAGACTACTTTTCTTCAAAATGTGGTGCCTTTCAAAGTTAGACAATACTTTCCATGATCCTTGGGATATTATTTTTATTAATATGAAGAGAAATAAATTCCCATCAGTAGACATAGAAGCCAAGAACAAGTATATACCTGAGCTCCAAATTCTTTCCAGAAGACATTTCTCAACTGCAGAATAGTCACTACTTCCAAGTTGGATGGAATCACTAGGGTGTTATTAGATTTAGATGAGAAGGAACAGCACATTAGTGTGGGGGATGTCTTGGGAGAATACCCATGAGCAACAATAAAGTAAGAAATCAGAGCTGGTGACATTAGAGAAGATTGTGCATCTATTTGAGTCTGAGGAAAACAAACTATATGTGGTTCATTCTGAATCACACTGTACTGACTTTTAGTTCCCCAAAGGACTTTATAAGAAAACAAAATATGAAATCTACAAGGTCGATATTTAATTTTCCAATAAGACATTTAACTTGGCTTAATTACAATCTGAAGCAGGCTCCAGGCTCTGAGCTGTCAGCACAGAGCCTGATGCAGGGCTGGAACTCACAGACAGCGAGATCATGACCTGAGCCAAAGTCGGACGCTCAACCGACTGAGCCACCCAGGTGCCCCAAGTTATGTTTAAATTTCAGATAAACAATGAACCACTGCTGAGTAAAAATATTTCCAACTGAATTTCATGCAAATATTTTTATGTATTTCCCAAATATTGCATGACACATTCTTTTTTTTAAGTGTATTTATTTTGAGAAAGAACATGCAAGGGAGGGTCAGAGACAGAGGGAGAAAGAATGCTAAGCAGGCTCTATGCTCAGCACAGAGTCCGACAAGAGACTTGATCTCATGACTGTGAGATCATGACCTGAGCCAGTGTCAAGAGTTGGATGCTTAACCAACTGAGCCACCCAGGCACCCCTGCATGACACATTCTTACATGTTTATGTGAAATTCAAATTTAACCAGGTGGATGTCCTGTATTTTATCTGGCTATTTCTAGAAGAGTTTGGAAGGCTCCCAAGAAGTTCACTCAGTTAAAAAACTCTCCCTGTGAGATCTTAATTCCTTATATCAATAATTGCATCGTCATTAAGCTAAGCATTAATCTCTTCCTTAGGTGAAGAAAGAAGTACCTTTCCTATTAAAATTCATAATCCCACTATGCAATTCTTTCCCCCCCTACACACACACACTATGCAGTTCTTAAAAGGAAGACCTAAGTCTATATGTTCTGATATGGAATTATCTCCAAAATAAATAATTAAGTGAAAAAAGCAAGGTTCAGTAAAGCATGCATACTGGGTAATCAAGGTTGTCTCTGGGTGGGGGGGGGGGGGGACTGGGTGTAGGTGGAGAGTGGGAGGACTGTGGTAAGGAGTCTACTTTTTTATTCTATTCTGTACATTTTGAATGTTCTATCATGTGCATATATCATCAATTTAAAGACAAATAAGTGTAAATTAACAAGCAAAGAAGCAAAAAAGAAAAAAAAGAAACCAACAAAACAAAACACTATTTATTCCCAAGCAAAACAGAACAAAACATCCCAAGAGACGCCTAATATTTGCTGGAAATTATTTCAACCTCTTTGATTTCCTATCTGACTTTATCAGGTCACCTTAAGAGTTCTGGAAAACTGGAGATAAACTATTTTATAGTCATGCATCGATTCTGTCTTGTCGAAATGAATCTGATATTTTAAAGTGGAAAAAAAAATCTCCCTTCTATAAAGGTGTTAACTTTTATCTGCAAGAATATACTTATTTTATATGCTTTTCTATATTTTATTCTCTTCATTTTCAATATATTCCTCCCCTCTGTTTTTTCTCACCGCGAGCTTAAACACACACACACACACACACACACACACAGACCTCTCCTAGTAGAAGATATGAAGGTGTCCCTTTGTGAATAACAAGAAACACAGTGATCTGCGTTGATCTAAGTTTCTCTGTCTATATTTTCAACACAAGCTTCATTACAAATTACAGAATCAATTTTCAACCTACATGGATAGGGGTTATGTTAAAGGAAAGACCAAATTCTTATCTAATGTTCCAAAAAAGTCAATGGAACACATACACACATCATTAGCAACATTTCAGGTTAATTAGAAATACACTGAGGGGCACCTGGGTGGCTCAGTTGATTAAGTGGCTGACTCTGGTTTTAGTTCAGGTCATGACCCCATAGTTTGTGAGTTCAAGTCCCATATTGGGCTCTGCTCTGGAAGGGTGGAGCCTGCTTGGGATTCTCTCTCCCTCTCTTTCTGCCCCACCTCAGTTCATGCTCTTTCTCAAAATAAATAAACTAAAAAAAAAAAAATACACTGAGATGTTTGGTAAACCCTAGAAAACCCCAATCAGGAGTCTATTCAACCTCTCAGCTTATATTCAACATCAACATAAAATTTTGTTTACTGATCTAAGCTTTCTCCTGGAGGACATTCAATACTCATGCTTTTGAACTACCTCCTCCCCTTCCTGGCTCATGTTACATTTCCTTTGTACCCAACTCCAGTAGCTCCTAATTCCTGCTTTTCTTTTGAAATTTTTCCCAGGTAACAAATGGGCTGTGTGCCCTCCGTTCCCAGCTGGACCTCCACCTCCCTCTTTATTTGGTTATTCCTTCTCAATCACTTATTAAGCATCTATTTTGTGTCAGACACCATTCCAGGTATAAAAACAAAATCTCTTCTCTTGTGCATTTTACATTCTAGTGTGGGGAGCTGGGGTGGGGTGGGGGGTAGTCAAAGGAATCAAAAGCAACAGGGGCATGATTACATTTTAGAAAGGAAGGTATAGTCTGGAAAGGTCTTTATGACTTTTCAGGAGGATAGGACGGAGCCCTATAGATACCTAAGAGAGTTCTAGACAAAAGAAACAAAATACCAAGACATAAGTGTGGAGCCTTCTGGGTATGATCCAGCACAGAGTGCCAAGGGGACTAGAGCAGAATGAGAAAGGGAGATGAAGTTGAAGGAAATGGAGTCAGAGAGGTACCAGGCAGCAAGATCGTGGAGGCTTTCTGGCCACGGTAAGAACTTCACATACTTGAAAAGATTCATCAAACTCCACAAAGAAGTCACATAAGGCTTTCACTTCAAGGTAAAGGATATGGTGCAGCAAGAGAAAGAGAGTGTAGGTAAGTATTAGGGGTCCAGAGAGATCCCATGTGCAAGTGCCCCAGCAGCTAGGTGAGGCCATGCAACAAAGTTATGGCCAATGAGGTAGAGCCAGAAGCCATGAGGATATAAATATGAATATGGACATGAATCTTGGAGGTGTAGCAACAGCCATCCTAGGACAGTGGGGATGACACTAAGGTTTTCAGAGCAAGGAAACAGAAAAAGCCCAAATCAAGGTTAACATGGTTCTGTGGCCATACCATACCCAGGTTTCCCACCTTCAAATTTTTTGTTGCAGAAAACCAATGAGCTCCTGAAGGAGTGCTGACAATGTTGTCTCTCTCTTATTCATGGATGTGAAATGACCTTCCTTGGGGTTACATGTTCCAGGCCCCATGGAGGTTAATGTATGCCCTGACCAGAATGTGGGAAGGCTTGTTCCGATCTTCCCTAAAGTGGTGCACAGAAGGCCCCACTTCAGATGACTAGTAGAGAGCCTCTGGTGCACAGATGGTGCCACTGCAGAGAACTACTCTGTGACCTCACTACCATGCCCCTCACTCCATAAAAGCTGGGGATTAAGGTCCATATTGGGTGGGAAATGGGGGCAGAGAATAGCTGTGTGCTGCCTGCATAGTTTGCTCAATCCCTCGTTAGTAAGTTACCCTGAATACAACTCTGTGTAAATGGTATGGAGCGGCTTCCTTTGTTTTCTGGTCTGAAAGTGTTTTCTCAGTCTGGAGGAAACTTTATAGACTCTCCTCCAACTTCTCACAATTGTTTTCCTGTTTACACTATTATATTAGGATTTTCTGTTGAACATCCAGGTACAACACTTCAGTGTCTCCAAACAATGATGTTCAAGCTCCTTAGAATAGCAAATGCAGTAACCATGACTTGGCTTATTTTCTGCCACTCCCTATTATCCACTCTATGCTCATGATACTTTAATTTCTAAGAATTTCCATCAAGAATCTATTGATTCAACCCTCAGGGCCTTTGCTTATGACGTCTCTTGGCCTGCTATGCACATTGCACTTTTCTTTGCCTGGCAAAGAAACTCATTCTTTAAGATCCACATCTCAAACCCAAGATTGCCCTTTCCCTTACTCCCACAGCACACCCTGCATTCCTTTACCTTGGCATTGACCATACTGCATGACTTTCTATTTATGCGTCTATTTCCGCCACTACACAGTGTGTTCCTCAAGGGCCTGGTTCATCATTGTTTCCTGAAGCACCCAGCACAGTGCCTGGCACATAACTGAGCACAACAGATGTTAAACTAATATGAAGTTAACATTGTCTTGTTTATGTGTGGCAGGAGGTCAAATAGAAGAAAGTCACCAGTTCTAAGTATAGGAAGACCCTATTGTGTAGTTCTAACTAATCTTTCATGCTTGAAAGTACAGTCCTGTAAACAAAAAAGTATAGGTGGTCCAGAAGCTCAAAGATGTTTTCTGAGGTCTTCCAGGGAGAATGAAAGAGAACCTGAGGGCAGGGTTGCTTCTGGTATCTTTAATCAATAAAACCAGAGATTTCATATCAGGGGATTCATTTGTGGTGGCACTGTAATATATCAACCTGGCTAGGTTGAACTACATTTCTACATTTTCCTTCCCTGTATGTTCCTTAAGGTGGGCCATGGGAGAAACTCATGAATTCCAGAGCAGAAGAGAAGCAGTAGCCATTTTGTAGCTCACACAGGTTGTCTCTGGCCAGCTGATTGGCTACAGCTGCTCACCTTCCCCTAGGGTCTTCTTTCTGCTTCTCTAACTTATGATCCAGGTGTGTGTTTAGCTGCATGATGAAACACCCTGGCTTCTGCAGTATACCCACACTAACAACGAGGTCAGGGGCAACGAGAACTGACATGGGTTTCTGTCCGGTGGGGTTTCAGCCCAAACTTACATCCATTCTCCCTTCCTGAATGCTTGCCCTGCAGACTTCAAATTTTAGCATCAGATCTAATAACAGTAGCCTTACAAAGACTGCTTAACCAGCTTCCACAGTTGTGTCAAATCACATCTCTGTAATAAAGCCCTTAAATATATATAGGAGGGTGTGTGTGTGTGTGTGTGTGTGTGTGTGTGTGTGTGTGTCTGTCTCTCTGTATCTGTGTGTGGGTATACACACACAAGGAGATTTTATATATACCAAATTTCCTAGTAGTTCTGTTTCTCCTAATGAAAACTGACAAATGTAACATCAATTCTAGAAACTTCCCAATACTTCTTTTCTTTATCCCTGGTCTCTTTTCCTGAAGTGATTTTCTGTATAGTCTTTAAGTGGCAATTACATTATTGTGTTTTCCTGGAAGAGATCTCGGAGATGGCATCCCACCCTGCAGACTTCTCAATGTAGAATATGCTTTGGCAGCAATAAAAAAAGAATCCCAGAGTCTGTAGGAACAGAGAGAGAAAAAAAGGCTGGCCTGCATTGGGATGATTCCAGGGTGTTAGGCTGCAGAACTCACATGAGGTCATCAATACTGAGGAATCCATTTTATTGTCTATGTTCTGAGTTGGCTCACATATAAGCATAGCTTATACTCTGCCCAGGAGCCAGTTGCCAAAGAGGCAGGGAGAGAAGTGATGAATGAGACTTCTACAGCAGTACACCCAGGGAGAAGCCAAACAAATATTTTCCACAGCAGATTTTGATGGTGGGAGCCTAGTGCCAGAATACACTTTATAACATGTCCAACTCTAAGAATATTTGTAGTATCACAATTGCAAAAATGTCAGAGGATTCTTGAAGAAAAGAAAATGAGCAAGATAAAGGAGTCCTGATTTTACACTGAATTCTCAGCATCCCTTCAATTAGCCCCCTAAAAGTTTGAAGGATTGTACACATACTCTGGTGACTTCGAAGGCAGCCCCAATCTAACATTGTTCCTGGGGCACGATGAGAGAAATGGGAGCCAAAGGAAACGCTTGCATCCATATGAATTGAAACATTCTGTATGTAACAGGTGTTTCCCTGAGTTTTACTTGCCTCTGATTCAAATGTGTTCACGTTAATAATAATCCTCAATTTTCTGATCCCTGTTTCTAGCGGTCGGTATAAAATCTGCATCTTCCTCATTTCAATGCCTAGCCCAAGTATTCCTGGGAATCCCTGGAGATGTGTTGCATGGGCATCAAAACTTTAAAACTCCTACCTCAGTCTGTCATACTTTGTCATCTAGACATGAAATCATTGCCATTCTGTCTCTATTGAAATCAGCTCTGTTAAAGACTTCTAGTGCTTACATAAATATATTTCTTCTCTCCTTCTGGGCAGTTGGTCAAAGTCCTAACATTTGTTGTAATCATAATCTGGGAGCATAAATTACATGGGTCACTTTCAAACTATAGGATTTAATTACATGTTTGAGACTTTCCAGCATTTTCTCCCCCTTCTGTGACAATCAAGGAGTCAGAGTATTTTAGATAGTATAGCCTCCATCAACTTGGGTCCCTGGATCTCTACAATGAGCAAATTGTGGATATGAGGAATAAACCTTTCTTACAGCAGATCACTGGGATTTGAGAATTAGAGGTTTGTTATTGTAGCATAACCTTCCCCACCCTAATATTAGTTCCCGTAGCTGCAAGCCCTCTACCACTTCAAGTTTTTGAAATGTCTTTAACAAAGGTTTACTACCCAGCCCAACTCACTTTTTAAAGAACCTCAGTTGCTCAGAATTGGAATCACTCTCCTTGACTTATAATCCAGCAACATCTATAGCCCAAGTATAGCTTGCTAGCTTGCTAGCTAGCTAACTGGCTATAATCTATTTTTTAAAATACTATAATAAGCACAATGAACCCATCAACAAGCCAAAAACCTAGAACATTACAAATAACTTACATCCAATATGCAACCAATATGAATATGCATTCCTCCCCAATTCCATAATTCTGCCTCCTCTCTAAATAAACATAATTTTGAATATTATGTTTATTCTTCCTTTGTTATAAATGTGTGTTAAGTCATTTTATCATACATATCTGTGATATATAAAGTTCAAAATAATGAACACTAGCCCTGATTTTCATCACTCCAATTGTTATGAAGTTGAACATCTCTTTGGTTATTGACCATACATGTTTCTTTTTCTGTAAAATACCCATTTGCGTTAGCTACCAATTTTTCCACTGAGTTACTTGTCTTTTTCTTACTGATATGCAGAAGTTCTTCATATATACAGGATACTAATGCTTTATGCATTGTATGTGTAGCAATTATCTAACCAATTTAATTTTGTCTTTAAAAACTTTAATTAGGGCGTTCTTTTGATAAACAGAAATTTTTAATTTTGTCTTTGAAAAGTTTGAGAGTGGGGGTATGGGGACAGTAGACTTCCTGGGAGGTATGAACCCAAATGTTATACTTTGGGTAAAGACTCTGAACTGTTATTGTTTGTATCTCAGACTGGTAAAGTCAAAACAAAGCTAGCATTACAAAATAACAATGTACACACACATTTATACATACATTTTTACAGAGACAAATACCAGTGTGTTTTTCTCTTATGGCTAAACATGCAGTTCAGACATTGCAAAAATCCTTTAAAATGGGTAGGCAGTAAACAAACAAATAGCATTTTTATGATGGTTGAAATCCACTGTTAAAAGAAAAGGAACAGGTGGTGCAATTAAAATCAGAAAGACTTTTTACTAAAGATAGTCAAAGTAAAGATCAGCATAGTGTACTAGCCTGGACTTTGACAGCCATTTCTGTGAGTTATTTTTTTACCTCAAAGGACAAAAATAAGAATCAGAGGATGCAAAAGTCCATGAAAAATAGAGGACAGTTTGTACATTTTAAGGCAAGTCTGATGAATTATCTATTAGTAGATAAAATTACTATTATTTACATGGAAGCTTAAGAAACAGAATGTTTTCCTGGTTTTTAGACTACAGCATGACCAAAGATGTTTTTTCTACAATGTTTATGCCACTGACAAAGAAATTTCTAATGCAACAAAAAGGGTACCTAAAACCAACATCTCTCAACAATTTCTCAAAAAGTTCTTAAGAAAAAAAAGACCTTCCTCAAAAATGCCTGTCAATTTTAATTCCACATACTTGTAAATTTTTTTTCTTTCCTTCTTTTTTTTTCTTTTTTATAAAATGCTTGTTTATTTTTGAGGGAGAGACAGAGGGATACAGAGAGAGAGCAAGCAGGAGAGGATCAGAGAGAGTAGGAGACAGAATCTGAAGCAGGCTCCAGCCTCTGAGCTGTCAGCACAGAGCCTGATGTGGGGCTCAAACCCATGAATTGTGAAATCATAACCTGAGCTGAAGTTGGATGCTCAACTGATTGAGCCACCCAGGTGCCCCCAAATTTTTTTCTTCTTATTGGCAGAAATCAAAATAAGGTGGGATCATAAAACTGTATTCTGTACATCAGTACATAAGAGTATATTTAATATGATTTTATTTGACTAATTATAATCTATTTACTTGTACTTTAGAAAGTTTGCATCCCTTCATGTCGGGTTGATATACACATTTTATCAATAAGAGGCGAAAGTTTTAATTGATTATGTATAGTATTTATAGACAACTCCTCTAAAATCAGAGCATTGGGCCCCTGGCTCTGTAATTTACCCTCTCATTTTCCATAATCCCCATGGGTAGGGATAAAGAAAAGGTGGTAGGGGAAGATTTCCTATTTAAAACTTCTAACAATCACAGGGGCTTCTACTGGAGGACTGGCATGATTGCTTTCTAATACATACAGCTCTTTGGGGAGACAACTTGAGGTATTTTGAATTGAAGATTACACATCCACCCCACAACCACACATCCCTACCTACCTCCCCATCCCCCTATACACACAGTGCCCCAACTTCCTGGACTTCTAAAAAACAGCTGAACTGCTCTGCACAATAAATTAAGAGAAAATCAGAGTCGGGGCGCCTGGGTGGCTTAGTCGGTTAAGCGTCGGACTTCGGCTCAGGTCATGATCTTGCAGTTCGTGGGTTCAAGCCCCACTTCGGGCTCTGTGCTGACAGCTTGGAGCCTGGAGCCTGCTTTGGATTCTGTGTCTCCCTCTCTCTCTGCCCTTCCCCCACTGCACTCTGTTTCTCTCCCTCTCAGAAATAAACATTAAAAAAAGAAAAAAAGAGAAAATCAGAGTTTCTGGATATCCTCTAAGAGGAGGTGGTAGGGGGCCTGGGAAAAGGAAGAACAGAGAAGAGATGAAAAGAGTCTTATAAGAGAGAAGCTGAGAGTCTTAACAGGAGCCCAGGAGGCAAAGAAGAGGGCTTTTACAGGGATTTTAATGGGAGGAGCAACAAGCATATAATCATGAGGCAATTTTATTTTTGTCTCTTATTAGCCCAGTGGTTCTCAACAGCCAATTTTGCCCCCCAGGGGACACTTGGCAAAGTCTGGAGACATTTTTGGTTGTCACAAGGAATGGAGGTGCTACTGACATCTACTGGGTAGAGACCAGGGATGCTGCTAATATCCTACAATGCACAGGACCCTCCCCACAGCAAACAATGATTGAGTCAGAATGTCAGTAGTGCTGAGGTCGAAAAACTTCTATTCACCTTTTAAATTTGTTTAGCAGGGTTGCTTCTTCCCCTGGCCCGTATGAAAATAACTCTATGAATTTTCAAGTTGCTCTCAGGAAATGCAAGCAGTCTTAGTCTACCACTAGAAATGTCCATTTACTTGTGGAAGCAATGCTCCAAATTTGCTGTCAAGTTGAACTATTCACCCAGCAGTGGTAGAACTATACTAGATGATGTTTTTGGTTTCCCCTTACATTAACATTCTATAGAACATGAAATTCATTTGAAAGTGTACTGATTCCTAACCCACCCCAGAACAAAACACTGATTAAATCTCAGTTACTATCTTCTTTGTTGTTGTCATTGTTGTTTTGGATTTTGCCTCTTTTAGTGAGAGAGTGTTGCAGAGTGGTAAAAAGTTTAGACAGTAGAGAACACTGCCTGGATTTGAATCTGTAGGAACCAAGGCCAACTCACCCCAAGACCAGCCACTTTGGCCTGAGCATTATTTTGAGTTAAAAGCAATCCAAACCCAGCAGATTCGGGGAAAGGTCTTTATCTCCCTCTCAACTGCCTGCAGGGACCAGAAGAGAGCTATTAACAGAGATTCCTCTTTATCTAAGAAACTTATCTGTAAAATAGGGCAACTCGGTTTTCCAAATACTCTTTTCACCTTCCCACTAATGGTCTTTCTTTTGTATCCTCAGGTCTCTACCCCTCTCCTGAGCACATATAAGCCTCAAGTTACTTGACTGTCTTTGGAATTTTCATGTCTATATGGATTCCTGTACTTATGCTATTAAATTTCATTTTTTCCTGTTAATCTGTTGCATATTAATTTGATTCTAAGTTCAGCTAGAAGGATCTTGAAGGGCAGAGGAAATTCTTCCTCCCCAACAAATCCCAGCTCTGCCACTATCGACTTTAGCCTCTTGAGGCCTCTCATTTATAAAATGGGATGATAATAACCCTACCTCATAAAGTTACTGTTAAGATTAAATGAGTGAGGGGCGCCTGGGTGGCGCAGTCGGTTAAGCGTCCGACTTCAGCCAGGTCACGATCTCGCGGTCCCTGAGTTCGAGCCCCGCATCAGGCTCTGGGCTGATGGCTCAGAGCCTGGAGCCTGTTTCCAATTCTGTGTCTCCCTCTCTCTCTGCCCCTCCCCCGTTCATGCTCTGTCTCTCTCTGTCCCAAAAATAAATAAACTTTGAAAAAAAAAATTAAAAAAAAAAAAAAGATTAAATGAGTGAAATATATTTTTTCAAGAGGAAAGTTGGTATTTTAGTATCTTGTTTTATGGATTTCTGATCTAACAGTGATTAGCTTAGACCAGAGGACATATTATCTATATTTCTATTAAATTCTCTCAAATTCCACCACATTATCCTGCACATAGTTAGTAGAGAAATTTAATATTTAATGATTCGAGTTCAGTACAATTACCTTCAGATGATAAAACTCCAAGAAAATAGAAAAATAAAAAATATGTCTTCCTAGCCTCTTCACTTTCATCTTTTATATGGAAGAAATTGAAAAGTTCCCAGAAATTTTGTAACTATTACTGGAAGTAAATACTAATAATAAAATGTCACATCATTGACGAAAAAAATAATTCACATAAAGATTATAAAGTACATAGCCAAAAATGTGATTGTTCTTAAAACCTTCAAAATCATTGGTTCCAGATTCTTAATGAAAGTTAGAAAATGAAAGTATATATGGAAAGGCCCATGGACAGGAGGTCTATGGTCATCCCCTATTTTGGAAGTTTCCAAGGATGACTTTGCGTCATCACTGAATGGATGACCAAGAAGCAATAGATTTGTGTGTTTTTTTCAGTCAGAGAGATGTGCTTGTAGTAAATTCCACCAAGGAGAAAGGACCCATTATGGAAGCAAAAACATCTTCCTCTAAATTGACATTTGCCCCTTTGCTCACTGCTATTTTCCGTATTTATATGTGAGTGATAAGGTCTGGTAATGGCAAAACCACTTATCTAGCACCATATTCTTCAAAACACATTATGTAATTATTCCATTTTGAATTATTGTTGATTCTAAGAAAAGTACTTCTCTCATTTCTCAGCAACTGAAATAAGCCTGCTAAATGTTTAATTTTATCCATTTTCACCTAAATGGGGTACTGAAAATCAGACAGAAAGGGGTTCTCAGTCCTGTGAAATTTGGGAAATCTCCTCTCCAAAATATAGTCCCATTAACCCTTGAGCTGAGTGTATCATGAGGAAAGACTTCTCGAAGTAGGGAGCTGAAAGGTAGCAAATTGCCCTCTGAACACTCTGGAGGCCTAGAACAAGTTAAAGAAGGAGGCATATGCTTTTGTCTCAAAAAGATAAGCAGGAGCCATGAAGGGCATGACAGAGCCATGAGTGTTATAAGCCCTTTCTTCCCAACTGCATTATCACCTCTTAGTCCTCACAGAAACATTCTCACTTCTCCTGACCAATGGAGGCAGCTACAGACCTCCTGTCTCCTCCTCACTCTTCTCCTGTTCTTCTGATACAAGACTCATTTCCCTCTCTCAGTGAATTTGCTCCAAGCTTCCTCTTCCCATCAAATATCCAGCTACCTAATGTTTTTAGATTCATTTTATGTCACTTATTATTTACTAACCTTGTAGTAACCACCTGTAGGGGAGCAGAATTTGCTACCCCAAAATATGTTTCCTTGGCATAAGGATTATTTTAGGCTTATTATTTTTAAGAAACTGCAAACACAGGAGAAGCTCTGAAAACTGAGAAGTTATCCTTTTGTAAGAGCTATTTACATTACACCTGCGATTACAGATAGAGTCAGCTAACAAGCATCTTTTTTTTTTTTTTTAATTTTAGAGAGAGGGCAGAGGGAAAGAGAGCATCTTAAGCAGACTCCATGCTTAATGCAGAGCCTGACACAGGGCTTGATCTCATGATCCTGGGATCATGACCGGAACCAAAATCAAGAATCAGACACTCAACCAACTGAGCCACCCAGGCACCCCATAAGCATCTTATTTTAATATGCAACAACCATAACAAGCAGTTTAGCAAACAATGTATGTCCCTTTCCTCTTGTTGTGTTTTAGTTTAGTCCAGATCACTTTTAACAAACAAGTGGTTAAGATCAGGTGCACTGAAGAAACTGCATTTTTGCTGGGAGCTGAACTGGAAATGAGGAGAGGAGAGATAAATTAATGGTCCAAGTCTTTAGGGGAAGCCAGGTCTAGGTGAGACTGAGCAGGAAAGGGGGTGGGAATACCATTTACTGATCACATCACATGCTTTAGAAATGGCAGGCCCTGTTCTGATGTTTTCAATTTCATTATCTCATGTAATCATCAAAACAACACTATGTAATAGAAAAGTAGGTAAAAGGAGCATCCCCGTATCATGAATAATGAAACCAAGCCTTAGAGAGGTTAATTAATGACTCCAGGTCCTAGAATCATATGTAAATTCAAAGTAAGATTCAAACTCAGGGCTTTCTAACTCATAGCACATGTTCTTTCCTCAATGCTAGCCTGCCTCTCAAACAAAAATTATCAAAGCTATACCCAAAAAACCCTGTGAAGACTAATAAACAAATTCAGCAAAATTGTAAGATACAAAATCAGCTGTATTTCCATATGCTAGCAACTAATAATTCAAAAAGGAAATAAAAAAACAATCTCATTTATAATGGCACTAAGAAGAATAAAATATTTACAAATAATCAAGGAGATGAAAGACTTGTCCACTAAAAACTTTAAAATAATAATGAAAGGATTTAAAGCAGACAGAAATAAATGGAAAGACATCTCGTGTTCATGGATTGAGGAAAAAATTAATACTGTTAAAATGTCCACACTACCCACACTGATCTATAGATTCAATGCAATCCCTATCCAAATCTCAATGGCATTTTTCACAGTAACAGAAAACACAATACAAAAATTCATATGAAACCACAAAAGACCCCAAATATTCAAAGCAATCTTGAGAAAGAAGAACAAAGCTGAAGGCATCACACTTCCTCATTTCAAAATATTTCAAAGCAACAGTAATCAGAAACAGTATGGGCAGAAAAACACATAAACCAATGAAACAGGATATGGAGAGTCCAGAAATAAACCCATGCATATATGATCAACTGATTTTAGACAAGGGTGCCAAGAACACATAGAAGAATAGTCTCTTCAATAAATGGTATTTGGGAAAACTGGATATCCAAATGCAAAAGAATGAAATTGTACCCTTAAGCCATATGCATATGCAAAAATCAACTTAAAATGAATTAAAGATTCAAACATAAGACCTGAAACCATAAAACTAGAAGAAAATATAGGGGAAAAGCTTCTTGACATTGGCCTTGGCAATGATTCAGATAGGATACTAAAGGGATTCTGACACCCAATTCCAGTGTGTGTGAGGTGATATCCCCCACAAAAGCAAACAATTCTTTGGACATCAGCTGCGTGTCCTACCATTCAACACAATTCTGACACAATCTCTCCAGAGGTGGCACCGAGTCCCACAGGTCAGGGGCTCAGTCCTACAAAATCGACTTCAGATGCCAGTCGCAAGCCCAGGTTATTGCCTGTGCTTCTGACCAACTGGCTATAGATCGAAGGTTCCAATGACCCCCTCCAACTGAGGATGCCAACTGCAAGTCTAGGTTGTCACCTGTACTCCTGAACAACTGGTTATGAACCCTATGACCCGACTCCCCATCCTCAGATTTAACTAATTTGTTACACTGGCTCACAGAACTCAGAGAAACATTTTAGTTACTAGATTACTGGTTTACTCTAAAAGGGTATAGCTCGGAAATAGTCAGATGGAAGAGATCCATAGGGAAAGGTATGGGGAAAGAGCATGGAGCTTCCATGCCCTCTCCAGGTGTGCCATGCTCCCCATTATCCACACATTCACCAACCTGGAAGCTCTCCAAATCCCATCCTTCTGGGTTTTATGGAGGTTTCATTACATAGGCACAATTGATTGAATCACTGGCCACTGGCTATCAATTAAACCTCCAGGCCCTCTCCCCACTTAGGAGGTCAAGGGGATGCCCCATCCTGAGGTGCAGTCCAAAGGTCACCTCGTTAACATTACAAAAGAACTCTTGTTGCCATCATTACTTAGGCAATTCCATGGGTTTGGGGAGCTTTGAGCCAGGAACTGTGGTTGAACAGCCAATAAATATATGAGAAATGTGTATTTTGGTCATCTGGATGACCAAATGTATATTTGTTATAAATCACAATATTGCAGACACCTAAAAGCACAGGCAACAAAAGGAAAAAGAACAAATGTGATTGCATTTAAGTAAAAACTTTCTGTACAGCAAAGAAACCGATCAACAAAATGAAAAGGCAACCTTCAGAATGGGAGAAAATACTTGTAAACCATATATCTGATAAAGGGTTAGTATTCAAAATGTATTAAAAATGCCTACAATACAACAGGAAAAATAAATCCAATTTTAAAATGGGCAAAGGAACTAAATACATATTTCCCCAAAGAATATGTACAAATGAAAAAGAAAAAATAAAAAAAGAATACATACAAATGGCCAGTATACGAAAAGCTGCTCAACATCACTAATTATCAGGGAAATGCAAATCAAAATGACAATGAGATACCACCTCATACCTGTTAAGGTGGCTATTATCAAAAATATTTATATGTAACAAGCACTGGTGAGCATATGGAGGAAAGGGAACCCTTGTACGCTGTTGGGAATGTAAATTAGAATAGTAGCTATGGAATAATTCCTCAAAAAATTAAAAATAGAACTACCATATGATCTAGCAATCCCACTTCCGGTATATATTAAAGGAAATAAGGTTCCTATCTCAAAACGCTACCTGCACTCCCATGCTCGCTGAAGTATTGTTCACAATAGCCATGATACAGAAGCAACCTAAATGTCTGCTGATGGGTGAACGGATAAAGAAAATGTGCTAATACAAACAATGGAATGTTATTTAGCCTTTGAAAAGAAGAAAATCTTGCCATCCGCCGGAATATGGATGAACCTGGAGGATATGATAAGTGAATTAGGCAGACACAGAAGGAAAAATAATACATGATCTCCCTTACGCAAGGAATCTAGTCAAACTCATAGAAGCAGAAAGTAGAGTGGTGGTTGGCAGCCGCTCAAGGGAAGGATAAATGCAGAGGTATTCGTGAAAGGACACAGTCTCAGGTGCACAAGATGAAACAGTCCTACAGATCTACAGTGCAGTACAGTGCCTGTGGTTTTTGTTCCGTTTTGTTTTATGGGGACATGAAAGTGCTTTATTACCAGAAGTTCACAAATGTGTGGCCAGCACACACCAGTGAGAATTCCAGGTCTTGGGGAGGGTGGAGGAGAAGGGGTGCCCAGGACTCAGAGCTAGGGACAGGGACAGAGCCCTTGGCCCGCTCTCCTCACAGCTTCACGATGGGAGGGTTGGGGGAGACGGAGACCTGGCGGACCGGTGTGCGGCCCAGCTGTGGGTTTGAGAGAAAGACCGCATAGCTCATAAAACATTGTCCTCTTTCATTTTTCACTTTTCCCTGCGCGACTGGGATGCCTGCCCAGCCCTTGGACACGTGGGCATCCCCTGCCCCATGAGGTCTCCGCCTTCCCCTCCCAGTGGGGCCGTTTGTGACAGGGAGAGGACCGGGGTCTGGGGAGCTGGAGTGGGTGGGGACAGATAGGCCTTTGGAGGCCCTGGGGTCTGGGAAGGTCCCTGCTCCTCACACCCCCCTTCCCTGGGTAAGGATCTTTTGCTGAAAGGGCCCAAGGAAATGTTGGTGGGAATAACCCCAGAGGCCACAGCCCCTCCTCTGGGCAGCTTGGAGGTCACACTTGTGTAGACAGCAGCAGAGCCAGATAGTCAGCTTCTGGGCCACCACACCCTCAGCAGTGTCCTCAGATCCGGATGTGGAAGGTGCTGAGGAAGTCGCAGGCCTTGGCAATCACGTCCTCAAGGCCCACAAAGTCCAGTTTACCATCCTTGTCCAGGTCGGCCTCGATGATCTTGTCGCACATGAGCATCACCTCCTCCTCGTCCAACTCCGACTGGGTGAGCCCGGCCAGCTTCCGCTCCAGATCCTCCTTGCAGACGAAGTTGTAGGTGTTGAAGGAATAGTTTGCCTTGAGCTCCCGGAGAGCCAACTCGCAGAGCACAGAGGACATACCCACAAAGTTGCCGAAGGTGCGGTTCCCCCTGCCATCCTCAGTAAAAGCCTCTACGATCCTTTCCTTGAATGGGTCCTCCCGGAGCTCCGGCATCACGATGACGAGGCTCATCGGCACATGGACGACGGGGCTTTTCCGACAGTCCACTGGGACGGGCTGGGGGCCAGCTGGTAGAAGCGTGCAATTGCGCGTGGAGCGTGAGGATGTCCTGCTCACTGAAGAAGGTGCAGTCCCGGTAGTAGTCCAGCTGCTCCTCCGTGGAAGTGATGTGCTTGTGCTGCCCAGGCGCCAGAGCCTGAGCCCCGCCCACTGCAGACCCACCCGGCAGCCCCCCCCCCCCGCAGCATGGGGGGGGGGGGCGGGCCCACGGCCACACCTGTAGTTTAAAAGACCGCAGCATATATTTAAAATTTTACTAAGAGGGTAAATCTTCTATTATGGGTTCTTATCACAGACACACACACACACACACACACACACACACACTAATAAAGGGAACAAGAGGAAACTTTTGGAAGTTATGGGTATGTTTATGGCATAGATTGTGGTGATATTTTCATGGCCATATACTTATCTCCAAACTCCTCAAGTTGTATATATTAAATACACACAGCTTTTTGTATGTCAACCATAACTTAATAAACTGGTGGTGGAAGGCGGGGGTGGTTGAGTGATCAAAGGAGCACAAAGAGACACTGGACACCTGAAGGATAAGGAAAGGAGTGGCAGAGTATGGGGGTAGTGGACACAGAAAGGAAGTGAGAGGATGCCAAAAACAAATGGTGTCTGTTGCTTTACCATTTTTCCAAGATGTATCTTTTTTTTTTAATTTTCTCATGTTTATTTATGTATTTTGAAAGAGAGACAGAGCATGAGCAGGGAAGGGGCAGAGAGATTCCCAAGCAGACTCGATTTCATGAACCCTGAGATCATGACCTGAGCTGAAATCAAGAACCTGAGACTTAACCCACTGAGCTACCCAGGTGCCCTTCCAAGGTGTATCTTAAAGCAGGAACAAGAAATAGAGTTTCTAAACTGAGATCTATGGATATATTCTCAGAAATCAGTGAACTCTTTGAAATTTCTTATTGCTGATGGGAATTCTCATTGCAATGGGAATCCTTTTTTTTTCTTTTAACATTTTCTTAGATTGAATTTATTCTTATTTAGTATAAATCACTTTTGAAGACTTGTACATTTTGTATCTGTACTAAACAGTGATATAAACAAATCTTTAGGCTACTGAAAATAAACCTAAAAAAAATGCAAAGCTCCCCATTCCCCACCCCCTCTTCAGTCCCTGGAAGCCACCATTCTATTTTCTGTCTCTACCCACTGATAATCTTTAACAGGTGCTTTAACAAGTTATGAAAACAAGAGTTTCTTCTGCAGCAAAAAATATATAGAATGGCTTCTTCGAGGACTTGTAAATAAGGAAGATAAAATATATATATCCTCTGAGAAGTAAACTTTAACCTCAACACATAAATCTTCAATAAAGTCATGCTGAAGAGTGAGAATGCCCTCTAGGTTATGATTGGTCATCTCCTTTCAACCCTGGCTCTCTGTTCCAGCCATACTGGCCTTCTCTCTGTCTTAAATCATACCTGGCTCTTTTCCAACTCTTACTGAATGCATAAAACAATATCTGAACAAATGGTAAGGTATTCTTTGATGGAAACACTAGCTATCATAAAAAGTCATTTTCCTGAAATTAATATATAATTCAGTAAAATATTCATTATGATCCCAACGAGAATTTTTAAGTACATATAAAGTCCATGTAAGTCCAAACACCCAATCCAATAAAATTATTAAAGAGAAGATTACAGTATATTTGGGAGGGCTTATCTTAGATATTAAACATACTATAAAACCACTACCATCGAAATACTATAGTTTGGCACAGAAATGTTCAAATAGGGGTGCCTGGGTGGCTCAATTGGTTGAACGCCCAACTCTTGATTTCAGCTCAGACCATGATCCCAGGGTCATGGGATCAAGCCCCACATTGGGCTCCACTCTGAGTGTGGAGCCTACTTAAGATTCTCTCTCTCTCTCCCTCTGCCCCTCTCCCCTGCTCTCTCTCTCTCTCTCTAAAATTAAAACAAAATGTGCAAATAAAGCAGCAGAGTGAAGTAGCAATCCCAGAAATAGATTCCAGTAAATACATTAAAATATAGGATAAAGGCAACATTCAAATTCAAGAGGAAAAGAATAGTGTATTTGTTAAATGGTACTGGCACATCTGTCTATATAGGTTAAAGAAAACAAAATTGAATCCCTAGCTCACACCATATCTAAAACTAATTTCCAAATGGATTTAAGATTTAAATGTAAAAAACAGTAATGATAAAAACCAAACAAAAACAAAACCAAAAACAACAACAAAAAAAAAATAGAGTAAAACCCACAGAATGAAATCTCCCTGTTGGACATTACTGCCATTAATCTCCTCAGCAATCTCAAAAATCCTTTGGAAAGCCCTGCTGTTGACATCACCATGGCCATGGGGAGACCTTCTGTTCATCTCCATAAGATACCAGTCATCATCAGAATTCAATGCTTGGGGCGCCTGGGTGGCTCAGTCAGTTAAGTGTCCGACTTCAGCTCAGGTCATGATCTCATGGTTTGTGAGTTTGAGCTCTACATCAGACCTTGCACTGATAGCATGGCGCCTGCTTCAGATTCTCTGTCTCCTCTCTGTGCCCCTCCCCTGCTAGTGCAAGATCTCTCTCCCTCTCTCTCTCTCCTTCTCTCTCTCTCTCAAAAATAAACATTTAAAAATTAAAAAAAAAAGAATTAAAAGCTTGATGAGCTATTTTTAAAGGGTGATGTCTATCATGTAAAGCAGTTCTTCATTGTCTTTATATTTAATGACACTACTTCTTTGGAAGGGTGTTGCTTAGAAAGATTTAACTTCCCCAGAGAGGGGATGTGCTGAACATTTCCAGGCAGGACGGGGACCAGCAATTCCTGAGACTACTGCAAAACATCTGATGTCCTCTTTCACACTCTCCCAAGACCTGAAGCAAAATTAGCTTGGAAAATCTTGTCTATGTCCTTCTTCCAAAAGAGCGGGATTTGTCAACTTTGCCCAGAGGGGTAGAAGAGCTCCCGTTCTACACGCCCCCCCTTTGTTTTAACCAATAGAATATTAGTACACATGACACAAGCAGAGACTTGAAATTTGCTTGCATTGCCACTGCCAGGAGCCAAGTTGTCCTACATAACTGCTAACCATTTAGCTCTAGTCCCACGATGAGCCACACGGAGAATTCACCGCAGCCAACTCTCAGAACAAGAGCATAAAGCACAGCTTCCCCTGCTGAACCATGAGCAACATAAATGCCGCTAAGTTAGTATGCCACTAAGATTTTGTGATCATTCATGACAGAGCTATACCTGCCTGCTAAATACAGTTAAGATGTTTAAGTTAACATGCACAGACTTAAGGTATGGGAACAGTTAATATTCAGAGGTTCTTGTCAGAAAAGCCCATATTGGAATTTTTCTCTTATATCTGACTCAAAAGTTGAAGAGACATGCTAGCTAGTTATATATTCAACCACAATATATGTTATTTCTTCCACGTGACTACCGCTTACAATGATAACGTGATAAATCTTTCCCAAATCTTCATTAAGACTTTAGCCCAGTAAAGAAGGGCGAGAGTAAACAGAGCATTTTAATCCCATGGGAGGAATATTATACAAGAAACACACAGCGCCATATAAGGATATTATACGAGAATACAGAGTGTCATACTTGATGAAGACCTAGGGAACCTAAGAAGTCTGAATGAGGAGGCATCTAAGTTGAGACCTGAAGGATGAAGAGCAGCTCTGAGGCTGACAAGGACGTAGGAAAGCAGAGGTCAGTGATCAGGGGCCAACTTTGCAAGACGCAGAGATAAATGAGCATATGGCATATTGCAAGATTTGAGGTACTATCATCCAAAGAAAAGAAGTGGGGAAAGGGGAATAGGAAAGTAAAAGAGAGAGAGAACAGTCCCAGATCTAATATTTCTTCTCTTTTCCTCAATATGCCTCTTCTGTGAAGGCCAGGACATTATGTATTTGGTATCTAAAGCACATTTTTTTTCTTTCATGACTATTCCTTTATATGCAATCCCAAATAGGTTCTTGATCTCAGGAAAATTACTGAGGTTTATTCATACTAAAGTGTGATTGGCTGAGAAGGTTAAAAGAGCAATCACCCCAGGTATGTGCACTGCAATAAGCTGCCAAAACACTGGACTAAGAATATAATTTCAGGCATCAGCCAAATGGTGACAGATTGAGATCTGCCTTTCACCATTACATCTAGCCTTTTCTGAGAGACCGAAAGTAATCCATCCTTCCTTTTAAGATGTACAGTTGGTTCTCATTATCTCTGGCGTTATGTTCTATAAAGTAGCCATGAATACTTGAATACTGTGTTAATGAATACTGAACCTTGCTCCTGGAGGTAATAAAGGATTGGGTTCCTCTAATTATAACATTTTCATCAACCAGTCAAAACGTAACCTTATTTTATGTGTGCTTCTGTTTAAAGCTCCTGTTTCATGAGTTCAATGTTAATGAATCAATAATACCTACTAAATAAAGTGTCTTTAAACAGAAGCACACATATAGGAACATTAGACAGCATGTCAGCACTATACCTGGGGGCCATTTTCAACAGCAAAATTGCCAACACAGAGCACAAAAATATGAAAACTGTACTACTAAACAAACCACAGGCGGGCACCTGGGTGGCTCAGTCGGTTGAACGTCCGACTTTGGCTCAGGTCATGATCTCTTGGTTCGTGGGTTCGAGCCCCCAGATCAGGCTCTGTGCTAAGAGCTTAGAACCTGGAGCCTGTTTCAGATTCCGTGTCTCCCTCTCTCTCTCTCTGCCCCTCCCCAGCTTGCTCTCTCTCTCTCAAAAAATAAACAAAAAAACCAATACAAAAAATTAAAAAAAAAAAAAACACACAGAAGGACACTTATTCACGGTAGAAGAGCTGAAACAAAAAGGCGGAGCGTTGCCTTTTTCGACCTCAGCTGGGAATGTGTGTCAGGTAACTAAAATTTTCTGCTTCTCCGTGCATGGCTGAGAATTACCACTAAAGTCTTGCGAGTATTGATTTGGGTTTACAAATAAGATTCAGCAAGTGGTGAATTTGAAAATTGAATCTGCAAATAATGAGGATCGACTGTACAGGAACAACACATTTTTTACGCTTTCTGCCATATCCTCTGTTTACATACTGAGGAAACATTCTCTAGGACCCACATGCACAGCTCTTCCCACTTGCATTACCATGTAGTGCTGTTCCCTGCAATCCAAATCCTCTTACTACACACTGTATAAATGAGAGTCCTAGGACCTTCTCTTGGTTACATGTGGAAATTGCTTGCATTTTGTGATTGTTTATGCATGTCCACCAACACAAACAAGGCCTTATACATACTTCTTACATATGCATGTGCATTCTCAAGACGTTTAAATGACTACAATTTATTATTCTGGGACCGGAATATGTCTTTGAACACAGTGCTGTTTTCTCACTTTTAGAGATGGATAACTTGTCCCCTTTGGATAAGGAAATAGCTCATTATTCAGTCGGTATGTGCTTCAGAAATGTTGTCAGACATCATGCTGGATTGTTCTATCAACTTTTTATGCCGGGGATTAAGTTCTCCAAAATCTCCCTTTCTGTGTGGTTCTTTTGGTTCTTGTTGTTTTTTTTTTTAATTTTTTTTAACGTTTATTCATTTTTGAGAGACAGAGCGCAAGCAGGGGTGAGGCACAGAGAAGGGGAGACACAGAATCCGAAGCAGGCTTGAGGCTCCGAGCTGTCAGCACAGAGCCCAACATGGGGCTCGAACTCATGAACCGCGAGATCATGACCTGAGCCAAAGTCAGACGCTTAACTGACTAAGCCACCCAGGCGCCTCTCTGCATGGTTCTAAGTTAAAGAAAAGGTGAGCTTGTACAAGATTTAGAAGGCAGAAGGAAGCAGCAGCCATTACGCTCTGAGGTCACAGGTGGTTAGAGGTGGTGAGACACAGATACAGGTGTGAGCACGTTCCGGCTGGTCCTCACTCTCCTCACCTCCACCCCTCCAGCTCTCTGGCCCCTGCTGACTGACAGCAATCCCAGGCCCACCACCACATAATTCTCTGCAATTTGCAGAGGCAGTGGCCACAAAGAGCCAACAGCTTGCCATGACTACTCTACCAGCTCCCATTTCTGATCTGACTCCAGACACTGGATGTGCCAAGCGCCAGGGTTTCCTTGGAAGCTCTGACTCATTCGCTGATGCCAGGGTTAGTTAGTGACCTTCCTACAACCCTTCAGCTCCCGGCTGCCACTGCCCAATGTTTGCTTCCCCAGCTCCTCTTCCACTGCCAAGATCTAATTCTTATAATAGATTTCTTCTTCCATAATACTCATCGTGGTTCTGCTACCCTGACTCATACCGTTATCTGCTTGGATTTCTCCTATTTCAGTGCTAGGCTGTAAAAAGCATGTAACAGACACTCCTGTGGACAAACTAAGCCACAGAGCTAGAACAATGATCCCTCCTGCTTGTAGAGTGCTGTTAAGAGGCCACATGGCCTCTCATGCATCATGTGGGAACTGGCTGAGCGCCCCGCGTTGCGACTCCTATTCACTGTGCCTTGAATACAGTCACTCCTTACGTTTGTATGACTCCTAGCAACCTACAAGGTGCTTTCGTGTGCATATTCCAGGAACTACCGATACAGGAAAGACTTGGACTTGGTTTCCCCATTTTACAGATGAGGAAACTAAGAAAGGTTAAGGTCATGGGGTTAGTAAGCGGCAGAGTTAATGCTCAAACTCAAGCCTTCCAGAGGAATTTTTTTTATCTCACTGAGGAGACTCAACCATAAAACTGAACATAAAATATTTAAGTGGGCACCTGTTGCTAATGGCTAATACTTTTAAAGCAACAAATTTTCCCTAAGACAGTTGCTCCTTCAATGATTTAATTTATGCCCTGCCATTAGCCATCTCCATTAGAAAGAAAAATTACAGACACTTCGAGCAGGGCAAATAGAACAAAACTGAACCTCAGAAAATTTTATGGGCCAAAAGAGACCTGAGTAATTTTCTAACATAGTGGTCACCTTTTGAAAATAAAGAGAGCCTTGTCTCAGACTTCCTTGCTCCTCCCAGTATGGCCCCGAGGCCAGCAGCATTGGCATCAGCTGGAAGCTTGTTAGAAATTCAGAATCTCAGGTCTTATTCCAGGCCTAGTGAACCAGAACCTCTAAGGGATGAGATCCAGGAAGCTGTGTTTTAAAACCCCTCCTTGTCTTCTTTAAGAACCACTACAGGGGCGCCTGGGTGGCGCAGTCGGTTAAGTGTCCGACTTCAGCCAGGTCCGTGAGTTCGAGCCCCGCGTCGGGCTCTGGGCTGATGGCTCAGAGCCTGGAGCCTGTTTCCGATTCTGTGTCTCCCTCTCTCTCTGCCCCTCCCCCATTCATGCTCTGTCTCTCTCTGTCCCAAAAAATAAATAAACGTTGAAAAAAAAAATTTTTTTAAATAAAAAAGAACCACTACATTTTTTTTTTAATTTTTTTTTTCAACGTTTATTTATTTTTTGGGACAGAGAGAGACAGAGTATGAATGGGGGAGGGGCAGAGAGAGAGGGAGACACAGAATCGGAAACAGGCTCCAGGCTCTGAGCCATCAGCCCAGAGCCCGACGCGGGGCTTGAACTCACGGACCGCGAGATCGTGACCTGAGCTGAAGTCGGACGTTTAACCGACTGCGCCACCCAGGCGCCCCGAGAACCACTACATTTTGAGATCCAGTGGGCCAAGTGACTTATCCAAGATCACATAATTAACTTGCAACCAATCCAACTCTTCTAATTTATAAATCCAATGTTTTTTCCATTATATCAAATAGCAAATAAATATCAACATTACCTGTCACTGCCCATTCACCATTTCCCCAGGCAGATCATAGCTGAAAGCATTTATTTTTCTATTATACTATGACTATAACAAACAAGGCCCACAAAATAGTACTTTATACAAATCTTTTTGTCTCATAAAATCCCGTAGACATCGGTTTTGAAATAAACTGTAAGGTATTCTCCTCTGGCCATAACAATCTACCGTTTACTCTCTCTTCTGTATTGACTTGTCATTTGCTTGAAGCTGATAAGTAGTTACACTTTGGTCCCCACCTTGGGGAGGTGTAATAAGAATAATCATGATGTTGGAAAAATCTTAAAGTTTCTAAACCAGAACGCCAAGTTATTCTGCTGATTCGTCTCTTTAGGAAGCCTGCACTCCCAAATGCAAAAGAGCTACTCCCACTTTATTTAAATAGCTGGCCCAGTCCTCTCCAAAGTTTTCCACACAGGCCTAAGATAACATCTGCCATGGAACTTGAAATATTTCCAGTCTTTGGGTGCTATTCTATTATTGCAAACCATTTTATAAGTTGCCCTGATCAGGTTTTTATGTTATTCCAGAGAAGGCTCACCTGGTGGCACATACGGGAGAGATGAAATTTGTGTCAGGTGCCCCTGAACTGACCTTTATTTTGAAAGTTGGTAATTTTTTGTACCAACGGTGCTCAGAAGAGACCTCCTGGAGTGAAGCTCTGCGCAGAGCTGCCTGGAGTGTCAGAGCAAAGGACACAAGTAGTGAGTTCTCTCTTATGGAGATCCCAGTGTGCCGCTTGCTCACCAGATCGCTGTTCTTTGGAGACCCTTCTCTGAAGGAAAACACTTCACAAATAGCATCAGGAGAAAGCACGGAACAGTTGGCAAAGTAATGGCCTGAATGAAAATTCAGAAACTTTAAAGACTACCTCAGTACCTACCCCTCCTACATCCCTATAGATCTCAGAGAATCATTAGATTTTAACCATTGCCATCTATTATTTGTGTCCTTCTTCAGAATGCCAAAGTTAGGATTTCAGCATTAGTTGATTTAGTCTTTTTTGTCTGGAGACTCCACAAAGCAAGACCATTTCTTTCTCTTTTTTTAATGTTTACTTATATATTTTGAGAGAGAGTGTGCAAGCAAAGGAGAGGCAAAGACAGAGAGAGAGAGAGAGAGAGAGAGAGAGAGAGAGAGAGAGAATCCCAAGCAGGCTCTGCGCTGTCAGAGCAGAGCTGGACTCGGAGCTCGATCCCATGAACCGTGAGATCATGACCTGAGCTGAAATAAGAATTGGATGCTTAACCAACTGAGCCACCCAGATGCCCCAAGACCATTTCTGTTTCCTCATAATAATTCTTTTTATGTAACATTTTCCAACGTTGACAGTTTTCAAAAAAATATTAACAGTAGAACAAACACTTGTGTCAAACAGAGTCTTATGACTGAACAAACAAAACAGAAAAAATTATAAGCTTAATTCAGAAGCAGTAAGGCATATAAAAACGAATCTTGAAATGATATCCAAGTAAACTCCCATGTGTAATAGTTGAAAGTTTCCACTAATTAGTTTCCTGACCTTGGGTGAGTTACTCATCTTTTCTGGGGACAATAATATATCAGCCTTACTTTTATAATTTATTGTGATACAATATGATATATGCGAAATGTTCTAAACTATAGTACTATAGTACTAAATAGTACTATACCCAGAACATCTGGGTACATAGGGACTTATTAGTATAGCTCTGAAAACCATGATGTTCTCATTTATGTAACCTCAACATTAAGCTAGGGTGCACCCATGTTCTTTGGAAGAATTGGACAAATTTTACTGGTACTGCAAACTACCATTTTTTGCTGTCACCAAAACTGAATTTATTTTAAAAGTCACATTATTATGCTTCCAAACAAGAGGATCAGTGTTCCATTTCTTTCACTCCATACCTAGCACTACCTAATAAAAACTTAAAAACATAGTAAAACCATTTTTACCTCTTTTCATTTCATGCATATATGATGGATCCAAAGGGAGACGATGCCATTCCTTGTGGGAACAGAAAACACAGTAATAAGCCTCCACGTTCATCCAGCTAGCATGTCCTGCATCTTTGGCAAGGATCTTTGGTTTATATGTACACTGATTTGCTCCTTTACTGGACACTACAAACATTAATTTATTGTAATTTTGAGTTAGAAGGAAGTGCAGTGACCATTTATATCTGTAATCCTCTCATTTCAGCACTGCAGGAACGAGGCACAGAAAAGTGATGAGACTTGCCCAAAGCAACACAGCTAGTCTCTGGCAGAGCCCAGCTCAACTAATTCTACAAACCACGAGGGGAAAGGCATGGAAAGGTACTTATTTTGGTCAGCCATACTTCTAAGTTCAGCTGTTTGTTTTTAGTCAGGAATACCCTGAAGAAGGCTTAATCTCACTAGTAAGAACCTTCACAACTGGTTCTTTTTATATATACATATATTTATTTTTGAGCAAGAGAGACAAAGCACGGGTGGGGGAGGGGCAAAGGGAGAGAGGGAAACACAGAATCCAAAGCAGTCTCCAGACTCTGAGCTGTCAGCACAAAGCCCAAACCGGGGCTCAAACTCATGAACCATGAGATCATGACCTGAGCCAAAGTTGTACGCACAACGACTAAGCCACCCAGGCACCCCAGTCACTCATGATTCCTAAAATTTTTTTTTAATGTTTATTTATGAGAGAGAGAGAGAGCAGGGGAGGGGCAGAGAGAGAGAGAGAGAGAGAGAGAGAGAGAGAGAGAGAATCTCAAGCAGGCCCCACACTGTCAGTTGCAGAGCCCAATGGGGGGCTTGAACTCACAAACCGTGAGATCATGACTTGAGCTGAAATCAAGAGTCTGACGCTTAACCGACTGAGCCACCCAGGTGCCCTGATTCTTAAACTTCTGTTGCTTAGTGCTGAGTTGCAGCACTGCCAGCTTATCTGCCAAAGGAATGCTTTTTGGCCACCTGTCTCTAGTAAGAAGCAATGCATATTTCAAAACTTTCCATTTTCCCCCTTCTTCTCAGCAGACAATTCTTTAAATCTTTTAAACCTTTAAATCCGCCAGGAAAACCTGGGAAGGGGGGCAGCAATGTTAATAGCAGATGTTCCAGGGTTCCTGGGTTGAAATCCGGACTTTGCTCTTGACTCCGTGATATCATCAGATAATTCTTGGAGCTTTTGGCAGATTCCCTCCACATTTCCTGGCCATTCTTGAACCTTTCCTGCTTAAGTGGATGAATCTTGGTCAAAGGGAAGAGATGATATAGCAAAAGAGCATTAAAAAAAAAAGCGCTTTTCAATTTCAGAAGTTCAGGTTTTATAGCCACAGAGTCCTAGGCTTTGAAGGACTCAAGGAATGGATAAAACATAATGATTTAAGAGTGAAATTAAAAATACTCTTGGGATCTCAAAGACCTGATGTTGAGTGAAAAAAGGCCAGACACAAGAGTATATACTATATGATTCCATTGATATGCAGTTCTAAATCAGGCTAAAACTAATATATACTGATAAAAATTAGGAAAGTGGTTGGGAATGGGTTGACTGGAAAGGGGCATGAGGGAAGTTTCTGGGGGTGATGAAAATGTTCCCTATCTTAATATGGGTGTGAGTGACATACTTATAAACATTGGACAAATCTTACTGAATTTCATAATTATGATCTATACATTTTAATGTGTATGCAAATTATACCCCAATAAAAAATGTTTAAATAAAAGATTCCTTGAGATGTAAATAAAGAAAGAACCAGTAGGGAAGTAAATACACCTTATGTACTGGGGATGAACATGTTCTCTGAAAGGCGGAGAGTCTCTATGTCCTGTGCCTGCCCCTCTCTGAGGGACAATTAGAGGAAAGGAGAGGACAGAAACCACAAGATGAGTTTGGGGAATCTGAGAGCAAAGGTGACCTTGCCCTACTTTTCCAGGGCAGAACCTTGTAAAGTGACAAGACTCCAGAGTAAAAAAGGCTATGTGGAATGTCTGGGCAGATGCTGCAAGAACAACAGAACATTCTCTTTGTAACCAAGAGCAGTTGAGACATGGCATTGAGAGCTAGAGCCCCTGGAAAGTCTTCATTAAAACCCACCACACTGTAAAAGATGGGTTGAATCTAAACAGAATGGCACAAAAATAGACACATAGATCAAGAGAACAGAACAGAAAACCCAGAAATAAGCCCACAATTAATACAGCCAATTAATCTCCAACAAAGGAATAAAGAATATACAACAGGAAAAAGACAATATCTTCACCAAATGGTATTGGGAAAGCTGGACAGTTATATGCAAAAGAATGAAACTGGACCACTCTCATGTATCATACACAAAAATAAACTAAAAAATGGATTAAAGAATTAGATGTGAGACCTGAAACCACAAAAATCTTAGAAAACAAAACAGACAATATTTTCACTGACATTGGCTGTAGCAACATTTTTCTAGATATGTCTCCTGAAGCAAGGGAAATAAAAGCAAAAACAAACTATTGGGATGACAAATAAAAATAAAAAGTTTCTGAACAGCAAAGGAAACAATAAAACTAAAAGGCAACCTACTAAATGGAAGAAGATATTTGCAAATGACACATCTGAAAAAGAGTTAGTATCCAAAATATATAAAGAACTTATACAACTGAACACCAAAAAAACACAAATAATCCGATTAAAAAATGGGGAGGGGCTCCTGGGTGGCTCAGTCGGTTAAATGTCCAACTCTTGATTTTGGCTCAGGTCATGATCTCATGGTTGTGAGATCAAGCTCCAGGTCAGGCTCTGAGCTGAATGCGGACCCTGCTTGGAATTTTCTCTCTCTTTCTCCCTCTCTCTTTGCCCCTCCCCCACTCATGCTCTCTCTGTCTCAAAATAAATAAATAAGACTTTTTAAAAAATTAAAAATGGGCAAAAGACATGACTAGACATTTCTCCAAAGAAGACATACTGATGGCCAATGGACGTATGAATAGATGCTCAACATCACTCATCATCAGGGAAATGAAAATCAAAACTACAAGGAGAGGTCCCCTCACACCTGTCAGAATGGCTAAAATCAAAAACACAAGAAACAATTGTTGGTGAGGATGTGGAGAAAAAGGAACCCTGGTGCACTGTTGGTGGGAATGCAAACTGGTGCAGCCACTGTGGAAAATAGTATGGGGGTTCCTCAAAAAGTTAAAAATAGAACTACCTTATGATCCAGTAATTGTACTACTGGGTATTTACTAAAAAAATACAAAAACACTAATTCAAAGGGATACATGCACCCCTATGTTTATGGCAGCACTATGTACAACAGCCAAATTATGGAAGCAGCCCAACCATCCACTGATAGATGAATGCATAAAGAAGAAGTGATATGGGGCGCCTGGGTGGCTCAGTCGGTTAAGCGTCCGACTTCAGCTCAGGTCACGATCTCGCGGTCTGTGAGTTCGAGCCCTGCGTCGGGCTCTGGGCTGATGGCTCAGAGCCTGGAGCCTGCTTCCGGTTCTGTGTCTCCCTCTCTCTCTACCCCTCCCCCGTTCATGCTCTGTCTCTCTGTCTCAAAAATAAATAAACTTTAAAAAAAAATTAAAAAAAAAGAAGTGATATGTATGTACAACAAAATATTATTCAGCCATAAAAAGGAATGAGATTTTGCCATTTGCAACATGGATGGAACTAAAGAATATGATGCTAAGTGAAATAAGTTACTTAGAGAAAGACAAATAGTATATGATTACACTCATAGGTGGAATTTAAGAAACAAAACAAGCAACCGAAGGGGAAAGAAAAAGAGGAACAAACCAAGAAAAAGACTCCTAACTATAGAGAACAAACTGATGGTTACCAGAGGGGAGGAAGATTGGGGGATGGGTGAAATAGGTGAGGGGGATTAAAGAGTACCCTGAACACGATGAACACTGAGTAATGTATAGAATTGTTGAATCTCGGGGCGCCTGGGTGGCGCAGTCAGTTAAGCGTCCGACTTCAGCCAGGTCACGATCTCGCGGTCCATGAGTTCGAGCCCCGCGTCGGGCTCTGGGCTGATGGCTCAGAGCCTGGAGCGTGTTTCGGATTCTGTGTCTCCCTCTCTCTCTGCCCCTCCCCCGTTCATGCTCTGTCTCTCTCTGTCCCAAAAATAAATAAAAAAAAAAAAAAAAAAAAAAAAGAATTGTTGAATCTCTATATTATACACTGGAAACTAATATAACACTGTATGTTAACTACACTTGAATTAAAATTAAAAAATTTAAAAAATGGGTTGAACCTCTGCTACTTAAATAATTTCTTTACTTTCTTTTTTCTCCCAATTTTCTTGCAGTAATATTGACAAAAATTGTATGTACATATACACTGTAAAATGATTATCACAGTCAAACTAAGTAACATATCCAACATCTCACATAGCTCTAAAGTGTAGTTCAAGTCCGATGTTTCCTGATTTTCTGGCTGAATGATCTATCTTTCGTAGAAAGTACTGAAGTCCTCTACAATTATTGCACTGCTGTCTACTTCTCCCTTCAGATCTGTCAGTATTTGCTTAATATATTTTGGTATGCCAAATGCTGGCTGCATATATATGTACAATTGTTACATCTTCTTGATAAACTGACCCCCTTTCATTACATAATGACCTGCTTTGTCTCGTTATAATTTTTGACTCAAGGTCTGTTTTGTCTGATATAAGTATAGCTACCCCTGCTCTCATTTGATTTCCATTTGCATGCAACATATCTTCTATCCCTCATTTCAGCCTATGTGTACCCCCATACTCACTGCAGCATTATTGACAATAGCTAAGATAGGGAAATAACCTAACCGTCCACTGATAGATGAATGGATATGGAAATTGTGGTATATATGTATACCATGGAATAAAAAATAAAACTGAGCTCATAGATACAGAGGACAGATTGGTCATTGCCAAAGGCAAGGGGCAGGGTGGGGGTGAAATGAGTGAAGTGGGTCAAAACGTACAGACTTCCAGTTATAAGGGCACCTAGGTGGTTCAGTTGGTTAAATGGCCAACTTTGGCTCAGGTCATGATCTCACAGTCCATGAGGTTAAGCCCCACGTCAGGCTTTATGCTGACAGCTCAGAGCACTGAGTTGCTTTCGATTCTGTGTCTCCCTCTTTCTCTGCCCCTCCCCTGCTCACACTCTGTCTCTCTCTCTCAAAAATGAATAAACATTAAAAACAATTTTTTTAAAAAACAAACTTCCAGTTATAAAATAAATTAGGCATAGGGATATAATATACAGCATGGCTACTATAGTTAACAATACTGTACTGCACATTTGAAAGTTGCTAAAGGAATAAATCTTAAATGTTCTCATCACAAGAAAATCTGTAACCACATGTGTGACAGATGTTAACTAGATTTATTGTGGTGATCATCTGCAATATATACAAATATTAAATCATTATGCTGTCTACCTGAAACTAATATAATGTTGTATATCAATCATACCTCAATTAAAAAAATAAAATAAAGGGGTACCTGGGTGGCTCAGTGGGTTGAGCATCCCACTTCAGCTCAGGTCATGATCTCACAGTTCATGAGTTTGAGCCCCGCATCAGGCTCTGTGCTGACAACTTGGAGCTTGGAGCCTGCTTCGCACTCTGTGTGTGTCTTTCTCTCTGCTCCTTCCCTGCTCACATGCTGTCTCTCTCTCAAAAATAAATAAATAAATAAATAAATAAATAAATAAATAAATAAATAAATATTTTTAAAATAAAATAAAATAAAATAAAGTAAAATAAATGAAATGAAATGAAATCATAAAAAAAGAGCAAGGGCAGAAAATAAATAAGCAGCTGTTTTATCACTGTCAATTGTTTTATCACTGTCAAAAACAATAACATCAATAAATGATTGCTGAGCTGTGCTCCTATTAACATTTCAATATTCTTCAATCAGGCACTTCTCATGGAAAATAAAAACTTTTTATTTGTTCATTTTTTATTTTAGAGAGAGTGCACACATGAGAGGGGGAGAGGGGTGGCAGGGGAGAGAGAGAGAGTATCTTAAGCAGGCTCCACGTTCAGTGCAGAGCCCAATGTGGGCCTCGATCCCACCACCCTGGGATCATGACCTGAACCGAAATCAAGAGTTAGACGCTCAACCAAATGAGCCACCCAGGTGCCCCAAGAAAAACTTTTTTTTTTTTTTTTAACGTTTATTTATTTTTGAGAGAGAGACAGAGCATGAACGGGGGAGGGACAGAGAGAGAGGGAGACACAGAATTGGAAGCAGGCTCCAGGCTCTGAGCCATCAGCCCAGAGCCCGATGCGGGGCTCAAACTCACGGACTGTGAGATCGTGACCTGAGCTGAAGTCGAACGCTTAACCGACTGAGCCACCCAGGCGCCCCAAGAAAAACTTTTTAATTGGTATTTTATATTTGGAAGATAACCTGTGCCACTGAGTGGGAGGATCAGTGTGTCTTAGTGGTAGATGACATAGAATTTCATCAAACATCTAAACAAATTATATTTCTAAGTTCTTGTACTCTGCATCTGAAAAGATAGAAAAACATATCCAGATAGACATGCACATTTCTTACCACGTGCTTCTGAGAGTGAGTATTTCATAGCATTATTTTATATAAAGGGAAGAATGAATAGTTCTGGGTAAGGTTAACACTAAGAGGATTAATTATGACACTCAAAATTATTTTAATTAAATCTCCAAAATCTATTGAAAGGAAATCTAAGGGTGCCTGACTGGCTCAGCTGGCAGAGCATGTGACTCTTGATCTTGGGGTCATGAATTCAAGCCCCACACTGGATGTGGCCTACTTAAAATAAAAAGGGTTAAACATATATTTTTTAAAAAAGGAGGGTGCCTGGGTGGCTCAGTCGGTTAAGCATCTGACTCTTGATTTCAGCTCAGGTCATGATCTCATGGTTTCGGGAGTTCAAGCCTGTTGGGCTCTGGGCTGGCAGGGAGGAGCCTGCTTGGGATTCTCTCTCTCCCCCTCTCTCTCTCTCTGTCCTGCCCTCCCCCCCCACCCCCCCCCACCCCCACTGACTTGCTCTGTCTCTCTCTCAAAATAAATAAATAAACTTTAAAAAATAAAAAAGGAAATCTAAGCCAGCATGCAGTACAGATATAAATCCTTAACTCTGATTCTTTCTTAGCTCCCAGCTGCCAACATAATGATTTAGGGCAGACAGTGCTTTGCTGGCACTCAAGAAGTACCCCAGAAGTTTCAGAACCAAATAGACTCACATATAATTGCACATCCTTGCCACAAGGAAAGGCAAATATACTGCGATTTGTTTATCTCTTTTACTAGCAACTTAATCAAAGTACAAGTAGAACATATACCATGTATAGTGTACAGAATACTCCATAATGTTAGAATTTCAATTTTCTACCAAATTAATCTATAAACTCAATATAATACTAATCAAAATCTCAAAAATCTTTTTATGTGGAATTGATAAGCTGATTTTAAAGTTTATAAGGAAATGCATAGGATCTAGAATAGCCAAAACAATTTTGAAAATAACAGAGTTAGAGGACTCACACTTCCTAATTTCAAGACCTGCTATAAGTCTATAGTAGTCAAAACAGTGTGATATTTATGTAAAGATAGACACATAGATCCATAGAACAAAATAGAGAGTACAGAAATTGACGCACGTATATATATTAATTGACTTTCAACACAGGTGCCAAGCCAATTCAAAGGGGGAAAGGAAAGTCTTTTCAACAAACGATGCTAGAACAACTGAATATCCAACTGAAAAACATAAACCTTAACCCTTACCTCACATTATACACAAAATTAAATCAGTATAGATTATAGACCCAATGTAAAAGCTAAAATATAGGACTTTTAGAAGAAGACATAGTAGAAAATATTTGTCAGCTCAGAATAGACAAATGTATGTTTGTTTGTTTGTTTCTTTCTTTCTTTCTTTCTTTCTTTCTTTCTTTCTTTCTTTTTTACGTCTTTTATTTATTTTTGAGAGACAGAGAGAGACAGAGCTTGAGCGGGGGACAGGCTGAGAGAGAGGGAGACACAGAATCCGAAGCAGGCTCCAGGTTCTGAGCTGTCAGCACAGAGCCCAACATGGGGCTCGAACTCGTGAACCATGAGATCATGACCTGAGCTGAAGCTGGACGCTTAACCGGCTGAGCCACCCAGGTGCACCACAAATGTTTCTTTTTTAATTTTTTTTTTCATTTTTTTTTCAACGTTTTTATTTATTTTTGGGACAGAGAGAGAGAGAGAGAGAGCATGAACGGGGGAGGGGCAGAGAGAGAGGGAGACACAGAATCGGAAGCAGGCTCCAGGCTCTGAGCCATCAGCCCAGAGCCTGATGCGGGGCTCGAACTCACGGACCGCGAGATCGTGACCTGGCTGAAGTCGGACGCTTAACCGACTGCGCCACCCAGGCGCCCCAAATGTTTCTTAAATAGGATACAAAAAGAAGAAACCATAATATTAAAAAGTTGATAAACTGAACTTCATCAAAATTATTTTTTTCTCTAAAGTATCCCATTAGAAAAATTAAAAGGCTAAAACAAGACATATAAAAATATATTTGCAATATATGTCTCACTAAGGACTTCTATCCAACATACCTAAGTATCAGCTGAAAGAATCTTTTGGAGGAAACTGGAGAAATTTGGACAGGAACCCACACAAGGAACTTTTTTAGACATTGTTTTCCTAACTGTCCCCTAAAAGAAATTTTAATACCACAGGCATACTGCATTTCTGTGTATGTACTAAGTGTATATCTGTGCTTTAAAAAGAGTAAGATACTCTTCACACACACTTCCAAGAAAAAATTTTCACCTGTTAAGAACTCTTAGATTGTATTAAGGTAATGCTGCTAATTTTACTAAAAGTGATCATGGTATTGTGGCCTTATATGAAATATTATTTTTAAGAGCTGGATAACAAAAATATTTTAAGTGTGAAACACCATATAATATCTTAAATTTACTTTAAAATACTTCAGAATTTAGGGGTGCCTGGGTGGTTCAGTCGGTTGAGTGTCCGACTTCAGCTCAGGACACGACCTGCATCCTTGGGCTCGAGCGCCACATCAGGCTCTGTGCTGCCAGCTCGGAGCCTGGAGCCTGCTTTGGATTCTGTGTCTCCCTCTCTTTCTGCTCCTCCTTTCTTTGCACTCTGTCTCTGTCTCTCAAAAAATAAAAATAAAACATTAAAAATTTTTTAAAAAATACTTCAGAATTTAAAAACAGATGAAACTAACATGTCAAATGCCAATCAGATGACATGATTTCTATATAGGGTTCGTTAAACTATTCTGTCTGCTTTTCTTTATGTTTTTTTTATACCAAAAATTAAAATATGAAAAAAAGTTAGCAGAGTTATCTTGGTGATGGAGAATACAATAATTTTTATAATTATAATTATAAAATTTTTTATAATATTTTTTATAATATTTATATAATATTTTTATAATATAATTATAATATAATTATTCTTTGTACTACTCTGTATGGTTTAAATTACTGATATTAAATATGTATCATATATTAAAAATGACAAAGCTTTGGTTTATAAAAAATGAAAACATAAATTTTTAGCAAATAAGAATAAAAATAAACTTCTTTGTCCTGATAATCAATCTCTATAAAAAATAAACCTACAGCAAATATCACACTTATGGCAAAATATTGAAAGTATTTCCTCTATTATGAGAGCACAAGAGGGATCCATTACTACCACTTCCTTAACATTGTACTGGAGGTCCTTAGCCAGTGCAGGAAGGTAAGGCAAATGACTCAAAGATGTAAGGATTTAGAAAAACTGTTATTTATTATTCACAAAAAATCCTAAAATAATTTACAGATTGATAATAAGAATTAACAGTCTTTAAACCATCCACTTTAGGGGCACCTGGGTGGCTGAGTCGGTTGAGCGTCCGACTTCAGCTCAGGTCACAATCTCATGGTTTGTGGGTTCGAGCCCTGCGTCGGGCTCTGTGCTGACAGCTCAGAGCCTGGAGCCTGCTTCAGATTCTGCGTCTCCTTCTCTCTCTGCCCCTCCCCCACCTGTGCTCTCTCTCTGTCTCTCAAAAATAAATAAATGTAAAAAAAAAAATTAAACTCTCCACTTTAGAAGACTCTTTGGCATTACCTACTAAAAATAAACATACGTATAATGTACTACCACCCATGTATTCTATTTCTGGAAATATATCTGGTTAAACTCTTGTACATGTGTACTAGGAGACATTTATGATCATATAAATAGAATCATGTTTATATAAATAATAAATAAAGGAATCAATCCAGATATCCATGAATATGGTATATTGGGTACATAAATCATAATATATATGCACATAAAATGGAAGGCTATTCAGCAGTGAAATGAATGCTCTATCTCCTGTCTACAGACTCTACCCTGATTCTAGAGAATGTCTTATGGATGCTATGACAGGCCACAGGGAGGACCAGGCTAGAAGGGGAAAAAGGATCAAGAGAACCCCAAACCTTGGACCAATTCAGGAAATTTACTCTGATGGCATCCTGACAGACAACGGACTACACATTTTTATTTCCCTGGGCCATCAGGGTCTCAGTTTGAATGTATCACTCTAAAATGATTCCAAAAGAAGAAATTTTCACATTCAATTTTAAATCAAATGCACACAGTATGGAGTTAGATTAAATCACTTCATAGTGCCCTGAGTCTTTTGATCAAAATAGAAGTTGTTCTTCTCTTCTTTCTTTGTGACACATAATAGTATATGTCTTATTCTAGAATTGCAGCCAATTTTTCAATAATAACTTTGTTTTCCATTCAGCCTAAATAAAAGCTCACTGTTTCAACCTCTGCAAACACTGGTTCAAGTGTTTATGTTTACAAGCCTTCTAAAAGACTAGGATTTGTTAACATCTTCTAGTTATTATTCAATAGTACACTTCTCCCTATTTAAAACACTGAATATTCTCAATTTACCCAAGTATACTTCTCCCTTGAAGCTGAAGTTAAGACCCAGAATAGCATCAACACACTTCAGAGACATTTCTTTTTTCAATCTTAGAGAACTGAGCTGTTCTTTCCTTCTCCACACACCACCTCCAACATGGCTCCCTTGTTGTTGAAGGCAGATCACATGCCAGTACCAGAGACTTCACACTGATCCTCTAAGCCAGTGGCTATAAGTCAGCTTGGGCTGCCATGACAAAATGTTACAAACTGGGTGGCTTAAACACCAGAAATTTCTTTTCTCACAGTTCTAGAGGCTGGGAAGTCCAAGATCAATGAGCTGGCCAATTCATTTCCTGGTAAGATCTCTTCCTAGCTTGTAGATGGCTACCCTCTCACTGTGCCTTCACAGGGCAGAGACAGCCAACTCTCTCGTGTCTTCTCTTATTGAATCAGTACACTACTCTTACACCTCATTTAACCTTAAGGACTTCCTTATCTAAATATAGCCATCCTGGGTGGTTAGGATTTCAACACAGTCCAGTATATAGCATAGTGCATAGCAAAAGTATCCGTACTGAAGGACTAAGTTGGTTTTGTTGGTAACGTTTTTAAGTTTAATCTGCTGTGGACCAAAACTTTTGTACAATTCCAAGAGAAACGAATCCCTAGAATAATGAAATCGGGGGAAAAAACCTAAAGACATGCAAACTACAAGACCTGGCTTATTTTATGTTTAAATTTTTATTTATCTTATTTTCTTTTTTTTATTATGAGATTTTTACTAGATTTTTATTAGATTCAATAAACAAAATTTTTCTGCACATTGCTTTTTTAAAAAAATAATTTTTATTGTGGTAAAATATATATAACATAAAATTTACCATTTTAACCATTTTTGCCATGGCCATTGACATTCCTTCTTCTCCTCAGCCAATGGTAACCACCATTCTACTTTTTGTCTCTATGAATTTGCCTATTCTAGGTACCTCATGTGAGTGAAATTATACAATATTTGTCCTCGTGTGTCTGGCTTATTTCACTTATTTCACTTATTTGAACTGTTTTCAAAGTTCATTCATGTTGTCGTTTTTAAATGCTTCTAAGGCTGTTCCTCCTGATCTATTTACTTGCTGGGAGTGTTAACTTACAGTTAGTGTACCACCATTAGCCCACAGATACTTTGAGACTGCACTTGTATGGCACTACTCTAAGCTACTATGTAACCAGACAAAGACTCCTATGCATACTTTACTAGACTTTATCCCCCAAGTAAAACCTAGGAAGGACTGGGTAACACCAAGGAAAAAAAGAGTTATTTGTTTAGTAGGTAAGACCAGTTATATCAGAGGTATTTTCAGTGGGGAAACAAAAAGAGAATTTTCTCTTATATTTACCTGCATATATGTATGGCATCTCACATGCTGCCAATATGGTGAGTTGAAGATCAGATTATATAAGTAGTACTAATTAAAATAACCAAAATGTAAGCACACTGAAAGCATAAATCTTATCGCAGACGGTCATACATTTTTTCTCTTTAGAACCAAGCCTCCAAGCTGCTACCTATTAGTATGAGTTCCATTATCAAATGGTCCAAATTCAAAACCATATTGCATTAGCCTTCTAAGCAGCCTTGAGAATTATCACCAGACAGTTCAAGATGATAACCTCAGCACACTTCTCTCTCCTCTTCTTCCTAACAGATCCCCACTCCTCCAGGATGTTCAACTTCCAGCCATTTTCTAGTTGACAGCAAATCTCCCTACCTCTCCTTCTTGCTGTCCTCAAAAACACTTACTTCTCCCTGCTTCTCCTTACCTCACATGAGCAAGTTGAAATTTTCTGGCCTGCAAAAAGTCCCTGAGGCAAGGAAATACTAGGGCTCATTTGAAAGAAAAGAAATGGATAATATAAAGGGAATAAATAAAACTTCATACATAATAAATCATCTTGCCATATTCTCCCCCAATTGTGAGGCAAGGGGACTAAGGGAGGGTCAAGAGGATGTGCTCACTCAGAGCCTGTGTCTCCCTGCTGTAGACCATGTTTTGGAGACCCCCAGATCCTAGAATTCCCTGCCCAAAAGGCCTCAAGCCTACTCCCAGGGTATGGGCAAACATCTTGCCTAAGACTCCTCAGCTAGTAGGGACTCAGCTAAGCTCTAGGGGTGGCCAAAGAATTGCTCCATATTGTGAAGGAGTGGTGGAGCCTTAATATGTGGACTGGGGTATTCATATGTGTGCATGGGAGTCTTCTCATGGGACAGATCCCAAAGTAGGAAGAGAAAGGGCATAAACCTCTCTGCTGCCACAATATGACGTGGTGCCCAAGGAGTCCAAGAATACTACATTCCAACCTGGCCTTCTGCTCATGACAAAAGGATAGCTATCAAAATAGAGGGAGAGAACATATTTTACTTAAGTTTGTTAGCTTGACTGACCAACTTTTAAATATTCAGACATATGGTATTTAAGCATCCGTTATAGTTCTGCTTCAGGCCCCACAAAAATTACCAGGACCGTCTCTCCTAAAATATGCTCATCCTGATAATCACACTTCATTTTGTCAATGCTCTCCTTGTTTTCTCCAACATGACAAAGAATGTACACTGAGGATGTGCAGCACAAGCTCTATGTTTTAAAGTCTCTTGGAAGATATTTTATCTCTCTGCAGCTATGCTATCAATTTGATATTGAGTTAGAGCACTTGTTTCCTTCTATTTTCAAGTTAGGCATTTGTTGACATTCGGAATTAATTTTATCTTTTGCATATGTAAAACACTGATGTGTTTCAAAGCATAAGCTATGTGAAAAGGTTAACTCTGATAAGTCTTATTTCCTTCCTCCATTCTCTTTCCTTCCACCTCCCACTCCCTAACCTGTTAATAGGTTGTTTATTTATCTTTCCAGCATTTCTTCCTACAAATAGAAGCAAATGTATAGATGTATTCTCATCTTCCACCCCTGAAATGCACAAAACATAGCTTGCTGCTACATGGTTCTGCATCTTGCAACTTTGCACTGAACAAAATAGCCTGGAGACCACACCAGATCAGTATCTTTCTTGGTCCATTTTTATGGGTGCATAGAACCCCATGGTATGAACTCACAATAGTTTAGTCCTGTATCATGCATGTTTGGGTTGTTTCTAATCTTTTGCTATTACAAATAATATGCTGCAATCGATAACCTTGTGCATCTGTCATTTCATAAATGTTCAGAAATATATTTTAGATAGACTCCTGGAAGAGGGGTTCCCGGCTCAAAGAATAAATGCATCTGTAATTTCATTAGACATTACAAAACTCCCTTCCATACAAGTTATGGTTTGCCTTCCCACCAGCAATGTTTTATGAGTGTTTGTTTCCTCTCAGCCTTGACTATAGTGTGTGCTGTCAAATGCTGAAACACTTGCTCATTTGGAATATGTAGGTGCGAATTGGTCACTTGATGTATTTTAATCTGTATTTTCGCTATTACTGGTGAGAGCTTGGTCATCTATTTACGTTTCTTTTGCTATACTGCCCATTTTTTCTATTCTGCACTTGGTCTTTTTCATATAGATCTTAGGAAAGATATTACCCTTTATTTTGTGACATGTAAGTTACAAAGGCTTTTCCCAGTTTGTCATTAGTCCTATGCCTTATTATATTTATTATTATATTTAATATATTATATTATATTGTCCTATGCCAGGCAAAAGTTTGGGTTTTTTTTTTTTAATGTAGTCTAATATGTAAACTAATCTTCTTCTTTGTGGCTTCTAGATTCCAAGTCATAACTAGAAAGTCTTTCATCACTCCCAGGTTATAAAGGAATTCACCCATGTTTTCTTTTATTGTCTTCTTTTAAGATATTTTTGAGATCTTTGATTCATTTGGAGGAATTTTGCATTTGTGGCATTGGGATCAGTCTTGGGAACTGTTGATCATGGGTGCCCATACTTTGCTTAGGTTTTGTCTTGAGTGTTAATCCACATGCTCAAGGACTTGGCCATCCCGACAGGCCATCTCCACTCACATCAGTCACCTGCAATTATTTTTGCCCATTAACTGTCCTAAGGAGCCCTCATTAATATGCATTTTCCATACATAAGAGCTCCATCCTTTCCCCCAGAGATCCCAGGGGACTCAATTCTCCCCGAACAACTCTATTTATTTAATTTTTAAAATATTTATATTTATTTTTGAGACAGAGAGAGACAGAGCATGAGTGGGAGAGGGGCAGAGAAATAGGGAGACACAGATCCGAAGCAGGCTCCAGGCTCTAAGCTGTCAGCACACAGCCCGACGCGGGGCTCGAACTCGTCAACCGTGAGATCATGACCTGAGCCAGTGTCAGACGCTCAACCTAGTGAGCCACCCAGGTGCCCCTCAAACCACTCTATTTATATAGGAGGCTTGATAACCATCTTTTTCATGACATGCACGGTGCAAGTGAAAGTCTTGCATTTCCAAGGGTAAGGTTTTTAGGCCTTTGGTGTTATTCCTACTGCATATGGATATGTCTGGGGACTGAGAAGTTTGGGGGGATGTCTTGGGGCAGGTGGTGGTAGGGAAAGGTAACACTGTAAAATAAGATGGAGACGGGCACCTGATGGTGAGCTTCAACTTGCCTTCAATCTTCCTGTGGTCCCCCCTCCAGCTTTCCTATTGGCTTCACCTTTGTCTTGGTGTTCATTGGATGAGGGTGATTCATCTTCTTCATCATTTGGGCTTGTTTTTAAGAATTTTGAAATGCAAGCCTGACTCTTGAAGTTTGCATAGCAGGCTTTTCTTCAGGGAAATCTAAATGAGCTGTTTCACTAATGAAGAAAGTTTTCAAAATGCAGGAAAATAGATGTGTTTGCTCCTCATGAAAATTATTTTCATGCTTAATAATGCAGCTGTCATTCCTGAGTTAATTTCTCAAAAACATACTGCCAAGCTGTTACTTCCTAGTCCATGCCTACAATGAAAGTTTTTTATTCATTTATAAGTCATAAGCCTTGTTTGTGTACTTTCTGCTCAAAGCAAAATGCCCCATGTAGTCAGTGTAAATGGTCTAAAGCCCAATTTCCTTTGCCATCCTCTAAGATTTTGACTATTCTGATGGCTTAATCTGATCTTTTCTTTTAAATATGGGAAGTCATCATAAAATGGACCAGCTTTTCCTTTATTCTGATCTTTATATCAATTTATTCAATTTATCTTTATCTCAATCAAAAATGCATTGATTTTTGAAACTGATATCACAAACAAGGGGATGAGGACATATGTATTGTGCTACCAAAAGGAAAGCTCTCAAAATGGCACATGATGAACTGGAGTGGGAAAATATTCCCAAAATATTTTTATTGATTATAAAACTGCTATGCTATCCCACCAAATGACTCTTGATCAAGAGTGTTAACTTGAAAATAAAGAGGTGCAATGAAAAGCAAACGAACATTTATTTGGGAGTAAAGAATTACAATTTGGGGAGCACAGAATCAGATAAAAACCTAAATAGTGTCCCCTTTGTAGAATAACAGCAATGGGTTTCTATGAGGAAAAGGGAGGGGGAACAGTTACATGAGTTAAAGAAAAACTTTGCTATGCGTGTTAATAAGCTAAGCAACTCGGGGTTATACATGGATTAACTACTGATTCTACCTTCAAAAAGCCCACATCCATCAGGCCGCTGATCAGGAGACTTGATTCTCTCACTGACTTCTCAAGCAATTGCTCAGAACTGTTGTTTTGCCTCGTCCAAAGGTTTTGCCCAGTTCAAACAAATATGAGTAAGGCAGTTTCCCCACAGTGACTACTCTGGCTCTATTCTAAAATGGCTCCAGTCATGCCAATTTTTCACAAGGGCAATGCTTTTCTTGCTGTGAGGTGTCCAAATCTTTTTGGCCTGAAAGTCGCTTGAGGGGCAAGCACGTGTTTAATTTTGAGTGTGTCCTAAAGCTACAGTCTGGGAAAATTTATTGTTACATCAATGAAATACTTTGATAATTATAATTTCTGAATGTTTTTCATTTCTAATCTTTAAAATGTAATAAAACAAAGGAAGTTTAATATAAATAACCTTACCACTACAGCTTTAGATATATGTAAAGCACAAAGGAAGAAATGAGCTAAACCCACACATAATATTCTATCTGTGAGATGTGGGAAATCTATATAAAATATTTTCTTAGTTTGGGTTGTCCTCCAGAAGCAAATCCTACTCAAGGATTTAAGGGTAAAGAGATTATTTGGAAGATGAGCCCAGGAAATACCAGTACTGGAATGGGCCAATGAGAAAGAAGTTCTGTTGTGTGGGCAGTTGTGTGGGCAGTTACAGCTAATGCCTGTGAATTTTGTAAAACAGTGCAGAATATGCCTCAGCGTCGTCCAACTAAGGGATGAGGGAATCTGTGGTTGATTGAGGGCTGCTCTAGGAACATTTACCCTCTGGCACTTCCTGCTTGCTCCACAACTGGGTCACGGATGAACTTGTGTGTGAATGTCAACAGAATACAGAAGGAGCAGCAACAATGTTTCCTCCTAAGTAAAAATGATGGAAAGTACAAGACAAAAAATACCATACACTTTTGATACACTACTGGGAGTCTAGAAATTAGTTTTTGCAGAAAGTAATTTATAATGACTAAAGCAGGAGAGAGAGATCTATAAACCAAAAGAAGTAACCAAAGATTTCCATTAAAGCAATACGTTGAGCTTATTAAATATTCATACCACTTTCCATAATCCCTTTGGATTAACTCAAGGGTTTCCATAATCCCTTTGGATTAACTCAAGGGTTTCCTAACTAAGAAATACAACCTCTTTAATATGATGTCCAAAATTTCAAGTCACCATGCCAATAAACAGGCATCCAGAGATGGTTGGGATATATTCTTTGCCCTATTTGAAATACATGTTGGTTTTGGCTTTCTCAAAACTCCATTAATTTTTAGGTTGCTTTTGTTTTGTGTGTTGTTTTTCGGTAGAGTTATGTAAGTGACTCATAGATGGGATTTTAACTCTCTGTCCCAGTTGTAAGCTTCAGGTTTGAGGAGTGGAAGGTGGAAACTAGAGTCATCCAGAAGATAATGAAGCTGATGATGACGTAGCCACAAATCATGTCATAGGGAAACTAATGACTCTGAAGATCTTTGGCTTAGAAAATAAGGGAGAGTGGGAGAACTGTCTTCAAATCATGTCAAAATCTAAAATAGAGGTAAAATTGGTCTATTCTATTTTGCTCCCCTATATCCATCAAACTGGACTGTATGTTTGGGGAGAAGGGCCTGAGAAGTGGGCCAAGAAAAGAGAGAAGGGGTTAGGTAACTAAGAAGGACAATTAGAGTAGAGGTTCCTGCTGACTCAAGGCAGGAGTTGGTGTTAATCCAAGTTCTGGGGAAACAGCAGACACCACGTTATCAGAATTGCCAAGAACAGAAAGTCTAGAAGCCAACAGGCAGGATTTGTTTTGTAACACAAGATTACATGGGACACCTAGGTGGCTCAATCAGTTAAGCATCTGACTCTTGATTTTGACTCAGGTCATTATCTCACAGTTCGCATGGGTTCAAGCCCTGTGTTGGGCTCTGTGCTGACAGCATGGAACCTGCTTACGATTCTCTCTCTCCTCCTCTCTCTCTCTCTCAAAATAAATAAGCTTAAAGAAAAAAAAACCCAAGATTACACAACTCAGAGTGTGGATTAGGGCAAATGGGTCAAAATGAAAGCAATGTGAGAATAAGTGAAGAAGGCAATGGATAGTGTGTGCTGGAAGCGGGAGGGGGAAGTATCTTAACAGGCCAAAAGCTGGCCCAGAGCTTAAACCTTTAACCAAATGATGGAAGGAACAGGAAAGCACAGCCACCAGACAGTCCAACATTCCCCAGTTGTGCCCTGCACTCTCCTACCTCTCTGCCTTTGCACGTATAGGATATTCTAACTCTATTTGCTGGCTCATTTCAAATGCAATCTCCTTCATGGGGCTGGTGCTAATCTTCTCTCCTCTGTGCTTCCTTTGTGCCCCATGATAATTTTTAGGACGTTTTGCCTTGCTTCTTCTGCAAACACAAACATACACACACACACACACACACACACGCACATACACACACAATTCGAGAATGAAAATTGTCTTGCTCATTTTTTCACTACCTTGCCCCGAACTCTGGCACAATGACTGCACATGGCAGTTCATCACCATATTCTCTGAGCTACAAAAGCTCTTCCTCCATACCTCCCTTGGGGTACTTCCACAATAGGAAAATAATAATAATAATAATAATAATAATAATAATAATAATAGCTACTACTTCTTGAATACTTACTATGAACCAGAAACCTGACACTGACACTAACCTGTGCCTCACTTTCTCATCTGCAAAATGGGAATAATCATACATTCTTCATGGAGATGTTGTCATGGATACGTGAACAGATGCAAGTGAGAGGCTTAGCACTGGGAATAACAAATATCAAGTACCTAATAAACATTTTACCCCAATGTCTATTTTAGTTAAGAACAGGAAAAACCCATGAGAGATCACTAGGTGAAAAGGGATGCTCTTGGCAGCAAGAGAAATGACATGTTGGGGGATTGCTGAAGACCAAAATACCTTGTCTTACTTTTCTGTCTACTATTTTGTCGATTCTTTATATTTGAGAAAAAGAGACCATCTTCTATGGGCACTATCCTTTTAGTAAGTCACAAAAACACGTTGCCTAGTTGTTACTTGGTTTGAGCATGAGTTGTCTGAGGGTTTGCATCAAGGATATGCTGCTTACAAGTCCTTTGCATGAGGAAGTGGTCATTTATTCAACAGCCATTTATGGAGCACGTTAACATCAAATGTTGTACTAGATGCTGGGGAACAGTGGTGAATAAGACAGCATCTTGCCTTTATGGATATTTCAGTATCAAAGAGGAAATAACTAAACAAGTAAGGGCAAGAGGTTCATCACACATACTTTATCTCACACACACATATACGTGTACCATGCACAGTTTAGTCCTAATTCTCAAAAATCTGGCCACAGAACAAAGAGCCAGGGGACACTGAGAAAATATGAACCCAGGAGATTGGGTCACTCCAAGATGGGAGGAAAACAAGATAAATTATTGAGTGGGGATACAAGTGACAAAGGGTAAGAGGTTTTTTGAGTATCTTTGATTTGGGAAAGTAGATAAGCTTTCCTAACAGATCCCAAGCTTAAGAAAGGCTGCATCAAATATAGTGAGCTTAGCTAAGAGAAGACAGTGAAGACAGGAGCTCCCATTTTTAAATGTCTAGTAGAAACAGACAAATTAAGAAGGAAAAAAGTTATTACTCAAGGCAGATAATGTAATTAATAGATAATGTATTAATAGATGGTTGAGAAAGTGACCCTACTCAACCCAAAGCCATTTTCTTATTCTTCTCTATTAAGAAGAATGATCTTTGGACTGGAAAGTTAAAAGTGAATTGGAGAGGGGTGCCTGGGTGGCTCAGTCGGTTAAGTGTCTGACTTTGGCTCAGGGCATGATCTCGCAGTTGGTGAGTTCAAGCCCCGTGTCGGGCTCTGTGCTGACAGCTCGGAGTCTGGAGCCTCTTCAGATTCTGTGTGTGTGTGTGTGTGTGTGTGTGTGTGTGTGTGTGTGTGCGCGCGTGCGCGCCCCTCCCCTGCTTGCACTCTGTCTCTATCTCTCTAAAAAATAAACATTAAAAAAAGTGAATTTGAGAAATAGATGGATGAGAAGACCTAAAGAGGAAAACAAGTCTTTCTATTTTAAGTTTTTCAGCTTGAACCAGTTACATCCTGGGACTCTGGAAACCTTGGACACGAGATGATATTTAACAACTCTAAAGAATCATGAAATATGTGAGAGATGGTAAAAGCATGAACAGAGCAAGTGGTCTTAACTTTTTAAAGGGTAGGGGCGCCTGGGTGGCTCAGTCAGTTGAGCGTCCGGCTTCAGCTGAGGTCATGATCTCGCCATTTTTGAGTTCAAGCCCCGTGTCGGGCTCTGTGCTGACAGCTCAGAGCCTGGAGCCTGCTTCAGATTCTGTGTCCCCTCTCTCTCCGCCCCACCCCTGCTTGTGCTCTGTCTCTCTCTGTCTTTCAAAAAAAAAATGAACATAAAAAAATTTTTTAATAAAATAAAAAATATTTTTAAAAAAGGGCAAAGAATTCTGTATCTATAGACTAATGAGTAATTTATATCACAAGATTCTAGAACAGTTTATTGGAAAAACTATTTATGAAGACTGAAAGGTTGACATGATACGTATGAGGGAGAAAGATTCTCTCAGGACCAGTAACCCCTGGCCATTTGAATCTCATTTCTGATGGAGACACCTGAATGGTAGATCAGGGAATGTGGTAGCCAAAGAGAATCTGAAGACTAGGTCAGTGACAAAGTCCATCAAGATATCATTAAGGACAGGCTGAATGAGATTTGGATAGATATGTAATGGTTGAATATCCTTACCACATAGCAACTCATTGTTGAGTCAAGTCAACCGAGGGGGAAGTTCCTAGTGGCTGCCAAAAGGTTCTATTCTCACCTCTGGCCATTTAACGTATTGGTCATGAATTCAGAAGAGAATATTGGTGATATACTGACCAAACACAAAAGTAACAGGAAGCTGGGTATGTTAAGTAATATGCAAGATAACATAATTCAGATCCAAAGAAGGTTTAACAGACTAAATTTTCAGTTGTTTCATTGTATAGCCCCTGTCTCATGAACTTCTACATTCCTCCAGTATGTATCTCAGTGCCTGACATTAAGTTCTCAATGAAAGTTTTATGAATGGACAAATGAATGAATAAATAAATGAATGATAGAAAGTGTCTAAGACAATGTGGTTAGTAGTGGAAACCGATAGTTGACCACCAAAGTCCGTACTTCCCTTCTTACAAAGAAATGGAGTTGTGGGGTGCCTGGGTGGCTCATTTGGTAAAGCATCTGACGTGGGCTCAGTTCATGATCTCACAGTTCATGAGTTCAAGTCCCACATTGGGTGAGCTCAAGCCCCGCTTCAGGTGAGCACGAGCCCCACCTTGAGTGAGCCCCACTTCTCTCTCTTTCTACCTTTCTCTCTGCCCCTTGTTCACTTGCACCCTCTCTCTAAAAAAAAAAAAAAAAAAAAAGGAAAAGAAATGGAGTTGTGGTTGGGTGTATGATGTATCAACTGGACTATATTTCCCAGCCTCCTTTGCAGTTAGCTGTGGTCATGTGACTAAGTCTTGACTCATTGACTCTTGGCACACATGATGAGTCCTACTTCCAGGTCTGTTAGGATATTGAGGTGCCTCTTATATATTCTCCTTCCTTTTCCCACTAGCTAGAAATAAAATAGACATGACAATGGCCCAGCACCAAGGATGCAGATGAAAATAATGCCATAGGAGAATTGCTATGCTTCAGACAGAAGGGACCTGAGTCCTTGGATGACCAGATGGAGCAAAGCTTGCTCATATCACAGCTGTTATATGATATATAAACCACTATATGAAGGGTTTCTTTGTTATGGTTTCTTAGTCTTCATCCTAACCTGAGGTTCAAGGTGAGATTGCCCAGCCAATAAGCAGTGAAGCAGGGACAAATGTCATGGAGTACTCTTTCGTCAAATGAAAAACCTAATGGCCACACAAATATAGGATAGGGGAAATTTAGCTTAACAGCTCCATGTCTAAAAAAACTTGAAGGTTTTGGTTCACTGGAAGATTAATATAACTCAATAGTGTGCTATAGCTGCGGGGAGGGGACAGCAGAGTGGGGAAATAAATGCAGTCCTACAACTGTGGCATGTAGAACGAGGGCAGTGCTGGTTGGACTGATGTTTTTCTGCCCTAGTGGGACCACAGCTGGCAGCCTTCAGTTTACAGTGCAAACTCATGTTTTTTCAGCAGGACTACTCAAGCACCTTATAGGAATTTGATTATACCTTAGTGTTCTATGGATGCTAGTAGATTTGATTAAAATTTTTACTTTTGCCTATAATTTTCCACTAGACTACATGTGAGTCAGGCAACCTGGATGCTTCCAACAAAGCATATCCAGAGTATATAAATCAGGATCATGAACAAATTTAAAATTATGCCCTATAAGGAGTATTTGTTGGAGTACAGCATGACTCACCACAATGAAGAGGAACCTCAGGGGGACAAAATAGTAGATATCTTCAAATATTTGGGGGACTGTCTTGAGACAGAGGAATGAGATTTATTCTGAATGGTATCTGAAAACCCTAAACTTGAAACTGCATGAAAAAAAGCATCATTCCATATAAACCCGGTGTAAAAACTAGATTTTTAAAAAATTAAGAGATGCCCATTTAGACTTATAAAATTCTTGGGGCACCTGGGTGGCTCAGTCGGTTGAGTGACTTTGGCTCAGATCATGATCTCGTGGTTCGTGAATTCGAGCCCCACATGGGGCTCTCTACTGTCAGTCTATCAGCACAGAGCCCACTTCGGATCCTCTGTCCCCCTCTCTCTGCTCCTCCCCTGCTTGCACTATACCCCAAATAAATAAATATTAGATTTATAAAATTCTTCCCTTTATAAAAAGAGCCATCCCAGTGTTCTTTGAATAGTAAGTTCCTCTATGCATTTAAGATTTGGGTTCCCAAAAAACCTTAAAGGAATATACTGAATTCCTCAATTCCCTGACATGGCATAGTCAGCTGGGTTAATTTGAGTTTTGTAAAGAAACTGTTGACAAATGTGTGGGAAGCAATAGGCAAATCACTGAGAATGGTGAAGTACCCCAAGGCTAGTAACAACAAGGCAAAGAAGTGCTAAGGGGAAGGCATTACTGGAACCTGTAGACAGTGAGAATTGAGTGAAATTGGCCATGTGTCCTTCCTTCAGCCAAAGGATGTGGCTTATGATGATCCTACAGGAAGAAACAGGGAAACAAACACCCTGAACTTCACTTCCTTCCCTTTCTGCAATCTACCAGGGCTTCCCATTGGCTGAACTCAACCAGAAGCCAGGGGGCAGGAAGCACATTCATAAAATCCATGCAGGTCAGCCTTTCTATCCATAAAGGAGAGTAGAAAGGGTAGAGAATTGGCCTGTGGGAGCAAAAGGAAGTGATGAAGGAAATGTAACGTGAACCTGAACTTTCTACATTATGTATCAATCATTTATCTTTGCATTTTGTTCCATATCTGAGAAACACTAAAGAAACCTTAAATATAACAGCCTCTAAAACAAATAGTGGGAACTAATTTAAAATGAAGATGAAAATTGGGGTGCCTGGGTGGCTCAGTTGTTGAGCATCCGACGTCGGCTCAGGTCATGATCTCATGGTTCGTGGGTTCAAGCCCTGCATCGGGCTCTGTGCTGTCAGCTCAGAGCCTGGAGCCTGCTCAAATTGTGTCTCCCTCTCTCTCTGCCCCTCCCCCACTCACACTCTGTCTCTGTCTCTCTCTCAAAAATAAGTAAACATTTTTAAAAAAATGAAAATGAAAGCTCAGCATGCTAGAAGTGAAGCTGATGGTTTTTCATCTCCCTCCATTCACATGGATGAATACTGCCTTCATTTTTAAACACATTTACAGATTGATATGCTTCTATTATTTGCTAGACCTATGGTAAACCAAAAGAGGAAAATAAATATTACTTCTGTGAAAAATGCCTATGACAGTAAGATGCAGATTTTACTTTCATGAAGCACCAAATGAGCCACTATAAAAGTTTAAATAGGTCAGCATTTAGAAAACAAATCTTGCTGCATAGAGTTAGAACCATGAAAAAAATAAAATAAAGACAAGCCAGTGATATTCCTGGCCTAAACATTTGGTTTAGGTTTTGAATTAGACAATTGTTCTTTCACCATCTTTGTTTGCTCAGAAAGAGTAAAACCTGTGTCACTGGCAATTTTTATTTTAACATGACTCCCTTTTGTGAATACCCTCTTTCAGTTATAGTGCATGATTTTTTTTTTTAAAGGCCTTGGGCAGATTCACACATTTTGTGCTGTCGCTGTTGTTCCCACAGCACTCTTTCCCTCTCTTTCTCACAGCACTTGTCATTTTGTTTCGTAATTATTTAACATGTCTGACTCCCCTGCTAGACTGTGAGCCCCCAAGAAGAAGGATCATGTGTTATTTGTCTTTGCAACCTGCAGTCCCAGGAGTACCTTCCCACAGCATACGCCCCATGAATCCTTGTCAAATAATGATACAGCAGCCTCACCTTCTGTCCTTTCTCTCTTGAGGGGAAGGATTCTTTTTTTTTTTTTTTTTTTTAATTTTTTTTTCAACGTTTATTTATTTTTTTTGGGACAGAGAGAGACAGAGCATGAACGGGGTAGGGGCAGAGAGAGAGGGAGACACAGAATCGGAAACAGGCTCCAGGCTCCGAGCCATCAGCCCAGAGCCCCACGCGGGGCTCGAACTCACGGACCGCGAGATCGTGACCTGGCTGAAGTCGGACGCTTAACCGACTGCGCCACCCAGGCGCCCCAGGATTCTTAAAGTCAAAGAGAATGCCATCCCCTGTGTACATTCTCAAGAGTGAAGCTGGTGGTTTATGTTTTCTTTTTAACCATTTTGTATTTTAACAACTTTGTACTTGTACTTGCATGTACTATTTGAGCATATGTAAGATTCTGTTAAATGGAATCACTTAGGCGGGGGAGGGGTGGGTGGGGACAGGGATCAGTAAACTTTAAGGGCCAGATAGTAGCTATTTTAGGTTTTGCGAGCCACATAGTCTTAGTAGCAACCACTCAACTGTGCCCATGTAGTACAAAAACACCCTTAAACAATATGTAAATTATTGGGCGTGGCTGTGTTCCGATAAAACAGGCCTCTATTGAGGACACTAGGTTGTCAACCGTGCTGCAGTGAGTATCCTTATACATACGGCCTTTCTTCCATGTATGTATATATCTGTAGGGGCAATGTCTAGAGGAAGAATTACTGGGGCAAAGAATAAATACATCCGTAAAGTTTGATAGATGTAGCCAAATTTGCATCACCTTTTCACAAAAAATAATTAACAAAAAAATAAATATGCAGGCTTTCAAGATCAAATTATTCACAGTTTCTAGTGTCAGATTCGCATTAGGAATGAAATCACAAAGTATTTATTGAATATCTATCATTCATGCCTGTCCTAGACAATATCGGAAAAACAAAAGAATAAGACACTGTCTCTTCAGTCAAAAATTCTAAAATCTGGTCAAGAGAAATCAGTCAAAATGATTGTTTAACTCGAGGGTTTTTTTTTTTTTTTTTTTTTTTTTTTTAATGAATTGACTAGTTAACGATTTAACTAAATAAGAGAAGATCTGCCCAAAATTCATTACCATTATGGCTGAGGACATCCATGGCTGAAAGGAGTCATCTGAATCTGGACTAATGTGATACTTTACCTTTGCATCTTTAGCATCTCTTTTTTCATGTTTTACCTTATCTTAAGAATCTCCATATACTTACTTATGTCCCCTACCTAACTATATAAATAGTCTCTGGGTTACTCATCTTTGTTTTCCTCCAGTCTTGTTCTCAGGAGATGTTTAAGATAATAGCTCTTGGTCAGCCCATCAACACAAAGTCTGCTTAAAGCAAGAAGTACCCTAAAATGGACAGATACTGAAACCTTTTATAAGGAGTGACTCTAAAGACCAGCATTTTTATCACATTCGAGGAACCATTCAGATTGTCTTTCTAGCTGCATCAATTAAATGCCACAAGGGATGAATACGTTAGGCTTTATATACATTATCTAGCTGTCATAAGGAGACAATATCTTTTCTTTACTTGTACCCTGCTGACTTTGGAAACCCTCTGAGGACCTAAGAGCAAATGTGGGATTGTCCAAAAGCTGAGAGACCCTGGGAGAAATCACAAGACTGCTGAATGCATCATTACCCAGGTTCTCTCTTCTAGGGCCAATGACTGCAGTCACCCTGCTGTCCTGTCTTATGTCATGACTCATGGATTATCTCATCAGAAAGCTTTGCCACTGGACTCTCATGTCACATAACAATGTGACCTCACCAGCCAGGTTCTGAACAGAAAGTTCAAATAACCAGAACTGGTTTTGACTACCAAAGAGAGAGAAACAGAGAAAGAGAGAGAGAGAGAGAGAGAGAGAAGAAATAAACTGGATTAATCGATGAGACTCAAGATTTAACAACCACAACTAGTTTGATAATGAGGATATGTTTGCTAAATCTAATATTTGTAACATCTTGAAGTGCTTTACAAACCTATCAAAGTCTAAAGGCAACATTTTTAGTTTTCATTATATCACATTACCTCCTACCTCTTGGAATTTGGTTCAGTTAAATGTAAGTCTTTGATTTGCAAGTTTTTCCAAGTCCTTTAATCTCTTTATTAGAACACAGAAATATTAGTGGTGGCTCAGTCAGTTAAGCGTCCAACTTTGGCTCAGGTCATGAACTCATTGCTCATGGGTTCGAGCCCTACATCAGGCTCTGTGCTGACAGCTCAGAGCCTGGAGACTGCTTCGAATTCTGTGTCTCCCTCTCTCTCTGCCCCTCCCCTGCTCATGCTCTGTCTCTCTCTCTCTCTCAAATGTAAATAAACATTAAAAAAATTTTTTTAAGAACATGGAAATATTATAGAATCTACAGATAATTTGGTGGCCATGTGGCTTTTTTAGTATAGTTACATCATTATAATTAGAACTGACAACCCAGAAGATTAACACTTGTAACACTGTTGGTAAAATTCAGTACTGAGTAAGCTGGTTAATGCTCAAACTAGAAAATTCAGTTAACTAGACTACCTAATTTCCCAACATTTCTGAAATAATCTGTTTATTCAGGTGTGCTCTCTTAAACATATTGAGGCAAACTGAACTAACTCATTTGCCTTCTGTATTAGTTTCATATAACTGCAGTAACAAAGTACCACAAATTAGGTGGCTTAAAACAACAGAAATTTATTCTTTCACAAATCTGGACGCTAGAATTCTGAAATCAAGATATAGGTAGGGCCATGCTCCCTCTGAGGGCTCTACAAAAGAATTCTTCCTTGCCTCTTAGAGCTTCTGGTGGTTGCCGGAAATCCTCAGCGTTCCTTGGCTTATAAATACATCACTCCAATCTCTGCCTCTGTGGTCTCATGGGGTTCTCCCTGCATGTCTCTGTTTCTGTGTCTTCTCTTCTTCTAAGGACACCAATAATATTGGATTAAGAGCCCACCCTACTCCTAACTTATTAAGTCTGCAATGACCCTATTTCCAAACAAGGTCACATTCTGAGGTCCTGGGGGTTAGGACTTCAACATATCTTTTGGGGGCACAATTCAGCACAGAATACCTTCCGAGCACTAGGTACCATAATTTAGTCCCAGTGAACACCTACCCATCCATACCCTAAGGAAAAAATAACTTTTCATTTAACAGTCAGCTGGTGCATATCAGGAGAATGGGATGGCACTGGGGTTGCCTCTGACCTGCTGTAACAGTGAACAATTTCCACCTCTTAAATGCTTCTCAGTCTAGATTTAAACTGGGAAGCAGCATGCACAAAGCCAGGCCTCCCAAGGACGACCTCAGAAGAGAAAGGATCCACTGAATCCTTGATGACAGCAGCAAGCTTGAGGTCTCTGGGTTGGGGATCACTACCATGACATGAATAATGCATGTCAAGGGTGCCCCTGAAAGTCCAATTCTGCTCTGTGCCCTGTACAAACACCCAGATATTACAGATATTATTTATGGAGAAATCAATGCCAAGTGACAAGCCTATTTCTTCTCGATTATGTCAGCCATCTTCCCAACTCCAACCAGACCTTCCTTTGTTTCAAGAAGTCACCTTTTATCATCTTTGGCTAGAGCTGCTAATGAGTAACGCAAGTTTTCAGACCCAGCCTCCTCATCCTTTTCCTTGTCTATCATCAAGGCAAAAGACCTTAGCAACATCTAGTTCCAGTAGCACTGTCTTCCAACATAAATTAACTACACAGAAGATTGCCCTCGCAAATGGAAAGAAACAAAATTTTGTCAAAAGTTTAAGTTGATATGACCATAGCCTACTCTCTCTAATGTCTCTGGCCCTAGAGTAGCAGTGGTTCTCACATAAGGATCACCTGGAGGGCTTATTTAAGCACAGATCAGTGGGCCCCACACCAGAGCTTATGACCGTGTGGATCTGTGGTCAGGCCAAGAGTCTGCATTTCTAACAAGTTTCCAGGTGATGCTGAAGCTGCTAGTCTGGGGACCATGCTTTGAGAACCACCGCTCTAAGGCAAAAAAGAAAGAAAAGCTTAACTGAAGTGAAGACTGATTTTTATGTGGACAATTTATAACTGATAGCAGAGTTTGAAATCAATGGTAGAGGTATTTTAGATAATCATTTTAGATGAGAAATAATATCAGTTTCATTAAAATATTCATTAATTTATTTGGGCCCAAATAGATCCAAGGGAAAAAAAGAGTTCTATACAGGATTAAGAATACCAAGGGTTGAATTTGTTTAATAAAAATACAAAATATTCCTAGAAAGATGTATATAACATGTAATACATGCATCATTTAATGGCTAGTTTTCCAGTCATCTGTTTTGGGAACAAATAAAGACAGAAAATCTCAATCTCTCATGAGGCAGCCTCCAGTCCTACTACTTACACTAACAGCTCCCACCTGATCCCCTAGCGTTTACATCACACACCTGTCACTCCACATGGTTGCCTTCCAGGTCACGCCTACCAACTTTCCAGATGTTTGTTATTTTATATTTCGCTGCTGGTTTCCCAAGATCCCTTAAGATTATTCGAATTACTGCAACATACAAACTTTAATGATGTGCTCTGAAAAGAAACATTTTGCTCTTAGCACTGTTTCTGAGAGTCCAGTTTCACAATTTGCATTCACAGAGCATTTATTTCCAAAACCATTTGATGAATAAACCATTTTCCTAAAGTTAAGCCTTGATTTCTTGCTGCAATCCAAAAATCCTTGAAGATATATGCATGAAAATCCAGGGGTAAAATTATAAAATTATAAAAGCCCACGACCATGTACTTTAAAATGCTACTTTCGGGGCGCCTGCGTGGCGCAGTCGGTTAAGCGTCCGACTTCAGCCAGGTCACGATCTCGCGGTCCGTGAGTTCGAGCCCCGCGTCAGGCTCTGGGCTGATGGCTCGGAGCCTGGAGCCTGTTTCCGATGCTGTGTCTCCCTCTCTCTCTGCCCCTCCCCCGTTCATGCTCTGTCTCTCTCTGTCCCAAAAATAAATAAACGTTGAAAAAAAAAATGCTACTTTCACAAAGCTAAATTAATCAATGTTTCCCATGGAGAGCAAAGGCAAAACAACTCTACCAAGTGAATAGTGGTTGTTGCTGGTTTCCCCCCTTCATGGCATCCACGAGAACCAGAACTCTTAGCAAAGCAAACTATGAAATGAGAAAGAAGGGAAAATAGCAACAGCCTCCATCAAAGTTTCTTAGCTTCAAACAGGACTTCACCAAGAAGTCTTTTCACGTCATACCACCTGCTTCTCCTTTCCCCGGAACATGGACTCTGGATGCTCAAAGCCTCACAGCATAACAACAGCTCACAAAACATTACTTGTATTGGGGCATAATTCAAGATTTTTAGCCCCAGGATCTAATTCAACAAAATAATTTCTACATTAATTTAAGAACTTTCCCCTTTGGTTGTGGAATGAAAGCTCAAGATCATTAGCCAAAAACTATTATCCAACACCCCTAGGCTCCAAAACATCGTGATGGGTGCATGGGAAGATAAGAAAAGGAAGTTGGAGTCTGTGACCTGAGTCAGTTTATTTTTGTAATGGACTCACGAAAGCTTCCCAAAACACTGGCATAAGCAAAGGAGAACCAATATTGCTACATAAAAAGTATAGTAATAATAGTATTAATCTCAATTAACTAGAATGGGCTGTTGAAGCTAAGGCAGTTTTATATTCTGGGAACATTAAGCAGAACATTTTTCCTTCTTATTGTTCCAATATTGTTGCTAGCACATAGCAGTAGTAGGTTTGGGGGATTGGCTTGCTCAATTCTGTTCCAACCCCCATCTGTGCCTTCCTGGATTACAGAGACTTGAAAGCAATAAGCTCTATTTTCCAGATTCCCTTACAACTAAAAATCGTGGGTGAGATTTAGATTCTACATAACAGATGCACACTCATCCAATACTTGGATTTGGAACCAAGTTATGTAGGAAGAGAGGCCAGGTGTGAGAAATTCATTTTGGGGATGCAGATCGTAGCTGAAGTGGTCTGGTTCCAATGCCAGCAGCTGAGGCTATGGTTTCCTGATGTAGCAGAAGTGGCTTCCCTAACACAGCAGAGGCAGTGGCTCCCAAGCCAGCACTTTAGTGGTAGGAGCCCACTCAAAAAGCACCTTTCAGACTGTGGAAGGAGCAACAGTATCCCTGGAGACCCGGTTTCGTGGTTTGTTTCAAAAGTCAGTCCTGGAAATGCCGCTCATAGTTTGTGTCTTCAGCCCTTTCAATGATATTGCCATGTAATATACCCCTTAACATTCCCTTTCTGCCTAAGCCAACTATAACAGATTCTATCTCTGTAAGTAATCTCCAGTAAATACAGTAGGTGTTCACTTCCTTGCCTTCATAAATGCAATATGATAAATGTACTTGATGAATAGGTGCCTTAAAATTCTTTAAAATCATTGTTAAAAAAAAAAGAGTTTTTGTTCAAATGAAATTAACGAATGCTAAATCACTTTGAACTTCTAGGAGCGACCTAACTTCATATGAACAAGAATCTCCTTTCACACTATCATAGCAAATAAAATATTAGGTCTACAGAGATAAGGAAGCCAAGTGAAGAGAATGCAGAAAGCATAACCTATAATGAAATCAATAAATATGGCTGTGTGTTGCTAGTGGGTTTAATATTTCAATAGCTGCAAAAAAAATATTTCAGGTAGAGACTCCAACAACTGTCCAAGACAAGACAATGATGTCTTGGAATGGGGTGGCAAGAATGGATGGAAAGTAAAGATGGTGAGTGTCATAGTTTGCATTCTCCCAGAAGCAAACATTGAGAGGACAATTTGAATGCAAGTACTGTACTTTTTTAAGAGATAATATCTGTAGAGGAGCAAGCAAGTATAATAGTTTTCTATTGCTGTTGTAACAAATTACCACAAATTTGGTGGCTTAAAACAATACAAAACCATTCTCTTCTATTTCTGGAGATAAGAAGTCCAAAATCAGTTTCACTGGGCTAAAGTCAAGGTACTAGCAAGGCTCATTCCCTCTGGAGGCTCCAGGGAAGAATCCATTTTCATTCATCTTCTAGCCTTCTAGTGTCTGTCAGTATTCCTTGGCCTCTGGCTTCTATTTCTATATTAAAAATGCATCACCCAGGAGCACCTGTGTGGCTCGGAATAAGCGTCTGACTCTTGATTTCGGCTCAGATCACGGTCTTGCAGTTCGTGGGTTTGAGCCCCACGTAGGGCTCTGCGCTGATAGCACAGACCCTGCTTGGGATTTTCTCTCTCCCTCTGTCTATGCTCCTCCCTGCCTCTCTTTCTCTCTCTCTCAAAATAAATAAATTAAAAAAAATTTTTTTAAACCTCATGTGACACTATAAGAAAAGAAAATTACAGGCCAATACCTTTGATGAGCATAGATGCAAAAATCCTCAACAAAATATTAGCAAACCAAACTCAACAGTACATTAAAAGGATCATACATCATAAGTGAGATTTATTCCAATGATGCAAGGATAGTTTATCATATACAAATCAATAAATGTGATACACATTAACAAAATGAAGGGGAAATCATAGGATTGTCTCAATAGATGCAGAAAAAGCATCTGAAAAAATTCAACATCCTTTCTGATTAAAATTTTCAACAAATTAGATAAAGAAGGAATGTACCTCAACATATTAAAGGCCATGTATGACAAGCATACAGCTAATATACTCAATGATGAAAAGCTGAAAGCTTTTCCTCTAAGATCAAGAACAAGACAAAGATACCCACTCTTTTCACATTTATTCAACATAGTACTGGGAAGTCCTAGCCAGAACCATTAGGCAAGAAAAAGAAATAGAAGGCATCCAAATAGGAAAGGAATAAGTAAAATTGTCTGTTTGCAGATGGAATGATCTTAAATATAGAAAACCCCAGAGACTCCACCAAAAAAGCTGTTAGAGCTAATAAACAAATTCAGAAATTTTGCAGGATACAAAATCAACACTCAAAAATAAATTGCATTTCTATACACTAAAGATGAAAAATCGAAAAAGGAATTAAAAAAACAATACACATATAAAACAAGACAAAATCTACTAGGAATTATTTAAATTGATAAGAAAGTTCAGTAAAGTGGTTGCAAACAAGGAATGTATAAAGAAATTAATAGTTTTCCTTCCCCAGAGTAGACAAAAAAATACTCGAAAAACAGATCACACTTACATGAACAACAAAAACATAGAATACCCATCTATTTAATAGGCAGAGTCCCTATGATAAAAATTATAAAACTCTACTAAAACATATAAAGATAAGATTAAATATATAGAATTGTGCCCTACTACTGGCTTTCATAACAGATTGTTATAAAGATACCAATTCTTCTTAAAATAATATATGCACTTAATGCAATTGCAATCAAAATTCTTTCTTTAAAAATATTCATCAGAAATGTGTGTTGTGATTTCATCTTTCACACTGACCATCTTCGTTGATTAGATGACTTAAGTAATAAGTAATGAGTAATGATATTTAAAAAAATTAAGTAATGAGTAAGTAAGATGAAAAAAACTAAAGCTTTGGCCTATGATATCATCAATGGGATTAAGGGAGTATTCTGGGCTTTTGAAACACAAATGTTCAAGAATCAGAAAACATGTCCATGACATTCCATCTTGTCCCAAACAAGGCTACTGTTCTTCACTCGGTATTTCCTCTTCTATTAAACAGAGTCACCTGGTGATTACCTCCAACAACTTTTTTCCCCTTCTAAACTACTTAAAATTTAGTATTTATGAACATCTGAATATTTACTACTTAGCTATTGCTTACAAATATGGTGGATGACCCTAAGGCTCAAAATATCTAAAACAGTCGAGATTCTTCGTATGTTGAAGATCATGAGATGCAAAGAGCAGACAAGGAAAAGATGGAAGATGAGTGCAATCACTGTTTGCAACATCAGTCTGATCATCACAAATCCCTACACTGTTCCTCCAACCCCACTATTATGCACTGCAGAAGAGGCTGTCTAATGCTAGGCTGATTTGGAAGATTCTTTTTTTCTTAATTTTAATTCCAGTATAGTTAACATACACTGTTATATTAGTTTCAGGCATACAATATAGTGATTCAACAATTCTATACACTACTAAGTGTTCATCATGATAAGTGTACCCTTAATACTCTTCACCTATTTCACCCATCCCCTGCCCCCCCACTCACCTTCCTTCTGGTAATCACGAGTTTGTTTCTATAGAAAAGTCTGTGTTTTGGTTTGTTTCTTTTTTCCTTCTTTTTGTTCTGTTTCTTAAATTCTACATATGAGTGAACTCATGTGGTATTTGTCTTTTTCCAATTGACTTACTTCACTTAGAATTATACTCTCTAGGTCCATCCATTTTGTTGCAAATGACAAGATTTCATTCTTTTTTACAGCTGAGGAACATTCCATTGTGTGTGTGTGTGTGTGTGTGTGTGTGTGTGTGTTCATAGTAAAACCTTGGATTGCAAGTAACTTGTTCTGCGAGTGTTCCACAAGATGAGCAAACATTTCTAATAAATTTCAACTTAATAAACAAGTAATGTCTTGCAATATGAGTAGTATGTGACACCGAACATTACATAATTACAACAGAAATGGTTCTTCTCTCTCTCTCACTGCAAGATTGTGGGTGATCATCTCCCATGCTCAGATGCTCAGTCTCAGGCCACGGTGTTTGGCAGAAATCAGTGATTTTTCAGAACATTGGAAGGTGCCCACAACTGGCACTGGTGTATTTTCTGTCCCTTCAAAGCACCCATGGCCAGTCCTTTGCTTTTCCAGACAAGAGTAAGCTTAGGAATGCTCTGCTTCATTCTAGGTCAGGCTGCCTGCAGATACAGACCCTTTCCTCTGCTGCCTTCCTGTCAATTACATTAACTACAGTCTATGACAAGAGTTGATTAATACTGTACTGTAGTCAACATCCATGCGAGCATATACAGTGGCCCCCATGCAGAAAAAGCTTGAAAAGCTTTGAAGAAAAAGGTTGAAAAGAAAGGCGGTAAGAAGATGATGATTACGGTGGAAGCTAAGAAGGAAATTGAGAAGTACAAACGAGGTATGCAAGTGGCCAAAATTGCAAGATTTTATAAGAATTCTATGTCTGCATCTCGACTGCAGAGGAGGAGGATAAAAAGGCAGAGGAAACTTTCACTTCAAATGGGATTAGGGAGATGTGTAAAATGTGGGAAACAGTGCAAAATTTTGTAGAAAAGCACCACCCGAATAAGGTTGTAGCAGTGCCAGCGATGAATCTGTTTAACGACAATGCAATGTCATATTTCCACGAAATCCTCAAAAGGAGGCAAAAGCAAGTGTCAATTGGATAGGTTCCTTGTTAAAGTTACACAAAAAGAAAAAGATTCCATTGATAGATACCAGTGATTCCGTTAGTGATAGTGGAAGTCTTTCTACACAATAACCCTCCTCTCTCTTATCTCCCTCACACCAGCCACAAAGGTTTTCAAAGGTTAGTGCAGATTAATTTGGTTTTTTTCTTTATATTTTGCATTTTCTTAATTATTTTGTATTATATTACAGTATTGTAATCACTTTTATATGAATATTTTTGAGTTGTGGAACAAATCATCTGAGTTTCCATAATTTCTAATTCACTTTGATATACAAGTACTTTGGATTCCAAGCATGTTTCTGGAACAAATTATGCTAGCAAACAAAGGTTTTACTGCACATATATATTTTTTAATGTTTATTTCTTTATTTATTTTGAGACAGAGAGAACAGGGAAGGGGCAGAGAGAGAGAGAGAGAGAGAATTCTAACCAGGTTCTGCGCTGCCAGTGCCGAGCCCAATGTGGGGCTCAAACCCATGAACCATGAGATCATGACCTGAGTTGAAACCAAGAGTTGGACACTTGACCAAATCAGCCACCCAGGCACCCCAAGAGACTATATTTTTGAACAATGTCTCCTTTTCTAAAGTTGCAGTACATCTTAGTCAATTGTGTTTATTTTGAGGAATATATTATGGCCTTGGGGAAGGGCTGACAAAAACTGAGGAGGGCTATTGCATTTCTTGGTTCTGTAGTTAAGTAAATCAGATAACTTTGTTCTCTCCTTTTCCCCCAAGGTGTCTTAGTTTGAAATAAATGTGTTTCATTGTTAGTAAAAAAGAGACTGTAAGTTGGCCTTGGGTTTAACAACATCAAAGCAGGTGATAAATGAAGAACACAAAGCCAGAGAAAAATGCATTAGGAGGCCATTTTGGACTTGACTGATAATAATTGACAAGCCCTTCCCCTAGAGATTGGTTTTGAACATCAGTGAAATATGAAAGGGGATAGGGAGAAAGTTACTTAGCCAAACCTAGAAGGACTTTGCTAAATTTGAAACTGTCACATGTAATCAAATGCCAGTTGACAATTTCTAAAACATCTTTTATGGGCCATTTACCACAAAGGTGTTTATTTTATGTATGTATTTATTTACTTATTTAATGGCCTCATTCAACAATTTATAGCACTGTAGAAGATACGAAAAAGAAGGGGACCAGTCTCAGCTTTCCATAAAGGATTTCCAAATGAACACAAATTCAGGCAGTTCTAAAAGGCACTGTTCCCAATTCTCTCCACTCTTCAACCCTATACAGGAATTACTTGTCCTATATCCATGTTTTTTTCTAATTTCTTCATAAGGGTTTACCAAGTATACTTTTCTGTTTTTGATCATCCAACACCCAAGCCAAAAGGCATTAAGCAAAACAGACTATCAGTCAAGTCAGTTAGAAAGACACAAATCTTGGGGCGCCTGGGTGGCTCAGTCGGTTAAGCGTCCGACTTCGGCTCAGGTCATGATCTCACGGTCCGTGAGTTCGAGCCCCGTGTCGGGCTCTGTGCTGACAGCTCAGAGCCTGGAGCCTGTTTCAGATTCTGTGTCTCCCTCTCTCTCTGCCCCTCCCCTGTTCATGCTCTGTCTCTCTCTGTCTCAAAAATAAATAAACGTTTAAAAAAAAAAAAAAGACACAAATCTTGGTTTAAATATTAACCATGAGATTTAGATATATCCATCCCTCTTCCTCCTTTTACATTATTGACTCCAAGATGCAGACGTCGATGTCTTATAAAATCTTGCAATTTTGGCCATTCGCATACCTCATTTGTACTTTTCGATGATTTCCTTCTTAGCTTCTACTTTAATCATTTCCTTCTTATCACCTTTCTTTTCAACCTTTTTTCTGCATGGGGGCCACTGTATACACTCACATGGATATTGACTACAGTACAGTATTAATCAACTCTTGTCATAGTCTGTAGTTAATGTAACTGGCAATAAGGCAGCAGAGGAAAGGGTCTGTATCTGCAGGCAGCCTGACCTAGAATGAAGCAGAGCATTCCTAAGCTTACTCTTGTCTGGAAAACCAAGGACTGTCCATAGGTGCTTTGAAGGGACAAAAAATGCACTAGTGCCAGTTGTGGGCACCTTCCAATGTTCTGAAAAATCACTGATTTCTGCCAAACACTATGGCCTCAGACCGAGCATCTGAGTGTGGGAGATGATCACCCACAATCCCCCAGAGAGAGAGAGAGAGAGAGAGAGAGAGAGAAGAACCATTGGCTCAGTTGTGATCATGTGATGTTCGCCGTCACGTACTACTCATATTGCAAGACACTGCTCATTTATCAAGTTGAAATTTATTAGAAATATTTGCTTGTCTTGTGGAACACTTGTAGAACAAGTTACTCGTAATCCAAGGTTTTACTGTATAGTCTTTTGACTAAAAAAAAAAAAAAAACTAGTCATCTTATTATGGACATAGATCAGAATAATGCAAACAATTGCATTTCATCTGAAGATTCATCTCAATGGAACCTGGGATTAATGCTAAAACTGGGGAGTGTTTGAAAAAAGAAATCAGTCCTTCCTTAGGTAGCTAAGTCTCTGAGCTGCTGATTACATATCTGCATTGGATAACACCTTGAACTGGATAAAACCTCATGAATAATGAGGCTTCTCTGTGGCAGCTTTTCTATAAACCACACAACACTTGTTTACTTTTACTAAAGAATGAGATGAATATAAGTTAAAGAGTATAGTAAATAAAGTGTCTGTGAACAGATATTTCTAAGGGATAAATCTTTTTCCCCCCAAATCAGATTGTTTTATGGATTGGGAGAAAAGTAAAATACATGCTGACAGAGCCACCAGAGACAATTTATCTGGATCTCAGGAAGATCTAGCCTTTGATAACCTTTGGCACAATAAACTAATACATAAAATTAAGGAATTTCAAAATCACTGATAACATCCATACATAAAAATTATCCTGGCTGGAGTTTGAGGTGTGATATTTTAAAGGCAATAGTATCAAACTGTCACAGTAACTAAGACAGAAAGGAGTTCCTGGTATTCATTTAGGCAAGATGAACTATCAGGTAAAATTCTATTCTAAACAATAAAGTTCTTTTATTGGAAACACTGATTTGTCACCTGAACCAGCTACATAATTTGTGGAGCTACGTGCAAATGAGAATGTGTGGCCCTTTATTCAAAAATTAAGACTTTTAGGACAGAGATAGCAGAAAGCCCTTCTAAGTATGGGACCCTGTAGGTTGCACCTGGGAGACTGGCTCTTGTTCTCACTACTGAACAACACTATTTCCTTAGAAATGGCTTGGATGGGGCGCCTGGGTGGCGCAGTCGGTTAAGCGTCCGACTTCAGCCAGGTCACGATCTCGCGGTCCGTGAGTTCGAGCCCCGCGTCGGGCTCTGGGCTGATGGCTCAGAGCCTGGAGCCTGTTTCCGGTTCTGTGTCTCCCTCTCTCTCTGCCCCTCCCCCGTTCATGCTCTGTCTCTCTCTGTCCCAAAAATAAATAAACGTTGAAAAAAAAATTTAATAAAAAAAAAAAAAAAAAAAGAAATGGCTTGGAGCCCCAAGGTAGAAAGCCAGCCTTGTGTACCTTCTGAGTTCATGAATCAAAATTCAAAAATGTTTCAGAAGGGCTCTAGTGCATAATAAGATGACCTGGAGAAGCCAGTGTTTTGGTCAAGGATATCTAGGAACCCACTAATAGTGGTTCATCCAAATAGAAATGTATTTATTCCAGGTTCCAAGAATTCTGGAAATAGGTAGCCAAAGACAGTTCAGCAGCTCATAAATGGTGGAAGAAACTAAGTTCCTTCTGTCTGTCCCATCCTTCGCAAGAGGGCTGACACCCCTAAGTATCACAGATGCTCCAAGCAGGAAGGAAGAAGCAGAAGTGCAGCACAGCAGATTCTGTTTATGTCTCATTGGCTAGGATGAAGTCATATGTCCAACATAGCTAGAAGACAGGCTGGAGGTAGGAGCTCTGAGCCTTCCAGCCTCCATAGTTAAAGACCATAAGCTAAGAGAAGCTTAGAACAGATGACGAATAGCTTAGAATACACAGGGTAGAAGAGAAATAGGCTGGAATAACTACTGACATGCACTAATATAAAAAAAGAAAAAGGAACCCCAGCTGTCCATAACTGAGGAAGGAGGCTATGTCAGGAAAAGAGCAACTATGGAAACCTCCTGCCCAGAATGTCCAGATGAACTTGCCAATACATCCCTCTCTGCAACCACCATATATCCCTCCTTGTGTTATGGCTATTTGTGCAGAAGTGCACAGAGGTGGAATGAAGGGATACTGGACTCTGAAACTATCATGGTCCCACTCATAGCTTTTCCACTCACCAGCTGTGTGGTCCTGTCCTATTTACCACTATATTTACACCATCCACTACAATACATATCACCTAAAGCAAGAGCTCAAGGAACAGTCATTGAACAAGTGAGAATGGTACCCTCTCTAAGACTCAGTGCTCCCAACTATAAGTTGGGAGCAGAATCCAGTTCACTATATCAAGATGTTTCAAGCCCAAAACATCTAAACATTGCCTGGCACAGTCTTTAACCCAATATTGCTGCTCCATAAATGTTGGGTTTCTTTCCTTTCTCAAAAACTTGTATTTTCAATGGATAAAAAAATGGCCCTGGAGTATGATCCATTTTATATATTCAGATTAAGCCAGTGATTAGCAATATTTAATTACATTTGAACACTTGTTTTAGAAACATAAGTATGTGAGCCAAAAAGAATCCATTTCAATTTCAACTGAAGATAATTGAAATACATATTTCCATAAAGAGGCCAGGCAAAAAAATCCTTCCTTTGTTCCTTCCCTCTTCATTATTCCAGGAGGTATCAATTCATTGACATAAACCCAGAAATGGTTTTGATGAGTTTCAGAAGAACAGGAATAAAAAGGAGACTATTAAAATAAAGCAAATGCTTACTATTATTTTTAGTTCCAAAACTAGAATGGATAAAACTAAAAACCGCTTACTTCTGCAAAGTGTTAAGGACTGGTCATTCTGAAAACAAATTTATAGTTTCTTTAAGATACACTTAGAAAATAATATCACTGTAATAAGATGAAATCCAATGTGGGCTCCTTTCCCATTAAGACCCAACTACAGCAAACAATTTTTTCCCAATCTGTATTTTTGTACAAACACAGGCACATGAAAAAATAGCTTGGGAACCTGGTTTGCTCTACAATAAAATATAAAAGCTGCTCTTTTCATTTGAAAATCTTTCAATTACCTTTTGCCTCATGCCCTTCTATCTTGCAGATGGTCTTCTTTTTTCTTGATTGTTTTCTATTTCACTGATAGAAGAGGAAACCAACTGTATGATGGCACATCTATACTCTTGTCAATGACACAGCTATTATAATTTTCCAATTGTGGGCTTTAGCTACAGCATGCAAGAATTCTATGGGGTTTTTTTCCCCCTCTCTAAAGTACATTGACAGGAATTGAGCCATAGCAAAACATCTGTGTGTGTGTGTGTGTGTGTGTGTGTGTGTGTCAATGTGTCTATGTGGGTGTGTACAAAACATAGAGGATGCTACAGCTTAACTTAAGTGATGACTGTTTTTAACGAAAATTTATCTTTATTGTTAGTTCTAACTTTTAAAACACATATAAAAATAAAAATTAGAATGTGACATGGGCCACAGATTGATCACCAGCAAAGCTGGGCTTTCAGTTCTCATTTCACTGCTAACTGGGTCTATGGCTATAGTAGCCAGCCTCCAAGATGTCATCCAACGGTCTCTTCCTTCTGGTATTCAGGCCCTTGTATAGTCCTCTCCCACATTAAGTCAGGCTTGGTCTGTGTGACCAACAGAACGTGGCAGAAGTGATATGTATCACTTCCAAGCCTAGATCATAAAAGACAGTGTGGCTTCTCTACTTTGCCCTTTCTTGGATCACTCACTCTGAGGGAACCCAGTTGATTTGAGAACACTCACAGCCCTATGGAGACACCCACATGATAAGGAACAAAGATTTATGACCAAAAGTCACTTCAGGGAACTGGAAAGATCTTCCAACCCCAATCAAGCCTTCTGATGACTGCAGTCTTGGCCGACATCTTGATTGCAACCTCAAGAGAGATTCTGAGCCAGAACCACCACCTAAGTAGTTCCCAAATCCATACCCCACAGAAACTATGGCATAATAAATATTTATTTTCTTTTTTTCAACGTTTTATTTTATTTATTTTTGGGACAGAGAGAAACAGAGCATGAACGGGCGAGGGGCAGAGAGAGAGGGAGACACAGAATGGGAAACAGGCTCCAGGCTCTGAGCCATCAGCCCAGAGCCCGACGCGGGGCTCGAACTCACAGACCGCGAGATCGTGACCTGGCTGAAGTCGGACGCTTAACTGACTGCGCCACCCAGGCGCCCCATAAATATTTATTTTCTTAAGCAACTAAATGTTGAGGTAACACTGCATAGGGATCAATAACTAATACAATGACCCAGTAGGAAGAGTCATTCTATGTTTCCATTTCTCAGGTTATTTTTATTAAGTCAACAAATATTTACTGACATATTTAATATCAGGTATTACTAAGAGGAAAGAGTTAGATAAAATATTCCTTCCAGAAATAATATTTGATTTTCATGGACAATTACTGAATCTGTCAGACTATTCTTTCAATAGAATCTGCGGTTTGCTAGATCAAATGCTCACTTTGAGAAAAAGTCCAAATACTACCTGAAACAAATACTATTAATTGGCTGACCCAACCATCATTCCCTTATTCCTTGTTGCTTTCAAACTTTAACACTGGAAACTCTACTAACTGGCTTTCCCAGCTTCCCTTGCCACTAGTAGTGGCCATGTAATGTAATGCTGACCAATGAGACAGAAACAAAAATTTATTTAAAGGGTTTCCAGGAAAGATTTTGCTTTCTTGATAAAAATAGGCAAATATGGCTAGCACCACTCTTTCCTCCTTCTTTCTGCCTTGAATACTGCCCAATGCCTGGAGCTGTAGTAGCCATCTTGTGGCCATGAGGGAAAGGCCTAGAGAATTAAGAGATATTAGTCGTGACATAGTTGAGCTGCAAAGCCAATGCCAAGAGCTTCCTGCCTCCAGAGAGGCACAACTCTCTATTTAAGTCATAAAAGTTGCACTTTCTCTTACTTATATCCAAGTCTAGTCTTAATCAACATAATACCATAGAAAGTGATTGGTTTCAAAAGAAATAATAAGGAAGAGTTTTCCCCCTAATAGATCTCCTTTGCTTTAAAGTCCATGAGTTGCTGAAATATATTTTTGCTAACATCAGCACCACCGCCAATAAAAAAGCCTCCTGTCCTCCTAAACAATAGGTTAACAGTATATCAATAATACTTAACATCTCTTGAGTGGTCACCATGAAAAAAGCACTGTTGTAAGTGTTCTTGAAGTGTTAATTCACTTAATCTTCACAATAATTCCTTGAGGTCAATACTGTTATGGTCTACATTTTACACATGAGAAAACTAAGGCACAGGGATTGAGGAAACTCACAAATTTTCATAACTAATTAATTAATAAAGATGAAACTTAAACCAAGATCATTTAATTTGCCTTCACCATTTTGCTTCCTTATCTAACATTACCAGATAAAGCAACCAACACAAGAAAAAATGACAACCATGCATCCCCAAATGCACAGGATCTTCCACATTTTGAATTTTTTAAGCTCCTTGAATATTTTCTCTTTCCATAACTTTAAATTGTATGTTTAGCCAGCAGATGGAGAAGAGCCAGGCTGAACAACAGAATAAGATGTGAGACAAGGGAGTTTGGATGGAGGGAAAAATAACACTAACAGCTGTCATCATCATCATCATCATCCTATCTAACATTTATTGAGTTTCTGCCGTATACTATGCACTACACTAGTAGTTACTATGTCATCTTCATATATAAAATATTTAGGGATGTTTCCCCAAGGGTAAGTTAGGCCTGATTCTCACATGACCACCTGAATCAATGGAGACATAAGCATCTACCAATTAACAAAAAACCAAAACCATACTCAGATGAACCTTAGGGAAATGTATACAAAACCCTTTAATAGACAGAAGGAAATTTAAATAGCTATGCTTTATTGAACATTTACTCTGTGCCAGACCTGCAATCAATGCTATACAAACATTCTCACCTTTAGTCTTCAAACAACTCTAAAAAGTAAGTCCTATCATTAGCCTTTTATCTCCTCTGTCCCTGTCTCCCAACCACCTGCTGGGGAGGTGGTCAGGAGAGGGAATGCAAAGGCGGGAAGTGACTAGATAAAATCTTTCATGCGCCAGCCCCATCCTCTATGTTTCATGCATATAGAATGATTGAACTCTTGGGTCAGAGACAAAGGACAAAAGACAGCAATAGCAGCAGTCGCAATAACATCACTTTCACTGGTTCCCCAAGCCTCAATTCCCACACAGTAATGCAGTGAAAGCCCAGTAATGCCTGAATATGCAGTGAGGAACTCCAAGCCTTGGAAGCGCCAGTCTTTGATAAGGAGACTGATACCAAACCTGACCTGGAGAGAGACATTCTGATTACTATCCTGGAAAGCAGACAAATCTGCCCTCTGCTTTGGAGGGAGATGCTATGTCTATCTTCTTAAGGCCTTTCATTCTACAAACAGCCTTGAAAACATAGTCTGGAATGCAAATCTGATGATGTCTTTGTTCAGGAGATGTGCAGAAATGCAAGACATTCATGGAGAATTCTTTCCCAACAAATGATCCAAAAAGGTTTCACAGGACCATTCCAGCTTTCCTAAGTAAGCATAAATGCAGGAACTGAAACTAGAATTGTACATACTTTTAAACTTATATTTACTTAATCATTTGGAAAGCAATCATAAAATGCCCATAGACTATAATGTCAAAAATGATTTACCTATTTTAAAGAAAATACAGTGCAGAAGAATAGAAGTATTGAGTGCCCTTCAGGATCTGACACACGGATACATTTTTTTCACAGAACTTACTCATACCCCCCACAATCTATATTTAGTCACAGACATCCTATCACTGTGCTCTGGAACATTCAGTTATTAAACTAATCAAGTGTGCTTGATGAAAAGAATAAATTTATTAATGATATTGATGATGAAGTTTATGAATAAATAAATTAAATGTGTGAATACTTTATGAATAACTACTAAGAGCTGATGAAAGAGCATCATAAACAAGGTACAAACCGGTTTAATTCAATCATCAACCTGTTAGATTAATACCTAAATAACACTGTTAGGTTCCTCTTTACATATGAGAAAAACAGGACTTCCATAGATCAAGTAAACCTCCCAAAATCACACAGCAAATTTATAGCAAAAACCACATCATGTCACTCCAAATGTAACCCCAAAATGAATGGGATTCTTCTGATCACCTTGAGACATTAAAATATTTTTGGAAACCAGGGACTTTCAGAGTTCACAAAAAGAAACTTGGATTTGGAAATCTGAGCCCATTAAATGATAACACTATATATTGTTTCTAAAATAACCACCTTTGGGGGTGCCCAGGTGGCTCAGTCAGTTAAGCGTCTGACTTTGGCTCAGGTCATGATATCACGATTCACGTGCTCGAGCCCCACTTAGGGTTCTGTGTTGACAGCTTGGAGCCTGGAGCCTGCTTCAGATTCTGTGTCTCTCTCTCCGCCCCTGCCCCGCTCATGCTGTCTCTCTCTCTCTCTCTCAAAAATAAATAAACCATAAAAAAAAAATTAATAAATAAATAAGCAAAATAACACTCTGTGTTATTAGCACAGAGCCTGCTTAAGATTCTCTCTCTGCCTCTCCCCTGCTCACGTGCATGCACACATGCTCTCTCTCTCAAAATAAATATTTTTTAAAAATAAAAAATGAAATAAAATAACCACTCTCTAGCCAAGAACTTGAGACCTAAAAATGCCTCTTCCCAAATGGAATGGGAAAAAATAAGCCATGACATTTGTAAAAGCTACTTAATGATGAATTATCCTCTGGGTTATCATAAAACTATTTTGGTGGTTCCCTGATTGCTGTGAGATTAATAATTTAGAAATGATATCTGCAGCCCTCAGTCATTTATTTAGTGCCAGTGATATCTCAGCAAAAGAACCCACAACAATTATTTTAAGGCACCTCACATATTTATGAGGAAAAAAAGAACAGAATTATTTATTAATTAACAGGAATCTCCACCATTTGAATTTTTAACCTACTTTAAACTTAGAGAAAAACTAGAAAATATATCATAATTATGTGTGCATCATAAATACCACAATACAAGAGCCCCATAGCTTGATACAAAGTATCTCCCTAACAATGTATACAAATTGCAATGTGAGAAAGTCAAACAATAGGATTACATAAGAATGAAAGGAAGCAGAATCTGCCACCCCAAAATATAGCTCTTTGGAATAAAGATTATTTTGACCTGGTTATTAAACACACACACACACACACACACACACACACACACACACACACACACAGAAGCTCTGAAAACCAAGTAGAAGTTACTCTTCTGTAAAAGAAAAAAAATCTCCATTTGTAAAGGTATCTCCCTCTATGTACCAGGAAGAAGAGCATAACTAAATCTCTAGAAACTCTAGTCAATGGGAAAGGCATGAACCTAAATCTGCATAACAACCATACCCTTGTTTACTGTGCTTTGCCTAAAAACCCGGCTTTCCCCCTGCCCAACAGTTTTTGTCTTTAGCTGGAGATGGAGCTATTTCAGGGAATTACTCAGTCTTCCTGGGTCTCTCCCACGTATACAGAAGGTATACGTTTTATTAAACTTCTGTTTGCTTTTCTCCTGTTAACCTGTCTTTTGGTACAGGGGGATCTCAGCCAAGAACCCAGAAGGGTAGAGGGAAAATTGTATTTCTTTCTCTACAAAAGGATGTAATTCCTAAAGATATTAAAAAACATTTTTAAAAAACTCAAAATACATTGATCATTTTGATGCTCTTCAACAATATATTTTCAGCATTTTGGAGATATTTATTATTTTTATTTATTTTCTTCATAATTAACACAGTCTACCCATATGAGTCTGATAAGCATCCAAATAAAGTTAAAGATTATCAGCTTCCAGCATGCTTAAGAATCTATATTGAGTTTGATGGAGTGCCTGGGAGGCTCAGTTGGTTAGGTGTCCGACTTTGGCTCAGGTCATGATCTCCTGGTTCATGGGTTCAAGCCCCACATCGGGCTCTGTGCTGACAGCTCAGACCTAGAGCCTGCTTTGGATTCTGTGTCTCTCTGCTTTGGATTCCCTCTCTCTCTGCTCCACCCCGACTCATTCTCTCTCTCTCTCTCTCTCTCTCTCTCTCTCTCTGTCTCTCTCAAAAAAAAAAAAAAAAAGGATCTATATTGAGTTTGAGACCTAGACTTCACTTCTCTCACATGGACATTTTTATAAAATAATAGCGACAAAATGTCATAAAACATGCAAATAATGACATAAGCACTGCTGTGCAAAGATAAAGATGTTTCCAAACTTAACTGTTGAATAACAGGTAGTGCCAATATGTGATGGTTTAAAATATTCATTCATCACTTGATGTATGAAATTTTCAATTTGGCTTTTAAAGGGCAGTTTAAGGATTTCCTAATGAATATTAATGTGTGGGATACATAAAACTCCAATGTCAAAGGTCAGCACATCCCAACTGTAAAATAATACTGAACTTCCCAGGTGTGATGGTAGTGTTGAGGAGGAAAAATTTTTATCTACTCTTCAAGATTCTTCTAGCTGGTCTAAGAATTAAATTGTCATGAAATAGATTAACAGGAGAGAAACAAATATAATTCATACATATAGGAGCTCATAGAAATACAAATCTCAGAGAAATACCAAAGCAGACAACTTTTATACATTTTAGACAAAGAAACAATAAATGTATGAGGAATTGACAAGACAATGAAGTTTCGGCTTCAGGTAGTAAATTAGTGAAGAAGTAACAAGGTTTGTTTATATAGCCTTCTTGATTCTGAATTTTTTATTTCTGGTGATAAGGATGTCTCTTTACCTCCTGACACAGGGAGGGTACCTTTCACATTGGAGATTTATTTCCTGCTTCCAGGGAGACAAAGGAGGGTCAGAGTGTCCTTATTGCACTGGCTGTTTCTTAAGTAACTTGAATTCCAAATGATCAATATTCCCAAGTGGCATATCTCGGGGTGGCCTGCCCTGAACCCCATCAGCTGCACTGTCTGAGTCCTTCAAAATAGGACAGAGTCAGAAAGGAAGCAGGTGGGAGTGGGACATAACTGGCCCCAACATCCATCCCTACCTCAAAGAGAACAGGTCCAGGCCACAATTTTTCTGCAGGAAAATCATTTTCTGAGGCACTTAGGGTTGTATATATTAGAAATTCAGCTAAGGCTGTACCCATCAACCCTCCCCCGAGATTATAATCTGAGTCAAATATTGTGACAAGCCTCAGTTAGTCCATGAACATAACCAGGGTGAGTAGCATCACCTTAACTATTGTAGGTTTCTTTCTTTTAAGGATGACCTAATAGGGGCAAGAAAAACTTTAACATGGAAGGTCAATAAAAACATTCTGCAATATTAAAAATTGATCATATAGCAGTTATTTTTCAAATGATCATGTTCCAGGTACTCTGCTTGGCACTTTACATACTTATCTAATTTAATTTTCAGAGTTTCCTTGTAAAATAAAAATTATTGTTCCCATTCTGGAAATGAGGAAACTGAAGTTTGGGAAAGATAGCTGAATCTCCTAGAGTCATGTGGCTAGTTGGTTACAAGGCTGAGATTCAAATAAAAATTGAAAATCTCTGCTCCTAATCCCAGCATCAGACCATCTTCCACAGGGAATCCTGGATCTGTGCTTCTCAACACTCCTCATTGCTACCAACCACCCCCCCCCAATACCTGCAAATCACCTGGTGGTACTGTTAAAATACAGACTCTGATTCAGTAAGTCTGGGGTGCTGTAAGAGAGATGGGAGTCTGGAAATCTATATTTCTAACAAGCTCCCTGGTGATACTGATGTTGCTGGTGCTCAGACCACAGTCTGAGTGTCAAAGATCTAGGAAACATGATTTTAGCTCAGGTCATGATCCCAGCATTGTAAGATCAAGCCCCACATCAGGCTCCACACTGAGCACAGAGCCTGCTTGGGATTCATTCTCCCTCTCTCTCTCTCTCTCCCTCTGCCCCTCTCCCCTGCTTGTGCTCTCTCTCTCTAAAATACAATTTTAAAACAACTAAAAACATTTTAAAATTATTTTAGTATAGTATAGAGAGAAATTGGGAGAAGAAATAGATCCAAAGGCAATGAACAGAAAGCAGAGCAACTGTGAGACAAGACAGTAGAGGGACAAAGAGCTACTTGAATGAAGGGGAGGGAGGTAGTCTAGAACTGGGTTTTATTTGTGGGATGATTTTTAGTGGGGGGTGGGAGTGGGGATTCCTACACAGGAAATTACCCTGCTGTGTTTTGTCATCATTTTTCTCAGAGAAATGTGCGTTATCACAATAGGCTTTTGCGAACAGTTGCACAGGGACTAGAGAAAACCAACCCAAACCTGGTCTCAAAGATATTATCATCCTCAAAAGGCTCTGAGAACAAGAAAAAAGCCTTGTTTTTATTTCCTGCCAGTGGTGTTAAAATCTATCCAGGGATGGGATGATATAAACTCCCCCAAATAAAGCATAATGGCTTAACTTCCCCATACTCCCTTAAAATGACAAATTATTGTTCACAATGCAATCTCTTGAATTGGCTAAATGGTCTTTCCAATAAACACTCTGAGAGATGGGTCTCCCAGGTGCTTATAAATTCCTCTAGCCCCTTAATGAATGTATCAGTGTCACTTCATGACAACTGGATGGAAAATGAAAAACATGACGTGTGGCAGACTCTGTTGGGGTGGGTTCAATACATATCTACTTTGTAATTCCAGCTTCACAATGACCTTGTGCAATAGCAAGTGAGACCTAAAGACAACAAAGAGAATTGTACCTTTAACAATCCAATCTCTATCCCCACTTCTCCCTTAGCAACAGAATTCTGCTTTTTCTGGAAGAGGCAATATGCCCAGCCAATAACTATATTCCCCAGCCTCTCTTGCACAGGGATAACCAGCTGACGCAGGTCAGGCCAGTGAGGTGTAGGTCGAACTTCTACAGGGCTTCTTAGAGAGCTCCTACACCAGAGTAGACTCAGATAGGGCACACTCCATCCTGTGTCCTCTGCACTGTCATTCTTCCTGCCTGCAAGGTGGGCACAGGGGTGGAGGAGAAGTGACTGATGATGGCCTGAGCAGCAATCACATACTGAGGATGGCTGAAGAAAGAGATAGAGCCTGATAGGGCTCTCATTATGGAGCCACCAGCCCTAGATTGTTTAACTCTGGATTCTTTGTTATGTGAAAAATATTAAATAATTGTTTAAGCCACTAATTTAGACACTTTCTATAACTGATATAGTATAAGTTGGTTGGTTACTGATTGCAAGCAATGATTGCAGCTAGTTTGATTGGTTATTTTCAGTTTTAGTGGCCTACCAACCCAACCCAGTGTCAGTGTCCATCATTACTGCTTAATGGACCACAGAACCTAAAAGAATAAAGCACCTAAACTACAAAAAATGTTATACTGAGTGTGACCTGTGATTTTTCTCATGCAGGCTGTAACAAACTGTATTCACTAATACTTATCTCAAGAGCCTAAGGACAATAATAAACAGGTATTGAGTACCTACTGTTGACCAGGCACTGTTTTCAATGTATTGTCATATATTATGCTTTTAATCCTTAGATGGACTCCACAAGTTAGGCCTCAGGGACCACCAAGAGTCACCTGACTGCACTTTGAGAACTGCTGTCCTAGGATAGTGTCGTTCACATATCTGACAATTGGTACTGGCTGACAGCTGGGCCTTATTCTATATACATGGCCTCTCATCAACAAGGAAGCTATCCTGGCCATGGTGATCTTAGGGCAACAAGAGAATAAAAGAGGAAGCTGTAAAGGGTCTTGATGCTTTAGTCAGAAATCCCACAAGGATGCTTCCACTACTTTCTTTAGATCAAAACAAGTCACAGGGCCACCCCAGATTCAAAGGGAGAGGACACAGACTCCATCTCTTATTAGGAGAAGTGCAAAGATATGGCCTTTTTTGCAATCTCTTTCAAACAGCTAACCCCTTCCAGAATTGGGTGGTGGTGGTAAGACAAGTATTGGCTGTTGCTAACCACCTAGTAGTACATGGTCCATTATCAGCCTGAGAAATACACAGATGAATTGGGTCACCAGTTACAGGTGCTGGTGGAAACACAATACAGTTTAAATTAAGACCATGTGAAACACTTCTAAAATACAGACTGAACAGTAACCGTTCCATAGAGTATGTGGAGAATAGTCTGAATGTTCTTTTTATAGTGTTCTTGTCATTTATGGCATGGGGCAAATTTCAACCATTTATTGTATTATTTGGAAAAGCTATTTTTTTTACTTTACTTTTTAGTTTAAAGCAATAACCTCTTTTGTAGCAGTGAGCTCATAAAAAGTGCATGTTTAATGAAAAATTAAGTACTTAATTCCCTTTTCTCAAGAGAGGTATTGATGAATGTATAACTTGCACAGAATATTTACCTTTCACCATCTACAATAAGCGTCCTTATGATATCATTTTCCACCTGAAAACCAGAAGACCAAACCTACTAGAGAAGCACACACATCTGCTTCAAAATTTGTCATTTTTAAAAGTCTGCAAATGAAGATAGCAATTTAACACAAGCAGTTGCCAAAGGTATGAAGACCTAGCACTCTATGCAACAAGGCTATTCATTTTGACCAAAAGACTATTCTTTGCTCATTTTCAATTCCAAATGTTTGAGGCACATCACATTACAACTAATGTGTCAGGTCAATTAGCAGAAAAGAACTTCACAGTTAAATGATATCAGATTTATACCAACAATTTCAGATGTTTCAAATGGAAAATCAGTGAATACCAATGATGACTTCATTTTTCCATTTATATCATGAAATTAAAGTAAAGCTTGGGCATTCATTCTGCTCAAAGGTGAAACATCCGATGTTGTGAATGCTCTTACAAATTTGGTTGTAATATTCAACATGGAAAATAAAATTATTTGTTTTTATGTGAAATATATGTACTCTTTATTTCATGAAGGACGGTGACGTGGGGCAAACAATGGCATCATTTCAGAAAGAAACCTATGGAGAAAATATTCTTAAAATTGGCTTGATGCATACATTATTCATGATTTTGCTCAAACCAGCAGGAGTATCCCACCAATCAAAACAGAAGCTGTACCTGTCAAAATTTCAAATGTTTCTATATATACAGAGTACCTGAACGAAAAATTTGCATGACAAAGACAATGATGTGTGGGGAAATAGGTTCAAGGATTCCTTATACTTACATAAAAAGGTTAGACATTAGGTAGAAAAAAGCTTAAGGCAGAAAGCCACCACCACGGGTGAAAGTGCCCAAGGTTAGCTAGCGAGATATTGTAATAGGATCATGAGTAAATTGTTATATCACCTGCAGGAAATTACTTTCCATCTGGCACCAATATACTATTGTGCTTTGATCACAAACTCCACTTCCCCTCCCGCCCAGACCTTTTGCTTCTTACACATACAAGTTTATGATTACTATCTGATTGTTTTCATGTTCACCACGTGTGTAACATCTTGTTTTTCTTCATGATCACCACGTGTGTAAGATCTTGAGTGCTCAATAAATACGGAGATGAGGGGCGCCTGGGTGGCGCAGTCGGTTAAGCGTCCGACTTCAGCCAGGTCGCGATCTCGCGGTCCGTGAGTTCGAGCCCCACATCGGGCTCTGGGCTGATGGCTCAGAGCCTGGAGCCTGCTTCGGATTCTGTGTCTCCCTCTCTCTCTGCCCCTCCCCCGTTCATGCTCTGTCTCTCTCTGTCTCAAAAATAAATAAACATTAAGAAAAAATCTTTTTTTTTTTCAACGTTTTATTTATTTTTTTGGGGACAGAGACAGAGCATGAACGGGGGAGGGGCAGAGAGAGAGGGAGACACAGAATCCGAAGCAGGCTCCAGGCTCTGAGCCATCAGCCCAGAGCCTGATGTGGGGCTCGAACTCACGGACCGCGAGATCGCGACCTGGCTGAAGTCGGACGCTTAACCGACTGCGCCACCCAGACGCCCCCCCAAAAAAAAAAATCTTAATAAATACGGAGATGAAACCCCTTTTAGGGGCTCTTGTCTCCTCCTGGACATTAGCCTCTCTTGTATTCAATTCTGTGTCTGTTCTCTTGCTGGATAAGAGAGAACTCCAGACTCCTAGTCTGCAACAATGATGAATGCAAAAAATAATAATTACCATAGCAAACACACTTGCTACCCTTATCCATCAGATTTGATAAATGTTTGAGCTTTTGAGTCTTCCAATGTATAGGATTTTTGTGAGTGGTGCAAAGAGTTCTCAAAATCTTGGTTACATTTTTCCAAAATCTATTGAATATCTTTAATGAAAGTATTCAACTAATGGAGAACCAAAATATTTAAGCTTTTAAAAAATTGTAGTGATTGAAATAAAGCCTACAGACAGAAATCATTAGAACATATCCATACAATCTTAACTAACAGTGGAGTTAAAACTTAAAAAAAAATATCCCTACAAATGCACGAGAAAAACTAAATAAAATAAATGATGAGACCTCAGTTTATGTAAACTATTTAACTTTGAGATTCTGCTATTGTGTTTTGAGATATCTTTTTGTGGGAAGACCCTTTGAATGGCACTCCTATTATTAATTGGAAAAACTCATGTATTCTTCATTAAATGAATTCAAACTGATAAAGCTTACAATTTTGCAGCATCTAAATTTGGTGACATTCAAAAGAATCATTAAAAAGAGACCATTTTTAGATAAGTTTTGTCTTATAAAATATTTGTTAAAGATACCTGGAGGCAAAATGATAGTACATGTAACAAATTACTTGGGCTAAAATACTGACACATTTCAATATCCATGAACAGAGATGAGACTACCCTCCATTCAAGAAAACCTGCAAGACACAAAATTGTTACACAGAAATCTGCTGCATTTCTATACACTAATAAAGAAGTAGCAGGGTTGCCTGGGTGGCTCAGTTGGTTAAGTGTCCGACTTTGGCTCAGGTCATGATCTCACAGCTCATAAGCCCTGCATCAGGCTCTGTGCTGACAGCTCAGAGCCTGAAGCCTATTTCAGATTCTGTGTCTCCATCTCTCTCTACCCCTCCCCTACTCATGCTGTCTCTCTCTCTCTCTCTCTCTCTCAAAAATAAACATTAAAAAAAAGTTGTTTTAAGTAGCAGAAAGAGAAATTAAGAAAACAATCTCATTTACAATTGCAACAAAAAGAACAAAATACCCAGGAATAAACTTAACCAAGGAGGTGAAAGACATATACCCTGAAACCCATAAAACATTGATGAAAGAAACTGAAGATGACACGAACAAATGGAAAGACAGTCCGTGCTCATGAATCTAAAGAATACTGTCAAAATTTCCATACTATCCAAAGCAATTTACAGATCTCATTTAATCCTAAACAAAATACCAATAGCACTTTTAACAGAACTAGAACAAGTAATACTATGGAACCACAAAAGACTCCGAATAGCCAAAGCAATCTTGAGAAAGAAGAACAAAACTGGAGGTACCACAATCCCAGATTTCAAGATGTAGTACAAAGTTACAGTTTCAAACTGGTATGGCACTGGCAAAAAAAAAAAAAACCAGCTAGATCAATAGAACAGAATAGAAAACCCAGAAATAAAGCCATACTTCTATAGCCAATTATTCAATGACAAAGGAGGCAAGAATATACAACGGGGAAAAAACAGTCCCTTCAATAAATGGTGCTGGGAAAACTGGACAGCTACATGCAAAAGAATGAAACTGGACCACTTTCGTACACCATACACAAAAATAAATTCAAAATGGATTAAAACCTAAATGTGAGACCTGAAACCATAAAAATCCTAGAAGAAATCATGGGCAATAATCTTTCTGATGTTGGCCTTAGCAACATTTTTCTAGATATGTATCCTAACATAAAGGAAACAAAAGCAAAAGTAAACTATTGGGACTATACCAAAATTAAAAGCTTTTGCACAAAGAAAACCATCAATAAAACAAAAGGTCAACCTACTGAATGGTAGAATATATTTGTAAATGATATATCCAATAAAGGGTTAATGTCCAAAATACATAAAAATCTTCTGCAACTCAACACACACACAGGAAAAAATATTCTAATTTTAAAAATGGGCAGAGGGGCACCGGGGTGGCTCGATCAGTTGAGCATCCAAATTTGGCTCAGGTCGTGACCTCACCTTTCATGAGTTTGAGTCCCACGTAGGGCCCTGTGCTGACAGCTCAGAGCCTGGGGCCTGCTTCAGATTCTATGTCTCCTTCTCTCTCTGACCCTCCCAGCTCACACTCCGTCTCTCTCTCAAAAATACATAAACGTTAAAAAAAAAATTTTTTTTTAATGGCCAGAAGACCTGAATAGACATTTTTCCAAAGAAAACATTCAGATGGCCAACAGACACATGACAAGATACTCAACATCACTCATCATTAGGAAAATGCAAATCAACACCACAATGAGATATCACCTCACACCTATCAAATTGCTACTATCAAAAAGAAAATAATAGGGGCATCTGGCTAGCTCACTCAGTAGAGCATGCAACTCTTAATCTCAGGGTCATGAGTTCAAGCCTCACATTGGGCATGGAGCCCACTTTTTTAAAAAGACAATAATAAGTCTTGGCAAGAATGTGGAGAAAAAGGAACTCTTGAGTACTGTTGGTGGGGATGTAAATTGGTATAGCCACTGTGGAAAACAATATGGAGGTCCCTCAGAAACTTAGAAATACCACGTAATCCCATTCCACAACTGGGAATTTACCCAAAGAAAATAAAATCACTAATTTGACGAGATAAATGCACTCCTATGTTTGTTGCACCATTATTTACAATACCCTAGATATGGAAGCAACCAAAGTATCCATCAACAGATAAATGGGTAAACAAGATGTGGTATATTTGTATGCATATATACATAAAAAAGAATGAGATCTTCCCATTTGTAAAAACATGGAAAGACCTAGAAGGTATTATGCTAAGTGAAATAGATCAAACAGAGAAAGACAAATACCATACTATTTCACTCATATGTGGAATCTAAAAGATAAAACAAAAACAGCAGAAACAGACTCATAAACACAGAGAACAAACTGATGGTTTCCAGAGGGGAGGTGGATGGGAGGGATGGGCAAAACAGGTGAAGAGGAATGGGAGGTACAGGCTTCCATTTGTGGAATGCACAAGGCACAAGGAAGAAAGAAACAGCTAGAAAATATAGTCATTGGTATTGTAATAGCATTGTATGGTGATAGATGGTAGCTACATTTGTCATAAGCATAGCATAACATATAGAGATGTTGAATCACTATGTTGTACACCCGAAACTAAGGTAACATTGTGTGTCAACTACACTTCAATTTTTTTAAATGGTTAAAATAGGAGAAGGTTTGTTTTAAGTTTATTTATTTATTTTGAGAGAGACAGAGCATGAACCATGGAGAGGGGCAGAAAGAGAGAGGGAGAGAGAATCCCAAGCAGGCTCTGCACTGTCAGTGTAGAGCCCAATGCAGGGCTCAACCCCACAAACCGAACTGCAAGATCATGACCTGGTCCAAAATCAAGAGTTGGATGGTCAACCCACTGAGCCACCCAGGCACTCCAAAACAAGAGAAGGTCTAAAGCTATCACAACAGGGGCAGAAAAGATTTCACTCAGCACGAAAGGTCTTTTTTACACCTTCGCCTGTGCTTCATTTTAATGATGCTCAATTAAGGTTTCTCACCCCAGAGTACCTTGTACTCAAGACTCCTCTTGTAAAGGTTGCTAAGGATATTTGCACTAGGCTAGCACAGTGCCCCTTTACCAAGTGGTCACACACAGCGTGACCCACTTAACCTTATTTGGATCAAGTCCTGAACCACAAAAGCCAGGGAGAGAAAACCAATAGCTAGCTATTTCCTCTTCTTTCTCTTCCCTCTCCCCATCATCACCACCTTTAGTAAGTTACCACAATAGGTTAAATAAATAAATAGATAAATAATTGTCACTGAATTATAAATGCCAAAGTATTATTCTTCTCCATTAACAGTTTTACAATGAATTTTTTCTTTTTTTTAAGTTTTTTATTTTAATTTCAGTATAGTTAACATACAGTGTTATATCAGTTTCAAGTATACAATATACTGATTCAACAATTACTCAGTGCACATCAAGGTAAGTGCACCTTTGATCCTCATCACCTATTTCACCCATTTCCACTCCTCCACCTCCACTCTGGTAACCATTAGGTTTTTCTTTTTCTTTTTTTTTTAATTTTTATTTATTTTTTAAATTTACATCCAAGTTAGCATATAGTGCAACAATGATTTCAGGGTAGATTCCTTAATGCCCCTTACCCATTTAGCCCATCCCTGCCCATACACCTTCCAGTAACCCTCTGTTTGTTCTCCATATTGAAGTCTCTTATGTTTTTGTCCCCCTCCCTGTTTTTATATTATTTTTGCTTCCCTTCCCTTATGTTCATCTGTTTTGTATCTTCAAGTCCTCATATGAGTGAAGTCATACAATATTTGTCTTTCTCTGACTGAATAATTTCGCTTAGCATAATATCCTCTAGTTCCTTCCACATAGTTGCAAATGGCAAGATTTCATTCTTTTTGATTGCTGAGTAATACTCCATCGTGTGTGTGTGTGTGTGTGTGTGTGTGTGTGTGTGTGTGTGTGTATCTCACATCTTCTTTATCCATTCATCCATCAATGGACATTAGGGCTCTTTCCATACTTTAGCTATTGATAGTGCTGCTATAAACATTGGGATGCATGTATCCCTTCAAAACAGCATGCCCGTATCCCTTGGATAAATACCTAGTAGTGCAATTGCTGGGTCGTAGGGTAGTTCTATTTTTAATTTTTTGAGGAACCTCCACACTGTTTTCCAGAGTGGCTGCACCAGTTTGCATTCCCACCAGCAGTGCAAAAGAGATTCTCTTTCTCTGCATCCTTGCCAACATCAGTTGTTGCCTGAGTTAATGTCAGCCATTCTGACAGGTGTGAGAAGGTATCTCATTGTGGTTTTGATTTGTATTTCCCTGATGATGAGTGATGTTGAGCATCATTTCATGTGTCTGTTGGCCATCCGGATGTCTTTTTGGAGATGTGTCTGATCACGTCTTTAGCCCATTTCTTCACTGGATTATTTGTTTTTTTGGGTGTTGATGTTCTTTATAGATTTTGGAAACTAACCCTTTATCTGATATGCCATTTGCAAATATCTTCTCCCATTCTGTCAGTTGCCTTTTGGTTTTGTTAATTGTTTCCTTCACTGTGCAGAAGCTTTTTATTTTGATGAGGTCCCAGTAGTTCGTTTTTGTTTTTGTTTCCCTTGCCTCCAGAGACATGTTGAGTAAGAAGTTGCTGCGGCTGAGGTCAAAGAGGTTTTTGTCTGCTTTCTCCTCAAGGATTTTGATGGCTTCCTGTCTTACATTTATTTAGGTCTTTCATCCATTTTGAGCTTATTTTTGTGTATGGTGTAAGAAAGTGATCCAGGTTCATTTCTCTGCATGTCGCTGTCCAGTTTTCCCAGCACCACTTGAAGAGACTGTCTTTATTCCATTGGATATTGTTTCCTGCTTTGTGAAAGATGAGTTGGCCATACTTTTGTGGGTCCATTTCTCGGTTCTCTATTCTGTTCTATTGATCTGAGTGTCTGTTCTTGTGTGAGTACCATACTGTCTTTTTTTTTTTTTTTTTTTTTTTTTTAAATTTTTTTTTTTTCAACGTTTATTTATTTTTGGGACAGAGAGAGACAGAGCATGAACGGGGGAGGGGCAGAGAGAGAGGGAGACACAGAATCGGAAACAAGCTCCAGGCTCTGAGCCATCAGCCCAGAGCCCGACGCGGGGCTTGAACTCCCGGACCGCGAGATCGTGACCTGGCTGAAGTCGGACGCTTAACCGACTGCGCCACCCAGGCGCCCCCCATACTGTCTTGATGATTACAGCTTTGTAATACAGCTTGAAGTCCGAACCATTAGTTTTTTTCTAAGTTAAGAATCTGTTTCTTGGTTTGTCTCTTTTTCCCCCTGTGCTCATAGGTTTTGTTTCTTAAATTCCACATACAAGTGAAATCATACAGTATTTGCCTTTCTCTGACTGACTTATTTCGTTTAGCATTATACTCTCTAGCTCCACCCATGTTGTTGCAAATGGCAAGGTTTCATTTTTTATGCCTGAATAATACTCCATCACACACACACACACACACACACACACACACACACACACACACCCCACTTCTTTATCCGTTCATCTATCAATGGACACTTCAGCTGCTTCCATAATTTGGCTATGGTAAATAATGCTGCCATAAACATATGGGTGCGTGTATCCCTTTGAATTAGGTTTTTGTAATTTTGGGGTGAATGCCCAGTAGTGCAGTAGAGTAGTTCTATTTTTAACTTTTTGAGGAAACTCCATACTGTTTTCCACAGTGGCTGCATCAGTTTGCATTCCCACCAACAGTGAGTGCACCAGGGTTTCTTGTGTTTTTCTTTTTTTTTTCTTTTAGCCATTCTGACAGGTGTCAAGTGATATGTCATTGTGGTTTTGATGTGCATTTCCCTGATGATGAGTGATGTTGAGTGATGTGTCTGTTGGCCATATGGATGTCTTCCTTGGAGATTCTGCACACCTTTTTAATTGGATTATGTGTTTTTTTGGATGCTGAGCTCTATAAGTTCTCTATATATTTTAGATACCGACCACTTATCGGATATATCATTTGCAAATACTTTTTCCTATTCAGTAGGTTGCCTTTTAGTTTTGTTGATTGTCTCCTGTGCTGTATAGAAGCATTTTATTTTGATGTAATCCCAGTAGTTGATTTTTCTTTTATTTCCCTTGCCTCAGGAGACATATCTAAAAAAAAATGTTGCTATAACCAATGCCAGAGAAATTGTTGCCTGTGCTCTCTTCTATGAATTTTATGGTTTCAGGTCTCACACTTAGGTCTTTAAATCATTTTTAGTTTATTTTTGTGTATAGTGTACAAAAATGGTCCAGTATCATTCTTTTGCATGTAGCTGTCCCATTTCCCCAACACCATTTGTTGAAGAGACTGTCTTTTTCTCATTGTATATTCTTTCTTTTGTTGAAGATTATTTGACCATATAATTGTGGGCTTATTTCTGGGTTTTCTATTCTGTTCCATTAATCTATGTGTCTATTTTTATGCCAGTACCATACTATTTTGATTACTATAGCTTTGTAATATAACTTGAAGACTGGAATTGTGATACCACTAGTTTTATTCTTCTTTTTCAAGATTGCTTGGCTATTCAGGGTCTTTTGTGGTTCCATACAAATTTTAGGATTGTTCTAGTTTTGTGAAAAATGCTGTTGGTATTTTGACAAGGATTGCATTAAATGTGTAGATTGCTTTGGGTAGTATAGACATTTTAACAATATTTGTTCTTCCAACTCATAAGCATGGAATGTCTTTCCATTTCTTTGAATCATCTTGAATTTCTTTCATCAGTGTTTTATAGTTTGAGAGTATAGGTCTTTCACCTCTCTGCTTAAGTTTATTCCTAGATATTTTACTGGTATGGGTGCAATTGTAAATGGGACTGTTTTCTTAATTTCACTTTGTGCTGCTTCATTATTAGTGTATAGGAATGCAACAGATTTCTATACACTGATTTTGTATCCTGTGACTTTACTAAATTGATTTATCAATTCTAATAGGGTTTTTTGTGTGTGTGTGTGTGTGTGTGGAGTCTTTAGGGTTTTCTATATATAATACCATGCCATCTGCAAACAATGAAAGTTTTATTTCTTCTTTACCAATTTAGAAGCCTTTATTTCTTTTTCTTGTCTGATTGCTGTGGTTAGGACTTCCAGTACTATGTTGAATAAAAGTGGTCAGAGTGGACATCCTTGTCTTGTTCCTGGGCTTAGGAGAAAAGTTCTCAGTTTTTCATCATTGAGTATGATGTTAGCTGTGGGTTTTTCATATAAAGCCTTTAATATATTGAGGTATGTTCCTTCTAGACCTACTTTGTTGAGGGGTTTTATCATGAATGGATGTTGTACTTTGTCTAATATTTTTCCTGCATCTATTGAAATGATCATATGGTTTTTATCCTTTCTGTTATTGATGTGATGTATCACATTGATTTGTGAATACTGAGCCACCCTTGCATCCCAGCAATAAATCTCACTTGATTGTGGTGTATGATTTTTTTAATGTATTGTTGGATTTGGTTTGCTAGTATTTTGTTGAGGATTTTTGCATCTACATTCATCAGAAATATTGGCCTGTAGGCTCTTTTTGTGGTGTCTTTATCTGATTTTGGTGTTACGGTGATACTGCCTCAAAGAATGAATTTAGAAGTTTTCCTTCCTCTTCCATTTTTTGGAAAAGTTTGAGAATATGTATTAACTGTTCTTTAAATGTTTGCTAGAATTTGCCCGTGAAGCCATCTGGTCCTGGACTTCCGTTTGTTGGCAGTTTTTTGATGACTGATTCAATTTCATTGTTGGTAATCAGTTTGTTTGATTTTTCTATTTCTTCCTGATTCCGTTTTGGGAGGTTATGTTTCTAGGAATTTGTCCATTTTTTCTAAGTTGTCCAATTTGTTAGCATATAATTTTTCATAATATTTTCTTTAAATTGTTTGTATTTCTGTAGTGTGGTTGCTATTTCTTCTCTTTCATTTGTTATTTTATTTGGGTCTTTCTCTCTTTTTGTTTTTTGTGTTTTGCTTTTTGATGAGTCTGACTAGTCATTTATCAATTTTGTTGATCTTCTCAAAGAATCAGCTCCTGGTTTCATTGATCTGTTCTATTATTTTTTTGTTTCTATATCATTTATTTCTGCTCTAATCTTTATTATTTCCTTCCTTCGGCTGGCTTTAGGCTTTTTGTTTTTCTAGCTTCTTTAGGTTTAAGTTTAGGTTGTTTCTTTGATATTTTCCTTGCTTCTTAAGGTAGGCCTATATTGCTATAAACTTCCTTCATAGAATCACTTTTGTTGCATCCCAAAGATCTTGGATTGCTGTGTTTTCATTTTCATTTCTTCCCATGTAATTGTTGGTTTTTGTTTTTTAAAGATCTTATTTTTAAGTAATCTCTACACCCAAAGTGGGGCTCAAACCTACAACCCCAAGATCAAGAGTCGCATGCTCCACCAACTGAGCCAGCCAGGCATCCATTTTCGTGTAATTTTTGAACTCAAATTTTTTACATTCATATTGGTTACTATTTTTGTCAATTCCTATTAAGGCCCCACTTCAATTATTTCCCATCATGTAGGCAGCTGCTACATAATATTCTGAAAATGAACTGGCCCAAATAGTTACAATGGGAAAAGTCAAGCATGACTTCATACTTTTGTTGTTTCTATTTTTATAACTGTAATGATTATTTATGTGTTTCTGTTGCTTCTGTTCTAGAATGTTTCCATTCTCTATCCTATACATTAGTTATGATAATGCTAGATGCCCTGAAACTCAGTGGTTTAAACAATCAAAGCCAATTTCTCTCTCAAATAAAGCCCAGTCACCTAGAGCTTGGGGATGTGGGTTGGGTCTCTGCTCCACAGAGTATCCCAGGGACTTGGACTGACAAATACTTTGCCACCTTAGAGTAAAAGATCATGTGGGAAATCATAATGAGTCAAGCTTGAAAGTGACCCACACAGTTTCCACCTACTTTCCAATGGCCAGGGCTCAGTCACACATAACCATACCTACCTTCAAGAGAAGCTGGAAAATGTAGTCCAGCTCTGTGTCTAGGAGGAAAGAAAACAAGTATGGTGAACAATCCACTAGTCTCTGCCACAAAATAAACATAGTTGCTGTAGTCATTAGAACCTCAAAAGAGGCTGAATGAAAGCTTTTTGAGGAATAAATCTTAAAGTATAATTTTGAGGAATAAATCTTCAAGTATAAGCTCACTACCAAATGCACATTGTAAGTGCTTGTTAAATGCTACAAATTGCCATCAATTACTATGGGAAATGGTAATTCATTTTAAGTAGTAACATAACTTGTTTAAGGGCTGAAGGAGTTTGTCTCTGAAGAGAATGTGTGCTTCAAATCGATTCTCCTTTATGTTACTACTTTTGCATATCTGACTGCCCACACACCTCTACTGCCCATTTGAAAACAATTTGGAAAACTTACAGTTCTATGCCCCAGCCTTGCTGAATTTCTGGAACAAATTTTACACATAATTACATAGCCGAAAGCTGGTGCTCTTTCAAACTGCTTGTCTACAACTTCATAGCAAAAGGAGCTTTCCAACATAAATTTGAAACTGCTTGCTACTGCAACAATAATTTCACAAAACTTATTTGTATTTTGCAAATGCCTTGCAATTACTGCAATCATAGCTATTCCTTCACCATCTTTGACAAAATTTCCATTCTCATTTTATAAGTGAGGCTGCAAACGGAGCTCAAAGGCTCTCACTATTTTGCAGTCCTGAATGAGGCTCCCTCTATCTATACCTGAAGACATAGATATGAAAATAGATGATATAGATATAGATGTAGAATATACATAGACATACTCATACACACAGAAATATAGATGTAGATGATACAGACAGAGACAAAGACAGATATATGTAGACAGAGATCTGCCTGCATCTGTAGTTTCATCATCTTTCTTTTTAATCCATTTGTGAACCTGTATTAATCTACATCCTAAGTAGTAAAAAAAAAGTTGATAGCATCTGTTTTCATGAATTTCTATCCTAATAAATGAAAACCATATTGGTAGAGCTTCTTCCCAAAATATTGTCTACATAAACACATTTAAATGATGGTAAAGGAAAATCAAACAATCCAAACTGGGTTTTTTTTAACTTTTTAGGAGCACCTGACGGGCTCAGTTGGAGGAGGATCTGGCTGTGAGTTCGAGCCCTGCATTGGGTGTAGAGATTACTTAAATAAATAAAAATTTTTAATTTTAAATTTTTTAATGTTTATTCATTTTTGACAGAGAGAGACACAGTATGAGTGGGGGAGAGGCAGAAAGAGAGGGAGGCATAGAATCCAAAGCAGGCTCCAGGCTCTGAGCTATCAGCACAGAGCCTGAAGTGGGGCTGGAACCCACAAACTGTGAGATCATGACCTGAGCTGAAGTTGGACGCTCAACCGACTGAGCCACCCAGGTGCCCCTAAAAATTTTTAATTTAAATTTAATTAATTTTTTAGCCAAGTTCATTTTACCTGTGTATTAGCTTATTTGTTCCTTCATTGTTTTCATTTCTCTGTTCATTCCATCAGTCAATCATTCCCAAATATGACTGATTTTATCTTCTTAGTTAACTTAAAAAATAGCTACATATGTTGGAGTTCCTCACAGAAGGCACATTTTGAGAAATATGACTAGGGTTCAAGCTCCATGGACACAAAACTACAAGTAGAGAACTCTTGGGACTGTAAGTTGTATTCATGAGTTATATTTGTATGCTGCAGAGATACCCAGTTATTTTTATTATTATTCATTATTTCATTATTTTTAGTTTTACTGAGGTATAATTGACAAATAAAGTTGTAATATATTTAAAGTGATTTGATATACATATACATTGTCAAATGATTACCACGATCAAGTTAATTAACACAGCTATCACCTCACACGGTTACTTTTTCCTCTTTTCTTTTCTTGAGAAAACACTTAAGATCTGCTCTCAGTAGATTTCAAGTATATAATACAGAATTAGTAACGATAGTCACCATGCTGTACATTAGATACTCAGCATTTATTCCTCTTATAATTGAAAGTGTGGGGGCGCCTGGGTGGCGCAGTCGGTTAAGCGTCCGACTTCAGTCAGGTCACGATCTCGCGGTCCGTGAGTTCGAGCCCCGCGTCGGGCTCTGGGCTGATTGCTCAGAGCCTGGAGCCTGTTTCCGATTCTGTGTCTCCCTCTCTCTCTGCCCCTCCCCAATTCATGCTCTGTCTCTCTCTGTCCCAAAAATAAATAAAAACGTTGAAAAAAAAAATTTTTTTAAATAATTGAAAGTGTGTACCCATTGACTCAATTCCCCCATGCCCCAGCCCATGGCAACCACCATTCTATTGTTTCTGAGTTCAACTTTTTTTTTTTTTCTTTCAGATTTCACATCTAAGCAATACCATATAGTATTTGTCTTTCGGTGTCTGATTTGTTTCACTTAGCATAATGTTCTCTAGTTTCATCCATATTGTTGCAAATTGCAGGACTTTCTTCTTTTTCATGGCTGAATAATATACCATTGTGTGTATGTGTGTGGAGGTTTGTGCATATTCCACTCTATATATATTTATATATATACCACAGTTTCTATATCCATTCATCCATCAATGGACACCTAGGTTGTTTCCATAGTTTGACAACGAACATGGGGGTGCAGATATCTCTTTGAAATAGCGATTTCCTTTCCTCTGGATATATACCCAGAAGTGAGATCGTTGGATCCTGGGGCAGTTTTATTCTTAATTTTTTGAGGAGTCTCCATACTGCTTCCCATAGTGGCTACATCAGTTTCCATTCCCACCAACAGAGCATGAGGGTTCTCTTTTCTCCACAGCCACACCAACATTTATCTCTTGTCTTCTTGAATTCATTTATGCATCCATTCCTTACTTACCTATTGAACAGATACGATGTGCTGGGCACTATCTTAGGTGCTGAGAGGATCCTATGATGGACAAGACAGACAAAATCTCTTCTCTCATGGAACTTCCATTCCAGTGGAGAAGACACTCGATAAGCAGATATATAGATGGGTGGATGGATGGATGGATGGATGGATAGACAGAGATAGATGGATATATATGTATATATAATATATATTTATTATATTTCCTATATTTACATATGTTTTGTTATAACAGGTATATATATAACAATTATAAATATTATAGCATTGGCAAAGCGAATTTTGTGACTTCCTGTTTCAAGAACAACCTATGTAAACACTCACATTCTACTTCTGCCCTTGTAACATTTTGTACATGGGGAAAATTCCCAGTTGATGAACAAAAGGGGTGCAGAACTGTAAAAAAAAAAAAAAAAAAGAAGAAGAAGAAGAAGAAGAATTAAGGTTCATTAATAACTGAAATACAAATACAAGTGTTGCATTTTGCCATTGTAAAATATGTATATTATTTTAGAATTGCATCCCTTCTCCTTCCCCTTCCAGAACAAGACTCCAGGGTCCCAAGTTGTTGCTGTTATTTCTTTTCTTCTCGTCATGTGAACACACATTTATAGAATTCTAAAGGCCCTGAAAGATCATCTTCTCTCACATTATTTTATAAATGAGGAGAGTTAGGTTGAGAAAGATGAAGCAGTTTGCCCAAGATTACAGAAGTAGCTGGCGGCAGAGTTGGACTAGATTCCAGTTCTAGTTTGACATCCCCAGGAGAGCACAACAGTGAATAACAATCGACTTTATAATACTAATGAGAAAACACTGGCAGACTCAGCTACATAAAGGGCGACTTTGAGGTTGTAAACAAGAAAACTGAAAAGTCTATTTGCAAGTCCTTTTATTTTCTTTCTTACTTTCCATGCTTCTTTTAAGTTGAAGAAAGAGTTAGATTTTCTTCACAAAGAAAATGACTTTCTGACATAGTCAAGAAACTGAATCTGAGCTGAAAACTAGAAAAGCAAGTCACCTGAGAAAAAGAAGCTAAAATCAGTACATTCCCCCTAAACACAGGCCATCAGGTGTTTTTCTAAACACTGCCCTCATAATGCTTAAAACACTCAACAATTTACAAGTTTAGAGGAAGTAAACAGACTTCTAAGCAACACATGAGAAAACTTTACTGAAGATCAAAAAAGACAAATCAGAAGATCAGAAGATCAGGATATCATTTTTTCAACAACATACCAAGATTGTTTCTAAGAGCAATCCTTGGTGCTTACGAAGGCTGGTAAAATGGGAACACTCATGCGTCACTGGTTAGCAGAAGTAGATATCTGTACAAATCATTCTGGAAGTCACTTTTTCAGAAAAACGTAGCAGGAGCCCTGAAATGTTCATGCCCTTTTACTCAGAAATACACTTCCAGGAATTGGTCCGAAGGAGATAAGCAGAGATCCAACTAAAGGTTTATGTGAAAGGATACTCATTCACAGTGTTATTCATGATGGTAATATATATATACAACAGACTAAACATTCAACAAAAAAAGCCATGAGTAAATAAAGTATGTTGTATCTGTCACAGAGATTTTTCAGTGATTGTTAATGATATGGGACAAAATGTTCACAATATAAAGTTAGACCACAGATTCTCAACTGGGAATTATTCTGCCTACCAACGGACATTCAGCAATGTCTGGAAGACACTTTTGGTTGTCACAGCTTGGACAAGGAGGAGGTGCTACTGGCATCCAGTGGGTACGGGCCAGGAATGTTGTTAGACATTGTATAATACGCAGGCGACCCTCTCCCCCAGCAACAAAGAATTATCCTGCCCAATGTCAGTGAGCCACAGTTGAGAAACTGCGTCAGATGAATAAAACAGGGCACAATACTATGAACGCTGATTGATCTCAAGTTTTAGAAGTATAAACAGGGTATCACTTGATGCTAAAATTATGGGTGATGTTTGTTTTCTTCTTTATATTACTAAATATTCTACTGTGAACATGTGTTATTTATAAAGTAAATTAAAAATTTTCAAAGAATTCTTCAAAAGCTCTCCACAGCCTCTTGCATCAAATCCAACTAATCACCTCCAGCCTCAGGATCACACATAATTTGGCCCTGCCTGACCTACAGAAACCTTATTCTTCCCTACTTCTCACCAAGAACTCTCCACTTTAATCAGACAAATGTCTCCTGTACCCCTGAACACACCTTGCTCATTTGCTCATCTCCTTGATTATCTATGACACAGGATAATTGCCTCCCTCACAGGATTGCGGAGAGGATCAAATGAGATAAAATGTGCAGAAGCATTTTATAACTGTCTAGTCCACAAATTGAAGTTTTCACTCTCTGTTGCCATGTCCACCCTCTCTCCAGCTGAATTAAACTTACCTGTAGTTCAACTATTAATCCGCAAATCTCTTTTTCTATGAAGTCTGTCCTGTCTTCTCCTAGACTGTTTTGGGAAACAGTGAACCCTACAGCTTTGTTGCCCTAATAAGAGAAAGGTTGAAGTTGAAGCATAGGTTCCCAAAGTATGTTTCTTGGGACACTAATTCCATGAGATATTATATCAGTCAAGGTCATGTCAGGAAACAAATGATACATTCAAATTGGGCAACTGGGGGAAATTTTTACAATGGGCTATTCACAAACATAAAGACAGAGTACAGGGAAACCACAGAAGATAGTGCGGGACTCCAGGTCTAGTAACAGCAAGGAGCTGTGACCATCCCTAGGCCCCAAGGAGAAAGAGGATAGAGGGTGGGGTGGTTTACTGAACCCAGAACTAAGAAGAAAAGAATCAGAGGTGCCTGGGTGGCTCAGTCACTTAAGCATCGGACTCGATTTCGGCTCAGGTCGTGATCTCATGGTTCGTGGGTTTGAGCCCTGCATGGGCTCTGTGCCGACAGCGTGGAGCCTCTTTGGGATTCTCTCTCTCTGCCCCTCCCCTGCTCAAGCTCTTTCTCTCTCTCTCTCCAAATAAATGAATAAACATTTTTAAAAATGTTTTAAAGAAGAAGAAGAAAAGAATCAGAGAGAGAAGGTTCCAGAGCTGGGATTTCTGTCCACAGACACAGCCAACTATAAGCGACCCAGCAGAGAGTGACCCAGGGAATCAATACGCTAGCCCCAGTCTCCTTCTTCCCTCTAATCACCTGTGAATAGGCCTCACTGGCCAAACCAACTCAGAAGTTAAAGGGTGTATTAGTCAGGGTTTTCCAGAAAAACAGAACCTATATCGGGGGAGAGGAGAGAAATTAATTTTAAGAAATTAGCTCATGCAATCAGGGTGGTTAAATATTGTAATCTTGAGCTAGAACTTCTTTGGGAAACCTCAGGTTTTGCCTTTAAGGCCTTCAACTGACTGGATGAAAGCAATCATTAAGGAGAATAATCTGCTTTACTTAAAGTGTACTGATTGTAGGTGTTAGCCACAGCTACAAAATATCTTCACAGCAACACCTAGATTTGTGTTTAATTAAATAAGTGGGTAATATGGCACAGCCAAGGTGATGCATAAAACTGACCATGACAGAGGTCAAGAAGGACCTGTTGATGTGGTTCATACAGGTTGGACTCCCTCATGGACACACAGCAGAGCAGAGGAGGGTTTGGGGAGGGTGGACCTGGAGGAGCAAAGAATAGACAGAAGCTATAGTTTCAATAGCTATGTTGTAAGCAAAATTATCCTGCAGTAAAATAAATTTGAGAAACATCGAGTTAAACAAAGTCAAACCAATGATTTTCCTGGTAAAATGAAGAGGGGAGGAATTCTGAACGGGAGAGGTGGGATGTTCAAAGGCTCATGGGTTAGTAGGTGGGTATAAATGTGCACTCCAAGTGGGAAGTGCAAATGGGCTCATGTAGCTGAAGTGGGATGTCCAAGTGGAGTGGGGCAGGCAAGGGAGCCATTAAGTGGAGGCGCTTACAGGCTGAGGACGTTAGAGTATGTAATTAGGAGGTTTAATTTTATTCAAGAGGTAATTTAGAATTATTCTGGGTTTCTTAGAATGGGAGTGGTCTAAACCAAATAAAAGCAGAAAAAGTATCCATGCTGCTATATGTAGGATGCATTAGAATAAAGACCAGAAACTCAGAAGCCAGAAGGAGGCAGATGAGGCACTGTGGATCTAAGGTGGCCACGGATTATGATGGGATCATTGTGGGAGTGAAAAGGAAGCAGGAGAGTCAGGAGAGTTTCCAGGGGAAAAAAATGCTTAGTGGCAGGATGGAAGTAGAAAGTAAAAGAGGGATATAATTCTAAAGTTGGAAAATAATTACAATGCTATTTCACCATAATTAAAGATTGAGAGAAAATGCCAGGCCTACTGTGGGAGTAGAAGGGAGGCCACGAATTCTGTTTCAAGGCATCTTTGAGCTCTCTGAGTAGACACTGAGCAAAGCTCACTCTCCCAAGCTGACAAAATTCACGGACAAGAAGTTATCATTGAAATTAAATGGTGGCAGCCATGTCCAAGACTACTGCAGGGACTCAATCCCTTTATGAATCTTGCGATAGACGAATGTGTGGGGATGGCAATTAGTGGACAACAGGACAATACTGGAATAGTGGTATTATGAGGAAATAGAATCATCATGTTATAAACCTTGGCAGAAGTATAAACAACTTCTGTGCTCCCCAGAGAAATCAAAAGCTTCTCCACAGCACCTGTTTTACTAAATGTAAAAATTGGGTTATGTACATTTTCATATTGAACTTTTTTGTTAAATAAGCTTTTGTAATAGTCGAAAAACAAAAAAAAAAAAAGATCTAGGATACTCACACAGTCCATCCAACTCTAATCAGTAACCAGTTCTTTCATCCACAAAAAAATTAGAAGCTGCTTTATACGAGAGGTTGAAATGACCCATTGTGCCACTGGAGAGCCACTTCTTACAATAATATAATAATTGGGAATGAAATTACAGAAGCTTCTTGAGAAAAAAGCTCAGAAAAGAATAAACTCATAATGAGAAATAATTAGTGTAATTGAAGAAAACTGTGGAAGGATGTGTTAATAGATGCAATAAGACAGTGTCTGTCATTACTACAACTGATGAGGGGCTCCACACTACAGCAGGCAAAGAATCAGGAACCATAGAAGAAATGCAACGTGTATTTTTGCCACAAAGTATTAATCTCCCATCCTGGCAAGTGTGCTTGTCATGGAAATACATAAAGCTGTGGCCTACTCTCCATCACAGCCCCCAGTGAGGACACAGGTAAAGCCTCACTCTCTCCAACCACCCACCCTGCCATGAAGAACAGGGAACACCCTGTGAAGAAGGTTCTGACCCATATCATGGCCCCAAGGAATGGACACTGGTCTTGGAGTTGGATGATTCAGACCCTGGCTCTGCAACTTGACTCTAGCACACCATCTCACCTTTCTTAACCTGTTTTCTCACCTTTAGAATAGCAATAACTTACCTTAGAGTGATAACATGATTAAGTAAAATAATGTAAATAAAAACACTTTATGGAATGAAAACTATATCCAACCGATGGTATTATTATTATTCCCTGGGGTCCTTTTTCTATGAGCAGTCACTATGACCTCCATTGGCCTCACTTTGGGTAGAAAGGAGCATTTGGAGCTCCAGACTTGGGTGCGCTGAGAGCCATGGCATGGTCCCATCCACAAACGGATTCACTAGGGTTCTCGGTAAGTAGAAGAAAACCACCTATGTCCCAGAACTAGGTCTTCTCCCTTATTCCCATCTGGTTGCTATGGAAACCCCTGGTCATACTTTCAAAGATTCATTTGACCTGCCATTTTGAGTGCAACAGAGACAGAAAAATTGGTTTTAATACAGATAAAATTAAATACTTCCATTAATTGCGTTTACAGAATTTTTCTGCCATTTAATAAAGAAGAAAGCAAATTGTAGTAATTTTCCCAAAATGTCAGTGAATGAAAACATATGGGTAATTTCTCCTCTCTCAGAATGGCTTGATCTTGCTTCATAAAATATCATCTCTCCTCCGTAAGAAGTACTCTTTTCCCAGAAGGATGTGGCAGAAAATTAGAAAATGCCAGCTGCAACAACAGTTCCCTTTACAGAAGGCCTGAGCCTAAGAAAGAATCATTACTTGTGTCCTCCTGCCACATCAATCATTAAAGATCAGGAAGGATCTAAGACCCAAAAGTTACCGATGATATCAAAGTAGTCTGGTCAGCAAACCTTGTTAGCAATTCCAAGGGTTCTATGAAACTGAGAATGTATGCTTCAAAGACAGCGAATGTGTTAACAACATAATGATAGCTCACATTTACTGAGCACTTACAACGTTGACTATGCACCATGCTTAGCTCCTTCCTTGCTCATTGAATCCTCACAAAAATCTCATAAAGTTAAGGCCATTACTGCTTCCATTCTACAAACGAGGAACCAGGGGTTTAGGGAGCTAAGTACATAGCCCAAGCCCATAAAGAGATTAAAGAGCAAAGCCACCATACTGGCACGTATTGGTATAATAAGAATCCCAAGGTCAAAGCCACCTGTCCATAAATTCAGACTATCATCAGTATCTCAAAGTTGTTGCATTTAACTCTTCCTGCAGACGCAGACCTTCCAAAAACTCCTCCCACCCCAAAATATTATTAAAGGTCTTACAGGATGCCTCTCCTGTGCTCATGGGTCAGCTTGTCAGCCACAGTCAGGACCTGGCATCTTCACAGTCCTTCTCTCCCTTCCAGTCCACTCCATCAATGTCCTTTCTAATGCAGCCACTAGGGGAAGCGTCAGTGCCCACACAACTGACAGACATCTTGGAACATCCTTGACCATGTGTCCCCGTGGTCCTGGAGTTGCCAATTCTGAAAATGCCACAGCAGTCCTGCCATGGAGAAGTAGGCACTCTGGCTCTCATCCTTCACAGTGACGCCCTTGTCACCTGGATCCCGAAGCAGTTCATCTAGTGTCTGGTTCCCCCTTTCCGCATGAGGGTTCAAAATCTGACCCACCTTTCCTAGTTTTTCCCAGTGCCTATCCCCTTGCCTCAGGCACAAAAGCAAACAACAGGACAGACTACCAAAGTCTATTTACGCCAGGGTGTTCCACAGAACACCTTTCAGAATTCAAACCCCTATAATTCAAGAATAACTTTTTCATAAGACTAACAAAGAACAGTATCATGTAGTTGTGTTTATCAGCGACCACGGCAATAGCATAAATAGAGTTTCCAAATCACTCAGTCCACCGGCTTGAAACATATGTGTTATTGATTTTGCAGGGAGCGGTTCACACTATTTCGAATTTTGTTCCAGAAACGAGACTTTGTAAGTATGCTTGTATCATATTATTTCATATTTAAACAATCCAAATTCACATAAAGCTATATTAATACATGACATTTCGGCCCTTCCCACTCGCCCCTCCATTTCTAAAGGGGAAGAAATCTTAACTTGAGAATTAAGTGCCAAGTCTTTCCTGGGGTGTGTAGAATCTGGGCAATGAGATGATTCTCAAAGAAATGAAAACAGATTACCCACCCTGGAGGCCCCAGTGTAGCATGGAGGGTCAGATGCAAGGACTGCTACCTTTGAGGAAGGTGTCGCTGTGCATGAACAACACAGGGATGGAAAAGAAGAAATAAACGAGGGACCAGCACAGTGGTGAGAGGAGAGTTTAGATGAGAGGGACAAACACGAGATTTTCAGCTATATACTTGAGTGGGGACACACAGTCAAGAGACAGAAGAGCCATGCATTTTGGTTTCAGAGAAGAGTTTTCAAAGACTAAAGAGAAAATAGGAAGTTATATTTTTATGAGCCACTTCAAGAAAGAGAGTTCTTAGGAATGCCACTCCAGAGCATACTAGAAATATTGAGAACAATAAAGATGTCTACAGAAGATGCTTCTTTTTTTTTAGTTTATTTATTTATTTTGAGAGACACAGAGTACACAAGCAGGGGAGTGGAAGAGAGAGGAAGAGAGAAAGAATCCCAAACAGGCTCCACACTGTCACCGCAGAGCCTGATGCAGGGTTCAAACCCACAAACTGTGAGATCATGACCTGAGCTGAAGTCGGACGCTTAACTGACTGAGCCACTCAGGCACCCCTAAGAAGATGCTTCTTAAGCTTCTTTGTTGTTTATTTATTTTTGAGAGAGAAAGGGAGAGAGCAAGCAAGGGAGGAGCTGAGAGAGGGGAACAGAGGATCCAAAGCAGACTCTGCACTGACAGCAGGAGGCCCGACAGCAAGCCCGATGAGGGGCTCGAACTCACAGACCATGAGATCATGACCTGTGCCTAAGTCGGACACTCAACCTACTGAGCCACCCAGGCTCCTCAGATGCTTCTTAAGCTTTGTTGGCATTAAGAATGTACTCTCCTAGGGGCGCCTGGGTGGCGCAGTCGGTTAAGCGTCCGACTTCAGCCAGGTCACGATCTCGCGGTCCGTGAGTTCGAGCCCCGCGTCAGGCTCTGGGCTGATGGCTCGGAGCCTGGAGCCTGTTTCCGATTCTGTGTCTCCCTCTCTCTCTGCCCCTCCCCCGTTCATGCTCTGTCTCTCTCTGTCCCAAAAATAAATAAAAACGTTGAAAAAAAAAATTTAAAAAAAAGAATGTACTCTCCTCTTGGCATTTTTTTTTTCAAGAGACTGAGTAGATGAATTACTGTCTATTATGCTTTTTTGCCACAATCCTGTTTTTTGAAAGCAACACTGCTCAGAGACTGAGCCATATGGGGTCCCAATTGTATTCAGGTTATACAAAGTTATAAAGAACTCACTCTCTTTTTAGGAAAAAAAAATGGCCTTCAAGGACATCACACATATAAACCAGATACCACGTAAGGTCACCAACATCTGAATCTTAGTTTGATCTGAACTGGGACATATGCCACAAAAGTTGAGTACTATCTAAAATCAGAGCTATCTTCTTTCATACCAGTAGGTGTGTTTAAGATACTCAGACCCATTCAAACATTCTGGATTTTCCCCAGCAAATGCTGGCAAGAGATTTGTGTTTCATGGGTAGTTTTAGATATGTTTATCTTCATATCCTTATTTTCTTCTTATTCTCCTCTTCAGGCCACAGGGTCAAATTTTATAGATCTTAATCCACTCTATTGATGAATCCATCCCATCCTTCCCATTTAAAATAGGATAAAAATCAGGGGTACGTGGATGTCTCAGTCGGTTGAGCGTCCAACTCCTGGTTTTGGTTCAGGTCATGATCTCATGGTTCATGGAATCGAGCCCCACATCAGGCTCTGCACTCACAGCCCAGAGCCTGCTTGGAATTCTCTCTCTCTCTCTTTGTGCCCCTTCCCTGCTCACGCACACTCTCTCAAAATAAATAAATGAACTTTAAAAAATAATAAAATAGGATTAAAAATCACCTCATATGACTACTCATATCAGTTAGCTTTTGCTATGTAACCAACCACCCCAAAACCCAGTGGTTTAAAATAACTGCCATTTGTTTAGCTCATGATTTGGGGAGCTGGTTGGTTGTTCTGATTGGGGCTATAGTTTAGTCAATCCCTGCTGGACTTCTGCATGCGTCTGGAGTCGGATGGCAGATGATCTAAGGTAGTCTCACTCATATGTTTGGCAGTTGGCAAGCTGGAATGACAGGGCCACATGTCTTTCATCATCCAGCAAGACTGCCCGGGTTCCTCCACATGGCAGGTCACAGACAAACAAAAGCAGAAGCCACATGGCCTCTTGCTGCTTAGGTTCAGAACTCACTTGATGTCACTTCTACCACTGTGCATTGGTCAAAGCAAATCCCAAGGTCACTCTCGATTTCAAAGATAGGGAAAATAGAGTTCATCTCTTTTTTTTTTTTTTTTTTTTTAAATTTTTTTTTTCAACGTTTATTTATTTTTGGGACAGAGAGAGACAGAGCATGAACGGGGGAGGGGCAGAGAGAGAGGGAGACACAGAATCGGAAACAGGCTCCAGGCTCTGAGCCATCAGCCCAGAGCCCGACGCGGGGCTCGAACTCACGGACCGCGAGATCGTGACCTGGCTGAAGTCGGACGCTCAACCGACTGCGCCACCCAGGCGCCCCTAAAAATAGAGTTCATCTCTTGATGGGAGGAGCTGAAAAGTATTGAGGCCATTTTTTGCAATCTGTTCTACGGTTGATACATATGAATTCACCTCCCCCTACCCCAGAGAAAGACACTCATAGCTGAAAATTCATGCACTCTTCCTCCCCTGAACTGGGAGCACTATTTTGGCACAGCTCATATCCAGACTACTCATAGGTAACCACTTACACGGTATATGTGTTTGGTAGGAAAAGCCCTGCCTATCTGCCAAGTTCCATTACAGCCACTAGCATTGCTGCATCGCCTCTGGGGAGAATGTCCCCTTTTATGTATTTTCATTAGCTAGTTAATCAAGAGGAAAGACTGGCCCTTAGAACAGGACTCTGCCATAACAGAGCAGGATGAATACATATAGATGAGACACTTTTCCCTCAAGTTTTCCCTATGTCTGAGTGATTAAGTGATACAGATCAAGATCATTCCTACCCTCACCAATTCTTCTATAATTAAATTCCTATAAAGTGGCACGCCACAAAAAGTTACCGGAAGGAAGGATGGATAAATAAATGAACACCAAGAGCAAGAAGAAATGTTGCGGAGCAAATACAGCAGTGGTCAGAGATGGAAGCTCGCGGACGGATACGGGAAGGTTGTCAGCAAGCTCTCGTGGAAGAAGAGGAGTGCGGAGAATGAAGACATCCCACACCTGCTGCTCCAGAGCCGACTCGCTCAACAGCAACTCTGCGACTTCCATCCCCACAGTGTCTCCAACAAGATCCGGCCTGATGTGCTTGGCTGATTTCAGGTTTTCACTGTGACTGAGCTAGGTAACGTTTTGAAACAGAAGCTTCTTTTAAATAACATTTTGCATAGCCTTTTGACTATTCAGGGAGTTCTCTCCAAAATTTGTTTCTTGTTGCCACATTTATGTCATCCATAAGCTCGACAACATTTTTATTCTGTAATAGAATAATAACATCGTGTCGCTTACAGACATCTGTAGCTCGTGGTTTTTTTTTTTTTTAATTTTTTTTTTTTTCCAACGTTTATTTATTTTTGGGACAGAGAGAGACAGAGCATGAACGGGGGAGGGGCAGAGAGAGAGAGAGGGAGACACAGAATCGGAAACAGGCTCCAGGCTCTGAGCCATCAGCCCAGAGCCCGACGCGGGTCTCGAACTCCCGGACCGCAAGATCGTGACCTGGCTGAAGTCGGACGCTTAACCGACTGCGCCACCCAGGCGCCCCTGTAGCTCGTGGTTTTTTAGAAACACAGACCTGTAGTATCAAATTTTTAAAAGATAAAACTTGTAGCCATCATTTTGTTTCTTTGCCCATGCATTATAAAATTACCATTATACAAAATTATACATTATACACTGTAAATATACCATTATACAACATAAACTGTGGCATCAAAAGACAACTTAAATAAGTGAGATATTATTCTGCATTTTGTGTGTTTAATTATGTAGTCCCAAATATGATTTTGGACTGAAAAGCCACTTGAATTATGCTAAAATTGTATATGTCAGGAATAGTTACTTCAAAATTACATCAAAGTAAAGAACTTAATAAAATCAACTTTTTTAAAAAGTAAAACCTGCCTATATGTGGCATCTTCCTCCTGTAGTATCTGGCATTTGATAGTGTATTTTATTATTTTATTTCAATTCAGTATTCAAGGAAAGCTTTTGAAACCATTTTGATTACCCTGACAGCTGAAATGAAATTTTTATGAGAACAGCATATTTGGAGCCAAAGATCTGGTTGACACAATGAATGCAATGATGAAAATAATTTTACAACAGCCCAGCCTAGCATATTGGCTTCATTTAAAATTTATATCAGACAGGTTTTTTTTAAAGTACTTTTCCTCTAAAAGAAAACAGTAGCTTTCAACTCCTTTTGCTGACCAAAAAAAAGTCCTAAAGCTTTGGAGATTTGAATAGTTACAGAGTCCTAGAAACCTATTGCCCAGAATCCTATCTGAGAATTATTCTCAGAGGTTTGGGAAAGGAAAGATATCCTGGGAGCCACACAATTAAAAAATTAGTCCATTTTCATAATAACAGTAGATTCCTATGGAGATTTAATAAATTGTGCTTGAACATGTGAAAGTACTCCCAATAAAGGTCTGCCCTCTCAACATCGTGGTTCTAGTGGGCATCCACATAGCAGTGACTGCAGATTCAGACTGAAAATCAGATTTAAGACACATTACAGGCTTACTCTCCATGTGCATAGCTTTGTAGAAGGATAGAGGACAAGAAACAGCACCTTCATTTTATCAGGACACCTGTGGTAAGTCCCCCAAAGATGTCCACATCCTAATTTCCACAAGCTATGAATATGCTGTGTTAAAGGGAGAAAGGGAACTAAAGTTGCAGATGAAATTTAAGTTGATGATCAGCTGACCTTAAAATAGGGAGATTATTCTGGATTGTCCAGATGGGTCTAAAGTCAACACAGGAGTCCTTAAAAGTGAAAGAGGGAAGCAGAAGAGAAGACCAGAGTGATACCATGTGAGAAGGACTCTATCCCCACTGCTGACTTTAAAGATGGAGGAAAGGACACCAGGCCAAAGAATGCAGGTGGCCTCTAGAATCCAGAAAGGCCAGGAAATGGATGCTCCAGGAAATGGAGCCTTCAGAAAGGAACACAGACCTGCTGACACTTTGATCTAGCTCATTAGGATCCATGTCATACTTCTATCTTGTGAAACTATAAAGTAATAAATTATGTTAAGTCACTAAGTTTTGATACAGTAGCCGTAGGAAACAAATACAATGGTTAACAGCTACCCACGTACACAGCTTCTTTTGTCCCTACACCCATGCAAGAAATGCAAGGCTGCCACAGAACTATATCCAAGGTCATCTTGACACAGAAAAGCCACAGCTTTAGCTTCCCAACAATCTTTCATATGGGTCTAGTGACACACACCCAAAACCTGCATGCTACCCCCAGCAGCCCCAGTCCAGAAGTCCATATCAAGGTTTCACAACAAACAAAACAGGCAAAACATTCCATGTTTATTGATCACTGCAGTTTCCAAAGAAACAGGACTCTGAGGTCATTCTTAATTTTTTTTTTTTAATGTTTATTTATTTTTGAGACAGAGAAAGATAGAGCATGAACGGGGGAGGGTCAGAGAGAGAGGGAGACACAGAATCTGAAATAGGCTCCAGGCTCTGAGCTGTCAGCACAGAGCCCGACGCAGAGCTCGAACTCACGGACCGCGAGATCATGACCTGAGCCGAAGTCGGCCGCTTAACCGACTGAGCCACCCAGGCGCCCCTCTGAGGTCATTCTTATAGGCAGGCCTGGATCATAGGTTAGGCCCTGTGCTGAGGCCTAACCCTTTACTCAAGGTTGCAACCCCAATGTCATTCCATATGTTCACATTCTATATCTGAGTAATCTGTCACTGGTCAAATCTTGAGTACAAATAGGGCCTCCTCCCCATAGACACCTAAGGCCAAGTACTTGCTTTCCCTGGACCCAGGCAACTAGGAAGGACATGGCACATGACCTAAGTTCAGCCAAACAAGATGGCAAGAAGGAAGTCTGGGATCCATTCCAATCTTGTCAGTGACAGCAGCGGTCAATGCCCAGTGAGAGGAGCAATGGAACCCAAAGAGCCTGGTCTGTGACATTTTTTGTGGCTCCACCTGTCTGGATCTCCTTGGTTCTGGTCCATTTTCTAAGTCTGGTTCAACAGCTTTCCCATCAATTCCATGAAATACTTGATATCCTTCCAATCAATTCCTTTTCCACTCAGGATAAACAAAATCAATTTATGCCATGAATCATTGGGTCGGCAACTGTTACAATGAGGGGACTTTAGACAGCAGATCTGGAATTGAGGGGAATCTGGGCTTGATTATATAACCGAGTTGGGGTAAAGGCAGTCTGCCTTCAGGAACAGAAATCGGGTAATCCGTTGCCCAGAGTGGAAAAGCAACTAATCAAATTACAACCTTTCCAGTATCTATTTGAAAGCAAGCCCTGGGGGACCACATTGGTAATGCCATATATAACAGTGTGAGAAATCAGGACTGAAGAGTGACACGGCTAATATTAGAAAAGCTAAAGAAAGAAAATGCCACAGTGAAGTCCCTAATTCTTGACTGAAAGCAAAAACTGAAACTAGGGACTTTTTATGTCTGTGCTGGAAAAGAATGTCTTATTTTTTGTAGCAACAGTATAAAACCACCCAAAATCAAACCTCCACTTTAGTGGGGAGTTAATCTGTAATGTCAATTGAATCACAGCCTCATCAAATCCCTTATATGAAAGTTAGGGCATCAATAAAGGAAGTATACCTTGAGAATTGCAATTGTGGAAGGATTTCAAGAATTCAAACACCCAAATCCTAAACTCCACTGGACCTCAATCTTCAGTTCAAGCTACCCTTCCTCCCATATCTGATAAGCCCATTCATGTCTTACCTGAAGACTCTGTAATTCTCTGTCCTTGCTAGAGTTGCCCTACATAGAGAGCCTATGTCAGTTCTCAGGCCCTGAAACCCCTTAATGAAGGGAAGCCAGGGAGGCTTTAAAAAGAGTCCTGAAATTATTTCACGAAAATATATTGGCAGTCTTCCTTCTATCTTTTCCCAAGGGAGCTGTATTTACCAAAGTATTGCCCAACTGCCTTGGGCAAAGGAAAATACCTCTTCACAGATTACTGAACATTGGATCTGAGTTAACACCACTGCACTCACTAATCAGAGACTTAGAAGATTCAGGTGATAAATGGAGTTTGAGTCTACGTCGAAGTCTGCCTTAAAGTGGACATAATGACACTCTGGACTCAGCCCATGATGGTTTACCTGTGTTTTAAGGATTTATCTATCACTGATAGAATCCCCATATTGTCTCTGATTCACAGGTAAAATAAGGCAAATGGGATCCCCCAGAGTCACCCCATTCACTTAAAAGGAAAAATAAAGAGCAATATCATGTCCGAGGGAATTACAGCACTTAGTGTGACCATGAAATTCCTAAGAAATGCAGGGATGGTGGTTTCAGTACATCCGCACCTAACTTTCCTGTCTGTCCAGTGCAGAGGATGGGGGCTTAGAGGACGATGTGGGGTTGACATCAGTTTCCCTTGGAGGGGGGGGGGGGGGGTTTTAATTGCAGCTGCTTTCTCAGTGTGCCCTTCTCACTGGGGAAAGTTAACCTAGTCCCTGGGATCTGATATTTACTCATTTCTTAAACAAATGTGCATTGAGCACCCAGTGCTCCAGGTAATTTCGTAGGTGCTAGGGATATTACAGTGAACAAAACAAAGAAAAATGCCTATGCTTATGGAGTAATAGACCTAACAAATATTTTTGTGTCTTTTCAGATAAACACCAGAGCATTTTGCTTTTACCTAGCAGGGAGAGAGGAACACCTTACAGGCTTGTCACAGGGCTTTTCTAGTTCTGTCCCACATTTCAGTGTGCAGGAAATATGACTTTCTCACCATCTCACAGAACAATGCTAAATACTATATCATACTGAGCAGGAACCTGGGTCCAAATCCTCTCTCTACTGCTTTCTAGCTGTTGAATTTGGGCAGGTTACTTAACTTCTCTGGGCCTCCATTTTCCTCTCTGTAAAATGTAAAATCTCATAGTATTTTTGTGGGAATTAAAGGAGTTATTATTTGTAAAGGGCTTTAGTACCTAAAGGAGTACATTTTCTGCAACAATCGTTCTCATTTAGAGAGAAGCCTGGACTCTCACATTACGACGTCAGCTTCTGCTTTCCCCTGAGCTGGGGGGAAAAAAAGAGGTGGGAGGGTACTGTCTCGACCAGACTGATGGATCCTTACTATGAGGGGTCAGCTGGGCTGCTACAGCTCAGTGCAGACAGGGATCCGTACAAGTGAGCCCAGGTGAAGTCTCACGGTGCCTCCTACCATTTTCAAGTCCAGTGATAAAAATTAGAGAAATGTTACTACAGGCAAATCCAAGCAAGACCACCAAGGGTTCCATTTCATCAGGAACGAAGATTTGAGTCACTCTACTAGGCAAAAACACTGAGCATCTGAGATACAAGTTGCTGGCAGAGGAGACCTGAAATCTGTATGGGAAGTCAGAAGTTATAAATACTAGATGCTGACTTGTGGACAGAGGTATAGGTAGGGACAGCAAAATTCACATGGTTCCTTTATTGCTGTGACATAAAAATATGGAGGGGCGCCTGGGTGGCTGAGTCGGTTAAGCGTCCAACTTCAGCTCAGGTCATGATCTCATAGTTCGTGAGTTCAAGCCCCACATCGGGCTCTGTGCTGACAGCTCAGAGCCTGGAGCCTGCTTCAGATTCTGTGTCTGCCTCTCTCTCTCTGCCCCTTCCCACTCGTGCTCTCTCTCTCTCTCTCTCTCAAAAATAAATAAACATTAAAAAAAGTTTTTAATATGGAAATAAAGGAGCATATAAATATTATACGGCCAAAGGATAAATTATCATCTTTTTTTTTTTTTTTAGGAGGGGCTTCCCAGGATCTGCATGCTGTCCCAAACTTAGAGAATCTGCCACTGTGTGAATCTTGTGGGAAGCAGTTCCTCCCTCCTGCTACCAAATAGAAAAGATGAGATCCTGGCTTTCCCTGAGCCCTGGCTCCTGGGCTAAGGGCACACTAAGTTTGGCCAGTCAACACTCTCACATCAGTCTTTGAATCTTGGGTGAGTGACTCAAAGAAGCAGGGGCAGCTGGAATTCATCCAGTGGCACCAGGAGGGCACCCCAGCTCCAGGGAATTCACACAGTGGCGCCAGGAGGGCACCCCGGGTCCAGGGCAGCAGTACACTCATAGCATTTACGTCCAGCAATGGCAACAGAAGGGCCCAAATCAAACTATTCCACTGCAGAATCCTTGAAAGAAGATCCAGTGGCTCAGCTTAACATATTCCTCCTACAACAGTCTAAATCAGGTTCTCCAAGTTTCCCATGTTTTCTTTGAGTTGCCTGATAGCTTACCAATAAGTTTCTTTTCTATTCAATGTAATGAGAGTTGCTTGATGTGATTTGCAATCAAGAACTTGGGCAAGTTCTCACAGAAAAAAAGACTGAAAGGAAACATATCAAAACGTCAACACTTCAAATTAAAATTCTTTTTTTTAATGTTTATTCATTTTTGAGAGAAAGGGAGTGTGAGCAGGGGAGGGGCAGAGAGAGAGGGGGACAGAGGATCCAAAGCAGACTCCAGGCTCTGAGCTGACAGCAGCAAGCTTGATGTGGGGCTCAAACTCATGAACCATGAGATCATGACCTGAGCTTAAGTCAGACGCTCAACCGACTGAGCCAACCAGGTGCCCTTAGAATTAAAATTATTTTGGGGGAATGCAAGCTGGTGCAGCCACTCTGGAAAACAGTATGGAGGTTCCTCAAAAAACTAAAAATAGAACTACCCTACGACCCAGCAATTGCACTACTAGGCATTTATCCATGGGATACAGGTGTGCTGTTTCGAAGGGACACATGCACCCCCATGTTTATAGCAGCACTATCAGCAATAGCCAAAGTATGGAAAGAACCCAAATGTCCATCGATGGATGAATGGATAAAGAAGATGTGGTATATATATATAATGGAGTATTACTCAGCGATCAAAAAGAATGAAATCTTTCCATTTGCAACTATGTGGATGGAACTGGAGGGTATTATGCTAAGTGAAGTTAGTCAGAGAAAGACAAAAATCCTAGGACTTCACTCATATGAGGACTTTAAGAGACAAAACAGATGAACATAAGGGAAGGGAAACAAAAATAATATACAAACAGGGAGGGAGACAAAACAGAAGAGACTCATAAATATGGAGAACAAACTGAGGATTACTGGAGGGGGTGTGGGAGGGGGGATGGGCTAAATGGGTAAGGGACACTAAGGAATCTACTCCTGAAATCATTGTTGCACTATATGCTAACTAATTTGGATGTAAATTTTAAAAAATAAAAAATTAAATTAAAAAATAATAAAATAATAAAATTCATAACAATTATTTTTTAAAAAGAATTAAAATTATTTTTATTTTATTTTTATTTTTCTGAATTTTCCAAAGCAAACATGTATTATTTTTACAATTAAACTCTGAGTAGACATAATAAAAATAATCCTAACTGATACTAATTGGTCTATCAGTGAGCTAATTTTAGAAAAGTAAAGTACTGAGGAATAGAGAAGAAACATGTTTTGATGGTGGGTAGGAAAAGGCTGAAGTAGGGAATACCTGTTTAGCACAACAGACCTAGGTGGGCCAGTGAGAAAGCTCTTTTAGAGAGAAAAATACCTAAAAAGGGTGTCTTAGCTTAAGCTGCCATTAACAAAATACCATAGACTGAGTGGCTTACACAACAGACATTTGTTTTTTCTCACACTTCTAGAAGCTAGAAGGTCCAAGATCACGTTTCCAACAGGGTTCAGTTTCTGGTGGGAGCTCTCTTCCTGGCTGCAATGGGGTGTCATTCTATTGGATCCAACCCCCACCTTATGACCTCACTTAACCTTAATTATTTCCTTAAAAGCTCCATCTCCAAATACAGCCACAAAAGGGTTGGGGCTTCAGCATATGGACATGGGGAGGATACAAACATTCAGTCCATAACAAAGAGGGTGGAACATTAAAGAAAAATTTACTTTGGTTCTGACACTCTCAGAACCTTGTACTAAGAAGAAATGTTCAGAGGGAGGGAGGGGAAAATGAATACAAATACTGTCCTTTCATAACATTTGGTGTGACCTTGGGGATGCATGCCTGAAAGAGTGTGGCAGACAAGGCTGTTAGCAGAGAGGAGGTCAAGAAATGAAGAGATCATACTATTAGAAGGATCATTAACATAAATGCAGTCTATCCTCATAATTTGCAGATTCTGTATTTGTGAATTCACCTACTTGCTAAAATTTATGTGTAATCTCAAAATTGATATTGATGGTGCAATAGTAGTCTTCCGTGGACATGTGCAGAGCAGGAAGAAACTCTAGCTGCCCAATGCACACTCTCATCGCTGAGGTCGAACAAGGTGACACTGTGTTCTTGTTTCAGCTTTCATACTGTAAACAAGTGTCCTTTTCACGGTCTATTTAGTGCTGTGTTCTCTGCATTTTTGTGCTTTTTGTTGGTGACTTCGCTGTTTAAAATGGCCCAGGAGTCGTGCTGAAATGTTGCCTAGTGTTCCTAAGTGCATGAAGGCTATCCTGTACCTTACGGAGAAAATATACATGTTAGATAAGCTTCTTTCAGGCATGAGTTATAGTGCTGTTGGCTGTGAGTTCAATGCTAATGAATCAATAAGATAGGTTAAATAATGTGTCTTTAAACAGAAACATACATAAAACAAGGTTATGTATCGATCCAGAAGCTCACAACAACCTACACCTGTATTTCCCCTGAGGGGCAGTGGTTCAGTATTCACAAATTAAGTGTTCACTGGTACTTCACAGAAGAGAACTATGATAAATAATGAGAATCAACTGTATTTAAATCACCAAGAAGTACGCCGAAGTAGTGCTGGAAAGAATGACAGGAAGCCTGGAGATACACGTTTTCAAGGAAGTAGAGTGACCCAGGCATCTGGAGATGACCGCAACAAGAAAAGAGTCGAAGGTGGTAAAGTCTGATGGCGTAAGATGCAAAGCTGGAGGATTTTAGAAGGAAGAAAGAAATTTCTGGAAGAATCAATGAGGACCAATTAAACATAGGGAATTGTCTAATCTCAGAGATGTGAGACATCAGGGGCAGGTTTATGACAATTTTTCTTTCTTTTTGGTTCCTGACTAGCTCTAAACCATACCACGCCTGTGGGCACCCCTTCCTCCTATCTGTAATAGGAGCTGTGTCTTCCCCTCCGACACAACTACAATAGCAGGTCAATTCTCTTCTAAACCTCCATGTTGGGAAATAGAAAAGATCAGCTGTGGAGTACGGAAGCATCATTCTGTTTTACAACTCAAAATGTCACAAAATATAATAATTTTCCCTTGCTATTTCTATATAAATATTTCTATTATGCCCATAGAAGACAAAGGTTACCTTTTGAGGGAAATTATTCATGAGGAAAAAAATTAGAATTTTGAACAAGCCATTTAGGTGACCTCTTCAGCATATGGAAGTAGGGCTTCGCTTTCTGTTAGATGACGAATGCGAAAGATGAAAACATAATCAAATTGCAGTAGCACTCCTCAATATAATTTAACCTTACAAGGGCCTGGTCAACGTTCTCTTAAAATTAATTTCACCCAGTGATTCTCCAGGGAACAAAGAGAAATAGAACTTAAAGATAAGCATGCATATTTATAAACATACTGAAGTTTATCTTTACGTTTTTTTTCTCCCAACAAACAATTCTAAATTGCTGCTTAAGGCTTCTCAGCTTAAAAAAAAAAAAAAAAAAAAAACTTTGGAAAAGATGCCTGCTTCTGAAAAACTCAAAGATTGGTGGCCAATCTTGAAGAACTAAAAAAAAAAAATTAACCAAAAAATGTAAAATCTACTCTGTCTTCATAATTAAGCCAGCCTGAAATAAGTTTTCTTTAGAGTTTTAGCAATTATGAGATTCTTAATTAAAAATTCATCAAAAGTTTAATATCCAATCATAAGTTCAAAAAAATACTCAGACTTGCTTTTCTATACTTATTTTGGGTTTCTCATTTAATTGCTTTAAAAATATTAAAGTGGAAATTAAATAACATTCCAATTTGACAAGGTCCTCCAACCTTCAGGAACAGGAAAAACAATAAATTGTTAGCACTAACCAGAAAGGATTGAATATCTAATTGACCCAAAGTTTAGTGGAACAGCTGAACTAGGGTATAGTGGAGAGAGGTGTTTCATAGGGGTAAAAATGGTCTAATTTATGTAAGAATTTTTTAAAGGCATACTTGGAACTACTGATTAAGTTTAAGAAAGAGTAATATAGGGGCGCCTGGGTGGCTCAGTCAGTTGAGCATCCGACTTCAGCTGAGGTCATGATCTTATGGTTCGTGAGTTCAACCCCACGTTGGGCTCTGTGCTGACAGCTCAGAACCTGGAGCCTGCTTCGGATTCTGTCTCTCTCTCTCTCTCTCTCTCTCTCTCTCTCTGTTCCTCTCCCACTTGCAATCTGTCTCTTTCTCAAAAATAAATAAAAATTAAAAAAAAAAAGTAATATTGCCAAGGGCTGGCACAAGTAGAGGGAAACAGGCATGCTTACACACACAGTTGTCAGCATTATAAACTGGGTCCAACTTTCTGGAAGGCGATTTGGCAAAAGCCATAATAACAGATGTCCTCATTGACCAGGACTTCCACTTCTTGGAATTTATCTTAAGAAAATAAAGGAGGAGTGCCTGGGTGGCTCAATGGGTTAAGTGTTCAACTCTTGATTTCGGTTCAAGTCATGGTCTCACAGTTGTGAGATTGAGCCCCGCATCAGGCTCTGCACTGAGCATGGAGGCTGCTTGGGACTCTCTCTCTCTCCTTCTCTCTCTCTCTCTCTCTCTCTCTCTCTCTGCCCCTCCCCTGTTCACACTCTGTCTCTCTCCAAATAAATAAACTTTAAAAAAATAAAATAAAGGAAAGATGTAATAAAGTATTGCACATTGATTTCTCAGATGCTTCAAGTTAGAGAAAATTGGAAACAATGAAAATGCCTACCAATATTTATTTCAATAAATGGGTCTTTCTTCTCCCACCCTTGTCCCGGCTTCAGTCTATTCTCAACACAGTGGCCAGCATCATCTAATTAAAATGCAATGACTTGATGGTTATGTCACTCCTGTGCTCAAAAGACTCCCATAGTTCCCCTTGCTCAGGGTTAAAGCCAAATATCTACCATGGTCGCATTTTGCATGGTATAGATTTGCCATTTAAAAAGTGGCTCTTCCCTGAACAGGTGTTATGTGCTCCTGGTAACCTGTGGTCTTCACCTAAGACACAGAAGACTCTAGAATCTTAAGCAGCTCCTTTGTGAAGGACACTCCATTGGATATTCACCTTGACAGACCTCCTTCTACATAATTTTTTTTACATTTTCTCCCATACTGTTTAGATACTGAACAGAAAGCTGTTTTTCCCAATCACCATCAAGTTACTATCATCTGTCACCTGGACTACTGTGAAGCCGCTTACTCCATTTCTTGACAGCCACCCCTGTCCCACCAACCCCTGTCCCCTGTAATCTATTCTCCACACTACATTCGATGTAATCTCTTTTTTTTAAAGTGGTCATAATTTACCCACACTTAAAACTCATGGATGCCTTGCCATTTCTCTACAGATGAAGATCCAAATTCCTGATGGTCAAGGTTCTAGAAGAGTACTATACAATGGAAATATACTATGAGCCATACATGTAATTTTAAATTTTATAGTAGCCATAATTTTTTCAAAAAAGTTCAAAATGATAAAATTAATACTATATTTCATTTTAGCCAATCTATCCCAAATAATTATAATCTCAATATGTAATTAATACTTCAAGTAGATCTTAAATATTCTCACTACAAATAACAATAGTAGTTATGTGAGGTGATGGATGTGCTAACTGACCTCATTGTGGTAATCATTTCACAATATATGTGTGTATGTACAGCTTAAACTTACACTATGTGACATATCAATTCTGTCTCAATAAAGCTGAAGATACTTTACGTTCAGTTTTTCACACTGTTTGAAGTCTACTATAGCACATCTCAAGTTGGACAAGGCACATTTCAAATGCTCTATAGCCCCATGTGGTTATTAGACAGTGAAGCTCTACAAGGTCAAGACTATGCCCACCCCTTCAGCCTCCTCAGACTTAGACATATTTAACCTTCAGGTGCCCAAAGCTGCCATTCTCTTTTTCCCAGTTCTTTATACATGTTGAGTTTCCATACAACAAATCATCTGAAAGAAGACACATAACCAACTTTTTAAATGGGCAAAAGATCTGAATGACATTTCACCAAAGGAGATAATACAAATGGCCAACAAGCATTTGCAAAATATTCAACAGCTTTAGTTGTTAGGAACATGTAAACCAAAACCAAAATGAGATACTTGATACCACTTCACACCCACTAGAATGGTTATCATTAAAAAGACCGACAATAACAAGTGTAGGCAAGAACATGAAGAAAACTGGGACTCTCATATATTGCTGGTAGGATTGTAAAATGGTGCATGAATGGCACCCAGTCTCACCAATTCTATATGTTGGCCCATACGGTAGTTAGAATTAGCCCTGCAGGCTTCACCATGGCTTTGATACCTTACTATGTTCTCATACTTAGCTGTGTTGTCCTAATGAGGTCATACTAACTTCATCGGAAAGCCCCTGAAATAAATACTGGCTCCAAGTCTTGCCCACTCAGCAGGCACGGTTTCCAGAGTGGTGAGATATTACAGGGAGGTAAGGAAAGCACCAGATTTTAAGTCAGCAGCCCTGGGCCTGAGCCCAACTCCACCAATCACTTAGCTGTGTGAATTCACCAAGCTGCTGTACCATTCTAGGAGGCAGCTTCTGCTTCGGCAAAAGCAGGTTTAATAACAACTGCCCATTTGAACTTACCAAGCAGCCCTGCACATCAAGAGAGGCAACATATAAGAATGTGCTCTGTAGTTAAAAATGTTCCAGGAGTCCAGAGTTGCTAATCATTGCCTTCCTTGCTATTTTTCTTCTGTACTTTGCCCTACTGTTTCAGCTGGTCCATTGGGATCTGCAAATTATCCCCCAGTTGCTGTAGGACAAGGTACTACCTGATCCCCTTCAATCCAACTGGAGAAATGTACATCAAGTAAAGTCTATATAAAGGGGCACCACCTGGTTAAGTACTTGATACAATTATTCTGAGTGTCTTACATGACCTTTTTCCAACTGCTGATCACATAGTGGCTTGATTGAAAATAAAGTGTGTTGGGGCGCCTGGGTGGCTCAGTCAGTGGAGTGTCTGACTTTGGCTCAGGTCATGATCTCACGGTTCGTGAATTCGAGCCCCGCATCGGGCTCTGGGCTGACAGCTCAGAGGCTGGAGCCTGCTTCAGATTCTGTGTCTCCCTCTGTCTGCCCCTCTGTTGCTTGCACTCTGTCTCTCACATTGTCTCAAAAATAAATAAACATTAAAAAAAATTATAAATTAAAAAAAGATAAATAAAGGGTGTTATTGCTAAAGTTGGCACAAAATCTGAGGGATGACATTTGTTCTCTTCTTTAAAGGTTTCCTGTATTTTTTTTCAATTTTCCACCAAAAACACATACATTGCTATTTAGGGGAAAGTGTTGTTTAAAAAAGATAAAGAAAAAAGAAAAAACTTTAATGCTGATTCTATTTTAGACCAACTATATATAGCTAAAACTTTCAAAACACTTTGTAAGTAGTAGATTTTGTTAAAAGAACTTTGTGTATATGTGTGTGTGTGTGTGTGTGTGTGTATTTTTTTTTTTTAAGTTTATTTTGAGAGAGAGAAAGAGAGAGCACGCGCGCACGTGTGCTGGGGAGGGGCAGAAAGAGAGGGAGAGAAAATCCCAAGCAGGCTGCACACTATCAGCAGTGTGCCTGACACGGGGCTCAGACTTACAAACCGTGAGATCATGACCTGAGCTGAAACCAAGAGTCAGATGCTTAACCAACTGAGCCACCCAGGTACCCCAAGAACTTTGTATATATTAATCACCTCAACAACTCTATGAGGTAGGTATTTTTTTATTTTATTCCTTTTTATAGATGAGGAAATAGAGACCCAAAGATTAAGCATCTACCCAGCATCACACAACTAGTAAGTAATGGAGCTGGGATTTCAACTGTTAAAAAGAAAACCATAGGCCCCAAATGGAGTCACTTAGGCCAAGTCACCAAACCAGGGCTTAATACCTAACCTAATTGCAGTTCCAACCTCCCAGAGAAATGTAGTCTTAACAGGTTAGTCAGGAATTTTCTGATCAGCACAAATGAGGTAATCTGTTACATGTGCTCTCTCCATTCTGCGTCCCCACCCCACCCCACCCCACCCCCCGCCCCCACCCTCCACCAAGGAAGATGAGGAACTCCATCCAATAAGACCCAATCCCCTTCCCCCTAAGGGAAAGTGACTTTGTCTGGAACAATCCTTTCTTTTCTTTTGCTAACAACTTCCTTGCCCCATCATCATTCCTATAAAAGCCTTCCATTTTGTACAACTCCTTGCAGTCCCCCTCCATCTAGCATCCCTGTTGCTATCTGATTCATGAATAATTTAATTAAGCCAATCAGATCTTCAAATTTACTCAGCTGAATTTTTGTTTTTTAACAGAACCCAAGTACCTCAGTGTCAGAGTTCATGCTTTTAACTTATTTTAACTAGTGACTAGTATTATCATCTACCATGGCTCTGAGGGTCCAATTACATAAGCAGCCTCCCTTGGGGAAAAAATCAGTGGCCTGTTATACTGTGGGATCCCAAAAGCAAGAACTATGTTATCTGTTTCTGTACCTGTTAGCTTCATGCCATGTAACAAACAAGTCTGAAACTTAAGTACCTAAAAACTACAACCATCAATTTCACTCACAGTTCTGTGCACTGGCATCTGAGCTGGGCTTTCTTTTGCTGGTCTTCTGCTGTGCTTAGCTGAGTCACGTCAGTTAGCTGCTGGTCTGCAAGGCATCTCTGCTTCCACACATTGGCTGTCAGCTGGGACAACAGGAGCCGCTAGGCCACTGGGCCTTCTTCACATGGCAGCAGTGGCAGGGTCCCAAGAGCCTGAAGAGCGGATAAGCCCCAGGGAACAATAGCTTTTCAGGTCTCTACTTGTATTACATTTGCTACTATCCCAAAGCAAAAGCAAATCACATGGCCAAGCCCAGAATCAGTATGGGAAGAGACTACCCAAAGACATGATACAGAGGGTAAATAATTGGTGACCATTTATGCAATCTACCAAGATCTCCACAACCAAACACAGAACCTAATAAATAGTAGGCACAAAATAAATGTTTATTGAACTGAATACTATTTCTCCTGCATGAAAAAGATCAAGGTAAGACCAACAGTCTCTTCCGCCTCTGCACTAAGGACACCACATCAAACGGATGGAAGAGTCTGACTGACCCCTCTTCACAGAGGAACACATCACTGTGGGTGATGGGGCCTATCACTGGACAGTCACCTGCTAACACAAGGTCTTCTCAGCTCTTAGGGTGAGGAGTGTGTTCTTCTCAGTGGCTGCTTCCCAAGCTCTTAGAATGCAGGACTTGCTCCTATCAGTGATTTCCTCAAGCTTCTCAAGGGGACCCCTCCTGCTCCCACAGCCTCTGTGGAGTTCCCTGTGGGACACCTCTATAAACCTGCTCCGATTTGCATCCCTGGTCGCCCTCTAGTGGCTCCTTAAGGTTGTTCAGCCATTTTAAGAAAAGTGTTCAAAACCATTCTACAACTGTACCAAGAAGAAATAGTTGTGTGTGCTTTAGGTCAATCGTTTTCAACAGGGGGTGCTATTTTCACTTAGGGAACATTCAGCAGTGTCTGTAGAGATTTTTGGTTGTCACAACTGGAAAAAAGGTGCTATCGTCTAACGGATAGAGACCAGGGATGCTGCTAAACATCCTACAATGCACAGGACAGCCCCACCACACAGAATTATCTTGTTCAAAATGCCAGTAGTGCCACGGTTGAGAAACTGCCTTAACATTCAGAGTGAGCCCTCGTCCATCCGAAGGATGCACCCACTGCCCCACTCAGGGTTATTATGTAACTGGGCGGATCACTCCCTCAGAAGAATCAACCTTTAGGCAACAATCCTAAATACTCTCTGTGCAACTGAAATCTCAGGAACTGTTTCTGTGGCATCCTAGAATTCCACAGGTTAGACAGATAAACTAAGTCCTAAATGGGAACTCAGTTACATGCAAGATGATCTTACTGTCTCTTTCCATTACGTATGCTCAGTCCTGCTGAAGCTGAGAGCAATTTTCTCAGAAAAGAGGAGTGCTTCAAGGTTTTTATTGTAAACCGGTTAATAGCCTCAGGGAATAAAAATGGCTTCCAACGGAGAACTGCATTGTGGGACTTCTCTGTGAACCATGCAAACCCTTTGATAAAGTGTGCATTAGTTGCAAGGAATAAATGACAGGCATTCAGTTTTAACAAAATGACACTTGCTTCATGGAGGAAGAGGATTTCTTACTGTCAGAAAGAACACCAAGTACGGAGGGAAAGAAAGCTACACCGACATTGATTGCTATGGCAGCTCCATGTACAAAAGCAACAAGAAATGAAAGTCTTGATTCTAGTCACCCATCCTACCATGGAGTTTTAACAGTGCTAATTAGAAGAGAGTAGCTGACATTTCCCTACCATGAAAGATAAACTAAAATATACCCAAGAAACTCACTTCTGGAAACTTCTCAGAAGAATTCAATAGTAAAGGTGCTTTTTATTAACCCTGAACTTTATTCCTTACTTGTTCCCTTTCTTATGATCCTTTATGCTAGTAGCTAGGAACATCCCCCTCATTCAAGAGTGACACACGGAGAGCAAGAAGGAAGCGAAGGGTCCGTGGGTCCAGCTGTTCAATGCTTTACTTTGAAACCCTTCCTCCACTTCTTCCCAGATTCAGAGGCTTCTGAACACTTTCCTCTCCCTGCCCTCTGTCCCTATCTCCTCTCTTCTTCTTCCTCATCTCCTTAGCCCTGCCATGTCTCCATACCACGCCCGGAATGCCAGTGTTGGTGGGACAGGTGCATCACTCCCTCCAGACCCACCTGGGTTTGCTGTGTGCCACAAAATCAATTTAGAGCCAAAGGCCCTCTACTAAAGGTCATTCTCCTCACGCAAGGCCATCCAGAGAAGAGATAGCCCCTTGCAGTACGAACCCAGTTTCCTATGTGGACTTCATCCTCCAGCCTCCTCTAAGCCAACTGCTCCCCATGACTGCCTAGATTCCTCTAAGTAAGCTAACAAGTGTGCCCAGGACCGGTCCTTGGCAGAGGAGTTTCTCAAGAGAAGTCTCCCATTTTGGTTCCTGATTGGGATTCTGCCACTACTGGTTCTTATTTCAGAGGCTTCTAACTTCAGAGAAGAAACTTTAAGAAACCATGAGACTGGGTTCTCTATCCATACTGAGAGCCACCCTTGGCTGAACTTCATTCATTTCCATTCTGTCACAGTAGAGTCACAATCTCTGTGTCAAGTGGTAGCTATGGAGCGTAAAGGACAGAGACAGCTAACATGCTGGGACAAAAGCGTGGCCCAAATGTACACTGAAAAAAAACATAAGCTTTTAAGTCATAAGGATCTTTATGAAGTGCATGTTCTGTACCAGACACTGCACTGAGAACTTTATACACATTTTCTCGCAGGCTAGCTGTGAGACTTTGGGCAAGGTAGTTAACTTCTCTGTTTCTGTTTCCTTTGCCAGATACAAATAGCTACTTTACAGAGCTATTTTAAGGATTAGTTGAAATAACATGTGGAAAGTTCTTGGCACATGGTAGCTGTCCTAGTCAGCTTGGGCTGCCATAACAAAATACCATAGACTGGATGGCTTAAACAACAGAAATTTACTTTCTCGCAGTTCTGAGGACCGGGAAGACCAAGATCACAGGGCCAGCTGATTCACTTCCTGGTAAGAGCTTTCTCACTTGAGTTACAGATAGTCAACTCCTCAATATGTCCTCACATGGCCTTTCTTCAGCATGTGCACAGGAAAGGAGAGACCTCCTTCTCCAAACACTGTCACATTGGGGGTCAAGGCTTCAACACTGGGGAGACACAAACGTTCAGTCCATAATTTAGGCATTATGTGCAGTAGCTATTATTACTATTACAATTATTATTTATATTATATTATTAACAAGACAGGTATCGACACTCAGAAAACAGCTACAATGGCATGGCTTAGTCTAAAACAAAAGAACTCTCGTTCTGACTTGAGCATCCACTGACCTGAATTGACATTGGCAGAAAGTAAAGCGTCGGACTCTCGGTGCCCCTTCTGAGACTCCCACCGCTGAAGCAGCACTGAGCTATCTCACCTTCTTGTGCCTTGAGGCCTCTGGCGAAAACTGGTCTGCCATTACTGGTTGAGCACAAACGATCTGGGCAGGCTGCTAACCAGGATCCTCATGACCATCCACAGGGCATCCTCTGTGTCCTACACCACATCTAAAGTGTGACAGTCCTTGGAGCTCCACTCTCTTCCAGTTGTGAGACTTGAAATCTTGGTTGCTCTTCCTGATCCCAAGGATCCACAGCACCCAGGATCAAGATATTCCCCTCTTCAAACTGCTACGCGGATGTCTCTACCTTCTCCTATTCTCTGATGATCCAACCAAGGTATAGGTAGTCTTCAGGGCAGCCTTCGCACCTCCCAGAAAATTCTTCCTTTTCCATCCTGGAAAGGGTGATAAGTATGTTTATTTCTACCCTGAAGAACAGCAACTTCAAGTAAATAAGTCAAAAATAAATTTGTCAGGGAGCACCTGGGTGGCTCAGTCGGTTAAGCATCCGACTTCGGCTCAGGTCATGATCTCGCGGTTCGTGAGTTCAAACCCCGCGTCAGGCTCTGTGCTGACAGCTCAGAGCCTGGAGCCTATTTCAGATTCTGTGTCTCCCTCTCTCTGATCCTCCCCCATTCATGCTCTGTCTCTCTCTGTCTCAAAAATAAATAAACATTAAAAAAAATTTTTTAAAAATAAATTTGTCAGTCATTTTCTCCATGACTTTCAAAAAATATTTGCTGATAGAGAGATAAGAGGATACAAAATTTCAAGAAATTCAGTTAAAGGGGAACAAACATCCTCATTTTTTTTCACAGAATATGGAATACAGTCTTTCATGGAATGTCGACCTCATAGGTTCTTAGAGACCATTTAATCTATACTTCCAGATGAAATGTTAAATTCTCTCTCAGTCAACTACACCTTTTGTCTCATCAAATGCCAGGAAAATATCTGATAAAAAGAACATCAAGCTGGATCTCAAGAGATCTGGGTTCTGAACCAAACTCAGTCTCTAATAGGGGTTTCAGCTTCCTCGTCTCTATCCTTAACATTCTGCAATGCTTCAAGAAACAAGATCCTGGACTCCATAAGTGGTTACAACATCTAAACATTGTCTTCTGTTGTAGAGGGGGCCCCCTTTCCGAATGTCCACTGTACTTCAAAGAGCAGCGAGAACCATCACTAACCATTCACTCCAGCAAACACTGATAGCATACCAATACAATTCCTGATGGATTCAAATATTTCAAAAGTCCTTGAGCACCTGTTCATTTGTGTCCTTATACAAGCTTATGATATATGCTCCTTTTATTTAGCACTATATTTTTAGGCATTCATCTTCTGCTCTTGAAACACAGTGAAAAAGGGATAAAATTTCAATATACGTAGACTGAAGCTTGCTTTCTTTGAAGGCAAATATCACCCCCAGCTTTATCACTCAAACATAGTATTATAATCTTCAGGCTGAAAAGTGAAAACGAGACACAAAGGTGGAGGCTTTCTCTGTGGTTGAAACATCACTCCTGCATTCAGATATAACAAAGTAGAACACAGGACCTGGCATAAACCCTACGATACCCCTCATGTGGCACACAAGAATCCAGGAAGCAGATGGTGTGGTACTCCAGGCTCTGCTTTCTCTTATGTGGAAAAGTGGATCAAACTGTGGGCTTCAAAGGAAGTTGCAAAAATAAAACTACATTCACATCAGAAGTATTTATTGATGGGACACCTGGGTGGCTCAGTCGATTAAGTGTCTGACTTCGGCTCAGGTCATGAACTCATGGTTTGTGAGTTCAAGCCCCACATCAGGCTCTGTGCTGACAGCTCGGAGCCTGGAGCCTGCTTCGGATTCTGTGTCAACTTCTCTCTCTGCCCCTCCCCTACTCTCTCTAAAAAAAAAAAAAAAAAAAAAAAAAATCCCAGTCCAGTCACACTCTCCCCACTACATGGTTTTCCTGAAAGTTTATCCTAACTTTGAGAATGTTCAAGAGTCTGGAACCAAAATTTCAACTGATTAAAGCAACGTTTTCATCCCTGGCTGTGCATCAGAATCCTTAGTGCTCCCTCCAGGCCATTAATTCAGAATCTCCAGAGATGGGCCTGGACATCGGTATCAGATTCTCATGTGTGACCAGTGTTGGGAGCCACTGTATTAGAGGAGTTACCTGCTGCTATCTTAGTAGAAGTGGGGGGGGGGGAGGTGCATATCTAGGTCCGACAGAGGGAGTTCATAAGCCCTATAAGCACACCAATTCCTGAGAGGGCTGGCAAGAGCCAAAAAGATGCCAGCTTTGGATAACCTGGGCACCATGCAGAAATGAGGCAGAGCACATCCAAGAGGGGGAGGGCACCCCAGCCACACACACTGCCTCCTTGAGGAACCAGCCATGTTTCTAAAGTGAGCTAGACACACAGAATTGTTCTGATATCAAGAGACTCATGTAGCAGTAAGAAGAATTGGTTAAACTTTCCTACAACACTCTCTTGCTTCTAGAGAAAAATCTATATGATCTGTAATTCTGCAGAGAAGTCCTATGTCCTCTGATCTCATTTAAACCACCATTAAATTACTTCTTCTCAAATGACATTAAAAACAGTAAAGATGGGGACATCCAGCTGGCTCAGTGAGTAGAGCATGTGACTCTTGATCTTGGGGTCATGAGTTCAAGCCCCACATCGGGTGTGGAGTTTACTTTAAAAAAAAAAAAAAAAAAGCAGTAAAGATGTTGTTGAATGGCTATGTATTGACATTGATTTTTATATCAACCACTCCTGTCTTTGGGGCCAAGCTCCCAGACTAAATTTTCAGGAAGACTCTGGGTAAAGTTCAGTGAACAAATATGACCTCAAATGGTACAAGTGAAACTGTTCATCAGGCTTGCTTTAGCTTGATACCACAGATGACACAGTAAGCCGGAGGCCAGTCATGACTCAGCTCTGATAATTAAAATCAATTACAACCTTCAGATAAGATTATCTTTCAATCCTGCTATGGTAAATGCTCTTTTTTACATTTATATCATTTTTACAGCTTCTAGATATTTCCAAAACGTGAATTCAGTTGTTGACAAAGTATTAACAGAGCCTTTACATTCTTGAGGGAAGTGAATCCTCAAATTGACAAATATTACACGGAGAAAAAATTATGTTTCCTCCGTTACATAAAATAAAAAGTAACTGTGCAATGTAAGTAAGCTTCCTAGGCTCCATGCCTAAGAGAGAAAAGCAAAACCTGTTGCCCTCCTTGTCCTTAAAATTCAGGGTCACAAGACCCTCAATCTTATTTCTCTCCTGCTCCCCCCAACCACCCAAACCATATCCCCCACACACCCTCATGCCAGTCTGTCCTCCCCCTCAGCCTGGAGTCCAGCCTGGAGCTGAGCCTGCCTTCCATGTTGTCCCTAGGCTCCAGCCCTCAAATGTAACTCCATCCTCCCAAAATGGTGAATGTTTTTCTTAGGAGATGTGCTTTGGACATCTGACATAGGTGTGAGCCATGCCCCATCAGACCACTCTGTCACCTCTACTCTCTCACTGTGCTCATTCTCTTGCCCACCAGCCTCCCAGCAAATGATATATACAGGTGTGTATGTGTATGTGCATCAGTGTGATAAGTGAAAGAAAACAGAGGATCTTTTCCTCCTCCACCCCTCACAGCCTCCCTATCACCTCTACCCACTCCTAGTTTATGGTTGTGACAAAGAGCTAAAAAGAGCAAGCATATGAGCACAAATGAAACAGGACACCTCACTCCAGTACCATGTATCAACCAACCAGCCATCGATCTTTGAGACCTCAAGATGCAAAGACACATACTTCAAATTCTTACACCCCCAGACACTAGGGTGTCATTTTTCCATTGTATGGAATGTGTAGGGTGGCATATGCATGAAAAGAGTCCCAGAAACCTCAGCATTACAGGTCACACTGTAAGCTTCTGATAGCATCACCTTGAAAGTGAGTGCCGGGATTAGGGGGGTGGCAGGAAAAGGAAGGATGACTCCAAAGAGAAGGAAGTAAGGTCCTTTCCTAGACTCACAGAACTTGGAAGTTGAAGGTTCTTATTTGAGTTTCGTGGCTTCACAATGACCTCAAATAAGTGGTTATCCAACCTGTGAGTAATGCCTCCTGAAGCTGCCCATTCTATTTTCTGACTGCTAATAACCAGACACATTAAAATAAATCTCGACTGTAAGCTCCACAGAGCACAGATCTTAGCCTGTGTTGGGTTCGTTGATATGTTCGTTGATATGGGTACCCAAACAGTGCCTGGCACAGAGCAGTCAGTCATAAAATAGTTGTTAAATGAAAGAGTGCCTCCCAGTGGCTTCCCATGATTCTATTTCTACCCTGGAAAATCCAAAAGAAGAAGGCACCTGGGTGGCTCAGTAGGTTAGGCATCCGGCTCTTCATTTCAGCTCAGGTAGTAATCACTGACAGCATGGAGCCTGCTTGGGATTCTCTCTCTCCCTCTCTCTCGGCCCCTCCCCCTCCCTCAAAAGAAATAAACTTTTTTAAGAAAGAAAAGAAAATCCAAAAGGCAGCTATTTTTCTTCACTGTAACAGCCCAGCAAATATTTTAAGACAACTATCAACTATCATGTTTGCGCCTTCCCAACCCCCACTGCAAATTTTTTATTTTCCAAGTTTAACATCTCTGTTCATTTACAATCATTTCTTATAGGGTAGGACGCCACTTCCCGCTCCCAACAAGATTTACTAGATGCCTATTGTACGGTCACCACTGGGGAAGGGTGGGGCCCTCAAAGAATTATAAATAATATCTCTTCCATCAGAAACTGACTCTGTCATCCACCCCAATTGTTCTAATTTGTCCATCAGGACAATTATAAAAGACTTTGGCAAATGGCTAGCATAAATCCAGATGAACTGCGTCTACTACTTTGTCCCAATAGAGCTATCTGGCTACCTCATCCACCAGGGGAAGGAGGAGAGGAGCAGGAAGAGGAGGAAGAGGAAAAAGAAATGAGGTTAATTTAGCACTACTTCATGACTTCATGCAGTGGTTCTCAACCTTGGCTTCACTTTGGAATCACTTAGGAAGTCTCCATAAAAGACTCCTAGGACCTCATCTGAGAGATTCTGATTTAATTGCTCTGGGGTGTAGGCTGAGCACCAGGACTTTTCAAAGCTTCCTCTGAGTGACTCTAATGTGTAGCCAGGGCTGAGGACCACTATATATATTCATGCAGACTCCTGGGAATCAACCCATCTCTTTTAATGGGCTCACAATCTTTTTTTTAAGCTCGTTCTAGAATATTGCATCTGGCCTTCCACCTGGTTTTGAAAGTGAAATTTTATTGGAACACAGCCATGTGCATCCATGTACATATCATCTGGTTACTTTCATGCTTCAACAGCAGAGGAGAGTACTTGTGATGAAGACCATGTGGCCCTCAACACCTAAAATATTTACTATCTGGCCCTTTAGAGAAAAAGTCTGCCGACCTCTGGCTTAAAATCAATATCAAGTTCACCAGCCTATAGTTTGGGGAATTCATAGGCTTTCTCTTTTCAAAGATCAAGGTGCTGTTGTTTATTTGTTTGTTCTTAATATTTGGAACTTCCAACCTATTATTCTCCTGGACCCACTTCTACTATCCATGATTTCTTGAGAGACTGGCAATATCATATATCACAACTCTATAAATATTAGAATTAATAGATTTTATTCTGATGTATGAATGTATATAGTAGAAACTCTTTCAAGGTCGCCTTTGACTGCATTTAATAACCGTCATGTACATGAGAGTATTGACCAGAATGCGTGTGCCTTTTATAAGTGTTTACTTACACTTCCTATCTGAGCATTCCACATACTGTGGTGCAGCCGAGTGTCCTACGCCATTGTCTGAACCCGCAAGCTATTGAAACCTAAGATTATAGTATACATAACACATAATACTTGATATATAATGTTTACTGTGTAATATATACCATATGATATCTGACAGGCAAGTTATGTCTGTGAGGCAGGTATCATTGCTGTCACACTCTCTCTCAGGCATTGTGGATTCTGCCTTGCAGGCGTTTCTAAAGCTTATGATCAATGCTCCATGGGAAATGAGCCCTAACATAAATGTGTTTCACTGAAACTTTAGGCATGAAGAACACAAGGGAAGACACTGAGACTTGTAAGAATATCTACCCCACCCGACTTTCCTTAGATTATTCCCATATTGCACAATAATCTGGATTTCTGGTATCATTCAGCATGGTCTTCTGGCAGCGTGGTCTGAGCATTTGTAATTATATATAATTTTTGCATATATACTCTACCCCAGGTGAATCATCAGAATTAGTGGTGTTTTTCTCTATCACCTGCACAGTTAATGTGGGCTTTCTTAGAGCCTTGTTTCCCATTGGACATTGATAAGTCCTAGAAATTGCCACAGCCAGAGAAACTGCATCAGAGCACGGACCTGCTTCAATCACAGACTTGCTCTGGTCCTAACAGCTTGCAAGTTCAGAGGACATGATGCTGAGCCAGGATGCTGGCAGTCCTCAGAAATTAAATGTGTAATCATGCCTCCTGCATGAAAATCACTTTCGTCTCAGTCAATAAGCTTGTGAAGAAAATGGAATCATTAACTGGAATAGTGGAATCTAAAAAAGCATTTTAATGCATTTACTATATGAAATGCTTTCACCACTAGAAAGCCATTTGATTGGGGGTTGGGGGGGGGGGAATTGTTGGGAATTTACAAAGGCTAAACGATCTTTGGAGCTACTCCTAAACCTTTCACTGGTTTGATTCAAATCAGAAGTAATGAAAGGCTGTACGGCATACCCCACCACCAATATACACAATTTATTCATGTATACTTTGACAAGAAGATACAGGAACCCATTTGGATTACCTTAAAGACACAAATATTGAAAATACCCAATGGCACATGCACCTGGTCCTGGAATGGCTAAGAAAATGTCTCTCAGCTCCACTTCAGCTGAACTGCCATCTTATTACTCAGCGGTGGCTAGCCCTGCTTCCTGGTCCCTCAAGTTGTGACAGTCTACACATCACTGCCGATTTCTGGAAATCCACTTCAAATGGCTGCAAAGGGCTATTGTACTTTTAGTGTTGAGTGCGTGGTTTTTATGATCGAATTCTTTTCAAAAACACTCTATCTGTGGCGGGTTTGTGCTTTATTTCTCTCAGACAGAATGTTTAATTAACCGGGAGACCTCAGTTTCACATGTAGTGGTACACAGTTGAGTACATCAAGTCACAGAGAAATAATTGTTCTGAATCCACCCCTGAGCGGGGAAAATCATACTTTGTTCTTTCCCCTATCAGAATATTCCACATCCCAGTAGAGAGGGGATTTGACCTCAACCCACAACCTCTGAGCACGGAAGATCACATTCTGTTTTTTTCTCCCTCTCAGTGTCCCACATCTCAGGTAAAAAATGGTAAAGGTGGGATCTGACACCGGCCAGACTGGCTGTAAAGCCCACGTTATCTGCACTTCACGATAACACGTTAGATTATGCTTTAAATGCAGTACGAAGGCTGCGTGCTCATTAAAATAAGGCTGGGGTAAATATTTTAATAAAGCAATTTGTCACCTGATACTCTCTGCTGGTCAAATTCAAAGTTAACACAGTCGTTATATGACCCAGCAATGCTACTCCCGGGTCGAATTCATTTCAAAAAATGTGAAAACATATGTTCACACAAAAACTTGTACATGAATGCTCACCGCAGCATTATTCACAACAGCCAAACAATGGAAACAGCCCAAACGCCCATCACTGATGAGTGGATAAACAAAATGTGGCATTTCCACACAATGGAATATTATTCAGCCATAAAAAGGAATGACATTCTGACACCTGCTACAACATGGATGAACTCTGAAAATACCACACTGAGTGAAAGGAGACTCACACAAAATCCACATACATATGACTATATTTATATGAAATTTCCATAAGAGGTGAATCTATAGAGACAAAAGGGAGGTTAGTGGCTGTCGACAGCTGGGGAGATGAGAGTGGGAAATTGGGAGTTACCGCTAACAGGTACAGAGTTTCTTTTGGGGGTGATAAAATCTTCTGGATTAGACTGTGGTGATAGTTGCATAACCCTGTGAATATTCTAAAAACCACTGAATCATAAACTTTGAAACTCTGAATTTTATGGTATGTGAATTATATCTCAAAATTTAAAAAGAAATGAAGGAAATAAGGGAGGGAGAGAGAAAGAGAATGAAGAAGGGAAGGAGGGAGGGAGGGAAAAGAAAGGGAGAAAGGAAACCCAGCACTAAGAGAGAGGACTCAGGTACCTGGGTGGCTCAGTTGGTTAAGTGTCTGACTTCTGCTCATGTCATGATCTCGCGATTTGTGAGTTCAAGCCCCACATCGGGCTCTGTGCTGACAACTCAGAGCCTGGAGCCTACTTGGATTCTGTGTCTCCTCTCTCTCTGCACCTCCTCTGCTCGTGCTCTGTCTCCCTCTCTCAACAATAAATGTTAAAAAAAAATTTTTTTAATTAAAAAAAAAAAAAAAGGAGAGAGAGAGAAGACTCCAGGAAGAAACAAACTTGGAATGGAGGGGGAGAGAGGGCTCCCCGGGGTTGGCATTCAGCCCTCACTGGGGAAGGTGGAGCTGGGGAGCACTCGATAGCAGAGAAGTTTGTCCGATTGCCCTGGGCCAGAAACAAGCCAAGAGCCATGACTGGGAGCTACAGGCCAGGGCTGGCAAGCTGGAAATCCCCCTATTGGGAGCCAGCAGGGGAAGGTGGTGGGAAGGAAAATGCCCCTCACAGTGCCGATGAAATTCACCGGGAAGCTGCCCTTACAGGTACTGTTGAATTTGCTGGGAAGCTGGCAAGGGTATTGGCCAGACTCTACAGAAAGCCACAAGGGTGCCACCCAGGGCGGGGGGCTGTTGAACTCACAGGGAAGCCAGCCAGGGCACCTAAGAAAGGTGTTGTTTCTGGGCCCATCCAGCAGGGGCACCTGCAAAAGTTGCCATGAAACTGCCTGCAGGGGTGCTACTGAAACGCACTGGGGGGAGCTTCACCAGCCCAATGCCACAGGAGGAAGAAGCGAAACACACCGAAAGCAGGAAAAGAAGCCCCTTCCTCCTCCAGAGTTTCTCCAGCACCCTCGACCTATTAAACATAACCTTGCGCTGGCTGGCAATGGAAAACCATTCCAGTATCACAATCAGGGCCACAAAGAGCATATTTGAGCTGAAAGACAAGAAATTGATAATGGACACAGATACTATCAGCTGTTCTTCAAATAAAAAGTTTGTGCTCACATAAAGTTTGGAAAACACTACTTAACATACCACCCTCATAATACACATTAGTGCTTTAGCGGCTAAGACATCCCTTGGGAAAGAATCCCACTGACTCTGCTCACAGTAGCATTTCTTACTTGATCACAAAACTCTGTTTCTTCTTCTGATGAGCACCCCACAGAACACTCCCTGGGAAACTGCTCCGAGCACAGTGTGGTGAGACTGGCATACAATAAACACAAGAGAGAAGCAATGGTGTTGGACAGCAGCTTGTGTGCCTTCACTGAGTCACATGGAGCCCGTCTGCTGTTTAAGGGACTCCTGCGGAACAGAATGCACACAAATGAAGTCATCTGGCTGGGCTCCTTCATGGCATTTCCATCATTTTATTTACTGCACACAAACCATAAGTTCTGCAGACATTGTGGAAATACAGTTTATTTAGGTAACTAAAAATATCCCCTGAATGGCATTTGGCCATTGCTACATTTCTCAACTCCTCCTGTTTGCCCAGTTCTTGCTCTAAATTACCCCTTGATGATACAATGGAAAGAGGATGGAATTTAAAAACCAGAATTGATGGTATTAGGGTCACGGGCCTTAGAATACCATAATCCTGCCTGGCCAATCACTCCATTTTCCCTTTGGGGAGTTCCTGAGTAAACTAGGAGGACAAAAAATAATGGATAAGAATCAAAGCAGTGTTTTATTGGGGAGCCTGGGTGGCTCAGTTGGTTAAGCGTCCAACTTTGGCTCAGGTCGTGATCTCACGGTTTGTAGGTTCGAGCCCCACATCAGGCTCTGTGCTGACAGCTCAGAGCCTGAAGCCTGTTTCAGATTCTGTGTCTCCCTCTCTCTCTGCCCCTCCCCTGCTCCCACTCTGCCTCTCTCTCTCAAAAATTTAAAAAACAAAAAAACATAAAAAAAAAAAACAAAAAAACAAAACAGTGTTTATCATATGTCCACTGAAAAGGGCAGAATCCAGCAAAGGAAAGGGTGAGAATAGGTGAGCTATGTGGGGAGAAAGTCCCTACATCATTCAGTCTTGGGATCAAAATCCAGTTCTATCCCACAACTGGCAATGTAGGGGAGGAAAAAATTATTTTCGGCTATCCTTCCAAATTCCCAGCTGGGACCCTTGCAGCTGAAGACAGATTAACAAGAGAAGCAAACTGAAGGCTATTAACATGTATACCTCATGTACATATGGGAGATACCCTGGAAAAACTGAGTAACTCACAGAGTTAGCTTAGAATTCAGGCTTAAATACCATCTTCAGCTAAAAACAAAAGAGACAAAGAGAGAGAGAGAGAAGAGAGAGAGAGAGAGAGAGGTGTGAGGGAGGACAATTATGGGGAAGTGACCAGGAAAAGTACAGGGAACAAGAGTAAGGTTTGTTATGCAGATTTAAGCCAGTGTCTTCTCCATTAAAAAGGACATGTAAGTAGCAATCCAAGCTACCAGAAAGATTCAAATTACCTATCTAGAAAGTAGAGGATTCCAGCCCTCTCTGCTCATTTGCTCTGGGGGAAGCCAGCTGGTATACTGTAAGCATGCCTACGGAAAGACCCATGTGGTCAGGAACTGAGGGAGGCCTCCGACCAATAGTCATGAATATCTAAGACCTCCTGACAACAGCCATGTGAGTGGGCCATCTTGGGATCAAATCCTCCAGCCTCAGTCAGGTCTTTAGCTGACTGCAACCCCAGATGACAGCTTGGCTACAACCTCATGAGAGACTCTGAGCCAGAACCACCAGACAAACTACTCCCGTATTACTAACCCTCAGAAACTAGTTGATAATAACTTTTTGTTGTTTTAAGTCACTAAATTTTGGCGTAATTTTTTACACAGAAATAGATAACTAATACAGATTCTCCAAATGTAATTCTGAATAAATCATTCTGAACTCTGGGATTCTACCTCATTTCTCCACCAAAAAAAAAAAAAAAAAAAGTCTTGAATAAAATTCTCTGGTCATGATACCTGATGAAACCAGGATTGAGATCTTCTATTATATCACAACGACATTCCTTGAATTTATTCCTACATTCATTCACTCAACAAATGTCATCAAGCACTTAATATGTGCCTGGCAATGTTCTAAATCCCAAGGATAAAGCAGCAAGCAAGACAAAAATCTCTGTCCTCATGGTCCTCACATACTAGTTAAAGAGAAACGAACAACAATATATAGGATGTTAGGTAGTGATAAAAGCTAATGAGGTAAAACAAAGCAGTGACTTAGAGATCGATCAAACTTCACTTCTGGCTCTCAAAAGAGTTCAGGGCAGTCTCCCTCCATGTGGTGATTCGGAGACAGACTCCTTCCATCTTCTGGCTCTACATTCTCAGTTTCAGAGTCCTGTGAAGATGCCTAACAGATGAGGAAAGTGAAGGACAAGAAGGCAGAACTGCTTCTCAATTGCCTCCAACCAGGAGTGACACAAATCCTTCTACTCACAAATGTTACATGGCCCCACCCAGATGCAAAGCAATCTGGGAAATGTAGCCCCAACCAATAGCTCTATGCCACAAAGGGGAGTCAAATCTTTGGTGGGCGGCAAATTCTCTGTTACAGCCTCATTGATCTATTCCAGCTCTGCCTGTTCTACCTGCTGGGGCAGACTTAAGCTCAGGCACACTCATGCCGGGAGAAAAATGCCTCCTGCCTTGATATCTAAAGTCCCATCACAGGGCACCTGGCTGGCTCAGTTAGTAGAGCATGCAACTCTTGATCCCAGAGTCGTGAGTTCAAGCCCCACGCTAGGGGTAGAGATTACTAAAAAAATAAATAAACTTTAAAAATAAATAAAATAAATAAATAAGAATAAAATAATAAGATCCCATCACAAGAAACTCAATCCTTTATCTGAGTCATTTCCCTATTTTTTAACAGCTTACTAAAAATGCAGTCACCTGTAATGGTGGCATATGGAGTTCTCCCCCAATCCTTAAAGAAGCTTATCAGATTTTTTTTTTCATTCCCTGGAGTAAGAAAAACCAGTTTAGCTGGTAACTCCACGACTCTTAATGAGAGAATAAAAGGGAGGCAGAGAGGGCCTGTGCTGATAACCACTCACAGCTTTGCTAAGAGTGAGTGGTTGGGTTCTCCATCACAACTTTAAATTACTCCAGGCGTCATCTTACCTGCTTATCCACAGCTACTCTCCCAAGTCAAGGGAACACTTTACAAATGCACATTAGCTGCACACAGTCATTCTCAAAGAGAAAAGAATGGCCCCACTTAATTGCACGCGTAGCTAATGTCAGGAGTAATAACTGAGATGAAAGTGGTTCATCAAAGCAAGTCAGGAAAGATGAGTCTATTTAAAAGCTAAATGGGGTTCTGAAAGGCAGACCCTGAAAAGAGTGATTTCAAGGCTGATTTTATTTTAATGCAAAGATCCACTTTTTCTTCTCACTCCCTATGATTATTTTATACAAATTGCATTACATCAGTCCCTTGGGAAATACAGGTGTAAGCTCCATTTCCACTTCCTAGGACTGAAAATGACTTCAGAGGAGCTAAATTGGAATTTTAAAATATTCTTTAAACATTCATATGTTCTGGAAGCAATAGATGCAAATGCAGAGACACACTGCCTTGGTTGACAGTTTCAGAGTCTCTAACATCAACCTGTAACCTTCTATGCTAAAGAAATTTGTTCACTCAAAACAATTTACCAACTTCCTCTCGGAAAGGCAAATTCTCAGCATATTTCCATAAAAGTGAATTAATTTGCTAGGCCACAAGAATAAAATAAAAAAAAAATAAAATAAAAACCCTGGGTTTTTATTAGCAATCACATCTGTTCCAGTTCTGTCTTTGAAATTGAATGTGCAAAATGTCACTACACAGACAGAATGTTGCAGTCATTTTAACCCTGGAGACACTAATATACATGCTGGTCTTTGTGTTTCTGTCTATGACATTAGAGTCAGACATTGTGTGAGGACATTACTCTCATCCTAAAGATGTTTCTTAAAGCCATGTGAGGGTTCCTCATTGGAAAACAGTGGAAAGAAGCAGAATCTACCACCGGGAATATATCACTTTGGTATGAAAATTATTTTGAGCTAAAGGCAATCAAAATTCAGAAGATTCAGGAAAAATTCTTTATCTGCCTCTCAACTACCTAAATTTACATCAAAAAAGGGGTCTGTACCAGGAAGAGAACTATTACCAGAGATATCTTTTTACCTAAGAAACTTATCTGTGTAACTGGGCAGCCTTTGTTTCCCAAATTTCTCCTTTTCCTTCCTGTGAATGGCCTTTCTCCCCTTTGGATCCCCAGACCCCTACCTGTCTTCTTGGCTCAGAATGTCATATAAGCCTCAACTGCCTGACTGCCTTTGGATCTCATATTTTTATGGGGCTTCTTTATGTACAAATCTAAATTTGTTTTTCTCCGTTAATCTGTCTAATGTTGACTTAATTATTAGAACAGCCAAAGACTCTAGAACAGAAAAAGGTAAAATTTTCCCATCCCTACAACTGTTTGCAACTTGGGTCAGTCCAGGGGATTATCTCTAAAGAATGAGGCTGATTTTCTTTAGGTGTCTCCAGGACCATCTTTGAAGGTGTATTAGTTTTCTAGGGCTGTAGTTATCAAGTACCACAAACTCTGTTTAAACAACAGAAATTTTATTCTCTTCCAGTTCTGGAGGCTAGAAGTCCAAAATCAAGACGGTGGCAGGGCCATCCTCCCTCCAAAGTCTATAGAAGAGAATCCTTCCTTGCCTCTTCCAGTTTTGGGAAGCCTCGGGGGTTTCTTGGCTTATCTTGGCATCACTCCAGTCTCCGCCTCCATCTTGACATGGCTATCTTCTCCCTATGTCTTCTCTGTCTTCACTTGATGTTTTCCTCTTCTTATAAAGACACTAATCTTATTGGATTTCGGCCTGCTCTAATGACCTCATCTTAACTCGATTACATCTGCATTATATCCACACATTCCAGACCGATTTCTCACATTCACAGGTACCAAGGGTTAAGACTTCTATCTACCTTTGGGGGGCGGGAGGGGGGGGGACACAATTCAACTCATAATAGAAAGTAACCCAGAGAAGGGATTCAAAGCAACGTTGCAAAGATCATAAAGCCCTCAAAGCTGCTTTGCAAAGTAACATTTGCAGAGTCTGAAAGCAAGAATACAAATGAGGTTCACATTGCAGAAGTCTAATGATAAGAGAGTTTACAAACCAAGCTATAGCAATAGCCTAGCCCATGTTCCCAGCCAACACCCCACAGCCTGGGGGCCACCATTCCTCCGGGCGGGCTAAAGTTGCTGAGGCTTCCTCCAGTAGCCAGCCCTACTGTCTGTGTGTCTAAATGACAGAATAGTTCTTGTGGGGTCAGGCACAATGAAAACCAGTCCCAGGTCTAACTGGATCTGCCCCAAATCAACCAGGTCAAGTTCCCCAAGAAGCCCGTGAAGGCACTTTATCAACTCAAGATTTTCAGGCACTAAGAACTTCTCAAAACTACACCAGCTGAGCAGAAGGGAAGGAGGGAACACAGTTATCTGGTAATCCCATTTGCTTAATTACCCACTTAGGAGTGATTTAGGATGGTCAACTTGAAACAAAAGCAGCCACTCTTTCTCTGGTTTCCTGGGGCAGAAGTAGGGCTTTCCTGACACACTCACCCACACATAATACATTTACAGATTCCCAGTCTATCATCATCTTCTCTGGTCAAAGTGGTAAGATGGGGGGCGGGGGGGGGGCGGTTTGCGGGACTTGCTTTCTGGCCTGGAGAGCCTGGGTCAGCCAGTGCATCTCTCTCCCATAATTCCCAATAACATAATTTAGTTGTCATACTTTTTTAAATGATTTTAAAACTTTAAAAACTCATAAAACTTTTTAAACTCTAAAATTTTATGAGTTAAAAAAAATTGTGAAAGTCATTGCCTTTTATTATTTGTGATGTGCTGGGGTCCTCTAAGGTTAAGGGCCCAGAGCAGGAGCACCCCCAGCCCAACAATGCCCTGATCTAAGGGCAGCACTGATGCCAGGTTGTGATGCATTTGTTTAATAGAACTCACATTCCATTATAAGCCCTGGAGGGAGGTACAATTCCTACAACAGTCCCCACTGTGCGGAAAAGGCAGCCCACACTCATCTCACCACTAGGGGACGAGGTGGTTACTGAGGCAAGTCTGATCCCACTCACTGAACCACCACTGGCCAATCCACCAGGCTCTTCAGAGAAAGAGAATGGCAAGACACCTGTTCCACTTGAAACACTTCAGTGGGGGCAGGAAAGTTCAGAGAGCCAGCACAAAGAAGGTGTGAGCAGTTTTGAGATCCCAATATTGGAAAGAAATCCAGGCTCAAAGTGACAAGACCAGGATGAGCCATACCCTACCTCGCTTAACCCTATGAACTGGCCAAGGCATTTAAACTCTCTGAGCCTCAATTTCCTCTTCTGTAAAATGGGAATAATACATCATAATGTCTATGCAGTATATTTATACAGGGTTGCTCTCAGGATCGGATGTCCAAGTGTAAACTAGAAATATTAGGTTTATTAGAAACTATTGCTTCTGCTCATACACCATCCACTGTGTTTGCTGGGTAATGACATTTTGTGGCTGTCATTAAACAGAACTCCCTCCAAAGAGTTAGAGGGTTTTTTGTTTTTTTTTTTTTTTAGTTTTTTAAAGTTTATTTATTTTTGAGAGAGACAGAGACAGCTTGGGTTGGGGAGGAGTGGAGGGATAGGGAGCAAGAAAATCCCAAGCAGCCTCCACACCACCAGCATAGAGCCTGACATGGGGCTCAAACTCACGAAACCAAAACCGTGAGATCATGACCTGAACTGAAAGCAAGAGCCAGATGCCTAACTGACTGAGCCACCCAGGTGCCCCAAAGAGTTAGAGTCTTAGAATGGCTTACCCTCTAAGCCTAATAAATTCAAACTTATATGATAATAATAATAATATTGTTATATAATCAATTAGTTAATATTTTATATAAATACTGAAATAGTAATAAAACAAAGGGGTGCCTGTGGCTCAGTCGGTTAAGTGCCTGACTTTGGTTCAGATCATGAGCTCATGGTTTGTGGGTTTGAGCTCCGCATTAGGCTCCACGCTGACAGCAACAGCACGGAGCCTGCTTGGGATTCTCTCTCTCTACCTCTGTCTCTGCCCCTCCCATGCTCTCTCTCTCTCTCAAAATAAATAAACTTTAATTAATAATAATAACAATAAAACAAGGGCAAGTTTTACCTTCAGCATAGTGGGTAATGATTTATAGGACATAAATAAAGGGAGAAGTGCTGTGAAAATTCACGATATAAATGTAATACCTCTTCTATGCTGATGTCTACAGTTCAATCATCAGAGTTTTTCCTTTGAATTAAGCACTGCCCCTCTTCCTATGTCCCACTTTAAAAGTCAATAACCTTAAAAAGAATAACATATAAATTTGCTAACATGTCAATACAAACATGCTTATCATATGGTGTACTTTCCTAATAGGATATGACAAGCCCAAAAGGTCTCTAGGCCCAGGAAAGGAGTAGGAAGTTGGAGAAATGAGTTCAGGAACAGAAAGCAGGATGGTGGGACAGGTTCAAAGATAAACCAAAGGCAAACTGAAAGTCCCTTCCAAGACAATTCCTACCAACCTCAGATTTCACAACCTCATAACCTGGCCCAGTCTCAGGACAAAAAAAAAAAAAAAAAAAAAAATTGCAGACACACATCTAGCATACAGATATTAAGATTAAAGGAGAAATGAAAAAATATGATATAAATAGGTAACTCTTAAAAAGTAGGCATCACAATGTGAGCATTGTAGCCTTTCAGAAGGCTAATAATTTCTCACAAAAAAATTGAGACATCTTCTTGAAGTTTATCTGAAAGAAAAGTCTTTCCAGTTATAATAATCTTACAAAGTAGCAGGGCTGAAAAGGTTTTCTGGCTTTATTAGTGAAAACAGATCTGTCTTTAAGTGGCACAAGCCATGTCCTCTCTCATCTCACATCACTCCAGAACAAGCAGAAAAAAACAAATCTGTACCTGATAACTTCTAAAAACATAAAGAAAATCAAAAGAAAGAAATGTCAGCGTAGTTGCCAGAAGTCCTTTACAGAGTAGTTCTTCTTAGAAATGACAAACAGGAAGAAAGTTACTGTCATCTGACAAACATTGGCTGAGACCAGACACAAATGAAACTCCTGCTCCTCCCGAAAGGTATGTATCACCTGTAGTGCCCTCAGCCACATGAGTCTGTGGAAGACTGACTGCACCAATTCTCCATGTGTCTCTGTCTCCATGACTTTGCCATGTGATTCTGTCGTTCATCTCACTAAAGACACAGGGTCTATTTCCTCACCCCTTCAATCTGATGTCACCCATGCACTTTGTCCAGTAGGTGAGGCCTAGACCACAAAAGGCCTTGCACGTTACCACTTGCCCTCTCATATACCTCTGAAATTGCCACAAAAACATGCCCAGGATGGCCTGCTGGAGGATGAAAGACATATGGAACAGAGCCACAGTCAATGTGGCTGAGGTCAGCCTAACTCAGCCAATAGCCAGCTGACCCCCAGATAAAAGAGCAAGCCCACCAAAGACTGTCAGACACATGAGTGAGCCAAGCCATGATCAGGCAAAACCAGCCTATAGGAACCTACAGGCAGCCAAGCCCCAGAGGTGTGAGCCCAGCAGAGAGCAGCAGAGCCGCCTAGCTAACCACCCCAGGTGCACCAGCAATAGATCTTCTTGTTATTTAAGACTAAGGCTTTGTGGTTGTTTATCATGCAGCTTTACCGGGGCAATAGGTAACTGGTACCAAGTGCGAGTTTTGGGGCTCCACTCTTGTGCTTGGAATATCTGGAAAGCCAAAGACAGCTTTATTATACCTGACTACTCAACAGTTTCGTGGGGCAGCCAACCAATGCACTTCCTGCAGCATTTTCCCTTTCTTCCCTAAAGGATGCAAACATATGGGTAACTCTGTGGTAACCTTCCTTGACATCTTTCATCAGAGGACCAGTCCTAACCACATGAATCATGAAGATACTGAAAGAATAAGGAAAGCATATGCCTATTAAAGATACTTGGTAGTAGCAGAGGATGGTCTATGTAAAAATTTATAATAAAACATGCACATACGCATGGAAAAGGACCTCAAAGGTTACGTACTGAAGATCCAAAAAGGTTTTTTCCTACGAGGATAGGTGAGATTATGGGTTAATGTTCTTTTGCTTGTCCATGATTCCTGACTTTCCTGAACTGAACATGAATGTATTTGTAATTTCCAAAAGAGAGAAACATAAAACATGAAAGAAACAGTAAAACTTTCAAAGAAAGTAAGAGCAAACATTTAAGTTTATTTTCAGGGGTTGAGCAGGTTATCATTTGTAGTTAAGTCAATTATTCATAACTGTTGGATGAAAATTAATTAGCTGAAATTTAAAAAGCAGAAATCAGGAGACAATTCTGAAAACAACAAAATCGCTTGCAGACATATAAATAGTTGCCAGGTGCATGCAAATTTGTAATGCTTTTTGTAAAAAGGACAAGATACAAGCATTTTCTAATAAACTTTTGCCTAGAGCAGGGTCAACAAATTTTTTCTATAAAGAGCCTGATGATAAATATTTGAGGCTTTGCAAGCCAGACTGTCTCTGCTACAACTACTCTGCCATTGTAGCACAAGAGTAGCCATAGACAATCTGTGAATAAATGGACATGAATATGTTTCAGTAAAACTTTATTTATAATAGCAGGTGGCAGGCCACATTTGGCCTATGGCCATAGTGTGCCTTCCTCTGGACTAGACAAATTGGTGCCAAAGCAACAACAGCTTATGATCGCATTGGCAATAACTTACTTATGCCAGAGTGATGACGTGTTTTCTGCACCTGACAGTTTCTCTATACCTTTGCCTGCTGTCAAATCCTTTTCCTTCTTTATGTCTCATCCTCCTCTTCAAGAACCCTGAGCTGCTTACCTTAGAAGTATGTTCTAACCACCTGTTTACTTGTACTTCTCCTCCATTAGGCTAACAGCAAGATTATGTCCTAATCACTTTTATATCCCCAGAGCCTTGGGGAGAGCCTGAACCATAATAGATTCTCAACAAATGAATGTGAAGTGAGTGATTATGCAAAACACAATAATGTCAAGAGGCGACAAGCCACAGACTGGGAGAAAATATTTGCAAATGACATCTCTGATAAAGGACTATTATCCAAAATATACAAAGAACTCTTAAAACCCAACAATAAGAATATGAACAACCCAACTAAAAAATGGGCAAGGTATCTGCACAAACACCTCAGCAAAGAAGACCAGAGAGGCAAATAAGCATATGAAAAGACGCTCAATGTCATATGTCATCAGGGACATGCAAATTAAAACAACAGTAGGATATCACACACACCTATCAGAATGGCCAAAATCTAGAACACTGACAATACCAAATACTGGCAAGGATGTGGAGCAACAGGAACTCTCATTCAGTGCTGGGATATTGCAAAATGGGACAGCTACTTTGGAAGATAATTTGGCAGTTCCATACAAAACTACACATGCTCTTTTATACCATCCTGCAATTGTGTCCCTTAGTATTATTTACCCAAAGTAATTAAAAACATATGTCTACACAAAAACCTACCTACAGGTATCTATAGCAGCTTTATTTATAATTGCCAAAACATAGAAGCAACCAAGATGTCTTTCAGTAGGTAAGTAGATAAACTGTCATATATCCAGACAAAGGAGTATTAATTCATGCTAAAAAAAAAAAAAATCTATCAAGCTATGAAAAGACATGGAAGAAACTTAAATGCATACTACTAAGTGAAGGAAGCAAGTCTAAAAAAACAACATACTGTACGATTCTGACGACATGACATTCTGAAAAAGGCAAAAACTATGGAGACAGTAAAAAAATTAGTGGTTACCAGGAGTTAGGGGCAAGGGGGAGAGATGAATAGGTAGAGCACAGAGGATTTTTAGGGCAGTAAAAACACTCTATGTGATATTATAATGATGGATACATGTCATTTCATATTTGTCAAAATCCCTAAAATGCACAACACCAAGAGTGAACCCTAATGTATACTATGGACTTCAGGTGATAATGATGTGTCAATGTAGGTCATTTATTATAACAAATTGCCCAGCAACAGGTGAACTTGAGCCCTGCTTTGGGTGAGCACAAGCCCCACTTTGGGTGAGCCCTGCTTCTCTCTCTCTCTCTCTCTCTCTCTCTCTGCCCCTTGTTCACTTGCGCCCTCTCTCTCTCTCTCTCTCTCTCTCTCTCTCTCTCTCTCTCTCAACAACAACAACAACAGCAACAACAACCAACAACAACAACAAATACACCACTCTGGTGGGGAATGTTGATAGTGGAGGGAGCTAGGCATGTGTGGGGCAGGGAGTGTTTGAGAAATCTCTGTACTTTCTGCTCAATTTTGCTGCAAACCTAAAAGTGCTCTAAAACATTAAGTCTACACACACACACACACACACACACACACACACACTCACATCATTATTGTAAATGCTCACTCAGCCTTTTCTACAGCCTTTAGGAGACATTAAAAGCTAATTACCTGATCAGGCAATGGTTTCACAGATCTGACATCAAAAGCACAAGTGGCAAAAGAAAAAATAAATAGAACGTCATCAAAATTAAAAACTTTTTTGCCACAAATGTTACCATCAAGAAAGTAAAAAACAACCCACAAAATGGGAGAATATTTTTTATAAATCATGTATCTAATGAGGGACTGGCATCTAGAATATGTAAAGAACTTTTATAATGCAGTAATAAAAAGACAAATATACTGATTTTAAATGGGCAAAGGATTTAAATAGACATTTCTCCAAAGATGTACAAATATATATTTCTTAGTGCAGTAATAATAATTATGATTATAATACTATTCATTTTATGTTTAAAAAGCAATTATTAAAATCTTTCAAATAATTAAATAGGGAAAGAGATTGGCAATAAAACATTCTATTAAGAGAGAGTTCATTAGGTAGATACATTTAGGAAAAACCTTTTATCCCCACCAATGTTGTACAATTTCTTTTATTTATTTTTAACCATCAGTTTGTTCTCTTTAGTTAAGAGTCTATTTCTTGGTTTGTCTCTCTTTTTTTTCCCTTTGCTCGTTTGTTGTGTTTCTTAAATTCCACACGAGTGAAATCATATATTATTTGTCTTTCTCTGACTGACTTATTTCACTTAGCATTATATCCTCTAGATCCATCCATGTTGTTGCAAATGGCAAGATTTCATTCTTTTTATGGGCTGAGTTATATTCCATTATATTTATGTATATGTGTATATATGTGTATGTATACGTGTGTGTGTGTATACATATATCTCCATCCCACTTCTTCTTTATCCATTCATCTATTGGCAGATATTTGGGTTGCTTCCTTATCTTGGCTATGGTAAATAGTGCTGCAATAAACACAGGGGTGCATATATCTTTTTGAATTAGTGTTTCATATTTTGGGGGTAAGTACCCAGTAGTGGAATTACTGGATCCTATGGTAATTCTGTTTTTAATTTTTTGAGGAACCTCCATGTTTTCCACAGTGGCTAAACCACTTTGAATTCCCACCAACCATGCACAAAGACTCCTTTTTCTCCACATACTCACCAACACTTGTTTCTTGTAATATTGTACAATTTTAATAATTATATATAATTCTAATTTCTGTAAAGTGTTTCAGTGTACACTCAGTCATAACATTAAGCAAAATACGCTTTAAGGATGCACCAAAAGGCCTTGCCCATCCCTTACCCCAAATTCCCCTTTTGGTGCATCCTGGATTCATCTCAGACCACCACCACCAAACTTCTGGGAGCTGCCTGAGCTGAGCCAGAGTAGGACAACATGTACTAAATAAAGCTTAGAGGAATCAACTCTGAGCGGTAGTCACCTACTTACGATTTTGAATGTTTTAAAAATACTTGAAATAAAAGTTATCGTTGTAATCTTTTTTGGACATTTTCAATCCTTTTTGGACTAAGACAGGTATTTAAATGTATAAAAATAAACCGCATTTCTATGTTTTAAATTGTATATACATATTTTTTAAGTGTTAAAAACGACATTGCCGGGGCGCCCGGGTGGCTCAATAGGTTAAGCGTCCGACTTCAGCTCAAGTCATGATCTCGTGGTTCGTGAGTTCAAGCCCTGCATCGGGCTTGCTGCTGTCAGCACAGAGCCTGCTTCAGATCCTGTGTCTCCCTCTCTCTCTGCCACCTTACTAAGTGCGTGTGTGTGTGTGTGTGAGCACGCAGGCGTGCGCTCTCTCGCTCTCTCTCTCTCTCTCGCTCTCTCTCTCAAAAATAAACATTTAAAAAAAAGAAAAGCAAACAGAATTTTTTTTTAATGGCAATGTCAACTTTTCTTACCCACTTCATTGGTTGTGAGTTCTTTAAAAAGAAAACAAAACCACAGGTCCAAAATGGCATCACTTAGGCCAAGTCACCAAACCAACGCCTAGTATCTAACCTAATTACACTTGCAACCTCCTACAGAAATGTAGTCTTAACTGGTCACGAATTTTCTGGTAAACACCAATGAGACAATTTGTCACATGGTCCTCTCCATCTCCCAAAGGAAGATGAGATAATCCACCCCCTAAAACCCCACTGTCCCCAAATGAAGGTGACCTCACCTGAAATAATTCTTTTTTCTATTTATGATTTCCCTGTCTTGCCTCTAGAAACCTTTCCCTTTTTGGAGCCCTTTGGAGCTCCCCTCTCCTTGCTACACAGGATGCTACCCAATTCATGAATCATTTAATAAAGACAATTACATCTTCACATTTACTCTGTTGAATTTCATTCTTTAACAGTTCTGTTTCACAACAGACATCCACTAATTAATTTTTGACGATCTTCATAGCAAAGTAAACAGGCAAAGAATTGCAAAAAGAGCACTCCATTGTTTTTTGCAAGTCTGTCTCCAGAGTCTTTTTATTTAAACAGAAAAAGAATGCATTTCCTTTAAAAGAATAGTACTTTTGTTAATCAAAAATAGGGGATGAAAAAGTCATACTAGATCCAGTGAACCAACAGCCAGGCTTTGTTTCCAGCTAATTAAAAAGTAGAAAAGAGGGGCGCCTGGGTGGCGCAGTCGGTTAAGCGTCCGACTTCAGCCAGGTCACGATCTCGCGGTCCGTGAGTTCGAGCCCCGCGTCGGGCTCTGGGCTGATGGCTCAGAGCCTGGAGCATGTTTCCGATTCTGTGTCTCCCTCTCTCTCTGCCCCTCCCCCGTTCATGCTCTGCCTCTCTCTGTCCCAAAAAATAAATAAACGTTGAAAAAAAAAAAAAAAAAAAAAAAAAAATTTAAAAAGTAGAAAAGAACCTGGTTTCCATTCCATTATAATTGTGTTCCTTTTAACAACAGTGTGATAAGCTAAGGAATTATGACAAAATGCAATTACTTAATCTAATATTTTCAATAATTCCAATTGTGTTTGATTCTATTCTATACGTTTCCTAAAATACTTGCATTACTCTCAGGGCACCTGGGTGGCTCAATTGGTTAAACGTCCAACTTTTGATTTCAGCTCAGGTCATGATCTCACAGGTCATGAGTTCGAGCCCCACATCGGGCTCCTCATTGACCACACGGAGCCTGCTTGGGATCCTCTCTCTCTGCCCCTCCCCTGCTCCTGCGCGCTCGCTCGCTCTCTCTCTCTCTCTCTCAAAATAAATAAATAAAACTTTTAAAAAATATATCTGCATTACTCTCAACATTTTTACCTTATTATCAGGACCTTCGTAATTCCTTTTTTTTTAATGTTTATTTCTGAGAGAGAGATAGAGAGAGAGAGAGCGTGAGTGGGGCAGAGAGAAAGGGAGACACAAAATCTGAAGCAGGCTCCAGGCTCTGAGCTGTCAGCACAGAGCCCGACACAGGGCTCAAAATCGTGAATTGCGAGATCACGACCTGAGCCAAAGTCTAACGCTCAACCGACTGAGCCACCCAGGTGCCCCAAGACCTTCATAATTCCTAACGCATTGTTTTCTGGAATTTCACAAAAAAAAAATGTGTATGCATTTAACATTTCCAGCTGACCCCGCCAGGATTATTTAATTCTACAGGGGTACACACCTTTGACTGACTATGGTTCCAGTGACTAGGCTATTTTACAACTCTGTAAGTTTAGAAGTTAATTTGTAGAAAACTATCAGTAATGCAAATAACTGCCATTGATTGAAATGCAAATTAATTTTGTTGGGTAGAACTATAATTAATTTCTGCCCTATAGAAAGGATGACCTCAAATATTATATTTTATAGCATATAGAACAGCACTGTCATATATACATACATATAGTACCTATAAAAGACATATATATGTCATAATGCCATATATAAATATATAGATATATCACATGCCACATATGTAATATCACATTTCTTTTTTTTTTTTTTAATTTTTTTAACGTTTATTTATTTTTGAGACAGAGAGAGACAGAGCATGAACAGGGGAGGGGCAGAGAGAGGAAGACAAAGAATCTGAAACAGGCTCCAGGCTCTGAGCAGTCAGCACAGAGCCCGATGCAGGGCTCAAACTCACGGACCATGAGATCATGACCTGAGCCAAAGTCGGACGCTTAACCGACCAAGCCACCCAGGCGCCCCATGTAATTTTACATTTCTTAGCACCATGTTAAAAAAGGTAAAAATTTAAGAGATGAAATTCATTTAAATAATAGATTTTAACTTAATATATCCAAAATATTGTCATTTCAACAAGTAATCAACTTTTAATTTTTTTTTTTCAACATTTATTTATTTTTGGGACAGAGAGAGACAGAGCATGAACGGGGGAGGGGCAGAGAGAGAGGGAGACACAGAATCGGAAACAGGCTCCAGGCTCCGAGCCATCAGCCCAGAGCCTGACGCGGGGCTCGAACTCACGGACCGCGAGATCGTGACCTGGCTGAAGTCGGACGCTTAACCGACTGCGCCACCCAGGCGCCCCTCAACAAGTAATCAACTTTTAAAATATTGAGATGTTTTATATTCTTTTTTTGTACACTAAATCTCCAAAATTCAATATGTACTTTACATTTACAGCACATCTCAAATCATATTGGCCATAATTCAGTGCTCAATAGCCACATATGATTAGTGGCTACCATACTGGATGGTGCAGCTGTATAGTCTTTATTTGTTTGCATCGGTCTGGATGGTTCAACCACTACATCTGCTCATGCAAGTATTTGCCAGAACATTTTTGGTGTTAATCCTAGATATTTCTTCAGCACCTACTATATGCCTGGGTGTTCACTATTTACTAGGACAGGTATATAACTGCGTAATGGATGTCCCCTGCCATCAAAGAATAAGATGAGATAAGACATATAATCCTTATAAATTTAGAAAACAAGACATCAAATAAATAAATTCTTAAATTCAGTGGACAACACATAAATGAATAATCAATACAGATAGGCATAGTCAAGGAGAAGGGAAGAAAGGAGCCAAGGATATTCAAAGCTTAATAAACAGGATGAGGAAGGAAAGGTGTAAGTTAGAGCTTAGACAAAACAGAAAGTCACTGGCCTGATTTTATCAGACTCTATTTATTTGGTTCAGATCATGGTTTTCATAATATATGGTTGCTCTTTGGTAAATAAAATAAAATAGCTTTAGAATGAAAATAGATCTTGTATTTGATATGTTATATGATCTCAACCCTGTTCTAAAAATGCACTTTGAATTTTTTTTTTAATGTTTATTTATTTTTGAGAAAGAGAGAGAGAGAGAGTGTGTGAGCAGGGGAGGGGCAGAGAAAGAGAGAGAGACACAGAATCCAAAGCAGGCTCCAGGCTCTGAGCTGTCAGCACAGAGCCCGAAGCAGGGCTGGAACTCAGGGACTGTGAGATCATGACCTGAGGCAAAGTTGGATGCTTAACCGACTGAACCACCCAGGCGCCCCTACAAACGCACTTTAAAAGACAGGAAGAAAACACTCAAAAATGGCCCCTAGATAACTGGATTGATTATGGTAGGGTAGAGGATGATCCTGGCTTCTTTGAAGTTATATCCTTCATTTTTTCAATAATCATGTAATATTTTTATAGTTAGAAAAAATATATACTGTTTATAGTATGTAAAGAAGTTGCACTTACCTGATGGCTCCAGAAACAAGATTGTACTAAAAGGCATGTCTAACAATTCCCGTATGATCTCTTGATGTCTTAAAAACTAAAACAGGAGTCCAGGGCTTTTCATATCACATATTCCAGAACCACTGGCTATTGGAGTGATAAACTTTCATCCATTTTCATCCATTTTCCATGAATTTCATCTTACAACTGTGAGAAGAATCAAGTATTAAAAAAAAGAGAGTCAAGTATTACTCAAGTTAATGACTACCTAGGGTTGATTTTACTTTTGGAAAAGCAGCTTGCTAAAGGTGACTGCCTCATTGTTAAGTAAGGTTCATGGCTAATGGTTTTGACAAGTAAAGCTGTTCAAATGCCCAAGGTGGCTCACTTGATCACACATCCTCTGCTGGCCATGCAATTGATGGGAATTTTAAACACAGCTTTCATCTTTGACCTTTGTCTTTATGATTTAGTTCATAGAGCGAACTATTGTCATATCTTCCAGTTAACTTGACCAAATAGCTCTTGAAGAATAATTGGATCCTTTACCTTGCGCTTTGCCCACCCTACTTCTAGCACAATCATTAAGCATGTCTTATCCTTATTTGCTTTTGATATTTACTAATTACTATTAACCACTGCCCTTTGTCTACTTCATTCTCTCATTCTGATTCTTTCCACCTACTCAGCTATTTCTTGTCCTTCCCACATATTCTTCTGCTTTAGCCCAGTAGTTCCAAGTTGACTTCTTGAAATAAGCCTGGCACACTTTCAAAATGCTAGAACGTTTAGTAGATTTATAATGAGATGCTGTTTAAGTGTGGTAACTCCTTATCAATCAGTAAAGTTAACAATTTTTACTGATCAACCACTGTATTTTTGGATTTATGGAACTATTATAGGGAATTTTTTAAGCAAGTGTGGACCTAAAGAAGTCCTAAATAGCTTGCTTTTACTCATGCAGTCAAGCAGTGAGAAAAAAAAGTGTGAATTATAGCATAAGAATATATTTGAGTTCACTACATTGCTCTTTATGCTAATGAAAACAGTGAAAACAACCTAAATATCTAATAAGGAAATTGAGGGGAATTATATATATATCTAATCAGTGAAATATCATGCAGTTATTTGAATACTAATTGTGATGTCATTTGAGCAAATAGTTACCAGGAATAGCCTTTTAACATTACTTGCTTTTACATATATGATCCCACTCACTTTCCTGTCTCTGGATCGTTAATGATCCTTTGTGACCTGTATGAGATACTTTTTCTCTCCTCTCCCTGCCCCAAACCAATCTCCATGACTTCAAATCCAAATGCTACACGTTTACCAACAAACATTTATTTAACAAGCACTTGTTGTGTACCTTGCCCGTTGGCACCTGCCCTCGTGGGGCTCAGGGTCAAATAATCACACAAGTAAGTATATGATTACAAATGGAATGAGGACTGTCAAGTAAATAGTTATAAAAGAGAGTAATCCAGGGACAGCTTCCCTGTAGAAGTGACACCTGAGCTGGAATCAAAAATACAAGATGAAGCACTGGGCGGGGGGGGGGGGGGGGGGGGGCGGGGGCGGGCAACGTGTGCTATGACCCTGTTACAGAAAATGCATGGTTTTTTCAGAGAATTGAAAAAAGGCCAGTTTGGCTGCGACACAGGGAAATGATGAGAAAGTACTTTGAGAAGAGGTGGAGAGGTAAGATTGTGACTATGTAAGACTGGAGTTTTTAACATAGGACAGTGGAAATCACTGAAGAATTTTAAGGTCAAGACATGGAGGGGTGATGTGATCCAACTTGCATTTTGAAAAGATGATAATGGCTTCAGTGTGGAGCCTGGATTGGAAAGAGACCAGGGTGGACACAGGGAGAACAATTAGGAGTCTACCACACTGGTCTGGGTGAGAGTTCTAGCTTGACCTGGGGAGCTGGCTGTAGAAACAGAGAAAAAGGACACAGATCTAAGAGGTATTTAAATGATACAGTTAGTAAGGCTTGATGACAGACCACAATAAAGAATAAAGGAAAGAAGTGGCTGGGATGACTCCTAGGTTTCTGTCTTGTGGAATCAAATGGACAGTGGTGTCATTCATTACAAGATAAGGTTGAGAACTGGTGATCATGAGTTTGGTTAAGTATGACCACCCCATCATGGACTTATAGGTAATTACTGAAGTGCGCAGTGATAAATCAATTGTTGGTTGTAGTAGTCATGTGATCAATTTACAGAACATTTCCTTCATCAAGAAACTCGTAAGTTGTGGTGAGAGGGCAGGGGGGACTTCAGAAGCCATTTGAGGAGAAAATTATTCATACCCCTAAAAATCTGTGTCAAAAGCATTAGGGTCATTAGATTAACTCAACTACAAGAGGTTGTCAACAGGTTCCCATGTAAATAATCTGTTTATTTCTCTGCATTCATAGCCTTCTCTTCCCACTGCTGGCCCCACTTAACTATCATTCAGAAACAAGGTCTAATCAGTATGGCTGGAGAATCTATGGAAGGCTTCATGAAATAAGAAGGCCCTGAGAGGGGTCTTGAAGAATGGGAAAACCTTCGGCAGAACAGGTATAAGAAGAAGAGTCAAGCACATTAGTGCTAAGCAATGGAGCTGAGAAGTAGTATGAGGTCCAGAAGATGCTGAACTGGCCATAATAATAGGTTCAGCTGGGAGGAAGTGCAAGGTACAGTGTGGGGAGCCACATTAAAAAGGTTCTTAAATGTTTGATGCACGAGTTTAAATGTTATTCTGCAGTTGGTCACGAATCCGTGGTGCAATCCTCAATTGGATGGAAGGGGAAAAGGAAGAGAACAGAATATCAGCATCATAGATGGAACTCCTCCAAACTAATTATGGTCTCCCATTCTACAGTTGAGAACCATTGCTATAAGACAACAGCACTCAGATACACCCTTAAAGGCAGAGAAAAGCTCCACTGGGATTTAACAGAAGCAAAGTGGTAACTATAAGAAAGCAACACTCACTCTTTAGCTTCGTATTCACCTCTTTGTTATTCAATTTTGACAGCCTCAGGACTCCCCCACCCCCCCACCCCCCCCCCACCCCCCCCACCCCCCCACCCCCCCACCCCCCCCCCCCCCCCCGGCCAACATACTTTTCTCCTTCATTCTCTTTAGCTGAACAACAACTCAGAAAATCTTTTTCTTTGTATTTCCATGGCTCAGTGGAGACAGATTGACATTTTCCAAAATTACATTAGAAACTACTAGGAGAAATAAAACAAGAAGATAAGAATAGCACAAAATGAGTCAAAATTTCCCAAATAAAGATTTGGGGTCCAAAGTTCCCTAAGATAGGTAAGGTCATCAAAGCAGTGAGCCTGAGAGGTTCTGCTGTTCAAGAAGCATCTTCCAACCAGGAACCCCAATCTCTACATAAAAGGATGCAACTACATGGAGCTTACAACTTTTACTAAAAGCCTCTTTCCTCTCCAATTTTCAGGCAACCCAAAATTCCCAGGAGCTTTTTCCCTGTCCTACCTGAGAAGCCACTCTCTCATCCATGCTGTCTAGTCCCACTATCCTTCCCCCTTGACTATTTATCCTTTCCACAAACCAACACACACATCACTTCCTTAAATATCACAAAGTCTGTGCTACAAACCACTATACCAATACACTTCAGTCTCCCTCTCATTCTCATTCTGTCTCTCTCTCTCCTTTCCCTTTTCAACCTGCACTTTTTTTTTTTGAAAACTCTGTTGCAAGAAAGAAAAGACCAAAAGCTGTGAATGTCATACTTTCACCTGAGAGTCACTCTTTCCAGTTCTTCATCTGACTCTAAGCTATGTGGTCACCAAGCTCTGCCTACTCTTCAGCACCCAGGAAAAAATGCCAATGTTCACAAATCCAACCTTATTCTTTTTCAAACCTCCCTTATCTGCTTGAGGCTTATGGCCAAGCTCCACATCCCTGATGGAAGTACATACTACTTCACACATGAAGAAGGGCAGTGGTGACTGGAACCTCGAACACACAGTGAATGATACAGGTCATGTCCCCAAAGCCACCTGCTCTGCCACCCCTGAAATAACCCGCTCAACATAGTCTTCCTCCTCTCCTCCCAGCACTTCTACCATGTACGTGGAAAAGATATTATCATAGAATTCCACAACATAACAATTCCTTAACTTTAGGAATTAGCTGAAAGAAAGCTGGCAAACATTGAGAAGAAGGAAATAAGAGAGAAACTTAGGTAACTTGGTGGCAAAGGTCTGTTCAGAAAAGGCCCTCTAAATTTTTATGAACTTCCCTTCAGTGGACTTTTTCAGCAAAACGTATTAGAAAGTTATAGGAACTACAATGTCATCAGGAACTCTTAGTATTCACCTGGAAGTGAGGACAAAGTAGAGTGTCCTGCAGAAGACTGTAGTACTTGCAGCCAAGTTGAAAAGGGAACTCAACTCTTGTGGTGGATCATTTCCAAAGATGACCACCAAAAATCCCCTCCATCCCTGAACACACATACCACTCCTCACATCAAGAGGTGGAGCGTACTTTCCCCTGGACCGGTTTTATAACTTGCTTGGGTCAGCAGAATGACACAAAAGTGACATTCTAGTACTCCTAAGAACTACAAGAACTTCAAGGCCTTAAGAAGAGTTATAGTTTCTGCTTTTGTGTTTTTGGGAATCACCTGACAGGTTAAAAAAGCTCAAGCTAAATCACTAAATAAGAAGAGAGAGGCCTGGCCAGCCCCCAACCATTCCAGCTGAGGCCAGACATGTATTTGATACCATGTTAGACCTTCTCACCCCAGCTGAGCTCCCAGCTGAATGCAGCCAGCACCACATCTAGAAGAACTGCCTAGTGGAGCCCAGCCCACTCACAGAAACCATCAGAAACAGGAAGTTGTGGGGCACCCACAGGCTCAGTCGGTTAAGCATCCAACTCTTGATCTCAGCTCGGGTCATGATCTCACGATTCATGAGTTCAAGCCCCTGTCAGGCTCTGTCTCTGCCCTTTTGTGCTCATGTGCATTCGCTAGCCCTCTGTCAAAAGAAATAAATAAACTTAAACAAAATAAATTTAAAAAAAAATAAGAAGTTGTTATTGTCTTAAGCCACTAAGTTTTGAGGGAGTTTGTTACACCGTAATACAGATAACTGGGATCTGTTTAACAATTCAACCCATCTCAAAGTTATCAACAAATCTAGATCCCAGATAACCTCTTAATTTGTCCAATTTTTATGTATGAACGGTCCTTTTGTTACTTGAGTCTTCTATATTGATCTCAACCATGAATTCCAGACAGTTCTGATTTCAAATATTATATCCCATAGTTCCCATAAGAATAGTTGAAGTTATTAGGGCTTAGAGTTCAGAAACTCTGGCCACTTTATCTATATTATTTCCTTAATATAGTTAATGTTCTAACTTCCTCTTTGATTCTGAAGATACTCTGCATTTTGTTATTGGCCCGAATTTTAAATTTTACTTTCAAAATGTCCAGCGTCTGTATTTGCTGTGATAGTTTCCCTTTGAATGTGTTTTGCAGGTTTATTCATGCTTTTCAAATGTAAATTCAATGTGAGAGCAATGTGTATTCAGACAATAGTATTCATCAGATGTCACCACTGAAATGAAAGGATTTTCAAAATATTCAGCTCTAATCCTTCTCTTCCTTACTCTACAGAATCTGAGACTTAATCAGTGCCAGTGACTTCAATTAGCATATGTAAAATGATGACTCACAAAGCTAGACTTCCCCTTTGGACTTCTCTCCTGAGATTCAGATATAGTTCCAAATGCCCACCAGCTATCTCCACTTGGATGCTCCACAGGCTTTGAAACCTCAGTAGCTCCAAATGAAATTCACTGACCCTCAAAACTTACTCCTTTTTTTTTTTTTTTTAATGTTTATTTATTTTGAGAGAGAGCACAAGCAGGGGAGGGGCAGAGAGGCAGGAGGCAGGGGGGGTGGGTAGAGAATGAATCTCAACTCGGCTCTGCACTATCAGCCCAGAGCCCAACACGGGCTCGAACTCAAAACACCAGACCATGACCTAAGCCAAAATCATGAGTCAGACGTTTAAACGACTAAGCCACCCTGGTGCCCCAAAACTTATTCTTCCTTAATCCTTCAGTCACTGAAAGACACCAACATTCTTCCAGAAATCTGGTATATGGGTCTCCCCACCAGACCAAGAGCCCTAAGTCCCATTCATCTCCGTATCTCCAAATCCTAGCACAGGACCTAGTATATTATAGCACTTGCTAAGCATTTTTTTCAATTAATAATTAAATAAAAACTGGTTCATTATGGTTCTGGTTACCCCAATAAGAAAGATTGGCCCTTGTCTGACCCAACTAAATGTGTCAATACTTTCAGCACCATCTAGTTGTGTCCAAGGCAAGACTTTGTGAAGGACCTTATCACCACCAGCATAAAGAGTGAAAACGAAGTGAGCCACCATAGGCCACATATGCTTGGGAAAATCTTAGCCTCAATATGCCCATGATGTACAGCCTTTTTTACCAGGACTAACAAAGTTCATTTGAACAGGTTACATGATGGACCCACTGCCTCAATTCCCAAGCCCCTAGTGGACTGGCACTCTGGTCTAAGCAAAGCATATCACCTTCCTAATTACAGGAATGAGAGACCTTTTCCTGGTCATTCATGCTGCCATGTCCCCAATGTATTCTTGTGCTTCACAGCTTCACAATATCAAATGGCTCTACCTTTTGAAAAACAAGCTTTTAACTTGATTCTGTTTCTGGCTGAAAATTTGAGCCAGTTCCAAGAATTCAATGTCAACTCAGTTCAAATCTATGGTTTCTTTCTTTTTTCTTTAAGTTTATTTATTTATTTGGGGGGGGGGGGCTTGCAGAGAGAGGAGAGAGAGAATCCCAAGTAGGCTGTATGCTGACGGTATGAAGCCCGATGTGGGGCTCAATCCCACGAACAGTGAGATCATGACCTGAGTTGAAATCAAGAGTCGGACACTCAACCATCTAGGCCACCCAGGGGCCCCAAATCTATGGTTTCTTTTTTATTTTTTTTTTTAACATTTATTTTTGAGAGAAAGAGAGAGACAGAGCACAAGCAGGGGAGGGGCAGAGAGACAGGAAGACACAGAATCCGAAGCAGGCTCCAGGCTCTGAGCTGTCAGCACAGAGCCCAATGTGGGGCTCAAACTCACGAACCACAAGATCATGACCTGAGCTGAAGTCGGACACTTAACCAACTGAGCCACCCAGGCACCCCATCTTTAAGGCACTGTGTTGTAGACATTAAGTGCTCTTTGTTGTTGGGTCATGTATACAAACCCAAATCCAGCCTGGCTCATTATGTCCCCCTTTCTCTCTGTGTAGCTCTGTAAGTCCAACCTGCTTCAAAGCCAAACCACTCTGGGTCATACGCATTTTGAGTATGTCTTTGTAGCCTAAATGTCTTTCATTCTCTTGGTACAGTCATGAGTGACAGCTTTGTGGTCAATGTATTTTTTTTAATGTTTATTTATTTTTGAGAGAGTGACACAGAGTGCAAGCGGTGGAGGGATAGAGAGAGAGGGAGACACAATGCAAAGCAGGCTCCAGGCTCTGAGCTGTCAGCACAGAGCCCGACAGGGGGCTTGAAATCACAAACTGAGATCATGACCTGAGCCTAAGTTGGACTCTTAACTGACTGAGCCACCCAGGTGCCCCTGTAGTCAATATTTTTAAGATTTATGTCTATGATAACTGCTTTTATATTTCAGATTAATTTATAGCATCTTAATAAGTTATTTGATCTGGCAATTTCTTTGTGAAATCTAGCACATCCTCACATATGCGTGAGATATCTGCTGGGTTTATAATTCTAGACTCTTAAAAGTAACTCTATTTTTCATTCAAATACGTTTGCTTTTCTGGAGTTTTGGGTGATTATAATGGGTTCATTCAAAATATTCATTCTTGCTTTTCCATGCTGATAGTGCTCTCAAAACATGGTGAACATTCCTAAAACCTGCTGGACTCTCTGTAAGAAGTGTGGCAAGTACCAACAACACAAAGTGACACAATACAAGAAGGGCAATGATTCTCTGTATGCCCAGAGAAAGCAGCATTATGACAGGAAGCAGAATGGCTACAGTGAGCGGATTAAGCCGATTTTCTGGAAAAAAAAAAAAAAAACAACAAAGAGGGTTATGCTGAGGATTGACTGTATTGAACCCAACTACAGATGTATGAAAATGCTGGCTATTAAAAGACTCAAGCATTTGGAATTGAGAGGACATAAGAAAAGAAAGGGCCACATGATCTATTTCTAAGCTTCATATTTCACTTTATTATGAAGACAATAAGATCTTGAGGTTATGTTCAAACCAAAATAAAAAAAAATACTCTTTATTAAAACAGCACTTCCCATTTTTATAAAATTTGAATAAAAAAAGGAAATTTAATCTCCTTGAAAACAATGTTGGCATTAAAATTCATTATATTCATTTACATAATTATGGGGAAAACTCAGCAAAAACTACCAATCTATTTAACATCTTGAGTTTGATGAAGCACATTAGAACATGAAACACAATACATTGGAACATGAATACACAGTCAAAAGACAGGTCCTTTCATTACCAGACTGTTAGACAACTTCTATAACAAATCTTATCACCCTCTCCTCATCCTTTGCCTTTCCATACGTAGTCTACAAAACTATGCAATTGTAAACTGAACTAAACACATTAGCAGTTTACATGAGAATGGGTAAAGCTCAAGTATCAGCAAATAACAACTGAGTTTAGCAAATGTTTCCATTAAATTTTAAAAGTAATCTTTAGATCTATAAATTTAATGCACTTCCTATCAAAATCCCAACTGCCTTTTTTTTTTGCAGAAGTTAACAAACTGATACTAAAATTCATAAACCATAATAACCAAAACAATCTGGATAAAAAGAACAAATCTGGAGAATTCACACTTCCCAATTTCAAAATTTACTGCAAAGTTATAATAATCAGGACAGAACTGGCATATGGAGATAGATAGATAGATAGATAGATAGATAAATAGATAGGTAGATAGATAATGTTTTTAATGTTTATTTATTCTGAAGGGGAGAGGAGGTACAGAGAGAGAGGGACAAAGGATCCAAAGCAGGTTCTGTGCTGACAGCAGAGAGCCCAATGTGGGGCTCGAACTCACAAACCATGAGATCATGACCCGAGCCTAAGTTGGACACCTAACTGACTGAGCCACACAGGTGCCACATGGTCAAGTGATTTTTTACAAGAAATAGCAAGACAATTCAGTGGAGAAAGATAGTCTTCTCAACAACTGGTGCTGGGACAACATGCAAAAGAGTGATGCTGGATCCCTACACTCTATGGAAAATTAACTTAAAATGGATCATAGACCTAAATGTAAAAGCTAAACCTTCAAAACACTTAGAAGCAATCATAAGAATACATCTTCATGCCCTCTGGTTAGGAATGATTTCTCAGATAGAACACCAAAAACACAAGGGACAAAAGAAAAAATAAATCAGACATCATCAAGATTAAAAATTGTGTACTTTAAAGGACACCATCGGGGCGCCTGGGTGGCGCAGTCGGTTAAGCGTCCGACTTTAACCAGGTCACGATCTCGCGGTCTGTGAGTTCGAGCCCCGCGTCGGGCTCTGGGCTGATGATGGCTCAGAGCCTGGAGCCTGTTTCCGATTCTGTGTCTCCCTCTCTCTCTGCCCCTCCCCCGTTCATGCTTTGTCTCTCTCTGTCCCAAAAATAAATAAACGTTGAAAAAAAAAAATTAAAAAAAAAAAAAAAAGGACACCATCAAAATAGCAAAAAGACAACCCACAAAATAAAACATTTGGAAAAGACGTATCTGACTGGTATCCAGAATATGTAAAAAAACTCTTACTACTCGATAATAAAAAGACTAATAACTAAAAACATGGGCAAAGGATTTGAATAGACATTTTTCCAAAAAAGAAGATATACAAATGACCAATAAACACATGACAAGATGCTCAAGATCATTAGTCATCAGGGAAATACAAATCAAAACCACTATGAGATATCACTTCATACCACAAGGATAGCTAAAATCAAAAAGATGGACAATAACAAGTGGTGTAAAGGATATGGAAAAAATTGGAACCCTCATACACTGCTGATGTTAATATAAAATGCTTAATATAAAATACTTATTCTTCAAAAAGCTAAAAATTGTATTGTCATATGATCCAGAAATTTTACTCCAAGGTATATTTCCAAGAGAAATGAAAACATAAGTCCACATAAAAACTTGCACACAAATGTTCACAGCCCTATATCAAAATGACCAAAAAGTGGGATACCTGGGTGGCTCAGTCAGTTAAGCATCCGACTCCTGATTTCAGCTCAGGTCATGATCTCACGGTTGTGAGATGGAGCCCTGCATCGGGCCCTGCATCAAGCCCTGCACCTGGCTCTGCACTGGGTGTGGAGCCTGCTTAAGATTCTCTCTTGCCCTCTACCCCCCCCCCGAATAAAAAAAAAAAATTTTTTTTTAAGATAACCAAAAAGTGGAAACAACCTAAATGCCCATCAACTGATAAATGAATTAAGATTTGGTACATCCACTCTTTAGCGTTCTTGGGCCCAATTCCAATATGTGCGTTGGGGGGGGGGGAGGGAGGAGGGTTCCCACAGAACACTAAGCAATTCTTAGACACCCTGCTGGTACTCAACTCAGTTCTAATGTTATGGAAACTGATCTGGATCACCCTGCAGAAGAACCAAGTGGCACTCAGAGATCTTGGAAGGCAGGAGGTTTATTTTACACCAGTGGGTTCAGAGGAGATCATTCTCCAGAGATCTGAGCCCAGAGCATCAACAGAGGGGACCATTTATAGTCTGTTACTTCCGAATCCCTCATTAGTAGTAATTTGGCACCTGTGGCAAGCAGGGTAGGAAGAAAATCCCAGAAGGGGTGTCTTCTGACAAGGACTGGAATTCCCCTATCAGTCCTGTCAGCCACCTTATAACAGATTTTTCCCTAACACTATCCACCCCAAGATAGCTTCAGATTCCACAGGTTAAGTGTTCAGTCCTGCCTCCCCACCCACTTCAGACAGCATTTGCAACCCCAGGTCGTTATCTATGCTTCTGACCGACTGGCTACAGATTGGAGGCTCTAACAATCCCCTCCAACTCAGGATGCCAATCGCCAGGTCTGAGTTGTTCCAGGTACATCTGACCAACTGGCTATAAATTAGAGGCTTCCATGACTTCCTCAGAAGTTAACTGAAAGAGGTTTACTTAATTTGCTAGAGCAGCACATAGAACAGAGCAAAATATTTTTTTTTTTTTTTTACTAGATAGCCAGTTCATTATAAAAGGATGTAACTCAAGTGCAGCCAGATGGAAGAGATGCATGGGGAAAGGGTGCAGAGTGACCATGCTCTCTCCAAGCTTACCACTCTCACAGCACCCCTGCTTATTCACCAACCCAAAAACTCTCTGAACCCTGCACCTCCTTTCAGATTTTCATGAAGGCTTCATTATACAGGCATGAACAATTAAGTCACTGGCTATTGCCAATTGATTCAACCTCCATGGCCTCTCCTCTCCCCAGAGATCAATCACATGGTTAGCTTCCCTGGCAACCAGCCCTCATCCTTAAAGGTTTTCCAAAATCCACCTCATTAACATAACAAAGGACAGCCACCTTTATCATTCTCTTCACTTAGGAAATTCCAAAGTTTTAGGAGCTCTGTGCCAGAAATGGGGGATGAAGACCAAATATATATCTATTACAAATCACAATATCATTTCCATACAATGGAATATTATTTGGCAATAAAAAGAATTAAGTACTGATAGGTAAACTTTGAAAACATTATATCAAGTGATAAATGATACAATTCAGTCACAAAACACATACTATATGATTCCATTGATCTGAAATGTCCAGAATAGGCAAATCCATAGGGACAGAAAGTAGATTAGTGGTTCCTTAGGGCTGGTGTGGGGGTCGGGGGTGAGAGACAGACTGGGGTAGGAGTGGGGACTGACTGTTAATAGGTTCCAGGTTTCTTTTAGGCAGAATGAAAATTAGATTGTGATTATGGTTGCCCATCTTGTGAATATAACAAACAAAATCATACACTTTACATAGGTGAATTCTATGGTATGTGAATTATATCTCAATATAGCTGTCAAAAAATTAAAAAATAAAAGTAATCATCCCACCTCATGTCAAAATTCATTATGAAACCTGAATTGGGGAGCCTGAATTAAGAAAGTTTTATGAACTGCCTTTTTTCCCCCTCAATAGTTTTGATCTGTAGCTGAACATTTTGTAACTGAAATGCCTGCTAAATTAATCCTATTTCTCTCCCCAAGGCAAATTTCATCAAATTTCCCTTCGATTGTTCTTTCCCCAATAAAGACCAGTATTTTTGTACTTAAAAGATGCAATTCCCAAATGACTCATCACTTATCTCCTGGGTAGCAAGCAGTTTTGCCACAAGAAACCATTTTTCCTTTGTTTCAGAAGACCTGGCCAGTCTGCAATCTACATTCTGCTTCCTAATAGACTGCCCAGAGAATATTTCTTTACTTCTATCAGGAAAATTTGTAAAAAACTTCGAAATGGACCAAACAAAATTATTTTCTGGGTGTCCCATCTGGTGCACCCTTCCAGGTTATCTGATTCCATGGGAGCTCAGGCCTTTTAAGGTCTTTGAGCTATTTTACAACTCTGTAAATTGTTGAAAAATGATAATGATGTAAGTGATTCACATCCATCAAAATGCAAATGAATAGTTTAGTGGATGGAATGGATTATTGCCTGTGGATGCTGACCAGTTTTGCATCTGATAGGGAAAAATCTGTTATATGATGGCCAACAGGACTGATAGGGGAATCCCAGACCCTGCCTGAAGACTCCCCTCCGGAGTTCTTCTTCCCACCCTGTTGCTGCTCATGCCAAATTACTACTAATGAGGAATGCAGAAGTAACAGACTATAAGTTGTCCCCTCTGCTTATGCTCGGGACTCAGACCTCTGGAGAATGATCTCCTCTGAGCTCACTGGTGTAAAATAAACCTGCTGCCTTTCTTTTTTTTTTTTTTTTTTTTTAATTTTTTTTTTTCAACGTTTATTTATTTTTGGGACAGAGAGAGACAGAGCATGAACGGGGGAATGGCAGAGAGAGAGGGAGACACAGAATCGGAGACAGGCTCCAGGCTCTGAGCCATCAGCCCAGAGCCCGATGCGGGGCTCGAACTCACGGACCGCGAGATCGTGACCTGGCTGAAGTCGGCCGCTCAACCGACTGCGCCACCCAGGCACCCCAACCTGCTGCCTTTCAAGATCTCTGAGTGCCACTTGGTTCTTCTGCCGGGTGGTCCAGACCAGTTTCCGTAACACATCTATTTCTAAATTCTTGGAAGTCTTGGGGCTCAGAGCAGGCTGCCCCAAGAAACGCCACAGCGGCATACTGATTGAGTTAAAGTTATTTCAAAAACAGCCAGTGCAAGAAGAACACTCTGACCCTCCTGTCCCTCCAGAAAGGAGGAAAGAATGTCTCATGTGAAAGGTACCCTTCCTGGACCAGGAGATAAAGAGACATCCTTATCATCAGAGATGGGAATTCAGAGCCAAAGAAGCTTATATAAACAAACCTCGTCACTTTATTTTTTTAATGTTTACTTATTTTTTGAGAGGTAGGGGGAGGGGCAGAGAGAAAGGGAGACACAGGATCTGCAGCAGGCTCTGTGATGTCAACACAGAGCCCAACACGGGGCTCAAATTCATGAACCGTGAGACCATGACCTGAGCCAAAATGGGACACTTAACCGACGGAGCCACCCAGGCACCCCAAAAACCTTGTTACTTTAGCTAATTTATTAACCCAGCCTAAATTCTATTTAGAATTCCTTATTAATTGAAGCTCCCAAGTATAAGTTTGCTTTGTCCTAACAAGTCCTTACAGATCTTCATCTAATGTCTGCCTGCACCGGTCACTTGTGTTAAAAAGAAAATTTGGTCAAAATTTGGTCAAAATTTGGTCAAATTTTCCTCCATGACAGCAAATCAAGCCTATTACAGTTTCAACCTATCCCAGGAATGTGATCTTTTAAAAAGTCAATGTGAAATTTCCTGATGAGCACTTGCATGATAATGTATTTTATTTCAATAATATATCCAAAATATTATTTCAACATGTAATCAATATAAAAATTATTAATGAGATACTTTCCCTTTTTTAAACTAAATCTTTGAAATCCAGTGTGTATTTTGCACTTATAGCACATTTGAATCCAAACTAGCCACAGCTCCAGTGCTCAATAGCCACATGTGGCTCCTGGCTACAATATTGGACAACGTGACCGTGAAAGAGAAAGGACCGTTGTATAATAACCTCTCATTCACTGTGTTCCATTTAGTGGCAGAACTAGGACTCTATAGAAATCAGAGACTGAGGCTAGCAGGAGTGAGCCATGAGAGAGAAATCATCTTAAAGCCAGCCGGAAGCCAGCCCTTATCTTAAAGATAATTGTATTTACCCAGCCCTACTATCTGGGCCACATCTGGTCTGTTAAAACCCAACATGGATTCGTACATTCTACTGTGTCAGAACAAATCGTACTTCCTGATTACTTTATTTTCCCGTTATTCCTTCTATAAATTTCTCTTTTAAAATAAGAAAATAATTTCTCACTCATTCTGCTTGCTATGCTGTGAGCAATGAAGTCCTCTGTCTCTGATCTTACGTCTTCTGGCAGCCTCTATGAAACTGTGGCAAGCTAGTTCATTAACTTGCAAGAAGGGTAAAATGTCAGAGCCTGAATTTGACAATACCGTCCCATCCTTCAATATCTCCAAGGTAACTTTATTAACCTCTAAGAGCTCTCAACACTCTTGTTTCCACTCGGCCTGGAGCATTTGCCCTATGGGATATTTTGGTTTAGTTTCGCACGTGTTTATATTTTAACATCTCCAATCTCCCCACTCCACGTTGCTCTATGCACAATATTCACTGAAATGTTTGCTGACACATTCATTTTTGTCCCATACATGTGAAACCTCAGAGAATTTTTACACCACGTGAAGATGGAGACCTACCTGCCCCCTTTCCATCTTCAGGTGTGATGATGGGGCACAGTCGGCTCACCTCCTCTCATGCACTATTTCTTTCCTCCTTCACCCCCGCTCTCCTTTACTTTCCCTTTCACCTCTAGCCACTTACTACACTTTCATTTTCATAACACAAAAACAGATCAAACTGGTGAAATCAAGTCCACTGAATCTGGAGCTATGGGATATAGAAGCTAAAGAAGATCACTTTTTAATGGAACCAATGAATGCCTAAAACACATGTGTCTTCAGATAGCCTCAGGAAAAAATTTCTTTCCTTCACCAACGCAAATCTCTTTAGAAGAAGGCTGCACTAACATGACTAAAGTTAAAAGATCTCCAGTTCTTTTCATCATAGGAAAAATGAATAATTATGGCATGAGTCCATTAACAGATGCAGAATATTAACCATGCTATTGCAAGTAATCACACCAGAAATTTTCAATTATTTTAACCTACCCTCTGCATAAAATTGGAAAAGATACAGAAATAATCTTTCATTAGGGGGGGTACCTGGTAAGCAGCTCAAATTAATCTATAATATCAAAACATTATAGTTCAACTTAGTGGCACAGAAATGCTCTCAGACCACAGAATGTACCTATAACGTTCCCAAGAGGGTAGCCAGATACACAGCCTGTGGAAAAGAAGGCAGCAGCAACAGAGTTAATATCATGCCTAACCAAGCACCAGACAGCTTAGAGTGTGTCCAGATCCACATAAGTCACCGTTCCCGATGGCACGTATGTCTCTGTGGCAGAGTAGTCCTAATGAGTCCTGATCTCATTTGTAGTGAACATTTGTTTTTTTTTGACTACACAGCTTCCAAACACTCTGCCTTTTGTGGGTAGCCCTCTGATTGACAGGTCCTGGCCTCCAACCATGAAGTCTAGAGAAGTACTGCTCTACTTGGTAGCACACTGTTTAATAAAGCTGACACTTTTTCCATAGATACTTTTTCTCAATAGAGAAAGCACTAAAGTGGTTTACATTCTAGCACAAGTTCTTTGCCTCATCACAAAATAAAAACAATTAGTCCACAGCCTGGCACCAAGTCTGTAGACTACACTTTGAGAAGCACAGTCTGGGACCATGTATTTCCTCTCCCAGCACACTGCTAGCTGTGTAGATGCACATGACCTAAATTCAACAACCAGATGCTCCTATCTGGGCCTTCGAGTCCTGAAGGAGAGCAACAAAGATGCAGGGACAGTTGAGAAGGTATACACGGTCGTGTGAACATTTTCAAAAGACCTGCAGTAGTTTCAGCATTGGGAATCCATTGCTGGCAGCAACATCACGTGCTCAGACGTGGGACAGCAGTGGTACACTAAACAGACTAGAGCATGCCCCACCACGTTCTCCATTCGTAGCCTCTCTTGGTTCCCATTGTTTTCTGAGCCTGGTTCTCCAGGCTGCCTATCATTTCTGGGAGCTACTCAAGAACTTTCAATGAATTCCTTTTCTGGTGAAGTGAGTCAACAGAGAATTTTGTTGCCTACACCCAGGAAACTTGACTGATAAACCCTTCACATTCCAATCAAATGAATGATGATGCCTGTTTCCATACTAAGCTCACCAAGCAATTTTCGCATTGTAATTTGGCTTCTCACATGTTAACTAGAAAGCTTGGGGCCTCTTGGTAACTATATTTCCCACTGAAAATTAAATGGAATTTAGGTTTTAAATTTCAGGTGATGCGTAGGGATAATGTGAGTCCACTTCAAAAAGAAAGATCAGGATGCCTGGGTGGCTCAGTCAGTTAAGTGTCCGACTCCTGATTTCAGCTCAGGTTGTGATCTGGTGGTTCATGAGTTTCAGCCCCACATTGGGCTCTGCACAGAGAGTGCCTGCTCAGGATTCTCTCTCTCTCCCTCTCTCTCTGCCCCTCTTCCTCTCTCTCTCTCAAAATAAATTAATTAAAAAAAAAAAAAGATCTACTCCAAAAGATGACAAACATGGATTTCATATCCTACAATGCTGACACCCAGAAGGTGAGTTCTGGCAAATTCACCACATTAAGGGCATCCTATGGAGGCCTGGCCTGAACAGCCACCCAGCTCTGCCCAGGTGACCCCCTTCTGCAGAGTTATAACTACCCTCTGACACCTGGAGTTCAGTTATCCCTATGGCTTTCTTACAGAATTATTGCAGCCTGAGTCAAACTTATTAACAATCTACTAAATTTCAAACAGGCAATAGACTGAACAGGTTCCAATTAAGCTCTCAGAAGTTCATAGCTTGCCAGCAAGGTAACTTATGAATCTTGAAATGAACTGTGCACATGCATCACATCTGCATAGTTCCCCATTTATCACCAGTAAGCATCCCATACTAAAACCATATGGAAAGAAATCATCAGAGAGCAATCTGTGTCTCCATATTGACCATACCTCATTAATTTCTGGCTTGATTCTCTTTAACTTGTATTATTAAATATTTGCTTATTGGCTTCATTTCTTTAAACATGAGTAATGATAATAATTATATCACTTTATATTTATGGAGTCGTTTATCGTTTTCAGAGAATTTTCTAACCTAGTGTCTCAGTTGATCCTCACAATGATCCCTAGGAGAACGTTTAGCTTTTCTGATGAATGAAAAAAAACAGATCATCCTGGGTCATACAACTACTAGGTAGCTGAATACGGATTTGAACCTACATCTTTCAAACTCCAATAAGCCAGTACAGTGGAGGTTTCTGCCATTACCTGGAAAATCTATAACAATTTTATATTGCATAAGCATTACTTTATCCAAAATATCTGGATAAAGTGCCTCCAAAATGCTGTTCTAATATTACCCCTCCACTTTCAATAAAGGTATTGGGCAAAGAAACTGGTGTTGTCATCTTCTAAAAACAACAGGGTGCTTGGGTGGCTCAGTTGTTAAGCATCTGACTTCAACTCAGGCCATGATCTCACAGTTCCGAATTTAAACCCCACATTAGGTGAGCTTGAGCCCTACTTCAGGTGAGCTCTGCTTCTCTCTCTTTCTCTCTCTGCCCCTCCTGGGATTCTCTCTCTCTCTCTCTCTCTCTCTCTCTCTGCCCCTCGCTCACTTGTGCCCTCTCTAAATAAATAAATAAATAAACAAACAAAATATAAACAAATACCAAAAAACTTTCTACAAGACAAATCTTAAACCTCCAAATAAGTAAACTTTGGATCTCTCTAACAATGCTTTTAAGAAGTCAACTCTTGGGGCGCCTGGGTGGCGCAGTCGGTTAAGCGTCCGACTTCAGCCAGGTCACGATCTCGCGGTCCGGGAGTTCGAGCCCCGCGTCAGGCTCTGGGCTGATGGCTCGGAGCCTGGAGCCTGTTTCCGATTCTGTGTCTCCCTCTCTCTCTGCCCCTCCCCCGTTCATGCTCTGTCTCTCTCTGTCCCAAAAATAAATAAAAAAAAAAAAAAAAAAAAAGAAGTCAACTCTTGGAGGCAAACCATAAGAGACTCTTAAATACAGAGAACAAACTGAGGATTGCTGGAGGGGTGTTGGCTTGGGGGTTGGGGGAAGTGGGTGATGGGCATTAAGGAGGGCACTTGTTGGAATGAGCAATGGGTGTGATGTGTAAGTGATGAATCACTAAGTTCTACTCCTGATGAGAAGTGAAGCCAGCAAGAGAACATAAAGAAGGTCAGCCAGATGTCCAAGGCAGGATACCCCACCTTGCATGCTTTTGGCTTCTGTAATCTTGTTTGCCTCTCGCATCAGCCAACTGCCCATGTAACACAACCGATAGTGCCCCCCTCCTTTTTTCCCTTGAGCCCCTGCAATCCCACCCACCTGTGCAGCCGATAGCAAGTTTCCAAGTACCCAAAAGCTAGCCATAAACAAAGGCCAGTGCCAGAACCCAGGCTCAGCCTTTGGAGGTGACTCTGCTGGACCAGCACCAGTGGGAAATAAACAGTCTTTTCTGATTCTCCGAATGCGTGTCGCTGGTCTCTTCCTGTGTGCCGAGTATTGCTGTAACAGTGAAACCGTTATTACACTATATGTTAACTAACTTGGATTTAAATAAAATGAAAAAAAGAAAAAAAAAAGTCAACTCTTAGTTTTAATGTTTTGTACTCCTCTGACCCTGTAGGATCACATCTCCATCAACAGGGAAATATCAGCACAGTTGTTACAGCTTGCATAGTGCTCTTCCATGCATTTTGTTAAATTCTTACAAGTACCTCATGTGGTGGTATATCGTACAAGTATTTTTATCTCCATTTTGCAGATGAGGAAATCAAGGCTCATGGTGATCAAAGGTCTTTCTCAAAACGACTCATCTCAGAAATTCTAGGGCCACAACCCATTCAAATTTCAGTACTGCCATCCTTCCCCACACCCACACCTATAAAGCAATAAAGACCTTCACGTAAACCCCACTGGGCACGTTCTTTCTTGTCTATGCCAACAAAAGGTGTGACTTCACTGCCTTGATACATGCATCTTATTTTTTTCTAAGTCTCCTTTTCTTCATGGTTGCCTCCTCCAAAAGATTAGTGCAAACCTGTTATTGACAGGTCCTTTATGTTCCTGCTCATTCTATGGAATAGCTATGAGGATTAGACGTTCAATGTTTGTAAAAGGACTTTGTAATCATGTACAGCACAAATATATGTATGAAAGTATCACTGTAATAATTACCACTTACTCAGAAGCCAACAAGACCAGCCTTCCTTCCTCCTCCCCACTCTCTCTTTCCTTTTCCCTCTCTCTCCTTCCATACTAAATAATTCAAAGCAAAAGGCAGTAATCCATCAAATCAACAGCCAACATAGATACCACAGGACACAAAATGCAAGAAATATAAAAGACCACAGTCTCCTGAGGCAATAAATAGCTCTGACACTGGCCTAAGATCAGGGCAGTGGCTTCATAAAACTGAGTCCCCATTTCCTATCCCAACTATTTGTGGGATAAGCTAAGTGATGAAAGACAACAAAACAAAGGCAATTTGCTCAGATATCAGTGAAGTATGCTTTGCATTATTCCACTAAATACCAAAATTTTAAATGCAATCAAATTAACTCAGATAAAAAATTAGAAAAATGACAAAACCCACAGTTTTCTTTTAGAGGACAAATCTAGCCTTTATCCATATATGTCTGCTTTTGAAGGTACCAGAAAGATAAGGTCCCCAAATTTTGGCTTTGCCAAGGGAAAAACAAGTATGGCCATAGAAAGAGAAATTGCCCTTCTCAATCATATTATGACATGTGCTTTTTTGTATGTTAAATCATTCCTCGATATACACAACAGTTCTAAAAAGAATTATTCTTATATTAAACATTAGAAAAAGTGAGACTCAGAAAAAGAAATAACTTTCCACAGCTCTCTACTGCCAAAACCCAGGCCAAATAGTGATGAACAGAGTAAAGTGGAAAGACAAAGAGGAAGAGTCATGCCAAATGGAAGTAGGAACAGAGGAGACAGTGAGTCAGCAGAGAAATCCATTGGACAACCAAAACAATGTCAAATAGCACAACTAACAAGCTAGAAGACCTTCCATGCCATAGCAGTAGTAGGCGCTGTTTGCATCTCACCCACACCCCCCACTTACAATTTCCATGCACACTAATCTGACTTCCAACTGCCAGCACCTGCCACTTTCTGCCTATGCTCTGGCTGCTAGAGCAGCTTTCTCTGGTGGAAGTACTGGGGGACTGACATCCCCCGGGACTAACCCTCTACCGATGACTGACAAGAGTGGGTGGATAAATACCCCAGTCCCCTTGCCTCTCAGGAGAGCTAACTCTGAGATGTGCGTTCTACATTGTTTTCCAGGGTTTCCCTAGTGAGAATGTCCCCGGTTGCCCACAGTAGTAACTGGCTTAATAACCCACCCTTTACTGGCAGCTTCTCTTCTCTGTCTCACTTCCCCACTCCCATCAGTGTTTCTTGGGACTAACTCACCAATGAACTATTTGCATAGAATCTTTGTCTCAAGGCCTTCTTAGGGGAACCCACACTACGAAAACAGCCTGTCCTATGAATTTAGAACAGTGGCAAAACTGTACTGGATTCATCTAACTCCAATGAATTCATGCAATAGAACTCATTCAAGAACTAGTCTGTAAAAGATAAGTTACTATATCATCCATTTTCTGGGCTGCGCTAGCTAGTGGGTACTCTGCAGAATGTGAGCCACATATCACTGCCTCCTATCCCTGCATTCCAGACCCCTCTAAGTTATTTTCAGGAACTCCCAAATGTGTCTCCCATATGCTGTAAACCACTCGATCAGGTCCCTACCACTGCCCCCTGCCCCATTGAGGGTCACCATCTCTTCCCCAGGGTTGTTGACACACTGAGGTGCCCTGGGCTCCCCAGGAAGGGAGAAGAATGTCCCCTTCCCTACCTTGGTCATACTTTGTCACATGGGCAACCACACAGCATTTTTTGTGTTCTTGAGGTACATATACCCTCTGTGGAAAAGCTCCTCTGGAATCTGCTGCCTGCAACCCCTCCAACCACAAACCTCAACCATGAGCCCATGGAGCCATTGTGGAGAGCATCTCCAAGACAGACACCATGCTTTCCTTCCCGAAGTCTTCTCTCATAATCATCCCTAAGTTCTTGTTCTTATTCCTCCTCAAACCTTCCTGTCTAACGACCCTTGATGCCCCATTAATAATCTCTTCCCAAGTATATGTGAATTACAGGACTGGTCATAGCTTAGGCCCAAGCAGGGATCCTTGCTTCACTTATTATCCAACATAAACATCTACACATCATCCACACTTCCTATCTTTATTCAGCTGACCTCAAAAATCAGAACTGAAATCAACTGGATACGGTGATGAATTGGTCTGCTAATTCCCATCATAAAACCAGCTCTATAACGTGTGGTCATAAACTCAGTGACTCTCATTCTGTTCTGTCTGAAATCTTATAACCTTTTCTAAAGAACATAATGTACTTTTACTTTGCCCTAGAACTTTTACAAAGGCTTTGGTCCAAAGTCATAAAGTTCTGACCTGATTAGATTGAGGTAGTTATTGGGAGAAATCAGAGGTCCAGGAGTTTTGAAGGGTTTCAAGCAGAGTATAACTGGAAAGTTAAGAAAAGATCAAGATGTGGCAAATTGAACATAGAAGCACATGAAAACAGATATAGTTCAAATGCCACATCTTTTTTTTTTTTTTTAATAACCTCTACCCCCAAGGTGGGGCTTGAACTCACGACCCCAATATCAAGAGTCGCAGGCTCCACTGATTAAGCCAGCCAGATGCCCCTCCACAGCCTCTTTAAATCCCATTCTGCTCCCTGCACAAATGTGCACACAACACACATACACACATGTACACTCATGCATACACACACAGGATCACTCACTTAATAGGTACATAGCACTTGGCTTAACACAGAAATGCTGATTCTAGAATTGGACTATCTGGGATCAAATCCCAGATCTGACACTTACTACTTTTGTAACTTACACAAGTTACTTTAACTGCTGTGTGTCTCAGTATCTCCACGTGAAAATGAAAGTAATAATAATTGCTTAAAGTTCTAATGATTAACTATTTTTATTTTTTTTAATCAAAATATTTTTTTTCAGGAATAGAATTTAGTGATGCATCACTTACATATAACACCCAGTGCTCATCCCAACCAGTGTCCTCTTTAGTGCCTCTCACCCCTTTAGCCCTTTGCCTCACCCAACACCCCACCAGCAACCCTCAGTTTGTTCTCTGTATTTAGGAGTCTCTTATGGTTTGTCTCCATGTTTTTTATTATTTTTGCTTCCCTTCCCTTATGTTCATCTGTTTTGTATCTTAAATTCCACATGAGTGAAATCATATGATATTTGTCTTTCTCTGACTGACTTATTTTGCTTAGCATAATATGCTCTAGTTCCATCCACAGTTACAAATGGCAAAATTTCATTCTTTTTCATCACCGAGTAATATTCCATTGAATATGTATACCACTTCTTCTTTATCCACTCATCAGTTGATGGACATTTGGGCTCTTTCCATACTTTGGCTATTGTCAATAACACTGCTATAAACATTGGGGTGCATGTGCCCCTCCGAATCAGCATTTCTGTATTCTTTGGATAAATACCTAGTAGTGCAATTGCTGGATCACAGAGTAGTTCTATTTTTAATTTTTTGAGGAACCTCCATACTGTTTTCCAGAGTGGCTGCACCAGTTTGTATGATTAACTATTTTTAAAGTGCTTAAAAGAGTGACTCACAGAATAAGTACTTTATATAACGGTATGTACTTCGCTATCTTTTTTTTTTAATGTTTATTTATTTTTTGAGAGAGAGAGAGAGAGAGAGAGAGAGAGAAACAGAGCACAAGCCAGGGAGGAGCAGAGAGAGAGGGAGGCACAGAAGCCAAAGTAGCTCCAGGCTCCGGGCTGTCAGCACAGAGCCCGACAGGGCTTGAACTCATGAACTGTGAGATCATAACCTGAGTCAAAGTCAGATGTTTAATAGACTGAGCCCCCCAGGCATCCCACGCTATCTTCTGTCTTATTTTAGTAACCTGTGCATTTTATCTTATCATTTCTACTGAATTTTAGACACCATAGGTCAGAAATCACACGTTCATACTGATATTTCTCCTATCAGTCTTTGCATTTGCAAGATGCTTAACAGTAAATGCTTACAGAATTTGATATGATTTAGTGTGGACCAAAGCTGAGGCCTCCACCAGCCCCATATTTTTATCACCATAATGATGAAATTAATTCAATAAAACAAAAGTATAAAGAAAGGAATTTGAAAGAATATGTAAATACGCAACTAAGGGAGCTACTGATACCAAACAGAAGTAATGGTAGGGGCCAAGTCTCAGGCCACAAAGACCCCCACCAAAAATACCAACATGCTTAAGGAGATGTTATTTCCTTGTGTTTCTCACAAAATGAATTTAAATTGAATAGTTCTGACAAAACTAAGAGGAAACAAAGAACACAAAAATCCACGAAAGCATAAGAAATATGTGCATTTTGGTTTTTTTTAATTTAAAAAAATGTTTTTTTAATGTTTATTTTTTGAGAGAGAGAGAGACAGAGTGTGAGCGGGGGAAGGGCAGAGAGAGAGAGGGAAACACAGAAACCGAAGCAGGCTCCAGGCTCCGAGCTCCGAGCTGTCAGCACAGAGCCCGATGCGGGGCTGGAACTCACAATCTGTGAGATCATGACCCGAGCTGAAGTCAGACGCTTAACCGACTGAGCCACCCAGGCGCCCTGAAACATGTGCATTTGGTATGTAGCAGGTAGAATAGGCTCATCCAAATTTATGAAAAGCTCAATTTCATATATAGGAATAAAGGTAACATATCTATTGATTCCAAGAACCCCACCCCTGCCACCTCCCACAATAATAGCTACCATTTTGTGTCTACCCATTCTGGGCCAGACAAATATCTAGTGGGACCTTCCAAGTTAAAATGACAGATAAAAAACATATCCAATTTGTTCTTCCCCAAACTACACTAAAACTATCAAGAAGGGATTTTTTTAATGTTTTTTTAAATTTATTTCTGTGAGAGAGAGAGAGAGAGAGAGAGAGAATAAGCAGGGAAGAGACAGAGAGAGAGAGGCGGGGACAGAGGATCCAAAGCAGGCTCTGAGCTGACAGCAGAGACCCTGACACAAGCCCGGAACTCACGAACCATGAGATCGTGATCTGAACCAAAGCTAAGAGTCCGATGCTTAACTGACTGAGCCACCCAGCCACCCCAAGAAGGAATTTTTTTTTTTCAATTTTTTTTTTTAAACGTTTATTTATTTTTGAGACTGAGAGAGACAAAGCATGAACGGGGGAGGGTCAGAGAGAGGGAGACACAGAATCTGAAACAGGCTCCAGGCTCTGAGCTGTCAGCACAGAGCCTGACGCGGGGCTCGAACTCACGGACGACGAGATCATGACCTGAACTGAAGTCGGCCGCTTAACCGACTGAGCCACCCAGGCGCCCCTGGGATTTTTTTTGTTTTTAAGAAGCATTTTTTTAAGTTGAGGTAAAGGAGAGGAGAAAACAACATAAAAATTTTGGAAGTTGGGGAAAATAACAACCAAGTTACTGGAGGAGCTCTTTGAAAATAATACTATTGGGGCGCCTGGGTGGCGCAGTCGGTTAAGCGTCCGACTTCAGCCAGGTCACGATCTCGCCGTCTGTGAGTTCGAGCCCCGCGTCAGGCTCTGGGCTGATGGCTCAGAGCCTGGAGCCTGTTTCCGATTCTGTGTCTCCCTCTCTCTGCCCCTCCCCCGTTCATCCTCTGTCTCTCTCTGTCCCAAAAATAAATAAACGTTGGAAAAAAAAAAATTTAAAAAAAAAAAAAAAAAAGAAAATAATACTATTAATAGTGATTTTTTTTAAAATTTTTTTTTTCAACGTTTATTTATTTTTGGGACAGAGAGAGACAGAGCATGAACGGGGGAGGGCCAGAGAGAGAGGGAGACACAGAATCGGAAACAGGCTCCAGGCTCTGAGCCATCAGCCCAGAGCCCGACGCGGGGCTCGAACTCACGGACCGCGAGATCATGACCTGGCTGAAGTCGGACGCTTAACCGACTGCGCCACCCAGGCGCCCCAATAGTGATTTTTAATGAATAGGCTAGGAAACCTCAATTTTTCCATTTAGATTTCACTTGAAATGGTCTATGGTGTGGAACAAAGTCTTCAATGTCTGAAGAGAGAAGTAATATTTAATGTATTATCAGAAAATGTTAATTTAATTACGAGTGAAAGCAATTATCTTTCTGTCAGCATTAATACATCATTCAAATACCTTTAGACATCTGTGAATTGCATAGGCAAGTTTCACAGCTTAGGAAACTATTTGTAAAATTTTTTTGGCCAAGGATCTTTAAATGATCATGAAGATTAGATTATAACCCCCAAATGTATTTACCAGTAATGAAACACAATTTTTTAAATACCATAACAAATTATCTGATCCCCTTATGTTTAAAACCCACATGTGGATTTGGCAATAAACTAAAATCTGAGAAATATATTACCCATGAATTAACTTAATCAGATGCTTGGATGCAAACATGAGGAAAAATATTCCCTCCCTTCAAAGGACAAATTTGTAAAAAAGTAGTTTATCTTTGAAAAAATAAGTTGATGTATTTATATGTCTACTTTCTTAGTTGCTAATACCATTTTTCCTTGTAAATTGTCTACATACAAGACTTTGAGGCTGAAGGGGAGTATTTGCCACCTCAAAATATGCCTCTTTGGGGGCACCTGGGTGGCTCAGTCAGTTAAGCGTCCAACCTTGGCTCATGTCATGACCTCGTGGTTTGTGGGTTCGAGCCCCCATGGGGCTCTTTGCTGACAACAGCTCAGAACCTGGAGCCTGCTTCAGATTCTGTATCTCCCCTTCTCTCTGCCCCTCCCATGCTCATGCTCTGTTTCTCTCTGTCTCTCAATAATAAATAAACATTAAAAAAATTTTTTTAAATATGTCTCTTTGGCATAAGGATCATTTGGGTCTGCTTATTTTTAAGAAACAGCAGACTTTGAAAACCGAAGGTAAAGCTCCAAAAACTGAGTAGAAGTTAATCCTTCTATAAAAAGACATTTACATCTATAAGGGAAATCTGCATTTGTAGGGGTATCTCCCTCAGTACTGGAAAGGGGGAGATGACTCTAAATCTCTAGAAACTCCTACCAATGGAGAAGGCAGGACTCAAATCTGCATCACAACCTTACCCCTGTTTACTGTGCTTCACCCAGTAACCTCTCATAACTAACTCCCCAACCCCAACATTTTCTTTTGTATTTAGATGAAGATGGTATTTATTTAACATGCTGACCTGGGCCATCTCCAGGAGGTACTCAGTTTTCTGGAGTCTTTCCCAAGTATACAAGGTATACATGGTTATTAAACTTATTTGTTTTTCTCCTGTTAATTTGTCTTTTATTGCAGGGCGTCTCAGCCAAGAACCTAGAGGGTAGAAGAAAAATTATTTTTTCTTCCCTATAAGACAATATGTATTCAATATATATGTTTTCCGTCAGTCAGGACATTTCTGGTTGCAAGTGATAATAAAACCAACTCAAACTCATTTATAATAAAAAGAGAAATTATTGGTTTCATTAATTGAAAACTAGTTTCAGTCACAGTTGTGTCAAACAATGGCATCAGGGCTCACTACAGTCCATGCCTTGACTTCCAAACATCTATAAACCTTTCTTGATTTTTTTTTTTTTTTTTTTTTTGAGTAGGCTCTGTGCCCAACCTCCGGCTAGAACTCACAACCCCAAGATCAAGAGTCATATGCTTTCCTGATTGAGCCAGTCAAGCGCCCCCTAAAACTTTCTTTAGGTATAGTTTTAAAAATGCATCCTCCTGGGGCACCTGGGTGGCTCAGTCGGTTACGTGTCTGACTCTTGGTTTTGGCTCAGGTCATGATCTCATGGTTTGTAAGTTTCAGCCCCACACTGGGCTCTGCGCTGACAGTGCAGAGCCTGCCTGGGATTCTCTCTCTCCCCCTCTCTGTGCCCACTCCACCCACGCTGTCTCTGTGTCTCTCAAAATAAATAATGTTAAAAAGAATTATTAAAAAAATAATTAATAAATAAAAATGTATCTTCCCAACATTATGCAACTATTCAGTATACCACCAAAATTGCACTTGCCTGCTTCCCAAAAGGGTATACTCCAATACTAACTCTCATGAAGTTATTCTACTTAAGATATCTGTGTGCTATCTCCCAGACAAGTGTACAGTTCCTTGTTGCCTGGACATCTATGGATAGAATATTTAATCACCCCAACAGGCCCAGTATACAAAGGCTGGGGGGAGAAGAGAGTGGAAAACAGGACACTATTAGAAAAACAATTCCCATTTGAAGAAAAAACAGGAAAGAGGAAAAAAACACAATGATCATTAGCAGTATATCCTACTTGAGAGGAATATCAACAACACCCTGCTGTAGAAACCCAGCTGCCTCTTGTTTTGTTCTCTGACAGAAGCCCCCTTAATCGCTGTCTTGTGTGCATCTGCATCTGAGATGGGCACTGGTGGGAGAATCAATCCCCTCTTAGGGGGCTGTACCTTTTAGCAGCTTGGCTCCCATTGTTGCAGGTTTGGGAGACTGAAAATAACCTTCTCGGTTAAACAGGAGACCACAAACCTTTGCCCACCAGATGTAGGGTTTCTCTTGCAACACAGCCTTCTTAAAAGCTTAAGAAGTCTTTTGCTTATATGCATTTGGTCAATTTTCTGAGCTAACAACCAAAGTCAGAGATCCTGTCAAGTCACAGTCCATGAATTTAGACCCTAACCTAAAAATTGCTGTCTTAGTGCTCTGCCTAGCCTCCAGCCTTCAGTTTCATGGTGTCCATCTTGACATCTGATTCAGAGAAATGCGAAACAGTAGCAGAATTAGGAGGCACAGGTACTCCGGGCTGCATGTTCTAAATCTTTATCAGGCAGGAAACACACTGCAGAAGGTGGCCAGAAGGAGCAGCAACATGGAGCATTTCCCAGACTCAATTTCACTACCTTCCGTGTTTCCTGCCTCTCTTATTTTTTAGCTTCTAATAAAGAATTCACCTTTTCCAATCCTGCATGGGTCATGATATCTTCTCAGAAAATGTGGATTACTAGCAGAAAGCTAGTAAAGTCTTGAAATAGCCCCAAATTGAGATTCTTTTCTCTTTCTTGTAAGAACTATTGGAGGCCACAGAACGTCACCAGCATATTCTAACACCCTGACTTGTTTTCTTATCAATTCCCCCAAAGCTTTAGCCTCAGTACCTATAAGGTCTAAGTCCCAATGATGAGGTTTTGGAGTGGGGGCTGTGGGGGTCTGGAGCCAACAGCCAAGAAAGAATTCTTGAGGAAGTCTTTGGTGCACAAAGGTATTTTTTTAAAGCAGGGGGGCAGGACCTATGGGCAGAAAGAACTGTACTGGGGTTGTGAAGAGTGACTGATTATATACTGTGGGGTTGGGGAGGCCTCTAGAAGGACTTTGATATGCTAAAGAGGACTCAAAGATACCAGAGACCTTGCTATTGTCAAGTTAAAGTTGTTTTCCCTCTAGTAAGGCATTAACAAAGGACAGTTGGGAATTCCTGGAGAAAGGTTATACTCTGTATTTGCCTCAAGTATTTGTCATTGGGCTGCAGGTTATAAAGAAATTTAATTTTGGGAATGCAAGCTGGTGCAGCCACTCTGGAAAACAACATGGAGGTTCCTCAAAAAACTAAAAATAGAACTACTCTACAACCCAGCAATTGCACTACTAGGCATCTATCCACGGGATACAGGTGTGCTGTTTCGAAGGGTCACATGCACCCCCATGTTTATAGCAGCACTATCAGCAATAGCCAGAGTATGGAAAGAGCCCAAATGTCCATCGATGGATGAATGGATAAAGAAGATGGGGTATATATCCACAATGGAATATTACTTGGTGATCAAAAAGAATGAAACCTTGCCATTTGCAACTATGTGGATGGAACTGGAGGGTATTATGCTAAGTGAAATTAGTCAGAGAAAGACAAAAATCCTAGGACTTCACTCATATGAGGACTTGAAGAGACAAAACAGACGAACATAAGGGAAGGGAAACAAAAATAATATAAAAACAGGGAGGGAGACAAAACAGAAGAGACTCATAAATATGGAGAACAAACTGAGGGTTACTGGAGGGGGTGTGGGAGGGGAGATGGACTAAATGGGTAAGGGGCATTAAGGAATCTACTCCTGAAATCATTGTTTCACTATATGCTAACTAATTTGGATGTAAATTTAAAAAAATTAAAAATTAAATTAAAAAAAAAAGAAAGAAATTTAATTTTACCTGCCATTCCCTTGTTGCCTTAGTTCCCCACTTCACTATGGAGGGGAGGGTGATGTTGGGGCTCCAGGAAACAGAGTCTATAGGGTTCTGGAGATTAGGCTATTGGTAGGATTGCCTTTTTCTTGTAATTTATTAAGACATTTGTAAACTGATGGAGACTCATGTCCTGCATGACTGTGATCTCTCTCAGTTAACCATTGGTTTTCTTTCCTTTCCTTTGTTCTTGGGCAGTCAGGAGTGCTTAAGGAATATCACACATATCCCACCTTGGGGATGGGTGTGCTAGCTTATGCTTGGCCCTCTGCTTGCCTTATGGTGGGTGCCTCATGACCAAGATGCCATGGACAACAATTTAACCAACTTTTTGCTAACACAAAACAAACTGCCAATTTCCCAGCCAGGACTAAAGAATCCCCACAGCCCTACACCCATCTTGATCATCCAATTTCACATCTTAGTCATGAGGGAGCATGGGGCAAGCTGAGGGCAAAGTACAGGCTAAAAGCAACCCCCCATCCAGGTGGGGTATGTATGATATTCTCCCCTCCCAGGTGGGGTATGTGTGATATCCACCCCCACCAGGTGGGACATGTGTGATATTCCTTGGACACTCCTGGCTGCCCAAGAACAGAGGAAAGGAAAGAAAGCAAATGGTTGACTGATAGGGATCACAGTCCTGCAGGACAGGAGTCTCCTTCAGTGTACGGATCACTTAGTAAACTACAAGAAAAAGGTAAATCTTACCCAAAGCCTAATGTCCAGAAACCTATAGACTCCGTTTCCTGGAGCCCTAATAATCACCCTCATCAAGATGGAAGGGGGTTTAAGTGCTTGCCATGGTGACGTGGGAAACAAAGGCAAATGAAAAATGAAATTCCCTGACTGCCTACAGCCCAGTGACGAGTCCTTGAAACAGGCAGAGTGACTTCCCTCTAGGAGCTCAGCTGCCTCGATGATGACACTTTGCTAGGGGCAAAAGGGAATCTTGGCTTAACATTATCCTGCCCCCCCTCCCCAGGATCCTGTGAGTCTCCTTAAACACATAAAAACTCCTTTCCAAACCTTCTTTATCTTTAATCACCAAGTATATGTTGGCAATTAAACTCCAAGTATATGGCCCCTGATATACATCTGAAGAGTCTCATGACTGAGGTGTTACTAAACGGTAATAAATGACGTTTTCCTAACAACATCTAGCCCCTCAAGGTCCTGGAAACCTTGCTTCCAAAATTCCTTAGAGACTTACGCTGTCCCTGTCCCTCTCCCAACCTGAGAGTATATAACCAGTTACCCGTCACAACCCCAGTGCAGTTCCTTCTACCCACGGGTCCTGTCCCTGTGCTTTAATAAAATCATCCTTTTCGTACCAAAGCTATCTTCAAGAATTTTCTTGGATGTTGGCTCCGAACCCCACCCTCACCTCTCAAACTTCATCATGGGCACTGTCGCTCACAGTCCTCATTTACTGCTAAGCTCCTTGACACTTACTTGGGGAAAGGCACTAAACTAAGCTAATCAGAAACCCCTTGACATGCTAATTCCCTACTGCATCATCACAGATAGTTCCTGTTTAAATTCAACTTTCTCCCCATTTTCCCATTTCAAAGGAATTTTGGGGACTCCCCAAGAACCCTTAGTTTGGGAGCAGACCCTTGAAGGCCAACTTATGTTTTCCTTACAAAATTTCTTCCAATTTTCTCATGCTAACAAGCCTCCCACCACCCCACCTCACGACTGCGGCATTTCGGGTCTTCCATGATACCTGTGCGCTGTAAGTGTAACCCAATCAACACGAGTTCACTCTTGGTGAGTCAGAAACTGCACCAGGTGGAGCTGTCACAGAAAGAAAACTTATTTGCAGCAAATAAGGAGATGGCAGGGAATGGCTTCCAAAGCCAAGGCTCTGAGAGAGGGTTCCTTTTGTTTAGGGTTAGGATGAATATTAGGTAGGGAAGCCTTGTCATCAGATGTAGAGGCGGACATAATGTCACACGTGTACTTAAGGAAACATGTCTATACATAGGTTGGAAGGTATAAAATGAGGCTGAGGCTCATCCTTGAGCGGAAATTCTAGTATTATTATGAGATAAAGGTGCTTGTAAGTCATTCCAGCGGTCATTCCACAGTCCATCTGCACAAGTGCAAAATATGGGTTTAGCTCAAAAGGTCTGGGTGGTCTGGGCCTGCAGGAGGTAGTCACCTGGGGGTGGTTTAGGGTTTCATTTGCCTGAGTCAGGAGGAAAGCTGGAAGAGCTTAGGGGGAAAATGTAAGACAAAGATTAATGAGTACAAACAATTGGCAGTAAAGGCCAGGTCTTGGGGTCCAGCCGGTGACATAATCATTGTATCCCCTTCTCCCTTCACTATCCCCACGCCCCGACACACACAGGGAAAGTAAAACTGCATTGCAATCCCACCACACGCTGGCCTAAGCATTGCCTTAATTGGCTTCTCACCCTCACACGTAGACAGATATGTAATGTGGTAGTTCAAAAGTCAAAAATTCAGTGAAGTTCTTTAAAATCAATAAGATAAGAAGAGATCTTCCCTGCTATTTTTAAATTATTCATATATAGCTGCTGTGTCCCCAGAGCTAATCAACCTCTCAGCATCCCCTAAATAGCACCTTCTTTTCTAAGATATGAATAAACATGTACATAAATAGAGACAGGGATTAAATAGCAATGATTACTGTGGTTGTGGACTGAACATAATCTTTATTTTCTGCTTTCTGCTTTTATATATTTTCTAAATTGTCTGAAGTGATTTTGTATTGTTTTTATGAAGAGAAAAAAATTGTTTTTAATTCAGTTAGCACAGGAGATCTTCTTGGGGTGATGGAAATGTTCTAAAACTGGATTGTGGTGATGTTGCACAACTCTGTAAATTTACTAAAAATCATTCACTTGTACACCCAAAATGAGTGACTTTAATGGTGTGTAAATTATGCCTCAATAAAGCTGTTAACAAAGAGAGCACTTCCATTTGACTAAATTTCAAGGACAGTGATCCCATCCCACCCCCAGAGTGTTGGGAGAAAATAACAAGGACAGGTCAGATGAGAAAGTGATGTGGACAACGAAAGGAAGAAATAAAGGCAGAAAAGCAGGAAGAACAGAAGAAAGGAAAGAGTGAAGCAAGGGAAGGAAGGAGGGGAGAAAGGAGGGGGAGGGAGACAAGAGCTCAGAAATTAAACAAGAGACTGAGCACCTGGGTGGCTCAGTCAGTTAAGACTGACTTCGGCTCAGGACATGATCTCGCGGTTCATGAGTTCAAGGCCCGTGTGAGGCTCGGTGCTGACAACTCAGAGCCTGGACCTGCTTCAGATTCTGTGTCTCCCTTTCTCTCTCTGCCCCTCCCCCACTCATGCTCGCTCGCGCTCTCTCTCTCTCTCTCTCTCAAATAAATAAATATTAAAAAAGAATTTAAGGAAGGAAGAAAGGAAGGAAGGAAGGAAGGAAGGAAGGAAGGAAGGAAGGAAGGAAGGAAGGAACCAGGAGATGTCCTCCTATAGCATAGCTAAAGGCAGCCAAGCTGCACAGCTCCACAATCCCCAGGTTGTGGGATCCACACGGCACAGCAACATGTTGGTAAATGAACTTTCCTTGGCCTTCCAAACAGCAGCAGAAGGCTGGTACTTTGGATGGGGAAGAGTGGGACTGAGAAAGAAAGCTGGTAAACACCAGCCAGATGTCCAAGGCCAAATACTCCCCTTGCATGCTTTTGGCTTCTGCAATCTTGCTTGCCTCTTGCATCGGCCAGCAGCCAGGAACCAGAAGCTTGACTATACTAGTCCCACCCAACCCAGAAGCACATAGGTATAAAAGACCAGTAAAACCTGAGCCAAATGCTCAGCCTTTGGAGGTGACTCCGCTGGGCCCGCACCAGTGCGAAATAAACAGTCTTTTCTGATTCCTAGAGTGCTTGTCGCTTGTCTCTTCTTAGGCGCCAAGTATTTGCTGTAACAGGGTAAGCTGAGGGCAAAGTACAGGCTTACACCACCACCACCTCGGGGATACAGGTGATATTCCTCGGACACTCCTGGCTGCCCGAGAACAAAGGAAAGCAAAGAAAACAAATGGTTGACTGATAGAGATCACAGTCATACAGGACAGGAGTCTCCTTGAGTTTAGGGATCACTTTGTAAACTGTAAGAAAAAGGTAATCGTATCCATAGCCTAATCTCCACAAACCTATGGACTCTGTTTCCTAGAGCCCCAGTGATGTGGGAAACAAAGGTAGAAGGAAATGGCAGAATTAAATTTTCTTATAACCTGCACCCATTGACAGATACTTGAGGCAGACAGAGTAAAACATTTCTCCAGGAACTGCCCACTGTCTTAATAGTAATGCTTTACTAGAGCGAAAAACAACCTTGACTAGGCCTCCAGTATCCTGTGAGTCTTCTTTAGCATATGAAAATCTCTTTGGAAACTTCCTCTTGACTTTACCTCCCCTGACCCCCAAGTATACAATCAGTCTCTCTTCAGGGTCCTGGGCAGCTCTTCCTGCCCACAGGTCCTGTCCCCGTGCTTTAATAAAATCACCTTTTTAAGACACAAAGAAATAGAAAAAGATTCCATGCTCCTGGACAGGAAGAACAAATATTGTTAAAATGTCAATACTACCCAAAGCAATCTACATATTCAATGCGATCCCTATCAAAGTAACACCAGCATTCTTCACAGTGCTAGAATAAATAATCCTAAAATTTGTATGGAACCAGAAAAGACTCCAAATAGCCAAAGCAATCCTGAAAAAGAAAACCAAAGCAGGAGGCATCACAATCCCAGACTTCAAGCTATACTACAAAGCTGTAATCATCAAGACAGTATGGTACTGGCACAAGAACAGACACTCAGATCAATGGAATAGAATAGAGAACCCGGAATTGGACCCACAAACGTATGGCCAACTTATCTTTGACAAAGCCTGAAAGAATATCCAAAGGAATAAAGACAGTCTCTTCAGCAAGTGGTGCTGGGAAAACTGGACAGCGACATGCAGAAGAATGAACCTGGACCGCTTTCTTATACCATACACAAAAATAAACTCAAAGTGGATGAAAGACCTCAATGTAAGACAGGAAGCCATCAAAATCCTCGAGGAGAAAGCAGGCAAAAACCTCTTTGACCTCAGCCGCAGCAACTTCTTAACCTCCAGAGGCAAGGGAAACAAAAGCAAAAATGAACTACTGGGACCTCATCAAAATAAAAAGCTTCTGCACAGCGAAGGAAACAATCAGCAAAACTAAAAGGCAACCAATAGAATGGGAGAAGATATTTGCAAATGACATCTCAGATAAAGGGTTAGTATCCAAAATCTACAAAGAACTTATCAAACTCAACACCCAAAAACCAAATAATCCAGTGAAGAAATGAGCAAAAGACATGAATAGACACTTCTCCAAAGAAGACATCCAGATGGCCAACCGACACATGAAAAAATGCTCAACATCACTGATCATCAGGGAAATACAAATCAAAACCACAATGAGATACCACCTCACACCTGTTAACAACTCAGGCAACAACAGATGTTGTCAAGGATGCGGAGAAAGAGGATCTCTTTTGCATTGTTGGTGGGAATGCAAGCTGGTGCAGCCACTCTGGAAAACAACATGGAGGTTCCTCAAAAAACTAAATAGAACTACCCTACGACCCAGCAATTGCACTACTAGGCATCTATCCACGGGATACAGGTGTGCTGTTTCGAAGGGACACATGCACCCCCATGTTTATAGCAGCACTATCAGCAATAGCCAAAGTATGGAAAGAGTCCAAATGTCCATCAATGGATGAATGGATAAAGATGTGGTGTATATATATATGTACAATGGAGTATTACTTGGCAATCAAAAAGAATGAAATCTTGCCATTTGCAACTACATGGATGGAACTGGAGGCTATTATGCTAAGTGAAATTAGTCAGAGAAAGACAAAAATCCTAGGACTTCACTCATATGAGGACTTTAAGAGACAAAACAGATGAACATAAGGGAAGGGAAACAATATAAAAACAGGGAGGGAGACAAAACAGAAGAGACTCATAAATATGGAGAACTGAGGGTTACTGGAGGGGGTGTGGGAGGGGGGATGGGCTAAATGGGTAAGGGGCTTTAAGGAATCTACTGAAATCATTGCTTCATTATATACTAATTTGGATATAAATTTTTAAAAATAAAAACTAAAGTTAAATCAAAAACAAAAACAAAAACAAAAAATCACCCCTTTGCACCAAAGACATCTTCAAGAATTCTTTCTTGGCTGTCAGCTCCGAACACCCCCCCTCACCCCAAAAACCTCATCATTAATATCACCCTCATCAAGATGGAAGGGGGTTTAAGTGCTTGCCATGGTGACGTGGGAAACAAAGGCAAATGAAAAATGAAATTCCCTGACTGCCTACAGCCCAGTGACGAGTCCTTGAAACAGGCAGAGTGACTTCCCTCTAGGAGCTCAGCTGCCTCGATGATGACACTTTGCTAGGGGCAAAAGGGAATCTTGGCTTAACATTATCCTGACCCCCCTCCCCACCCCAGGATCCTGTGAGTTTCCTTAAACACATAAAAACTCCTTTCCAAACCTTCTTTATCTTTAATCACCAAGTATATGTTGGCAATTAAACTCCAAGTATATGGCCCCTGATACACATCTGAAGGGTGTCATAACTGAGGTTTTACTAGACAGTAATAAATGACGTTTTCCTAACAACAGCTAGCCCCTCCAGGTCCTGGAAACCTTGCTTCCAAAATTCCTTAGAGACTTACGCTGTCCCTAACCACCTCCCAACCTGAAGGTATATATATAATCAGTCACTCTTCACAACCCCAGTGCAGTTCCTTCTGCCCACGGGTCCTGTCCTTGTGCTTTAATAAAATCACCTTTTTGCACCAAAGACATCTTCAAGAATTCTTTCTTGGCCATTGGCTCTGAACCCCACCAGCACCCCAAAACCCCATCACTTTGAAGATGTTGATATAATTTGGAAATTCTACCAATTCTGTCGCGGTGCCACCGCACAGAGCAATTTTGGCGTTGTGTCTTTCAAAGACAGATTGTATGCAACAAAGAAAATGCTATCATGGTGACAGTGTACCACGTGGACACAAACAGCTCAAAGTATTTGCTCTGCCTAAGTTGCAGAAGTGCTATCTTCATATAATTTAATTCATCCTTTGTAGAACATCTGTTGGATGCAAATGAAATCTTCCTGTTTTGAGGGATCTAGAAACAAACAAGGTACAGTTTTTGTCTTCTAGGGATTTACAATCAAATAGAGTGGATATATTCTATCTGGGGGCAGCTGTCACACTCTATGAAAGAAGTAATGTATGAAAGTAAGACTAGGGCTTTTGCAGAGAATTTGAAAAGAAAGAGGTAAGGGAGTACCTTCCAGCCAAGGCAACAGCATTCATAAAGGTACAGAGAATGATAGATGTAGGGTGTGATTAGGAAATGGTGAATCATTTGGCTTGACTACATGCAGGATTCATAAGCAAGTGATGGAAAATATGTAATTAGGACCAGATGGTGGAAGACCTGGGAAGCGTAGGTGCTCCTGTATATGTAAAGTGGAGTCCATAAAAATATTCAGAACAAGGACGTGTCTCAAGATCCCGGTTTCTGCGAAGTGTAAGGTGGTGTGGTAATTTAATTTTTTTTAATTTTTTTTAATGCTTATTTTATTTATGAGAGAGAGAGAGAGAGAGAGACAGTGTGTCAGCAGGGGAAGGGCAGAGAGAGAGGGAGACAGAATCCGAAGCAGGCTCCAGGCTCCCAGCTGTCAGCACAGAGCCCGACGCGGGGCGCGAACCCAGGAACCATGAGATCATGATCTGAGGGGCAGTCAGACGCTTAACTGACTGAGCCACCCAGGTTCCCCTGGGGTGGTAATTTTAAAGATATGTCTACAAAGTCTTTGATATGGATTTTGCATGTGGGAGAAAGAGAAATAATTTGTGGCCAGAGGACAAATTGTGGCGGCTTTAAAGATCCAACCACAAATTCTTTGATATTCCTCCTCTCAAGAGATGGAACTCAATCCTCTTCCCTTGACTGTGTACTGCTCTTAGTGACTCTCCTCTAATGAATTAAATATGGCAGAAGTTATGGATGTTGCTTTCAAGGTTAGGCTATAAAAAGACTGCAACTTCCATCTGGGCAGAGCATTCAGTCTCTCTCATTCTCAGATCAATCTCTGTGGGAGAAGCCAGCTTCTTCTTGCTAAGGCAGCCTGGTGGAGAGGCCCAAGTGGTGAGAAACAGCATGCTATAAAATCCTGTGAGTGAGCGTGGAGGCAGCCGAATCTCAGATGACTGCAGCCCTGAATAACACCTTGACCTAGAACCACCCAACGAAACGGCTCCTGGGCTTGTGACCTGTAGAAACTGTGAGTTAATCATTTTAAGCCCTTAAATTTTGAGGTAATATGTTATGCACAAATAGATAATGCAAATGGCTTAGAGGGAAGAGAGACTGGAGAAGGCAGAGAGATAAGTGAGAATTGGCCTTAGGCAAGGCAAGAGACCATGAAAATGTAAATCAGAACAGTAATGATGACTGGGGAAGAAAGGATCTATGCCCACAGCCCGATAGGAATTAAATCAACAGCATTTATGGGCTAATTAAATTGAGGGGTAATATTGAGAAAGAGACAGAAATGTTATAAGGCTCTTTCCATGTCCAGTTGAGATGACCAGGGAAATGGTAATGTCATTAATGAAAAGAACAGTAAAGAAAAGGTTGCACATGAAGGGGGTAATCGTGAGTTGACTGTAGTCATGTGTCTGCATGTATTTGGGTTTTAAGCATGTTGACTCTCATAGACTAGCTGACATCTACAGAGATATCCAAAAAGCTACTGCAAACTCATACCCAGCACACTTAGGGCACAGCTGATTCCCACTAGAGACAGAGATTGAACATTGACAGACACAGGGCAAAGTGATCCACACTTGGAGTAGTAATGCTCTAAAAGTACCTTCTAGACTTTCAATTTTGTCATTGCCTGAAAACAGAGGAAGGTTGTTTACAATATAATAAAGGTTCAATGGTCCAATGCTAAGAAATTCGGAAGTCACAAGACTGAGATGGGTGGAATAAAAGTATAGAAGAGGATACTTTGCCACTGGGATCATTAGGGCTAGAAAAATGCTTCCTGTCTGTACATCAACAGGATTTTCTTTTTCTTTTCTTTTTTTTTCTTTTTTTTTTTTTTAACATTTATTTACTTTTGAGACAGAGAGAGACAGAGCATGGACGGGGGAGGGTCAGAGAGAGAGAGGGAGACACAGAATCCGAAACAGGCTCCAGGCTCTGAGCTGTCAGCACAGAGCCCGATGCGGGGCTCGAACTCACGAACCGTGAGATCATGACCTGAGCCAAAGTCAGATGCTTAACCGACTGAGCCACCCAGGCGCCCCAGGATTTTCTTTTAAAGATTTGTTTGTGTGTGATACAGGGTATAAGGAAAATAAGAAAAGAAATGCTTCAGGACATCTAGTCCCACTACTAACAAGGTAATAGTATAGTATAAATAAATGATTTAACAATAACATAATCAAAAAGCCAGGACTCTGAGAGTAAATAAATATGCATGACTTTCCTATGACACCTGATAACAAAAACAGTTTCCTATGGAAGTTGTTTTACTTGCATGAAAGTGTACATTTGTATATTAAATAGGATACATCTAGATGGCCAATTTATTCACTTAAATAAAATAACAACCTGTGATGCTTTAAGTCAATATTTGAAAACACATCGAAGATTCAAAGTTAATATAGAAGACTCCAAGGAAAGAATTAAAAGCCTCAGGGAAAATTATGCTCCCAAAACTGGAATGATAATGAGGTGAAATTTCAAATTTTGTCCTTGCATTAGTTAATGCACTTGGGCAGAAATGCTGCTTAGAATAAATAAATAAATTTCAGGGCTTCTAACAGCCAAATGTCTTTCTCAGCCTCTACCCATCACAAAATCACAAGTCCCTCAAGTGCCCTTCTTTAGGTAAAATAACCCTACAAGTGCACCTCTTCAACACAACTATCTTTATTTCTCTGCTTGCTCTGCAGCAGGAAGTAGCCATATCGATCCTGGAAATCTGTGCATCAGACCATTTCTGCTTCAACAGCTGAGTCCCACAGTGTGCCAAATTCAGGAAACTAGAATTAGTTCCTACACTAGAATTATGGATATTCCCTACACTAAAAGCTATCAATTACTAGACATTTTTAATAGGAAACAGGTGTGGATCTCAGCTAACAAATTTAACTGTGCAAGAAAACTCCCATTTCTTTATTGTCTTTAAGTCAACCTAAATAGGACTCTGAGCCCTAGTTCCTCCTGGCTGGCAGTAAATCCAGTCTTAATCATTTGTGCCCATCTCCCCTCCCTTCCTCGTGGGTTGGGACATTTTACAACCAAATCAGTCATCAATCACTTGTCTGCTGTGGTTACAGCTGAAAAGTCCAATGACCTATGAGTTACAATTACTTCCTGCCTCCTATTCATCAGTGAATAATAAGAGCCAGAAAAAACTCCCTTGCCCCTAGAGGCTGTCTCAATGACAGTGCCATAGTCTTGTTCTAATTTCAATGTGACATCTCAGACCTTTGCCTGCTCTGACTCCACACTTTCACCTAGTAAAATATCCAAATTCCTAAGCCCTTGTTGCCACCATGAGGAATGTAGACAACCCTAGACTAGGACCACAAGAGCTGAAGCAAGACTGTGTAAGTATAAAGGACAGAGTCAAGGAACCAATCAGATCTATACCAGCACCCAGAAGTTCATAGCCAAAGTGCAGGTAGGGTAAATGAGCAATCCAGTGGTGGCTGCCAGAAGACTGGAAAGTATCCATTGGATTGAGCAGTTAGGAAGGCCATTTGGTCATTTTGATAAAAGAAAAACATTTCAGGGCCTGGGTGGCTCAGTAGGTTAAGCATCTGACTCTTGGTTTCAGCTCAGGTCATGGTCTCACGGTTCATGAGTTTGAGCCCCGCATCAGGCTCTGCACTGCTAGTGCACAGCCTGCTTGGGATCCTCTCTCCCTCTCTCTCTGCTCTCTCTCTCTCAAAATAAATAAACTTAAAAAAAATTTCAGAGCAGTAATAGAAAGGGAAATCTGATTGAAACAACAGTCTTTTAAGAAGTGGGAAAGGGATACAGAAGTTTAGTCTGTTCTTTTGAAAACGTGATAGCCTAGAGATGGTTTGGGGGGTTGAGGCTCTGCCCAGGCTTGTTTTTTTAAGATGACAGCAATTTGAGTATGTTTAAAGGCTACAGGGAAGGAGCGAGGCTGATGCCCTAAGACAAAGAAATATTGGAGAAAGGCTTATCTTTATTCCAGGGGAGATATGAGGGATGGTACTTAAAAGCAGAGAAAAGTGTTTGTAAAATGAGAAAGGAAAGGGGTGCTCCCTATGAATATAGAAAGGAGACAAGTGTGGGACTGATAGGAACGTTTGAGGTCACAAGATTGGGCAACTGTTGAAACTCAAACCTCAGAGCCTCATTTTTCTCTATGTAGTACAAGACAAGATCATTGCTGAGTGATGGGGTGGACAGTGGGTTTGAGGCATGAGTCAAAGATTTTAGTTTTGTTTCCATTTTTTGTTTCTGCATATACATATACAGTGATCTCACTAAACTCATTTATTAATCCTAATAGTTTGGGGATTCTTTTGGATTTTCCAGATCCACAATCGTGGAACCTATAAGTAATAAGTTTCATTTCTTCCTTTATAAAAGTTGTGCCTCTCATTTATTTGCCTTACACCATTGGCTACTGCTGGGCTTACATTAATTCTTTGGCCAGGCATTCCTACACCATGCAGAGACTATAAATTCAGGCTCCACACCTTTCTGATACAGGTTTGGGGTTTTAATTTCTCCAGGAGATTTATTTTTCTTCACCCCAGACCACACCTGGGACAAGACTGCTTCTTTCCTAGACCCATGGGCAAAAGCTTCCAGTTTACACACAGGGGCAGCCTTTCCTGGGGGACAGATGTAGTCTAGGATTCTAATTCCAGCTCCCCACCTCACACAGACCCAAGGACACCTCTTTTTGGTGGACAGTCCTAGCCTTCTGTGGCCCTAGCGTAGGGTTGTCTACATTCTTTGTGATGGCAACGAGGGCTTAGGAACCTGAATCTTTTCCCATGTTGTGGATGTTAAACTTTAACCCCTAGAGCTGGGTTTATATCCAGTCTTTTGGGCCACCAGAACAAAAGCTTGGATGCTTTGAGTTCCCTTCCTTCCTTCCTTCCTTCCTTCCTTCCTTCCTTCCTTCCTTCCTTTCTTTTTTTCTTTCTTTCTCTTTCTTTCTTTCTTTCTTTCTTTCTTTCTTTCTTTCTTTCTTTCTTTCTTTCTGACATCTGGTAACTTCCCTTTCTTATTTCCAGTTCAGTTCTGAAATTATGCCTTTTTAACCAACACTGTAGCGAGGTGGGATGAGCCTTGAGGCCTTACCGCTGGTATTCTAGTGGTTCCTTCATGGTGCAAATCTGCAGAGTTAGAGGATTTTCTTCGGGAGCCCTCAACAACTGAGGTGGACAGATGGAGAACAAGGGCTGCATTTATCCTAGTCTGGGCTTTGTAGGGCAGGCCAAGATAGAAAGACAAGGGGGAGATGGCATTGAAGATAGTGGCAGGAAGATGTTGAAGTGATGTGCTATGAAGTCTACACTGGAGAGGAAAGGAAGGGAGTCCAGGAAAAGGAACGGTAAAGGGATTTGGCCAATGAGACGGCAGAGCATACATTCTAGGAAAAAAGGAATGTAAGATTAGGCAGGCCAGGAGATTGTGTTCACAGGAGGGATAATGAAGCTTAAGCCTTTAAAAAAAGATTGCTTCCAGATGGTGTCAAGACCATGGAAGTGGCTTACTTAGGAGGAAAGTGGGCAGAGCCTGCTAGGATTTGATCCCAGCAGATGGTGCTTCAGATCCCTCACCTACCATCCAGTCTTCCAGACTCAGGTCAACCATTTCCAACCCTTACAGTCATCCCTACAAATTTTACTGAAGCCAGTGGTTATCAAAGTGTGGCCCAGGAGCCTCTGAAGGCTGTGTTGCCTAGAGTCAGAAACATGAGCTTGGGAATGAGACTGCCTGAGAAGCATCCTTCCCTGATATGTTTACCTTGGACAAGTTATTTAACACCTCTGAGCTTCCATTTCCTTGTTTCTAAAATAGGGATATGAGTGGCATCTACTTCACTGGGTGGCTATGAGAAGTAAAGAGGCAATACATGTAAAATGGTTTTCTGAGCTTCACACATAAATGATTAGAAAAACCCAGAGACGAGAAAAGCACTGCTGCAGAAATGCAATCATTTATTCCATTCTTAAAGAAGAGAGGGGCACCTGGGTGGCTCAGCCAGTTACGCATCCTACTTCGGCTCAGGTCATGATCTCGTGGTTCGTGGGTTCGAGCCCCACGTCGGACTCTGTGCTGACAGCTCAGAGCCTGGAACCTGCTTCGGATTCTGTGTCTCCCTCTCTCTCTGCCCCTTCCCTGCTCATGCTCTGTCTCTCTCTCTCTCTCTCTCAAAAATAAATAAACATTAAAAAACAGAGAAGAAGTGGGGCGCCTGGGTGGCTCAGTCAGTTAAGCGTCTGACTTCAGCTCAGGTCACGATCTTGCAGTCTGTGAATTCGAGCCCCGCGTCGGGCTCTGGGCTGATGGCTCGGAGCCTGGAGCTTGCTTCCGATTCTGTGTCTCCCTCTCTCTCTGCCCCTCCCCCGTTCATGCTCTGTCTCTCTCTGTCTCAAAAATAAAGAAATGTTAAAAAAAATAAAAAAAATTAAAAAAAAAATAAACAAAGAAGAAGAAAGAGTGACTCCAAAGACTTCATTCTTTCATTTAAATGAAAGGCTATTTGTTTACTGGCAACCTTGATAAGGTTACTAAAATCTGGTGTTCATACCCTAATCCTCATCCTTTACCTGAGTTTCGTGGCAACTTGTAATCTCTCCTGCAAAGGCCTTGTCTTCACCCCCAGGAACACAGCAAATCCCTTTGCACACATGTACAGGCTGATGACATTCCCCCAGTTTTGAGGAAGGATACTTTGTTTTGGTATATTATCAGAGTGTCTCAAGGCTGGTGAGAGTTTTTTATTGCTGTGTTCTTGCTCTAGAGTTACAAATTACTATTTAGATTCATCAACATCAATTTATTTTGAAAACAATTGTTTGGATAACTCTGCACTGGGCAGTGAAATCTTTTACAGACATGGTATTGGGGCCCATAATGTTCCAATAAATAGACATTTAGGGGCACCTGGGTCAGGTCATGATCTCACAGTTCATGAGACCAAGCCCCGTATCAGGCTGTGTGCTGACAGTGCAGAGCCTGCTTGGGATCTTCTCTCTCTCTCTCTCTCTCTGCCCCTCCCCACCCCTCTCAAAATAAATAAATAAACATTTTAAAAATGGACATTTATTTTTTTTTTAATTTTTTTTAATGTTTTATTATTTATTTTTGAGACAGAGAGAGACAGAGCATGAACGGGGGAGGGTCAGAGAGAGAGGGAGACACAGAATCTGAAGCAGGCTCCAGGCTCCGAGCTGTCAGCACAGAGCCCGACGCGGGGCTCGAACTCATAGACCATGAGATCATGACCTGAGCCGAAGTCGGACGCTCAACCGACTGAGCCACCCAGGCGCCCCTTAAAAATGGACATTTAAATGCAATCCACTGAATTTTATGATTCCCTACCACCTGGTATCTCTGTACATACTGAGAGAAAATTATAATTTGACAAGGCTGGCAAGCTTGACACATGCTAATCTCCCCCATGAATTCTGAAGAACATGTATGTGGTGATTTCCTACATCAAATATTTTGTAGACTTTTAACTTGGAAATCCCATGCTATATCAATCAGAAAAGCCCATGCAGGTCAAGAGAGCATGTGTACTAGGTGTACAAGGTCATCTGAATTCTTACTGAAACACAAAGGTCACAAACACCCACAATTACCTAGTGGCTGAGCTGGGCCTAGAAGCCGAGGGTTATGGCTCTCAGTCTAGGGCTCATTTGTGTGTCCCACATTATGGCATGAATCTTGGAGCTAAGATGAACTGTGATGTCTTGCCAACATAAATAATTGCTCAGCTGACAGAAACTTCAGGGGGCAGACAATTCCATGTCAAAAAAAAAAAAAAAAAAAAGACTTGGAAAGCTCAAATCCAAATCCATTCTACCATATAAATTAGCCAATTTCACAGTATATGATAAGAAGCACTACTTTTCATTGCCTGTCTGAAGTAGGAACTCTTTTGCAGCAATACATTTTGTTGGGAGCAAAATATCTTTTACTGAGCATTCACAAAATCATGATCTCATTTTCCAAAGTGTTATCTCTGAAAACATAATCAGCCACAAGGAATTTATCTCTTTACATAAATTAATTTTGCAGACGATTTTTCATGCACACCACTACCCCCACCTTGAAGGCTAACACTAAATGAGACACACTTAGGCTTGCAACTACAATTCATCCTGGTTAGTGGGCATTTTTGCTCTCTGGGAAAGCATTTTAATCTTCTGTAGGAGCAAAGCAACTTGAGAGTGAGGAGGTATGTCAAACTGTCAACAAAGAAAAGAAATGAAAAGAACCAAAGAAACCAATGTAAAGTAATTCAAGGACAAAGGGACTATGAGAAGCACTGGAGGAAGTTGCCATCTGCAGGAAGTGCTTTGGGCTCTACCTCTGTGATTAACTCCATGTATTAGCTCCTGACTTATAATCCCCTTGCCTTCCTATTCATCAATTTCTTTGTTCGTTGTTATAGGTTTCTCCCTACAGAAATTAGGAATTTCACCAAAAAAAAAATTTTACTACCAAGATATTGAAACCGGGTTGTTAAATTCAGAGATGTTCCCATGCCAACTGGCAAATACCTGCTTCCCCAAGCCCATTGAGTCCTCCCTCTCACACTGACTGAAGCACCCCAGGTCTGGAGAGCCCCAAGTGGGTGTTGCCCAGACACTCGGTGCCCAGTGGCCTTCCAGCCGGCCCACCAACAACCCCCATGTACCAGTGTCCATCTTTATGTGTCCTCCCAGCCAGAGAAGGCCCAGTCCTCAGGTGGGAAGATGCCACTCCATTGGGCAGTATTGCCACCCAGTGGACAGATGCCCAGTGCCCATCTGGTCCCTGAGGCTGTGGCCCATCATCACAGGCTCGTACTCCCTTGGAGTTGCCCCTGCACGGCCACCTAATAAAACAGCAAGGTACCAAAAAGGTTTTTTTGAACACCACCTCAGATCAAAACCATGCTCACTCTTGTATTTTCTCCAAAATGTTTCTTTTTTATTAAATATAACACCATTCTGTCTGTTTTCCTCAAGCAAACACGCATCCTCATTCCCTTGTCTCAACATGAAAAGTGCACACGAACTTTCTGAAGTGGCCGATCTCACAGAAACATCTGAAATTGCTTCCAATCTCCCTGAAGTTCTTCCCTATGCTTGCATTTCAAATAAGATGAACTTGGGGATGTGCCCCCATCAAAAAGAAAAAAAAAACGCATATTATCATTTTGGCTGTCAATTATATCACAATAAAGCTGAACACACACACACACACACACACACACACACACACACTCACGGTGGGGTTTGGGGGAAGACTCATGAGTAATTTGGTTCTCTGAGTTCTTACTCCTCCCTCCACCCTGCCCATGCCACGTTGGCTACAATGCTGTGAATATATATAATGCTGTCATTATATATATTAATAGAGGTAAGTGGAATGGCATGAACAACAAGCCATCAGATATTTTATTAAGACCAAGCTAGTTTTATTAAAGATAGCGTGCCACGCGAATTTAAGCAATTATATGTTTATGCGATCTTTTCATGTCCCTCCATAATTTTCTCTGGTTGGGTATTATAGGCTATTGTAGTCCATGGCTAAATATTATAATCTTTCTTTGCCTTATTTTCCCCTTAAACTATCTAATTTCTAATGTCTGCTTTCACAGAAGGTAAGATATTTCAAGCACATATGATATATTATGGCAGAAACACCATTATTTGAGTTTATTTCTGACCTGTTATTCTGTGCTTTCTATTCCATACTATTTCTACACTTCTTCAATTGTAATATTTGTCTGAAGAATAAAACAAAACTTACTCACACTGGGTTTGGTCCAAACAATATTTCTCTACCTTCAAAATAGCTGTGCATCTAAGGGAACGTCAAGAGTAGGTACTGGGTTGCACAGTCAATTATATGAGAGATTGGCAATCTGGAAAATTTATTGAACCAACTCATTAATCTGGTACAATAACGTCAGTTCTTCTGGTTATTTTAACTCTACATACAATGTACTTACAAATGTAGCTCTTGGGGGGCGCCTGGATGGTTCAGTCGGTTGAGCCCTCTTAATTTCAGCTCAGGTCATGATCTCACAGTTCATGTATTCAAGCCCCACATCAGGTTCTGCACTGTCACTGTAGAGCCTGCTTGGGATTCTCTCTCCCCCTCTCTTTTTGCCCCCTCCCCGTTTGCATGTGTGCACTCTTTCTCTCAAAATACATAAATTTTTTTTAAATGTAGCTTTTGGGGGGCACCTGGCTGGCTCAGATGGTGCAGCATGCGACCCTTGATCTCAGAGTTGTTGAGTTCAAGCCCCCCACATTGGGAGTAGAAATTACTTAAAAATAAAGTGTTTTTAAAAATGTAGGTTTTTGACACTCAAATATTAGTGTAAATACTTTCAAAAAATTACAGACTTTATTGCTGAGCAGTTTTTATATAGTACAACTGCCAAACTATTGTTTCTCCTGAACAATAATTTTGCAGTGACTTCTATTTGTTCCTCATCTACAATTAATAGGCAAAACAGGATCTCAGAAATGGAGTTCCTTGCTGTCATCATTGCCCGGATATTTATTAAGTTCCTGGCACTATATGCATACACATGGTATAGAGATCAAGAAAACTAAATAGCTTCTGCCCCCAGGAAGACAGATAGATAATAATAACATAAACAGAAACACTGAGGACTCAAAGAAAACACCAACCCCTCTTATACAATGAGCTACGAACTATTTTGCTGCAATATTATTCCTATCCAAATATATGAAGGGTGCTCAATTTGGGGAACGTTTTCACTGCCTTTGCATAAGATTTGAAGTTTCACGGTTTCAGAGACAGCAGTGACAAACTCAAATGATATTTAAACTCTTGGGATTCTTTTTCCTTGTCTAAAACTATCAATAATACTTTTAATAGTTACCATCTGTTGGCAAATATTATGTGACAGGTATAATGCTAAAGCCGTGCTGTTTCATTTAATCCTCACACAATACTATGCTTAGATATTATTCCCTTTACATGGTAAGGAAAGAGAATTAGAAAGATTAACTAACTTCTCCAATCATTATGCAGCTTTAGGTCTGCCTAACTGTAACTATTCTGCTATGTTAGCTTCTCCTTGTCCCTGTTTAGACATCTGACACAAATACCAAAAGGAACAAAGGTTCAAATTTGACCTTGATTAGGAAACCAAGAAAAAAGACTCAGCCTTGTTCTCAAAATCAAGATTTCCTTGCAAATAAAAACTCTTATTCACTCAACAAATATTCACTGAATACCTATTCTGTGCCAGACCTTCTTCAAGGAGCTCATTATTAAATTAAAATTGATGCTATTCATTGAGTAACTTACCACTCTATTACGGAGGACAAAATAGAGGGGAAAATGTAATTTTGAATATTCTCCTTCAGTATAGCAGGGAACTGAGCTTGAATGTAAATCTGGTTCACCACAGAAATCAGGTTTAGTTAGGGGCTTGGACAGTGGACTAAAAAATCTCCGATCATTTATGGAAATGTACTTTTCAAAGAAACTCATTTTAAGGGAAGAGAATCATAAGGAATAATTTCAGCACCAGAACAGTAGACAAGGTCAAAGAAAGAGATTGGTCTTCAGATTGTCTGGATTGATGATACAGTCCTAGAACCAGGGACCTGAAGCAAAAAAGCAAGCAAAACCCACAAGAACTGAACCCCCAGGTGTCAACTGTGGCAGTTCCATTCATGGGCAATAGAACCCACTGCCCACAGCTCTTGCAGCAAAGGGAAACTGTGCCTTCCAAGCAGACATCAGTGCCCTCAGCATGGGACTTGTGCAGCTTCAGGACAAACATCAGCTTTCGCCTTCACCTCTGGACACCACCAAGAGAGAACCAGCTGCCATCTTGGGCATTAGCAATGTAAAGAGACTTTCCTATAAAGGTAAAGAGCAGAGGAGGAGATAAACATGGATGTCACATGGGGTACCTGGCTGGCTGAGGAGAGCATGTGACTCTTGATCTCAGGGTTGTGAGTTCGAGCCCCATGTCAGGCGCAGAGATTACTATAAACAAGCAAACAAATAAACAAACAAATAAATAACATGGTGTCACAGGGAAGTCAAGGGAATTAGTTTCTGGAGTCTTCATGAGATACTTCTTTGAGCCTGTCAAGACTATCTGGAAAAAATTTGAGAGACCTGAGTTCCTACAGAGTGCTGAAGGTGTAAGCAGAGCCTGGGACTATAAGTGTGTTCTCATTTTCTGTCAATTTGTATTAAGCAGATTTGTAATGTTACAGTGTGAAAAGATTAATGAAGTCTAACTTTATATGTGAAATGTGAATAATTCAACCATGATTTTAATTCAAGAATCTCATAATTCCAAAGCTGCATGACCAAGTGAATTTCATATTGAGTTGATCCTATTTTCACATGGCACAGCCATGTTAGCTATTAAACGGAAATAATGGGGCGCCTGGGTGGTTCAGTAGGTTAAGCGTCCGACTCTTGGTTTCGGCCAGGTCATGATCTCATGGTTGGTGAGTTCGAGCCCCAAGTTGGGCTCTGCACTGACAGTGCAGAGCCTGCTTAGGATTCTGTCTCTAAGCCTCCCTCTGCCCCTCCCCTGCTCATGCTCAATCTCTCTCCCTCAAAAATAAATAAACTTAAAAACAGAATAATGTTCCTATTAGAATATTCACCTGAATTACATAGGTTTTGAATTATACAAGGTGTATGAGTTTTGTCGCTGTTGCCCTGACCTATTCAAACTCCAGGTTAACGTGGCTGAGATGCTTGAGTTATATAAACACCAGAGACAAAGAGGCTGGTGAGTCATATGGCCATTCTCCTCAACGAAAAAAGTACTTTTTGCTTTCATTCCAATAAATTAATACCTCCTTTCTTACAAGATGGCATTTTCTCAGAAGACTTCTGAAAATGAATTAAGTAGGAGGTGCATTTTTTAAGCTAGCTCCTACAGAGACTTATCACCTAAGTAACCATTATACTGACGTGGCTGTAATATTTTTATTTTTCAATGCACTTGTGATTACATCAATCCATTTTTCATCCCTCTATGGCCTTAATTCTGTCCACCCACTCAGAAGTCACCCATGGTCATAAGCAATTCATGAGCCTTTTGTAAAGACCGTGTTCTGAAATAAAGAGACTGTGTTTGCTATAATAGGTTTTTGTTTTTGTTTTTATGGCAAAGGTAAATGTAGTCACTGAGATAAGCAGGCTCTTACAGCAAGTTCTGCTTGTTTGGTTTTTTTTAAAGGCTTTGAAATTACTTTAGTAATCACAGAGTATAAAGAGTTAGAACTGCACTGTCCACTATAGTACTCACCACACAAGGCTAGTTAGTACTTTAAATGGGGCTAGTCTGGGTTGAGATGTGCTTTAAATGTAACACACAGACTGGATTTCAAAGATGTAATATCAGAAAAATGTAAAATGTCTTATTAATAATATTTTATGTTCATTAAATGTTGAAATAACCATTTGGATAGATTGGGTTAAATAAAATATAGTACTAAATTTTATTTCACCTGTTTCCTTTTACTTTTTTTAGTGAGAGTGATAGAAAATATAAAAATACGTATGTAGCTCACATTCTATTTCTCTTCATCAGCACTCAGATAAGTGCTGCCATTACTCCTCCATCACCATTTTCCTTCTCCACCTTTACATTGAGGGCATGCCGGAGCTGGAGAATTTAGCACTTTTCCTTCCGGCAAAGGAGATCCAGGTATCTCCAGAATACTTCTAACTACTCTCAGGGAATGTGTATATGTCCTGGCCGTCACTCTGAACTGCCTTCATACTCCTACCCGCTCGGGACATAACATCTTCCCCCATGTCTCCTCATCCCCAGTTTCAGCCCCCTAAGTATTCACGTTTCACAAAAAATTCTTTCAAACGAAAACAAAAAAATGTTTTTCATGGACACATGCCTTTCCTTAAGGAGACAGACTTCTAAGGAGCAATCTAGCTCCCCATTTTCTCAAACTCTCTCACCAGACCCACCTCTAGGTCTTTTCATTTGCATAACCAAAAACCCCCTCAAAATGTTCTCCCAAACAAAAGTAGTCTTTCCCCAAGACAAATTCCACACCCCACGCCACAGAATGTGAAAAAGGCTGCCTGCCTTTGCTAAACCAGTTGCCAACATTCCTTGCATCTCCCAGTACACAGGCTTGATAATACCTCGCTGGGCAGGGTCTGCAGAAGTGATGTGTTGTAAGAGCTGTGTGTCTACCATGATTGTTGACTGGGGCTTGTTCTTTCAAAGTCTTTCTGTTTAGGGGCGCTTGGGTGGTTCAGTCGGTTGAGCGTCTGACTTCGGCTTAGGTCATGATCTCAAGGCTCCTGAGTTTGAGTCCCGTGTCGGGCTCTGTGCTGACAACTCAGAGCCTGGAGCCTGCTTCGGATTCTGTGTCTCCCTCTCTCTCTCTGCCCCTAACCCACTCGCATTCTGTCTCTGTCTCTCTCAAAAATAAATAAACATTAAAAAAAAAAATTTAAAAAAAAAAACAAAGTCTTTCTGCTTACTTAAATGTATTCATCCTCAGTCTCCACTCTGCAACATCTGTGTATTTTTGAATAGCTGGTTGTGAACATCCGTCAGCTTTGATTAGATACCTGTGCATTTAGCCCTTTCTGTGGGCAAAACATTGTGCTGAGTCAGAGGGATGCTGGGCAACTGGGGACAGGCTTTGTCCCTGTCTCCCACGCTGGGTACTTCTACCCAACTGAGCTTTCACTGAGCCTCACGGAGTAGGTAGGCATCCACCTAGGGTGGTGGTGGCTGTTGAGGGAAAAACCCCAGAAGTCCCTCAGCTGGTATGTAAATAGAGGGAGGGAGGGAGGTCCCTCGAAGCAGGGGGCTCGGCGATGTGAATGGTGGAACCCCATATTGCCCTGTGGTTGTAAGAAGGGAACCAGGACAGCGCTGGGCTTCAATGATGATTTTTTAAGAATTCAATAACACATCTTAATACTTTTTTCACTAATTTAAACCTTTCCTCAGAGAAATGGTTGTTCCAGGTCTGAAGCAGGAAAGTGACAAGACAACATGGCAAATCAAAAAGCAGGGAAGTTTTCAAAGATTAATAGGTGGGGTCCACAAGACACAGAAGTTAGCTCCTATTGTCCACAGACATAAAATTTTGAAAATTAAGAATAACAGCCTCTGGGGGCGCCTGGGCGGCTCAGTCGGTTAAGCGGCCGACTTCAGCTCAGGTCATGATTTCGCGGTCCGTGAGTTCGAGCCCTGTGTCGGGCTCTGTGCTGACAGCTCAGAGCCTGGAGCCTGTTTCAGATTCTGTGTCTCCCTCTCTCTGACCCTCCCCTGTTCATGCTCTGTCTCTCTCTGTCTCAAAAATAAATAAACATTAAACAAAATTTTTTTTAAAAAAAAAGAATAACAGCCTCTGGTTCCACTCAAGATGAAGGACACTCCAGTCTATCTCTCTCTTTGATTATAACAACAACAACAAAAAAAAACTCTAGACATGATACATAAAGCAACTACCAGAAGATTCTGCAAGGTGGATATATTAGCTGTCTTCTGCTGCTGAAATGAATTATCATAAATTTAGTGGTTCAGAACAACACAAACATATTATCTTATAGTCCTAGAGGTCAGAAACCTAAAATGGGTCTGCAAAGCTGTGTTCCTTCTGGAGGCTCTGTAGGAGAATCTTTTTCCTTCCCTTTCCAGCTTCTAGGGGCTGCCTGAATCCCTTGGCTCATGGTCTCTTCCTCACATCACTCTGACTTTTGCTTTTGTCATCACATCCCCTCTGACTCCAACTCTCCTGCCTCCCTCAGACAAGGACCCTTGTGATTACATTAGACCCACCCAGATAAGACAGGATAATCTCCCCATCACAAGATCATTAACTTAATCAGGTTTGCAAAGTCGTTTCTGCCATGTGAGGTAACGTATTCACAGATTCCAGGTCTTTGAAGGTGGACATCTTGGCGGGGGGGGGGGGGGGGGCGGGGAATGCGGAGGAGACATTATTTCACTTACTACAGTGAATAAAGAGCAAGGGGACTGGGTAAGGAACCCAGGTCTTAAGGGATGACCTGGAAGTGAGTTCGCAGGTTTTTCCTTTTTTACCCCCACTATACATCCCGGCTCAATTTCTGAGGCAGCCCACAGCCAGGACTGAGAAAGGGTTAGGGTTATGAGACGGAGGGAGCTCTGGGAAAAGCTTGCTCTCTGCAACCATGAGGGAGGTGAGGGGCACAGCGTCCCCAGGACGGAGCACCTGAGACTTTCCGGACTCTGTGTCAGAGGAAAACCAGCGAGGAGGCGGCATCAGGAAATCTCCACATTTCTGAACAGAAATGCTTTTTTTTTAGGAGTCCAGAATCAAATCAAGCAGAAACAATACAGCAGTCTCCCCCTTATCCTTGGGGGATACGTGTCAAGACCCCCAGGGGATGTCTGAAACCGTAGACAGCACCCAACCCTATATATACTATGATTTTCCTATCCATACATACCTGTGATAGTTTAATTTATAAATGAGGCCCAGTAAGAGATGAACAACAGTAATTAATGATAAAATCGAACAATTACAACAATGTACTGTAACAAAAGTTATGCGACTATGGTCTGTTGCTCTCGCTCTCTCTCAAAATGTGTTATTGTACCGTACTCACCCTTCTTCCGCCTCTTCCGATGAGGTGAGGTGCTGCAATGCGCCTGCGTGATGAAACGACGCGCGGTGAGGGACGGTGGGCGACGCGACGCAGCGTCAGGCTATACGGCCCCGCCCCTCGGGGGATGCGTCAGAAGGAGGAGCATCTGCCTACTGACCGCGTGGTGGGCGGCGTCTGATTGACAGCGCGAGCAGAAAAACCGGGCTCTGGGACAGCGACCGTGCCCACCGGGAACACCGCGGAGTCCTATAGCCATGGTCTTAGAGGACCCACGCAGATTGTTGGGATCTCAGGGGTGGAGAAAACTTGAGTGCGAAGAAGGCTCTTGGGAAAGGAAAAACAGGAAAGAAAAAGACGCTTCAGGCTGAAAATAAGAATCAATCCTGGAAAATGCAGAAAAGAATATGACTCATGAATTTCAGATACAGGAAGAAAATGAATATTTAACAATTATACGGAAGATAAAATAGAATTAGACAGTTGTTGGATGAAATGCTAAAAACAGAACCCCAAGTCAGCTAAAACCTATTTCTTTAGAATTTTTCAATAAAAACTTCCAAGTCACCAAAAACTGTACAACTTCAGGTTCCTCTCACAGAGTCATAAATCAAGCCAGAGGAAATTCCAAAAACCATTTAAACCGATTATCTGTTCCAGGAAGGAACAATAGTTAACTGACTCAAAAGAAAAATGCTGAAGGTTTTTGGAGGAACTCCTGCCACCTCCCGAGTTCCCCTTTCTGATGCTCAACTCATCTCAAAGATGTCAGCTGTGGCCCCCTGGCACCTAGGAGGCCAGAGAGAGAGGAGCACGAACCTCAGCCAATGTCATTGCCTGAACAGTCCTAAATTCTCCCCGTGGTCTCGGCTTATTCCCGGAGTTGGCATTTCTACGTTCAGGCTGCAATGTTCAGCTGTACCACTTCTGGTCTGTCCCAAGTCTCCCCGGATGCATAGTCCCGTCACCACTTCCTACAAGGCATCCACTCATCCTGAGCACTTTGGGGGTTTAATATAATGTTTTCAAGGTTGAAGAGCTTGCAAGAAGAGGTCATACATGAGAATGCAAAGGCCTCTCCCATCTCCCCGATCTCTTCCTCTCTCTCCTGTGCACATGTGTGATTGTCTCTTCTTCATCCTGAATGGATCATCTCCCCACTCTCTGGCTCCGAATTTCAATCTAGTCATGTAGAACATTCTCGCTCTTTCTCTCTATCTCCTTCTCCCATGTACAATAATCTCCATGGACAGTAGTCTCAGTGACTACCACAAGCAAGACTTCCAAACAACCATAGTGCTCTTGTGAAGAACTTTGATGCCTAAAATTATCTCTAAGTCCATCGATCTAACTGAACTTAGAGTACATGTCTCCTACTACTGTTCTCACAATCCTTCACTGAAGTTCCTGAGGAGTAAGTTATGTAAAGCATCGCCTGGTTTCTACATACTGAAGTCCAGCTTCTACCACTGATATGCTGTATGTCTTCTTCTGCTTTCTATCACTTACTTATCTTGCCTAAGCCTCAGGTGGGGATCCACCAGAAGGAAGCACTGAGACAGGGATTTGAATGCGAGTAGCTAATTTGGGAGGTGATCCTAGGAAGCTCGGGTGGGGTAGTGGGAACATAAAAGGGAAAAGGGAAGGAAAACAAAATAGAATGCCTTCATGAGCAGCTTATAACTGTGAGCAAAAAAGGCTTAATCCTACTGAGGATCTCAGGGAGATGATATTGAACAGGCCTCTTAAGAGATGGGGAAGCTGAGACATGTATCCATCAACCCCATTCATCACTGGTTGCGGGTAGCTCACAGGGGCCTTCGGTCCCTGCCACTTCTCACCTGCCTTGCACAGGGCTAAAGCACAAACCTGCTCCCGCTAAGAAGTCATTAGCACTGGTGGGTACCGGAATGGGGAGTGCCTGGGGGTGTAGGGGGTGCACTAACTTCATCTGCTATGACAAATAACCTAGACCTCTCCAGCCCACACTGTTCTGCACTAGCCCCTGGTGGTGCTAGTCCTCTATAATATCCACCTGGCATAGGACAACTAACTTGCTCTCAAATCACCCAGCATGGTTAATTTGGCTTCTTCTGTTCTCTGGGAATGGTTTCAGAAGGATCCTTATAACCTAATGAACATAAGCAGAGAAGGCAAAGAATAAACATGCCAGTGAAATGCAAGTGATATGTATCACTACTTGCTGACATAGTAGATGACATTTAATTCCAATGCTTCTTCCCTCCATTTTGACAGCTTACTTATCTCAATGAACTTTATCACTTTCAGTCTGGGCTAACAAACAAATTCCCATTGATCAACAGAAGTAAAGGAAAAATCCAATATCGGGAAAGGAAGTGTCTGTGAAAGTGATATTGAATTCAGATACCTTGGCTTCAGGCAAAGTGAGAGTCTCCAGTAATGCAGTATGATTTTTTTTTCACAAAATCTTGGTCTCAAAACGTGATTTACTTTTATTTAAGTGTATATGAGTGTTAGATCATGAAATAATGATTTCCACCAAGTAAAACTAAGTATGCAACATCTTTTTCAACTGGAGCCTGAAGTGGTGATATTTGTCTTTTTTGCTCTGCCATCTCCCATTCTTTTGGCAATCCCCTTTAACATTCCCACCAGTGTCCTTGTATTTCAGTAGAAAGCAATGGTATACATTGGAATGGGGGATACTTAGGAGATACGAAGAGATTTGTGGCCTCACCCAGGTCTTCCTGTCATGTTCCTAATTTATATCTCCCTCCGTATCACGTCTCAAATTTCCTATTCCAGCTGGATCTCATGTATATAATGAACTAACTCATATTAAGGTATCAATAGCTAAAAAGCTTAATGCTTTATAATTCCCCCAAAATACTTTGTATTTTAGAAAGCAATGTGTTATTAATGGTGTGATCTTAGGTGATGTGTTGGGAAAGCTGTAGGATTATTTTTTTGTAGGAAGGCCTTTAGTGACATTTCTCAAATCCCTCCATTTGGGTTACACCTTGTCCATCTTGTGATATCAGTCCCAGAAAGATTCTCATAAAAATATCATGAGACAGGGGCCACCTGGGTGGCTTAGTCTATTGAGCGTCCAACTTCGGCTTTGGCTCTCACAGCTTCTGAGTTTGATCCCTGCATCAAGCTCACTGCTGTCAGCACAGGGCCCGCTTCGGATCTTCTGTCCCCTTCTCTCTCTGCCCTTTCCCTGTTTGTGCTCTCCCTGTCAAAATTAAATAAATCTTTAAAAAATACATATCATGAGACAACTGAATAAACTGTCTATGTGAAGAAGAGATAGGTTGGAATGAAAATACACTTCTCTGCAGGATGGTGTCTTCTAAATTTGATTTCTATGAACTTCTATTTGTTTATTCCATGGTGGTCCCACAGGAAAGCAGATAGAGAAGAAATCCTGAAAAGTTATTGAATAGTAATTGTGTGTACAGGGGAGTCTCCGAGAAAAACTAAAAGTTTGTAGAGCAGAATTCAACCTCAGAAAATAACTTCTCAGAGACGATCCAATCCAACTTAAGCCACCTAAGGCATAGACTGTCGATCCAATTCTAATGTCCATTCTCTGAGTCTTATAACTGCTGATTTTCACCTGAGCGCACAGTCATCAGTTAAAGTCTCCATTTCCCAGACTCCTGTTCAGCTAGGTTGGCCATATGACTAAGTTCTAGCCAATGAGTTATAAATGTGATCTCATTGTATGATCTTATCTGAGGATCTTTCCTAAGAGCAAGAGCTCACCTTTGCTCCTTCTTTCCCCTACCCTGCCTCCCATCACCTCTTCCTTCACCCTGCTGCTTAACATGTTGATGTGATGGCTCTAGTTCCATCTTGAACCATTAGGATAAGGGTCAGACCTCAAAGATAGCAGAGGGGAGAGTTGAAGATAGCCTGGGCCTCTGAGGACTTTGTGGAACAGAACCACCACATAAGCCCTGGAAGGACCACCGCTAGGGCTTTAAAGTGAGAAGCACAAAGCTCTATTGGGAGCTTCTGTTACAGTCAAACTAATCCCAACTGATGCATCATCCTTTTTTTTTTTTTTTTTTTTTTTTTTTTTTTTTTTTTTTTTTAGATTTTATTTTTAAGTACTCTCTACATCCAACATGGGGCTCGAATTTACAACCCCAAGATCAAGAGTTGCACATTCTACTGACTGAGCCAGCTGGGCACAACCCCTTCCTTTTTTTTTTTTTTTTTTTTTAATTTGACTCAATTCATAGGAAAAAAGGACCTATGAATCACGTAGGCTCATTCCCAGGTTGGAACACTAGTTTTATCACATATGTCAACACCCTAGTGTGATAGAAATGATTTTTTAACGTTGTCCTTTCTTTTTATTTCATTATGATCTTTGATGACTGGGTAATTGGAACATCAGAGGAAAGTGACAAAAACATAGCCAATGTAATACTTGTCAGTTAAAAAACAATAATAAAGAATAATCAGAAGCATGAGTTTAATCTTGGCTTAATCTGCACATGTTTAAGCAGAACTGTTTTGGAAGCTGGGGAAAATGAGAGGCCTAGCAGGCCCTGGAAATATCTGTAATCCCCTGTACCCTATGAATGAACAACTGAATAAGTCCCAAAAGGTTTGTTTTCCAACATAAATTATAACTTTATAACTTTATAACTTTATAATTTATAACTTTATAATTTATAACATGAATTATAACTTAAGGCTGAAATAAGAGCCAACAATTTTTTCATGAAGCAACTAACATGGTCACGTATGTTTTAGGAAGGAAAGAAGGCCCAAAAATGACTATTTTTCAGATCACGTTTTGCAGTAATCACCTGATAACAGTGGCAGGCATGCATAGCTGCACAATCTGAAAGCTGACCATGCTGTGTCAGGTCTTTCTAAACAGTTGTATTTCGGAAGGTCAAGACGGGACTTTAAATAAAACACATGCCAGATAATGACACTCTACTTCACTTAATGGAAACATTATTTCAGGATGAAAAAGTCAGTTTAGAAAAAAACTAACCCCACAAACTTAACTAGTTGGACACTGGGTGTTACCTAACAAGATGATTTAAAATAAACGTCTACTGAGGCGCCTGGGTGGCTCAGTCGGTTAAGCGTCTGACTTCAGTTTAGCTCATGATCTCACCGCTGATGGGTTTGAGCCCCGCATCAGGCTCTGTGCTGACAGCTCAGAGCCTGGAGCCCGCTTTGGATTCTGTATCTCCCTCTCTCTCTCTGCCCCTTCCCCACTCACACGCTGTCTCTCTGTCTCTTAAAAAATAAACATTAAAAAAATTTTTTTAATTAAAAAAATATTAAAATAAATGTCTACTAGTGACACACAATTTTGCAATCCCTTGCCAAATCTTGCTGATTTTGCTTCACACGTCGTTAAAAAATCTGATCCCCCTAGACCCTTGGTGATCTCCCCCAAACAGTGTTCACAACACTGGCTGCCCTAAGGAATCACTAAGGAGCTTTTAAAAAGACCCAGGCCTGGGGCGCCTGGGTGGCTCAGGCGGTTGAGCATCCAACTCTTGATTTCCACTTAGGTCATGATCCCAGGATCGTGGGATTGAGCCCCACATCAGGCTCTGTGCTGAGTGTGGAGCCCACTTAAGATTCTCTCTCTTTCTCCCTCTGCCCCTCTCCCCTGCTCATACTCTCTGCCTCTCTCTCTCTCTCAAATTAAAAAAAAAAAAAAAAATGCCCAGGCTCAGTCCCAAACCAATTGAGTAAGAACTTCTTGAGGGTTGGGCTGAAGCACTAGCATTTTCCACACCACCCCAGGTGATTCTAATGTGTAGCCTGGGTTGACATCCACTGCCACAAAGGAGCCCCATTCCACCTATGTGACTAGAGCCAACTCACATCTTGCTTAAATTAAAATATACTGAAAATTAACCCTGTCATCCCTTCCCCCAAACATATCACATTGAGACTTTCTCTTCACATTCTCACATCTGCTTCATTTTAGATAAAGGTATCAAGAAAAATAATTCCCCAAAATAGGCATCTTTCGCAGTTATGTAGTTTCTGGTTTGGACACGGCTTCTCTAAATAAAACCAGATTCGCCCTTGGCAAGAGAGAGGAGAGGTTAAAACAAAGTAAAGGAGCAGGTGACTGCTGACCCAGACTGAAGACAGAAAACTAATCAGTGCTCTCTCCTTCCCTGTCTCTCACTTGCAAGATTCATCTCCAAACATCCTCTGCCTCATGTAACGGTACAAACCTGTTGGTGTTTCCAGAACCATTTCTGTAGGGGAACCCAAGTAATAAATTGGAATGGCATCTGCTATCTTACTCCACTGGACCAAAATCTCATTAAAACATGAAAAACAACAACAACAACAACAACAACAACAACAAAGAATGTTGATAACATCTTTCGATCATTCTTATTCATTGGGAGTCTTACTATTTGAAAGTAGTCTTCTTCCTCTCTAAGCATTGAGGTGGTGGTTGTGGGGGGAATGGTGCTGGAGGATATTAGATATCCAAGCAGCTTCATTACTGATTGTTGAGTAACTCTGGATTGAACATATAATCCTGACTCACCCAGAAATTATGAAGACAATTTGATTCAAATCGCAAACCCATCCCCTCCAAGTCTTTGCTACATGATGAAATCAAAAGCTGGGAGGGGGTTTCTGTCAAAGCGACAATGGTACGTATCAAATGCAAAAGTTACACATGACTGTCTGTTATGTAAATTATATACAAAATTGATTAATCTGGGGCGCCTGGGTGGCGCAGTCGGTTAGGCGTCCGACTTCAGCCAGGTCACGATCTCACGGTCCGTGGGTTCGAGCCCCGCGTCGGGCTCTGGGCTGATGGCTCAGAGCCTGGAGCCTGTTTCCGATTCTGTGTCTCCCTCTCTCTCTGCCCCTCCCCCGTTCATGCTCTGTCTCTCTCTGTCCCAAAAATAAATAAACGTTGAAAAAAAAAATTTTTTTTTAAAATAAATAAAATTGATTAATCTAATTTTAATACTTTTCCTTCTCTTCAACCTAATTATGAATCAGAGGTTTTCAGTAATTCTCAGAGCAGAGCAAAAAGAATTTCCGTATTCAAAACGACACACTTGGAATGTTGCAAACGTTTAGACTACTAAGTGATTAAATGAGCACTATTTGCTGCTTAAGTCGCATAATAAAGTGAATATTACTTCCAGATATTCAAATAAAAGGCATAGAATACTGAACATAACTGCAGGCGACTTTTGTTATCTATACTTATGGGGGGGGGGGTTGGGGAAGGTGTCCTGAATGTATGGAAAGTTAGAACATGTTTCTGGGATGGAAGACAAGGGTCAATTCTTCCAAAAACAGCCCGCCCCCTCCGGGCTGCGGGCGCGGGGCCGCGCCTCCTCGCGGCGGCCACCGCAGTGCGTGGTGGTTAGAGAACGCAGCAGGTTCGAGAACGCGCCTGAACGCGGCGGCGTGCTCGAGAACGCGCCTCGACGACGACGACGGCGGCGGCGGCCTGTGGGGAGCCAGTCGTTTGGGGGCGCACTCTCAAGCGGCGGCCCGGGGCGGCCGGTCGGTGCCGGCACGGGGAAGAGGCGGTGGCGCTGCCCGCGGTGGCGGGAGTTCGCGGCGGCGATGGAGCGCGTTTGAGCCAGGACCGGGGTCCGAGGCGCGCTCTCTGCCGACGGAAATGAGCCGCAGGGCTGCACCTACACCTACTGGAGCCTCACCTTCGCCGCCCAAGAAGGTGCCTGCCTTGGCTAGCACAACCGCAACCAATAATGAGTTGATGAGTCTTTTTGAGTGTGAGGAATGCTTTGACTTTGTGTTACCACCCATTTTTCAGTGTCAGGGTGGCCATCTTGTTTGTGGCAGTTGTCGCCCAAAGCTCACACGTTGTCCAATCTGCCTGAGCCAGTTGGGATCCTTTCGCAACTTGGCTCTGGAGAAAGTGGGCGATTCCTTACTATTCCCTTGTAAATATGCCTCTTCTGGATGTGAGGAAACTCTGCGACACACTGCAAAAGCAGACCACGAAGACTGCTGTAAGTTTAGGCCTTATCCGTGCCCGTGCCCTGGTACTTCCTGTAAATGGCAAGGCTCTCTGGATACTGTAACGCCCCATCTGATGCATCACCATGAGACCATTATAACCCTAGAGGGAGAAGAAGTCGTTTTCCTTGCTACACAAATTAATCTTCCTGGTGCTTTTGACTGGGTGATGCTGCAGTCCTGTTTTGGCTTTCACTTCTTGTTGGTCTTGGAGAAACAGGAAAACTACGACGGTCACCAGCAGTTCTTTGCAATCGCACAGCTGATAGGAACACGCAAGCAAGCTGAAAATTTTGCTTATAGATTTGAACTAAATGGTGATAGGCGGCGATTAGCTTGGGAAGCGACTCCGAGATCTATTGATGAGAAAATTGCGACAGCCATTGGGAAGAGCGACTGCCTAGTCTTTAACACCAGCACTGCACAGCTTTTTGCAGAAAATGACAATTTAGGCATCAATGTAACTATTTCCATGTGTTGAAATGGCAATCAAACATTTTCTGGACAGCGTTTAAAACCACTGCATTCAGTTTCACATAGAATAAAGTCACCCATCTGCCTGCGGACCTGAAACTTTGGTGGGTGGAAGCTAGACACATGAAGATGAATAAAAGGAAAGGCTGTTAAACACAGGAAACAGTTGAATGTAGTAACACTAACATATTTAAAAATAAGTCAACAGTAAACCAATGAAATAAATAAATATATATATGTATATGTATATGTATATGTATATGTATACACACACCCAAGATGGGCATCTTTTGTGTTGTTTTTTTTTTGAACATTTTATTTTTTGAGACACACACACACACACACACACAGTGTGAGTGAGGGGAGGGGCAGAGAGGGAGAGAGGAAGACACAGAATCCAAGCAGATTCCAGACACAGAATCTGGAGCTGTCAGCACAGAGCCCAAGAGCTCCAACTGTGAGGTCATGACCAGTTATGACCTAAGCCAAAATCAGACACTTAACTGACTGAGCCACCCAGGCGCCCCAAGATAGGCATCTTTTGTATTAAGAAAGGAAGCATTGTAAAATCATTCTGAATTTGTGTTGTAGATTGAGCGTACTGTTGAAAAATATCAGGTTTTTGTTTTGTGTGTGTGCCCCCAAACTTTGTGTGCATGTGCGCGTGCACACGTGCATGCGTGTGGGGGGGGGGGGGGAAGGAAGAGACCAAGTGAGAGAGAGAAAGAGAGAGAGCACTTTATTATAAGGAATTGGCTCATACAATTATGGAGACTAAGTCCTAAGATTCGCAGGATGAGTCAACAAGCTGGAGAAGGTGGAGACCCAGGAAAGCTAATGTATAGTTCTAGTCTGAGTCTGAAGACCTGAGATCCAGGAGAGCTGATGAGGTAAGTTCCAGTACAAAAGCCAGTAGGCTCATAACCCAAGAAGAGCCAATGTTTTAGTCTGAATTTGAGGCCAGAAAAGACTGTTGTTACTTCACTGTACCTTCTTTTCCTTAACCCATACTATTGTAGATAGTCCTTTATGGAACCATTCTTCAGTTATCCTATTTGAGTGTATCATCTGTTTCCTGCTCAGTCCCTGACGGATATTCTTATTTTAAAATATTAGTAACTATACTTAAAATTCCTAACGCACAATAAATTTTGTGAGCTTACTGGTAAAGAGCCTTTTCTTTTCTTTTTTTTTTTAATGTTTATTTATTTTTGAGAGAGAGTATAAACAGAGGAGGTGCCGAGAGAGGGGGGACAGAGGATCTGAACCAGGCTCTGTGCTGACAGCAGACAGCCCTACACAGGGCTCGAACTCACGAACTGTGAGATCATGACCCGAGCCGAAGTCAAATGCTGAACCTGAGCCACCCAGGTGCTCCAAGAGCCTTTTCAAACACAATGCAATCATAGGCCGGCTGAGTGATTCAGAAGGCCTTTGATGCACAGTCTCTCTCTCCCCCTGGCCTTCCAGTCTGAATTTCCAAGGGCAGAGGGATCAGAGGAAACCTCAAATGCTAATACCTCAACAGCACTTATTGTCCATGATATCCGGCCTGGGATCTTTGAACTATGGTTTGGCCCCATATCTCCTCCAGGACACAGCTGGCCACAGACAGGCAGTTCAACACAACATTTAAAATTCAAAATGTGAAACATAGAATAATGAAGCCATCTGGTCCATATTATGTTGTCCAACAATTATAAGTAATGTGAGCTATAAATACAACAAGCAAAAGGAAGCAAACAAGAGACCATTAATCAATACAGACAATTTGAACAAGATATGATGACTGAAACTTCTTTTTCCGGAGCATCTTTACAAATGGTGGACTAAAGCAGGTCTAGATTGAAAAATATTACTTGCCAAAGCCCTTCAGTCATAAAACTTCTCTGAAGTAATAAAAATCTGCACGGGAATTTCACAGAGAGGACCCTGATGTTGCTATTTAGTAACTCACAGAGTTATATATGAAAGGCAATGGGACCAATCTTGGCTCAAAATCCAGAATAACTCCATGAGAGTTACATCATAAGGACACCTTAGTGGAGAGGACTCTAAGAAACTCTTAACACTCATCAGCAGCCCCACTTATAAAACCTGGAGGAGTTTGAGTAGGAATGTAGACAACCAGCATGGTTTGGCTCTGGATCTATATAGCCAACAGTCTTGTAATTTCTCTGACTATCCCATAATCACCTCAAACTCAATATATCTGAAGTTAAACAAATGCTCCTCCCTTCCCAATCTGGACCTTCTCTTATGGCTCAGGCTTCTAACATGAGCAACTGAATAGATAATAAACGTATCCATTATTTTTGGATGAGAGCAAAAACACATTTAGGCCACACGGTTGACTTCTCAGAAAAAAAGGGAATGTGGTAGAATGAATTATTTGTCCTCAATTCTACCTGTCTTCCCCTCCTCTACTAGGGTTTTACTGTGGGCAGAGAATAAATTGCAACCCTCAATGATTTAGCTAATGGAATTGAAACAGAGGCTTTAATTGTGCTCACAGGGTTTGGCTTGGCCTCTTTTGCACTTTTGCAACTGGCAATGGCAAGAACGTGCCTTGAGTAGCCACTGGTGATACATGGAGCAGGCCAAAAACCAACCCGCAGCTAGAAGCCAAAGGCTGCCCCGTGAGTAAGAAATAAGTACATGTTTTTATAAGCCGTTGGGATGGGGCGGGTAGTTGTTATGTAGCATTATCACAGCAGAAACCTGACTGATGCAGTCTTCTTCCCTGCTCTGGGAAGACAAAATAATAAATGTATACCACAGTCTATCTTTGGTAGTTTATATGCTCACACACACACACACACACACACACACACACACACCTTTATTCTTGTACACACATTTTTTAAATGGTACCACCTAACTTAATACAGTTACTCCACATAAAACCAAAAATGAACTGAAACCCCCCTTCCCCATTAGAAGACAATTAAAAATTCAAGCTAGTCTTCCCCCTGAGCTACCAAGTCAAGTATCTCTTGGTGATGTCCATGGCTCAGGCAAGATGAGATGTGGTGTCTTATGGTCTTGCAATCTGTGGCCTGCATGCTATCTGATATACTACATGAGAAGAGAGAGACCAAAAATATTTAATAATCAAGCATGGACATGATCTTCCTGGATCATCTTTTGTAAATGTCCACTTGTTGATTTGCTTCTCCAGCAGTGAAAAGAGGCCCTTGAATAACTGAGGTGGTGCCCTTTGGATTTCCTTTGCCCAGTGTCTTCCAGACCCCATGCGAGAAAGGGCAGTGAAAGGATTCCCCTGCTGAGCACAATACCATCATAGCGGCCCACTTCCTAGGGGAGCCTGGCAGACAGACCTGTGACGTATCAGATCATTGGCCAGGGTATACGCTTTCTTCATGAAGCTGTGCACCAGCTTTGTTCTCTACTTTCAGCTGGATCATCTTGAAGCAAAGCTTAGCTCTCCCTCTCAAAGTACCTCAAGAAAGAAGAAAAGTAGCTCACCCTGGGAAACATCTAGACATTTTACAAGTAGATACATAGTCCCAAGAGGAAACGAATCATAATTTGATCAACAGTTTTGCTGCCCTTTATTATATTTTTTTAATGTTTCTCTCTTTTTGAGAGAGAAAGAGACAGAGCACAAGTGGGGGAGGGGCAGAGAGAGAGGGAGACACAGAATATGAAGCAGGCTCCAGGCTCGGAGCTGTCAGCACAGAGCCCGATGCAGGGCTCGAACTCATGGACTACGAGATCATGACCTGAGCCAAAGTTCAGATGCTTAACTGACTGAGCCACCCAGGTGCCCCATGCTGCTCTTTATTATAGAAAAGATGAAGGGCTCTGCCATTCACTACAACTCAATCAGTTCCACATTCTAGGGTCTGTTGCTTGCAAACCCTAAATTTCTGACTTAGTTTAGGTTCTTTTGATTGCAAGCAAACAGAAACCAATGTTGACAACAAGCACGAAGTGAGGGCATGGGCTGTAGAAGAATTCGTGGGAAGGACACTGAGGAAGTTCACATTCTTCAAAGGAAGTTGAGCCATGCTGTATAAGGCAGAAACCAGGGCCTCGGCACAGTCAGAGTCCACGGACCTCTTGTCCAGGCCTGTACAACCAGCAAGGTCACAGGGAGTGCCCAACCTAAACGTTCTCCTTGAGCTAAAGGAATAGCCACTTTTCGGGCCAATGAAAAAGTTCTAAAAAGGATTGTGGTAATGGTTGCACAATACTGTGAATATACTAAAAGCCAACGAATGATTTTAATTGGGTAAAGTTTATGGTATGCATATCAAAGGAAAAAAAACAGATTAAAAAGAGACAATCCACAAAGGTGGAAATCAGAACGGTTTACCATCACAAATAATCAGGAAAATGTCAAAACAACAATGAGATACCACTTTGCACCCAGCAAATGGGCAAAACGTAGAAAAGTGAATAATACTTGACAAATACAGTGGGACCTAGCACAATCCTCACCTGCCCATGGGAATGTGGACACGCTGCTACAGCCACTTTCCAGAAAAGCAACCTGGCCAGTTTTGGCTAAATTAAGCGTGCCTATTCACTAATGCCCAGCAATTCCACTCCTGGATATGTGCGTTCCAGAAAAACGTCCATATAGCTCCATTAGGGTACATGTTCAAGGGCATTCTGTGCAGCATTGTTTGTGGTAGCCAGAAGGTGGATGCAACCAAAGAAATACATAAGTAAATGTGAAGGATGCAGAGGAAAGAATACCATTCAGAAGCCCAAAGCAATGAACTAAATGTACATACAGCAGTGGGGATAGACTTTTAAAAACATGGTGTTGAACAAAAGCAGTAAACTATAGAATAAGAATTGCAGAGGGACCTCTGGTTGGCTCAGTCGGTTAAGCGTCCGACTTCGGCTCAGGTCATGATCTCATGGTTGGTGAGTTCGAGCCCCGCGTCCAGCTCTGTGCTGACAGCTCAGGGCCTGGAGCCTGCCTCAGACTGTGTGTCTCCCTCTCTCTCTGCCCCTCCCCTGCTCACACTCTGTCTCTTCCTCTCTCTCAAAAATAAATAAATATTTAAAAAAAAATTAAAACAAAGAAAACAAGATAAAACAAAATAAAAATACTTCAAGCATTTACCTGACTTGTGCTGTATTCCTATGTGATGTTCTAGGCTATATGTTATTTTTCCTTTGTTTTCTGAATTCTTTCTGCCTGAGTTGAATTGAGTTTAAGCTGGCCTTTTTCTACAAGACTGGAAAGATGCCAAGAGCAAATAACTGCTATTCCAAAACTAGCCAATCCATACTGTCTGGCTCCAGATTAAACAGAGAGAAAATGGATTCAGAAAAACCCTACCACACTCTGATCAAGAAATTGTTGTGATAGTGCAAGCTGCCTTCTAATTCAGCTCAGTAGTTTTTCAGGGAGACCACCCCTGGCCAGGCAGTTTACTCTGAGAATTCAGCTCCATTTTCTCTTGAATAAAAAGGTGTGCCTTCTCCATGAAGGGGACTTTGACTCTTTGGCGAGTCCTAGCTTTGCAAGATACAAATAGTAAGTTAAGGTTAGTCTTGCCCTCATATTCCTCTCATTGCTAAAGACAGAAGTAACATATATACACTTTTACTAAGGATGTATTCTGGACACCAAGCTTCCTACTTCTGTGCCCCACCCACGGAGTCTGGCATGCCAGAGAGAACCACTACTGAGCACTTAAAACGGGGTTAGTCTGAATTGAAATGTACTTGCTGAGATCAACAGACTAGACGAAATGCTAGATTTGAACCAAATGTCCAATAAACATTAAATCTCACTTCCAAATTAAGAAAAACATCATTTACATAGCCATTAGAAAGGCATCCTTTCCATAGCCACTTAAAGGATTTTCTCCCGTACTGTTATGGTTTGCCTTTGTTGACTGACATTTTAAAACCACTTTGATTGGTCATTAGCATTAGGGGCTCCCCACCTGCTACAAGCCATTTTTCATGATGGCTTTTAGATTAGAAAAGAACTGTACTAGTATAAAATTATTTATTTTTTTAATGCTTATTTGGGGGGAGAGAGACGGAGTGCAATTGGGGGAGGGACAGAAAGAGAGGGAGACAGAGGATCCGAAGCAGGCTGTGCACTGTCAGCACAGAGCTTGATATGGGGCTCAAACTCATGAACCATAAGATCACAACTCTGAGCCCAAGTCGGACACTTAACCAACTGAGCCGCCCAGGTGCCCCACAATTATTTATTATCAAGCCAGAAGCAGGCAGGAATCAGGAGAGCTGTGGAAAGGGAGTCTAGAGCAATTTGCGAATTTACTAAATTCCCATCTGCACAGCATGACTGCATTTCCCGCTGTTCATCCAACAGCTGAAAGTCCCATTATTGCTATTATGGAATCCCTTCATAAAACATGTCACAGTTCCATAAATCTTCCCAACTTTATTCTAGGTTGGAGCAAATCATTCTTGTACACATCCACATGTGTGGGCAGCTTGTCTCAGTAACATAAAAAGCCTTACATGCATGTCATCACCTCCCCAATAAGATGCCATGACATTATTCTATCTCTCCATTGAAGCACTTGAAAGAATCAGATGTTACGCAACTAAGAATCTCTTCCTAACTGCCCTTGACATCAGACTGAATTCCCTGCATACGGGGCTCCAAGTCACTGCCTAGCCCCCTACTGGCAAAGTTGACTCAAAAAAATGTTTGATGGGGTTTGATGGGGACTCAATCGGTTAAGTGTCCGACTTCGGCTCAGGTCACGGTCTCACGTTTCATGAGTTTGGGAACTGCGTCAGGCTCTGTGCTGATAGCTCAGAGCCTGGAGCCTGCTTGAGATTCTGTGTCTCCCTCTCTCTCTCTGCCCCTTGCTCGTGCTCTCGCTCTCTCTCTCTCTCAAAATAAATACACATAAAATTTTTTTTTAATGTTTGAGGAATTGAATTACCCATATGTCTCAGCATTCCTTCTTTAAAAGTTCCATTTTCTCTCATCCTAATGATTAGAAAGACCAAATTTGCTTGTCACCAGTAGCTTCTACCTTAAGTTTGCAAGGGGGTCTGCTATTTTCTAAACTATATCCATATCAAGGACAAAAATGTTTGAATCACTGTGTTATACATCTGAAGCTAATATAACATTGTGTGACAACTATATTCAGATAACTTTTTTTAAAGACAGAATGCAGGGGCACCTGAGTCGCTCAGTCAGCTAAGCATCTGACTCTTGAATTCAGCCCTGGTCAGGATCTCATGGTTCGTTAGTTCGAGCCTCGCATTGGGCTCTGTGCTGGCAGTGCAGAACCTGCTTGTGAGTCTCTCTCTCCCTCCCTCTCTGCCCCTCCCCTGCTCATTTTCTCTCTCAAAATAAATAAATAAACTTAAAAAAAAAACAATGTAGAAGTACTACATTGGCAATTAGTAGATTTTACTGTCAGTGTTATTCGCCTTTGAATGCAAAAAAATATCCATTACTTGCAAATGTTCTTAAGGGGATCTGAAAGAACATACCAAGTAAATTTCCCCTACAGTGGTTCTGGGTGGAGTGACAAATGCTAGAACAGCAAACCCAACTAACCTGTGTCTTTTCTCTCTTTAAGAACTCTACGTGGAAAATAAATTCAAAATGGCTGAAAGACTAAATGTGGGACAGGAAACCATCAAAATCCTACCGGAGAATATAGGCAACAACCTTTTTGACCTCAGCCACAGCAACTTCTTACTAGACATGTCGCTGAAGGCAAGGGAAACAAAAGCAAACACGAACTATTGGGACTTTATAATGATAAAAAGCTTCTCCACGGTGAAGGAAACAATCAACTAAACTAAAAGACAACCTAGGGAATGGTAGAAGATATTTGCAAACGACATATCTGATAGAGGGTTAGTATCCAAAATCTACAAAGAAGTTCTCAAATTCAACACCCAAAAAACAAACAACCCAGTTAAGAAGTGGGCAGATGATATGAAGAGACACTTTTCCAAAAAAGACATCCAGATAGCTAACAGACACATGAAAAGACGCTCAACATCACTCAGCATCAGGGAAATGCAAATCAAAACCATGATGAGATAGCACCTCACACCTGTCAGAATGGCTAAAATCAACAACACAAGAAACAACAAGTGTTGGTGAGGATGCAGAGAAAGGGGAACCCCCTTGAGCTGTTGGTATAAATGAAAACTGGTGCAGCCACTCTGGAGAAGAGTATGGAGGTTCCTAAAAAAAAAAAAACTGAAAATAAAACTACCCTACAATCCAGCAATTGCACTAGTAGGTATTTACCCAAAGGATAAAAAAATACAGATTCGAAGGGGTACATGCACCCCAATGTTTATAGCAGCATTATCAACAGTAGCCAAACTATGGAGAGAGCCTAAATGTTCATCAACTGACAAACGGATATAGAAGATGTGGTGTCTATACACAATGGAATATTACTTAGCCATCAAAAAGAATGAAATCTTGCCACTTGCAATGATGTGGATGGAGCTAGAAGGTATTATGCTAAGCAACATAAGTCAATCAGAGAAAGACAAATTCCATATGATTTCATTCATATGCGGAATTTAAGAAACAAAACAGATAAACATATGGGAAGCAGAGAGGAAAGAGGGAAACACACCACAAGAGACTCTTATTTAGTTTATTTATTTTGAGAGAGAGAGAGAGCAGGAGGGGTAGAGAGAGAGGGGGGAGAAAGAATCCCAAGCAGGCTCTGCGCTAACAGATGTGGGGCTCAAACTCTCAAACTGTGAGATCGTGACCTGAGCCAAACCAAGAGTCAGATGCTTAACCAACTGAGCCCTTGAACCACAAGAGACTCTAAATGATAAAGAGCAAACTGAGAATAGATGGAGGGAGGCAGGTGGAGGATGGACTAGATGGGTGACAGGTACTAAGGAGGGCACTTGTGATGAGCACTGGGTGTTGTATGTAAGTGATGAGTCACTGAATTCCACTCCTGAAATCCAATATTGCAGCACTGTTAGCTACCTAATTTTAAAGAAAAAAGAAAAGAAAAAGAACTCTATATAACATCTGGAGAATTCTAAGGAAGAGAGAAGGAAGCACTTTCTCAAAATCCGGAGGCAAAGGTAGGGGGGCTAGAGCACCTGGGGAGCCACCAAAAAAACCCCAAAACAAACAAACAACAACAAAAAACACAGCAAGAAGGCAGAATAGCAAATCCTATAGTGAGTCTCACACATGACTGCACTATACTGGTTTCACCTTGTTGGGGAGCAGGAATTCCTGTCCCCTCAAAGGTCCTTCTGGCTGGACTAAGAATCAAATTGACATAAGTCAAATTAACAGGAGAAAACCAAACTTAATAGGCATACATTCAGGGAACCCACATAGACATGGAAATTGCTAAAGACGGTCAGACAAAATGAGGTCTGTATGTGACCCTGAACTAAGGAGAAGGGGTAGGGTTCTGAGACTTCAGAGGAAAAGAATGCACTTCACAGGGCAATAAGAGCAGATGTTTGCTAATTAGATGTTTGCCCTGCCAGACACCTGGGTCACTCAGATAAAACTTATCTCTGTTAATAACCCTTATTCTGGGAAAGACCTCCCCCCCAATTTAGATTATTCTGTGTAGTTAAGGGAGGGACAAAAGTTCCTCTGGAGTCTGTAGGGTCTCAAGTGACTTCAGTTCAAAATAATCCACGGGCCAAAGTGGCACATTCTGGGGGAGCCTTCCTGAACCCCTTTGCACCCCAAACAAAAATATGCATAACCCAACATGAGATGCATTGAGATATTAATATATATACTTGTGCTCTGTGGCATATACCCAGGGATTCTGCCATGAGCGAGTGGTAGATCTGTACATCCTCTTTATATAGAATCTAGAGCTGTGCTGTGTAATTAATACATTTAGTAGTATAATATAATATACTACTAAAGTTTATATAATATTATGCAACTAAAATTAATTTCCCTTGCTTCTACTTTTGAATATGGCTACTAGGAAATTTCAAATAATACATGTGGCTCACATTTTATTTTATTTTTTCATGTTTTATTTTTGGGATAGCGCTGGTCTATAGGCAGCTGGAGTAGAGAAGGGCAGACAAAAAAAGGTCGTGGAGTTCTTCTAAAACCTGGGGTGGGAAGCTGGGTTTCTCACCACCAAAGCATCTCTGCCCTGTTAGTGGCCTCACAATGACTCACAATTTTCAGGATGCTCCAAATCTGAGCAGTGTTATTTGAGGAAGTGGGCTCACACTGTGTCTCAGGAGCATCCTTAGGAAATGTTTGGGGTAGCCAATGATTGGTCCCGCTAATGTTGATAACAAAGATGCACCTGGTCAACTCCTACTCTCCCTTCAGGATTCGGTTCAAGCACTGTATTAGGCCCTTGCCCAGCTGGACCACATCTTATAGGTCTTCCATATTGTCTGCTGCATCAGTTCAGGGCTGGGCCCACAGTGCGTGCACAATACCTGTCACAAGCTGAACCGAGTACTGACTGACCTTTCCCTTGTACGTTTCTTGGTATTTCATAATTATTCTTTTTCCACTAAATAGAGAAATATAGTTTCCTCTGAAATAAGAATGCTGCTTAAACATTATGGTGAAACAATCCTCTCTGCATGGTATGTAGCAGGAAGGACCCAGAACCATTTGATACAATAGCCTCTAGGGAAGGGAACAAGGTGGCTGAAGACGGAAGCTTAAGAGAGATTTTTCTGTAGTCTTTCAACGTGGAACTTCATGTCAGGAATTCTTTTAAAATGTTTGAAAGAACGTATCTTCACTATACAGAAAAAAGATTTTGAAAGCTGCGACTCCATCAGAGACTTGTAAAGAAGTTTTCTCGCAGCACTCCTTTTAGATAACAGTCAACAAATTGGTTCTGTGAGGCACCAGATAGTAAATGTTTTAGGCTTTACGGGTCTCCAACAACTACTCAGCTCTGTCACTGTAGCAGGAAAACAGCTACAGACAACAGTTAAAAAAAAAAAAAGTGCGCAGCTATGTGCCAATAAAACTTTATTGACAAAAATAGATTGGGATTTAGCCTACACCTATAGTTTGCCACCCCCTGCTTTAGATAGTGCTTCCTTTGAACAACAAAGAAAGTGCAATCATGCTTTTTCCTTCTTCATTCTTTTTTTTTTAATTTAAAAAAAATTTTTGAGTTTATTTACTTATTTTGAGAGAGAAAGACAGAGAGAGTGAGCAGAGGAGTGGCAGAGACAGGGAGCGAGAGAAATCCAAGCAGGCTCCGCGCTGTCAGCGCGGAGCCCAAAGTGTGACTTAAACTCACAAACTGCGAGTTCGTGACCTGAGCTGGGACCAAGAGTCAGATGCTTAACCGACTGAGCCACCCAGGTGTTCCCATGTTCTAGGTTTTTATCTTACTCTCAATATCGAATGCTCCCAGAGTATTAACTGAAAGCATAGTCCCTCCCAGGGAAAACGAATCAAAGCAATACATCTATTTTCAAGACAATTTCTTGTTCAAGGAAAAGATAAGAAGTTTCAAACTTGACAATGAGGCACTACATCACCACACAGTGCCACCTGGATTCCCCAACTTGTCACCAGTATTCTTCTCAGAGGAGAAGGTAGTACCAAGGAAGCTACCAGGATGGAAAGGGAGCCCCATTCGGAAGAGAGAAAACGGAATGGCATCCATAGATTTGCCACCATGTTTTAGAGGTCTTCGTGGACATGAACCTTAAAAACTAAAGCTGGGTGGCAAAAAGCAATTCACCCAGTTCAAGTTATATTTCCATCAAGGCCTGGTTTGGAAGACAGCCCCTGTAATAAAAGACAGATTAATAGGAGAAAAACAAACAGTTTACTAACATTGTATACTTCCAGTACACAAAAGGTAACTATTACTCAGTTTTCAGAGCTTTTCCTATGTCTGCTGTTTCTTTAAAATCAGCCTAAAATAATCCTGGGGCGCCTGGGTGGCGCAGTCGGTTAAGCGTCCGACTTCAGCTCAGGTCACGATCTCGCGGTCCATGAGTTCGAGCCCCGCGTCGGGCTCTGGGCTGATGGCTCAGAGCCTGGAGCCTGTTTCCGATTCTGTGTCTCCCTCTCTCTCTGCCCCTCCCCCGTTCATGCTCTGTCTCTCTCTGTCCCAAAAATAAATAAAAAACGTTGAAAAAAAAATTAAAAAATAAAAATAAAAAATAAAATCAGCCTAAAATAATCCTTATACCAATGAGACATATTTTGGGGGTGTTGGGGAGGAAGACCTTCCTGTGCCCTTCAAGGTCCTTCTAGCCAGACTAAGAATCGAACTGACATGAGACAGATTGACAGGAATAAATCAAATTTAATAGCATACGTAAGAAGAATCCACACAGACATGGAAATTCCAAAGATAAGGAGGCAACTTGAAGTTTAGCTAAGGAAAGGAGGGGCCTGAGGACACAAAGGGGAGAAAGACCGTTAGCGGGAAGGAAAAGGAGATGTTTTGAAAAACAAGGTTGCCCTATTATGCAGATAAGGTTTTTAGGTAAAAGGTGGTCTCTGTTAACAGCGCTCTTCTCTCCAATGTGAATTTTGGAAGTTGAGGGGAAGCAGAGAGCTTTTCCCACATCTGCTGGGTTTGGATTACTTTCCACTAGAAATAATCTTTATGCCAAAGTGGCCCATCTTGGGGCAGCCTGCTCTGGGCCCCTACAGGGGCAAATTCTGCTCGCCTTCATTTCCCCCAGCACCTGACACCATGTGTGGCTCATGCTGGGGGTTCAAGACAGATTTCTTAAATGAACGATTTATAATAACTTCCTATGTGTTCAGGTCCCACAACTGCTCCGCTACTACTACCTACCACCAAGCCTTCAACGGATTCCAGGTTCAAGGAGTGTCTCCAAAAGAGAAAAACCTCACGGAGCAACGACAGAAAGACTAGTTTATGGTTTTTAAGCGCCCTACTTCCGGTCCTATTTACATGCATCATTAACCCCCAGTGAGAGCACTCAGTGATAAGTGACTTTAGAAATCATAATCATCACAATTGAAAACTTCCATTTAAGCCAGACTACCCGCCCCTTTGTGATGTTAAAGTCTGCCCCCCCCCCTCCCCCCCGGTGCTTAAGTCCCGCTTTCTATGAGGCCCATTCCGGCTTTTAACCTACCTTGTGGGCTTTTCATTTGGAGCCTCTTGTGATCTTCAAGCTGTAATTTTCACAAGTGGAGCCCTAAAGCTCTTTAATATTTTTATTTACCAGAATTACTCCTTTCACTTCTGCCTGTGTTTGCAGGATGAATTTTCTGTAGTGTCTTACAAAATAACGCTGTAACACCTCACAGCACGAAGAGGAAAAAGTTAAAGGGCCAAAGACAACCACACACAAGGAAAGTTAACTGAGCAGTTAAAATATTTAAATCAGTATCAGAAAGCTCCAGTGCGCAACAGCTGTCCTCTCAAGGACATCGAAAAGGAGCATACTTGATACCCTTCAACGGTTCACTTTAAATTGGTAAATTCTAGGTTATGTGAATTTCAGCTCAATTAATCTATACATATATATTTTTTATTCCCCCTTAAATTCTGCCCGCCTGCCTTACTTGCCATCCCTAGTCTTGGACTTGTTTAATTTTATTTGTAACTAAAAATAAGCAGGGTGACAAACTGAAAGAAACTTGGGCCGCACCCAAACTTGTGGTTGAGTTCCAGCTCACAGAATGACTCCATTTTTACTCGAAAATCACTATCGCATGTGCCCTGCCAGCCTTCTCATACATCACAGTGAAGGCCGGGTTACCTGGATCCTTGCTCCCTACCAGAACAGCACCACTCGCCAGACAAAACACAAACACACTTTCTCCCCCATGAGGTCATTGGGAAAAGTTTAATTGGCTACAGAAATTTGTGAGAACCAAAGGCTGCCTCTGGAGTGAAACGGAAACTAGCCCTTTGGTTCTGGTTCATCTATAATTAGATCCCCTTTGAGGCTTTACATCCATGTTTGGTGGAAAACAGAGCAAATCTTTAAGAGTATGGTGATTTCCTCAGAGAGTTCATTCATCCTGGCTTCAATTACATCAGAGCCTAAAAAAGAAAGAAAGAAAGAAAGAAAGAAAGAAAGAAAGAAAGAAAGAAAGAAAGAAAGAAAGAAAGAAAGAGTTAGCGACATCAGAAACTGAATAATGTAAGTCTTAAAATACCTCCAACTAGCCTTTGTACCATTTTGGTTTGCTACTAAAGGTCTCCATGTTTGAGGTAAACCTAAACAGAGAGAGATATGCTTTCCCTAGTGAACATGAATATTTCACCCCAAAGTGAAATATGAAGAGAGCTCATACTAGAGCAATTAACTCTTTATAATCTTTTCAGAAGCTTCTGTCCTGCTAAGGGAAGCTGCTCATTCACTTCAAGGCCTGCCATAACACTAGACTTGTCCCAGGCAATATCTGCCTCTGAGCCTGAGTTTAATAAAGCTATCCAGACTGCGATCCTCCCTAATAAAGCCTAAAAGAGCCATGGAGAAAATAAGCTGTCCTCAGAAGCCAACCCGGTCTCTGGCATCTTCCTACAAAGAAATAAAATACAATTTTATTTTATACAAATCCAAGGAAATCTGCTTTTCCCTGAAGGACCTAAACGAGGGATCAGCAAACTGTTTTTATAAATAAAGTTTTATTGGGAAAGCCACACCCCTTCATTTATGTATTGTCTAGGCTTGCTCTCCCTCTAGAATGGCAGCGTGGAATAGTTGCAACAGAGACTGCACGGCCCGCAAATCCTAAAATATTTACTATCTGGCCTTTTACAGAACAAGTTTGCTGACTTATTACTACTCTAACCACTATCGCCCCCAGACACACATTTGTAAGTGCACTTACATATTTGTTCCTGGCCCCAGGTACATTCCATTTTCTCCCTGCTAACCATTTTCACCAGAGCTTTCTCTGGTGCATCCCAGTTTCCCTAAAGCATGATCGGCTGTTAGGCCTATCCTAACTATGCCCTGGGACGCTCCTGTTTGCTACCTATGTTAGTCAAATAAGAGCATCCTGAGAGAGCAAAATCCTACAAGGCAAGTCCTACGATGCTACTTTCTCCACGGGACAACAGCTTATCTGTAAGACCAACAGATAATACTTGAGGATTCCATCTTACCCTCTCAGGAAGTCCTGATCATTCCAGGTCATGTATTAGTTTCAGCTTATTTCCAACTCAGCTATTCTTGGCTCTGAAAAGCTGTCATCACTGGCATCGCTGTATCTATCACTAGATCAAAAGAGGAACTAATTTAGCAAGGTGTAAAAAAAAAAACAAAACAAAAAACAACCCTGGACCGTTATTCTATTTCCAATTCTGAACACTTTCCATAATTAATCCCCATTCAGAGAAAATGCTAAGAAATATTCTACTGTCACTTTCTAGGCACTACAGAAAGAGGTTAGTTCAACTGCACACGGTGATCTCCTTTCGTCAGATGAGCTGATCACCTGCTTTCATCTTAAGTTGGAGGTAACTTATTCAGAAAATTGATAAAATCATTTCAACTTAGATTACCATTCATAACCTTCTGAAGACTGCTAATAAAGATCAGTAGCATGAAAGTTTTCCATTCCAACATTCTCAGACATCCAAGGATTTGAGAAATAATTTGCACAATTATGCTATTTTCGTATTAGAAACTTTATGGCATGTTCCTACTCCCTCGAGTCACATGTAGTATTCAAAACAGGACCAATTACTGACACAGATGTTGCCGTGTTGGGTTCCCTCAGAAGTGCACCTTCTCCAGGAGACAGCCCCGAAATTGTAGTTCTGTTTTGAGCCATGAGCTCAGGGTGGGGTTCCTCTCGTTCGGTTCCAAATAAGTCAGCAAGTAGATCAACTCCACAAGAGTTCTACTGATCTATGGAGATGACGTTGCCAGGAAGTATTTTATGTGTGACCCAATCCTGACCTTGACCAACTTTTTTTGCTGACGTATAGCAATAGAAATCTCAATTCCATAACAGGTGAAAATCCACTTTTTGTTTGTTTGTTTGTTTGTTTGTTTGTTTTTAAATTTTTTTTTTCAACGTTTATTTATTTTTGGGACAGAGAGAGACAGAGCATGAACGGGGGAGGGGCAGAGAGAGAGGGAGACACAGAATCGGAAACAGGCTCCAGGCTCTGAGCCATCAGCCCAGAGCCTGACGCGGGGCTCGAACTCACGGACCGCGAGATCGTGACCTGGCTGAAGTCGGAGGCTTAACCGACTGCGCCACCCAGGCGCCCCATTTGTTTGTTTGTTTAAGGAGGAAAGGGAACAACTGAAGAAACCCTATGCTGACAGGTTAGGAAACAAAGATTTACTCTAAATATATTGAGCAAGTATCAATAAATACATAAACAAAAATGTGAAAGACAAGCCCACTCTCCTCCATGACTTTTGAACAAAATACTAGAAAGGCTGCAGGGGCGGGGCTAGAGTATGGACAGGAGATAAAAGATTAAGAACTGGCAGAAGACAGCAGCCTGGGTGGCTCAGTCGCTTAAGCTTCCAATTCTCAATTTCAGCTCAGGTTACGATCTCACAGTTCATGAGATGGAGTCCTGAGATGGGCTCTGCGCTGACAGCGTGGAGCCTTCTTGGGATTCTCTCTCCCTCTCTCTCTGTCCCTCCCTCACTCTCTCTGTCTTTGAAAATAAATACACTTAAAAAAAAAAAAAGAATTGGATACAAGACATGTTAGAGAAACATTTAATGAACATATCCTTAACCAAATAGAAGAAAACTCCTACTTAGATTTTAAATCAGGAAAATCAGTTCTACTGTTACAAGAGGGTTTCCAGTAAACACAGGAATAACTGAAGAACGTTTTTTCAGAAACTGCCCCTTCCTTATCTATGCAATCTCACTACACAAATGTAGAGTCTTTCCTGGTTCTGTGCAACAAAAAGGGATTTGGAAGTTGCACTCGACTTTCTCTGGGAGAAGAAATGAAGGTCAGGGTGTTGCAGTGATTCATCTGGCACACAGCTCATTCAAGGTGGGGCCAGAATCCCCATCATGCTAACCCAGGCCACAAGCTCAAGTCTAAACTGTGCTACAATGTGCCAGCAGTCACATGTCCTCTGACTTCCACAAGTGAGAAGGCATCAGATTTTATACCTGCTTCCTTCCCTACTTCTGAGCCCAGGGAAGAGTAAGGTGGGCCCACATCTTCCCCCTCACACCCCTGGTTGTACTATTTATTAGCCACATACTTTTGGACTGATCACTTGACTCCTGAGAGTCTGGGAAAAAGTAGTAACAATACCTACAACCTCACCAAAATGTTATGAGGGCCGAAAGAGAATGCATACATGTGCTCTGGAGACTGTATAAAAATATAAGTGATTGCTGTTTATGGGATTTACATATTTATAACAACAAGTCGTGGAAATATAAGGTCATAAAAACTGCCAAGTGCATGATTTTCAGAATTGTTTCTTGTACCGAGTAACTCCCTGCTCACGTTAGCCAGCAGACTTGGGTGGATCTGTTTGTAAGCTAATGGCTCTCATTTCTATCTGATGGCTGGCTACACCAAACTCTGACCACACATCAAAATGGCATAGGCTGAGCCTAACAAAGCGAGACTCAGCTTGAGTTTATTCACGTCCCAGGCAAATGAGTGGGTTCACTCATTTTCTTTCACATGTGTCGCTGGCCAGAAGCAGGACGATGAAATAAGCCATGGCCCTCAAGAACAGAATCATCAAAATAGGCATTGCTGTGAAACGTGCTGATTTTAGGGCATTCACGTGCCAGCAAAAAGCAAGTGCTAGAAATAAAACGTAGATCATCACCACACACAGAATAGCAATGGCTCCCGCACATTCCATAAAATGCGGGTGCTACTCTGTGCCGTATATGACTTAGGGGTTCTTTTTGCTTTCACACAGAACAAACTTAAAGAAGTCATAAGATATACTTATTTGGGTACATTTGCACTTAATTCGAGACATCACAGCTCTATCTTAAGGCTAACCCATCTTTTTAAATAATCTTCTCTGTACCCATGCACATGTTTCTCAGGAGGGAAAATTATTAGACATTCAGGTCTTACATGTTAAATTCTATGAAATGTCACAGAATATGGACTCATTTGTGTGTATCTTGATATATTTGATGAGGGGAAGTTTTTTTTTTTAAGTTTATTTATTTTGAGAGAGAGTGAGCATGCACAAGCAAGCAGGGGAAGGGACGAGAGAGAGAGAGAGAGAGAGAGAGAGAGAGAGAGAATCCCCAGTAGGCTCCTCAGTGCTGCCAACACAGAGCCCAAATGGGGGCTCTAACTCATGAATCCTGAGATCATTACCTGAGATAAAATCAAGAGTTGGAGGTTTAACGGCCTGAGCCACCCAGGCGCCACTTGTGGAGGGGAAATTTTAAACCTGTACTGCCCAATATAGAAGCCACAAGCCACAGAAACTATCTAAATTTCAATCAATTAAAATCAAATTGAACTGAAAATTCCATTCCTCACTCACTTCAAGTGTTCACTATGTTACCGGGTCACTTGGTTCTTATCCCAGATGCACCAAAGAATTGGAGACCTGAGACCAGAATGGGGAGATAGAGTTTATTAACTAGATAAGTATAGTACACTTTCAAGAAAGAAAGGGGGCCACTGCTGGAGCAAAAGTGGTAATGGCCCCAAGAAGCTCTAGCTGCACCCTTTTAAACCTGTTTTCTGCATATGCAAATTTGGCTTTGATTGACAGCTGGTGGTTATAGTGCATTTTGGCTTCTGCGCAAGTGCCTACCCATGATGCACCTGTTATAATTGTATTTATTTGTGTATTATATATTTATGAGTTTCTTTTTTTTTTTAATTTTTTTTTTCAACGTTTATTTATTTTTGGGACAGAGAGAGACAGAGCATGAACAGGGGAGGGGCAGAGAGAGAGGGAGACACAGAATCAGAAACAGGCTCCAGGCTCTGAGCCATCAGCCCAGAGCCCGACGCGGGGCTCAAACTCACGGACCGCGAGATCGTGACCTGGCTGAAGTCGGACGCTTAACCGACTGCGCCACCCAGGCGCCCCTATTTATGAGTTTCTAATGAGCTTTTGCTGTGACCTTAAGGGCAAGCTGCACCTTGTGCGCACATGCTCAGCTCGTGGAAGTCGCCTTGTGGCTTTTGAGCCAGCTGTGGGGCTAGGCCTTTCCTGTTCCCTTAGCTCTCAGAGGTGGCTCTGAAAGTGTGGCCGTTAACCCTGGGGGATGGCTCTGAGGGTGTGGCCAGCATCTGCTTTATGCCTCCTCCCTCTCGCTTAACTAACTACCTAACAAAAAGTCATGTGTGACTGGTGGCTGTCATATTGGGCAGTGCAGATTATAGAACATTTCCATCATTTCCATCATTGCATTGCAGAAAGTTCTATTGGATAGCACTTATTTTAAAACAAATGAATAATGATTTAAAAAAATATGATCATCTCCTTGTCACTCCCTAAAAAAAAAAAAAAAATGTTTTTTAAGACCTGGCTATCTACAGTTAATGAAAATCATGGCAAATGTCTCTCGTGCATGCATATGCCCCCAAATAACGGAAGCACTCTTTTTTTCAAAAAAGTTTTTTACTATATTCTTTTTAAGTAGGCTCCAAGCCCAAGGTGAGGCCTGAACCCACAACCCTGAGGTCAAGAGTCACATGATCTACCGACTGAGCCGGCCAGGTGCCCCTATGTTATTTTTTACAAGACAAAATGAAAATCACCAGCAACGACTCATGGGCATCTCTATCCTAACAACACTGGCTTGACTTACCAGACTTGACTGCAACAGTCTATGTGTGGTTCTTTGACAAATAAAAGGCTTGTCATAATCATTTGTCAAAGATTCCTGGTTCCTAATAAATTCCCAATGTAAGAAAACATATATTCCAAGGCATGAGGACAAGATATATGATGCCTCATATATCCCACCTTTTATGCTACCCCAGGGGCAGCCGTTAAACCATTTCTTCTCCATTAATAGAAAGAGGTGGTTGGAATTTAAAAAAACCTTTTTTTGACGGCATACTGAGGATTCCCAGCCTACATGAGTTCCCACAATACTTTAGATCAAAATCCATTCTGTGTGGAACAAGTATGTTTTAAAACAGGTTGCCAGGCACACAGTTTTCTCCAAAGCATTGTTACTGCTACACTTACTTCCTTTTCAGAGAGCCCCTGGAAGCCATAAAATATAAGAGCAATGGAATGAAAACTTGGTATGCTGTGAATGACTTTTGCATTGAATAGTAAATGGTGGACTACAAGCCAGGCAGGGCATTAAAAGCACAGTAGTCTCTAGTACTAGGAACTCCATTCCTGGCTGGCACCCGTACCATCAGCACTGCAGTGAACCACCATCAATAAAAGAGCACCTTTCAATCAACATTTAAGCCCTAAGGGAAGGTGTACTCAAATGTGGTTTATTCACAGTACTTTACCAAAAAAAGTCTCAAGGTATGGAGTTGGTGACAAACAATGCGGGGCAGGGAAGGGGGCGCTGTTTTAAAAGGTGTTTTAAAAACTGCTTAAAAAGAATCATTTTTTTCCAGGTCACTTTTCCTTGAAATGTAATAAAGATGAAAAAGTAGCCTCTTGATATCAGTAGCCGGAAAGGATGTAGACCCTGAGATTTAGGAGTAGGCTTGGAAAAAAGTACCCCGTAGGTAGCAAACCCAGAAGTCAAATCCATAGCACCTGCTCTATGCATCCACATTGTCCCCAAAGAAACAATCTATTTGCACCTGTCCCCTCTAAGGTATTTCTAGCTGGACTAAGAATCAAAGTGACATTAGACAGATTAATAGGGGAAAATTGAAGAGGCAAAAGTTTCTCTTGAGCCTGCAGGGTCTTGATCGCCTTCAGCTCAAAAACAGTCCATGTGCCAGGGGCGCCTGGCTGGTTCAATCGTTTAAGCGACGGACTTCAGCTCTGGTCTTGATGTCACCGTTTGTGAGTTTGAGCCCCACATTGGGCTCTCTGCTGTCTGCACAGAGCCCGCCTCGGATCCTCTGTCCCCCCTCTCTCTGTGCCTCTCCCACACTTGCTCTCTTTCTCTCTCTCTCTCTCTCTCTCTCTCTCTCTCTCTCAAAATAAACACTTAATGCGGTGCCTGGGTGGCTCAGTCAGTTAAGCATCCAACTTCGGCTCAGGTCATGATTTCATGGTTGGTGAGTTTGAGCCCCGACTGGTAAACTCGAGCCCTGCTCGGAGCTCCACAGTCTCTCTCCCCGTCTCTCTGCACCTCCTGGGATTCTCTCTCTGTCCCTCACTCATTCTCGTGCTCTCTCTCTCTCACACACACACAAATAAATAAATGAAAATTTTAATAGATAAATAGATTTAATTTAAAAATAAATAAATAAATAAATAAATAAATAAATAAACATTAAACAAAAAATAGTCCATGTGCCAAAGTGGCATATTTTGAGGGAACTTGTCCCAAACCCCTTCAAACTCGAAATAATCTTTATGCCAAAGTGGCCCATCTTGCGGTGGCCTGCCCTTGGCTCCTACACACCATATATTGTAAGAATGGCCCTTGGCCACACTAACCGTGCAGCCCGAAATTAAAAAAAAAATAGGCAAAACGATTCCAAGTTTAAAATAGTGCTAGAAAATGTACATCGGAGAGGCCACACCCACCTCCAATGCCCCCACCACCGGTCAGCAATGATTTTCCTCCAACTAGCATCCTAACAGGATACAGATTGGCAGGATACAGACTCACCTCTCACTAAGCGGTTTAGGAATGTATATCAAGAGCCACAAAAGTGGTGTGAGCTGAAGCAAAAGCATTGAAATCTTCTGGGGAGATCGAGGGACTGCAAGCTGTTCCCTAAGGATTTGTGTGCATTTTATTCTAGAAGTCGAGAAGCCACTGAGAGTTTTAAACTCCAAAATAATGTAGGAAGATGGACTGAAAAGAGGAAAGCTGGAGGTAGAGACACCAGGTAGGAAGCGTTGTAGTAGGACAGCAGGACAGCAGAACTAAGGTAAAATTAATAATTCTCATTTAGGGGCACCTAGCTAGCTCAGTCGGTAGAGTGTGTGACTCTTGATCTCGGGGTTTGTGAGCTCAAGCCCCATGTTGGGCATAGAGCTTACTTAAAAAAAAAAAATCCCATTTAATTTCCCACCATAGACCAGACACTGTGTTAAGTGCTTTACATTTAGCCTGGGTGGCTCAGTTGGTTCAGCGTCCGACTTCGGCTGAGGTCATGATCAGTGGCATTCGAGACCTGCATCGAGCTCTGTGCTGACAGCTCAGAGCCTGGAGCCTGTTTCAGATTCTGTGTCTCCCTCTCGCTCTCTGCCCCTCCCCCACTCTCTCTCTCTCTCTCTCTCTCTCTCTCTGTCTCTCTCTGTGTCTCTCAAAAATAAATAAACATTAAAAAAAAAAAAAAAAGAGGAGGGTCCTGTTTGCCGGGGAACTCAGGAACTTGGCTTTCAGAATGTTTTATCCGTTACTAACTGATAATGCCAGTTTCACTTGGTGCAGGCTGTACGTACAAGCAATGTGATTTACGGTGAATGCTTGCTTTCCTTCTGAGAGTCTGGAATGTGAGTGGCTACTAGGTAGAGAATGCCTATGTGACCAGCCCCAATAAAAACCCTAAACTCTGAGTCTCAAATGGGCATAAACACCACACACATTGCTGCAGGGGGAAGGTGAGCTCTGTGTGACCTTTCACGGGAGGGAGAGGGCACAGGAAACCTACAAATCAATTTCTCCAGACTCCACTTATATCTTTTCCTCTTACTGATCCAGCTGTGCAAACTTACTCTGTCACTGTAGTGAATTTCAACCATGAGTACAACTGTATTCAGATTTCCTTCTAGTGAATCATCAAACTTGTGGGTTGTCTTGGGGCTAAAACAAAGACTTTGAGTTTGATATTGCATGTACTTTTGAGTAGCTTATAAAAACTTGAAAAGGGGCACCTGGATGGCTCAGTCGATTAAGCTTCCAACTCTTGATTTCGGCTCAGGTCATGATCTCACAATTCGTGAGTTCGAGTCCTACATGGGGCTCTGCACTGACCGTGTGGAGCCTTCTTGGGATTCTGTCTCCCTTTCTCTCTGCCCCTTCGCTGACTGCTCTCTATCGCTCTCAAAATAAATAAAAATCAAACTTAAATTTAAGAAACCTGAGAAAACACTATCCTACAGCTGTTATGCCTCTTGAACAAAAGACTCCAAGTTGAAAACCAGGTGGAACTGGTCCTCATAACTGCTGCCACTCTACAGATAACAGAGTGGCCAAAAACTTAGCACACTAGCTCTAGATCCCCAAATAATATTCTCACTGCAACTTCCTAGGCACTAAAAGAGAACTCTTCTCCACAGGGCAGAATGCAGAGGTTATAGCTCAGGTGTACAAGCACAAAGCCAAAAATTTTTTTACATTCTGGGCTTTAAAGATGTCAGCTGCACATGTGCCATGTAATTACATACCGTCAGCCAATTTCTGGGAAAGGAAGTCATTATTCCAGTGTTCATATTCCTTGTTATGGTTGTTTATGGTTGATTACAGTCGGTAATCTTGTTTGACAGAAATACAGTCCCAACTCAGCTCACATTAGAGCCTGGCCGTCAAAGCAGCTGTCTGCTTTTCAATGTTCACTGACACCATGGAGCTGGGCAGAGAGAAGTTGAAGTTGAAGGTTCCTCTGGAATCCTGGTGTCTGTCACTGGGTTAATTCACTGGTGCCATTCTTAGTCAGAAAACCCCCTTAGGTGTCAGAATTAGACTACACTGTATCCATCCTCCCGTGCTACCTAGAATTGTTACTTTAGCAAACAAGGTTGTACTAAACAACCTCGTCTGCTGGGGAGCCAGGGAGGTAAAGATAAATAAGATGCTCGCCGCCCTTAAGAAATGCACTGGTTGGGGAGCCTGGGCGGCTCAGTCGGTTAAGGGACTAACTCTTGATTTCAGCTCAGGTCATGGTCTCGCAGTCCATGAGTTCGAGTCCCACACTGGGCTCTGCACTGACAGTGCGGACGGAGGCTGCTTGAGATTCTCTCTCCCTCTTTCTCTGCCCCTACCCCGCGCTCTCTCTCTCTCTCAAAACAAACAAATAAACTAAAAGAGAGAGAGAGAAACGTACCGATTTATGGCTGATATGTAGGAATTGTCTGACTACCATGGAAGCACGCTGGTCAGCTGTAATTGCAACACCAGCATCAGAGTTATACTAAGAAGTCTTTCTCAGAAACTGCTGGTAAGCTTTACTCAGAGACCACCATTCCCCATGTGGGAATCGGCAGGCCATCCAACACATAGGTGGGCAGTCCCCACAAATTAGGTAGCATTTATTTCTAGCCACTGCTTGCAAACAACCAGTTTTGCGTGAATTATTTCTCTCAGCCATGTAACTTCCTCCACTGTCACTCTCCTTTTACATGTGGGCACCTGAAATAATGGAGACTATAAAGTGGCTGAGAAGAGTCACAGCGCACATGTGACATGGGACCACACTGGCATTTCCAATCTGCTACATAAGCCACGCGGTGTCAGAACACAGGACGCTCTCTCCACACACGATCTCACACGGAACCATATCACATGAGCCTGATCAAGTGCAGCTGCTCAGCTGGAGCAGGGAAGCTTCTGCCCCCTCAGCCTGCTCCTCGCAGCAGCCCAGATCCAGCTCCACAGGGCACAGTTTGAAAACCAGTGCGCCGGCTCCAGAGTATGAGGAATGATCATTAAGTCAGTAAGACACCCAACATGGAAATATGTAAAGCTGTTCCCATTTCAAAATGTGAGTAAAAGAAATGATAGACAGCCGTGAGCTTCTCCTAGTAGGTGATGTCCCAAAGAAGCAGGCTTGGGTAACACGGGCACACACACACCCATCGGACACTGATCCTGGCACTCTAACCTGCAACATCACGAGGGTTATTTGCCACGATGAGGGTCAGTGACAGTAATCTTCTAAACAACACATATCCAGCTACTGTGGTACTAACTCTACCTAACCGCTCTCTGATTCTGGCCAGCTCCATAAAGTTACTGTATCCAATATTCTTGCATGAGAAGGAGTAAAGATATGAATTCTCCCCAAACTAATATTTACACGTAAAGAAATTTTCATGAAAATCCCTAAGGTATTTTTTTTATTTGAACCTCATTTTCAAAATCATTGTATAATTCATCTGGAAGAATGGCAAAATATATTTTTTTGAAATGTTAAAGAATAACGGGTGTAGGGTAGATAAGGGCTTGATTTACAATAATGCTATGATGATGAAGAGGGTGGTAAGGGTTCAGAAATAAGAGATGAAATCATCAGTGGAACAAAACAGAAATCCCTGCAACAAATCTGAACTACTCAGCTTACTAACCGTGGGGGTGGGGTGCAGATACTACCTTAAGTAATACACCAATAATAAAGTACATATAGATTATAGATTTAAACTATAAAATTGAAAGCATAAGAATACCAGTGGAAAACAAATGGGCCATTATTTATATAATATTTTTGATAGGGAAAGGAAGATTTTAGGCATGATACTAAAGGCAGTATCCATAAAAGTTAAAGATTTGATTACATAAATTTTAAAAATATGTAAGTAAGGGCACCTGGCTGGCTCAGTCAGTAGAGCATGTGATTCTTGATCTCAAGGTTATAAGTTCCAGCCCTATGTTGGGTGTAGAGCTTACTGAAAAATAAAATCTTTTTTCTTTTTTTTTTTTTTTTAAATTTTGAGAGAGGAAGAGAGCCCATGCACAAGCATGTGAGCAGGGGAGGGGTAGAGAGAGCGACAGAGAGAGAGAGAGAGAAAGAGAGAGAGAATTCTAAGCAGGTTCCATGCTGTCAGCACAGAGCCTAACATGAGGCTCAATCCCATGAACCATGACATCATGATCTGACCAAAAATCAAGAGTCAGACGCTTAACCAACTGAGCCACCCAGGCACCCCGAAAAATAGGATCTTAAAAAAAAAACACACACACAAATAAAGACTATATAAAGTCCTAACTGAAAACTCTCTAGGGAAAATGAAAACTACCATTAACAATTTAAAAGTCAAACAAACCCACTTTGAAAAAATATTTGCAACCTAAGAAAGGATTAATGTCCTTTATATATAATGAGTTTACCAATCAGTAAGAAAAAGGATATAATAGCAAAAGGAAAAAATAGAGCAGAGGGTATGAACAGGCTATTCCTAAAAAAGCAAATAAACACAAAACATTTTTATGTATTCATTAATCAAAGAGTCAACACAAGAAAATCCCATTTTTCACTTATCAAAATGACACAAATTTCTAAAATAATACCCAGCATCAGCATGATTTGGAAAGCTGACATGCTACCATTGTAGATGTGAAGAAATCATTTTCATTCAGAGAAAAAAATTATGATCATTAAGAAAGAAAAAATTACTCGTCACTTTTAAAAAAATCCTGTAATGATATTAAATTTCATGAGAAACCTAAAAAAAAAAAAAAGACGAAGAAGAAGCCCAAGACATTGGTAAGCACAGCTTGGGATGGGGCTAGGAGTAGTAAGCTGGTTACCTAGGAGACAGTTTGCAGCCCTCTTGCAGGTAGGTATGCAGGTTCCCAGTTGCCGCAAGTAATAGTCCCAGGTATGGAGGGGAAGGCTTCATCGGCCTAGAAGAAAACTCAGGATGGAATTGGACACCAACAAAATAGGGGTGATCTGAAATGAGAATAATCATGATGCAATTGAAGCAGAAAAACACGAGAGCTGCTTTCAAGGTCTTATCTTTTCACAAGAAAACACATCAAACAGTGAGACAATTAACCTGCTATCATTGCCAGTGACTTTCATGAGTCATCTTCACAGCAGAATTTCACACGGCAAAACACATCTCACTTAATAAGAGATCTGGCATTTTATCTGTGCAAGGTGCTAGCATGAGCAAAGTCAAGCCAAACTTTTGAATGATGAATCCTGCTTGCCCAAAGTCTGCTTGCTTTTTGAAGGCACTTCATAGACTTACCTTGGCTCCATTTCAATGGAACCCTTCTCGCTCTAGGCTAATTGTAGGTCATTCTGTCTCTTAGCTGGCTTCAGGCCATTTCCTACAAGGTCTTTACCTTTCCCAAGGGAAGAGTGGGGGTGGGGGGGGGGGGAGGGAATGCAGCAAGTACTTGCGGGTATTAATCAGAGATGGCACCATGAAACTAAACTGACACTCCTACTTTAGCCTATGCCAACTTATCTCCTGTGACTATGAGACTCAGAGTGATAAAAGGATGGCCTTTCAACGTGTTAATGGTGGTAACGGCTCAAGGTGGTAAGAGGTCAAGATATTTTTATTTTCTTCCTTATACTTTTCCCTATCATGTGAAACTTTTCCATGAGCATATGTTCCTTACATCATTGGGGGGGGGTGGAGGGGAAGTTAAGCGATTTTCATATCAAGGGTTGTCAAATCTCCTACACGAACAATTCAAGTTCTCTTAGATGTAATAAGAAGAGAAAAGTAGCTTTACCAGCTACTTTTAAATACACGAATCTTGTTTTAGAATGGAAAAAATTAAATGGGCAACATTTCCAAATCTCGGTAGAAATTGTACAGAATTGCAAATTCTTTCCCCTATCAGAATTCTCAAAAACTATGTTTTTTCCCCCGATTAGGAAGCAGTTCCTAATCAAGCAACTCTCTAGAAATCCAGCAACCCTCTTATCCCATAATCACTAGAGTACAGAACATGGTCAGTGCTATATTCCCTACTTTAAAAATTATTTTAACTTGGGCAACTGGGTGGCTCAGTCAGTTGAGCACCTGACTTTGGCTCAGGTCATGATCTCACAGCACTTGAGTTCAAGCCGCACATCAGGCTCTGTGCTGACAGCTTGGAGCCTGGAGCCTGCTTCAGATTATGTGTCTCCCTCTCTGCACGTCCCCTGCTCGCACTCTCTCTCTCTCAAAACAAAATAAATAAACATTAAAAATAATTTTTAATTATTTTAATTGCTATATATATCAAACCGAAGATGCCAGAATATAAGTTTTATAGGGGGAAGTAAATATAACTTTAAAGCTTTCAACAAGATGCTTTATCAAATGAACTAAAATTCTAGTATGGAAATCTGGGATGCCTGGGTGGCTCAGTCAGTTAAGCGTCCAACTTCAGCTCAGGTCGTGATCTCACGGTCCATGAGTTTGAGCCCCACATCAGGCTATGTGCCGACAGCTCAGAGCCTGGACCCTGCTTGGGATTCTGGGTCTCCCTCTCTCTGTGACTTTCCCCTGCTCATGCTCTGTCGCGTTCTCTCTCAAAAATAAATAAACATTAGGAGCACCTGGGTGGCTCAGTCGGCTCAGGTCATGATCTCACAGTTCGTGAGTTTGAGCCCTGCATCGGGCTCTGCACTGACAGCTTGGAGCCTGGAGCCTGCTTTAGATTCTGTGACTCCCTTTCTCTCTGCCTCTCTGCCTCTCTCTCTCTCTCTCTCTCTCTCTCTCAATCAATAAACAAACATTAAAAAAAATTTTAATAAAAAATAAATAAAAATCTAGTATGGAATTCAAAATCACAAATCTCCATCACTTACCACCGGAGACCCAAAGTTACAACAGTGAGGAATGATGATGGAACAGAAATGCCCACTCTTGTAAGGTTATCATTTAAAGCTTTGCTATACAACATGGCAGCTCCCAGCCACATGTGGCTATTTAAATTCATTCAAATTAATTGAGCACATCTCAAATGTTCAATAGCCACACATGGCTAGTGGCTACCATACTGAACAGGGCAGAATAGGCCACCATGGCAGCAAGTTTAATTGGACAGCTCTGAGTCCAGAAAAATCCAGTGTAGAAATCCTCTACATCACATCTAGGAAGAAGCCTCCTTGAATTACAGGGACATTCAGGTAAGAAAGCTTGGTGAGGAGAATGCTACCTTCTCCCAGGAATGTGTCCCCTCAAGAAAAGAAGAAACCATCTATTCTTAGAAAAGAAACTAAGCAATGTAGCTTTAAATTTAATATGCAATGACTCTTACAGCACAGCATGTAGGGATGTCTTTGAAAGAAGCAGACAGTAATTGTGCTTTTTGTACAACTACACACAGAAGCCAAGCAATGAGTCTGTCATAGCCAGGGACAAAATATTTGAATGAATGGACCACTGTTCTGAATCACTTTCTCCAAAAAAAAAAAAAAAAAAAAAAAAAAAAAAAAAAAAAAAAAAATCCCATATGCCAAAATGAGGAAAGAACCTAAAAAGTTTTTGTTTTCATGATGCTCTATATCAGTCAGGTAAAATATCTGTTAAATAGTGCTCTTAATTGCTTTGAATCACATTCTGACGTTATACTAATCTCAAGCTTTGTTTTTCCTTTTAGAACCCCTTTAGGAATGTTGAGATTCATGGATATGATTCTAAGGGGTAGCTAAGATCAGAATCTTTGGGGGGAATTTTCCTTAATAAGATAAATTTCTTTGCAATCAACTTTTAAAAATTGCAGGATTTCACAGCGTCTCTCATTTCCTTTCCAACACGCACGAGATTTGCAAGTATCAACGGGAATCTAAATCCAGGCGATAAAAGAGGCATCTAAGAATTTGCTGACAATAATGAGAGCCAGGAGAATTAAAAGAAAGTACGTACTTGAATGAAGTAAACAAATAGTTATCTGCTTAAGAAATTCTCTGCCCTCTCACATGCCAGAAAGATTTAAGAGACTTCAACCCCAAAGAGTGATCCACCTTATAAAAATTCTAAATGATAGGCATTTCCATCAGAAAGACTACAGGAAATGCATCTCCATACCCTAATTCAAAACTTCAGGCACGGACTGATAATCTTAAGTGGAATGTCCAATGAAAACAAGAGGAACAATAAAATCCACAGAGGTGGTCACAGGCTGTGGTTGGGCTCCAGCCGTGCCTGTGACTAGCTGGATGGCCCTGGGCAAGTTATCTATCCTCTCTGCACTCCAATCTCCTTCTCTGAAAAGTGGGAATAACATCACCTGCCTTGTCACTTAAATAAGGCACGCAGAGTCCCTAGCAAGGGGTCGAGTGAGAAGCATCTAGTGAGTGTGCATGCAGTGTCCACTGCTTTCCCTCTTTGAGGTCCAGGTAACATGTTACTGTATTCAAAGAAGCCTTCGCCAACTTTAATTCTCCTCCCTGCCCAGGACTCCTGAAATACCTGAACAGATTAGAGACAGAAAAGGAAAGGGAGAGAGAGAAGGAATTTGAAATAGAGGAATGTGACGTGGGCTAAGATGGTAAAAGAAGTAGGACATTTAGAAGAGTAAGTAGTCCCGAATATTTGTAGCCTAAAGTAGATAGGTTGGGGGGCGCCTGGGCGGCTCAGTCGGTTGAGCGACCGACTTCAGCTCAGGTCATGATCTCACGGTTTGTGAGCTCGAGCCCCGAGTCGGGCTCTGTGCTGACAGCTGGGAGCCTGGAGCCTGCTTCGGAGTCTGTGTCTCCCTCGCTCTCTGCCCCTCCCCCACTCATGCTCTGTCTCGCTCTGTCTCTCTCTGTCTCAGAAATAAACATAAAAAAAAATTTTTTTTTAAGTTGATAGGTTGAAACGATAGGTTCTAGAATGTCATGTTACCATTTTCAGAGTATCCTGTACAAACTAAGCATTTGATAAATGAGACTGGTTTATCCAACAAATTAGTGTCACACGCACTGCACAGTCACAGCCCTGTCCTCGGTAGGAGGTGTTGCAGAGGGAAGAGCCTGGAGGCAGGGAGAAGCTTTAGGACCACTCTGGGTTGGAGTCACCACGCACTGGGCCCAGGGTGGGAGGGATGGGAATGAAATCCCAAACTCCGTCTTCCTTTCTCGAGACGCAATCTACAGGACTTGATAGCTGATTACAAGTTGGGAGTATAAAAGGGAAGAAAAACTAAATGCATCCAATTTTAAGCCTGATAGTCTAGGACAGTGGTTCCCAATCGGGGCGAGTGTGTCCCTCAGGGACATTTGGCAATGTCTGCAGATGGTTTGGGGTGTTGCAACTTTCGGAGGTGAGGATGATACTACTGGCATCCAGTGGGTAGAGGCCAGGGATGCTGCCATATGTCATAGAGTGCACAGGATGGCCCCCACCACAAAGAATGTCCCACTCCCAATGTCAATGGTGGCAAGGGAGAGAAACACTGGACAAGGAGATTGATGATAACAGAAATAGGAGGAAGAACTAGTTTGGAAGCATGTAAAGTTAATTTTAAATAAGTTGAATTAGAAGTCCTAGGAGAATATCCAGATAGATAAACAGGTCAAGCAGGCAACTGAACATGTTAGGTTCAAGTTAGTTAAATGAAGTATATACGTGTGAGTCCCGAACAGGGGTTGGCAAACATTTCTGTAAAGGGCCAGGTAGTAAGTAACCTTAGAGAAAGAGTAGGGATCAGTTGTAAGCATGGGCTTACCATATCTTTGCAGCTCTGAATGAGACACTGTCCTCTGTCTCATCATTAATGGTGTATGGTTTGTGCCTATGCTCTCGAGGGTGTCCCAGGCCACACACAAACAACTTCTTCAGTGATCTCCCTCAACGAAAGTCTAATCCCTCTGTGCTGTTTGGTCTTACTAAGAACTTCCGTGGATACAGCGACTAGTGTTCAAAAGTCAAATGACTGGCCCACACTTGACCACAGACAGCAATATAGAAAGGCAGCTATAGAGGAATATAGAAAGGAGGGTACAACGAGGCGCCCACGTCCCAAACACAACAGACGTCAACACCAATCACCAGTAGTGAGGAGGGCACTGGGTCATTCTTCCTCAAAGGAGGAAGAAAGCAAAGTGTTACTCAATAACAAGCTGCCTGCCTTTCTCAGAGCAACTAACCTAGAGGCTAGCAACGGGAGAAGGCCCAGAAAGGGGGCAGGGATGGTAAGGAAGCATACTGCTAGTGGAACTGGTAGACTCAGAACAATGTATCATTTTAGGGTAGATTCAGACTACTGGGCCCCAAAATGATTAGGACTACACTTGGTCTGTTTTCTCATGTAATTTATATTTAGTCATATTATTTATGCTTAGTTGTGTATTTATTTCCAAGGAGAGGGGAAAAGGACAGCAAAGAAAATAAATCTCAACTTATATCTTCACATACAACATCAAATTGTATCTTCCTATATAACAACAAATAGACATTAGTTTACCATGAGAATTTTTAAAAACAAAAAGCCCACTTACTTGCCAGTTCGATGATTTCCATCCTCTCCCCATCGACATCCTGACCTACAAAACTTAAGTCCTTCTGCTCAAACTGACTGATCAGGCTTGGGTTCACCTGGAAAAACAAGAAATTAAGTGTCTTTGGGCAGAAGTATCAGCTTATGAAAATGTCCATCCATTTCAGTGATGCTCTTAACTAGTAGCTCATTTCTATACCCAGCTCCCAAAGCCTATTTTTAAACTCATGATGAACCTGAGAAACAGGCTAATCACAGCCCCTAAATCTGAGAAGCCCACCCTCTGTCGCTCAAAGACGAAATTCAAAAAGGACTGTGATGCAGATTTCTGACTTGGAGCCTTGAGATTAGCTATTTATAGCTGTCACCATATTTGCTTCTTCGAGTTATGTGTAATTAAGTATCTCTCCTCAAATCACAAATCTGCTTGAGGACTAAAACTATCTTATTTCCCTTGAGACTCACCCCAATGCTTTCTCTACGTATAGTTACATAAAAACTCTAAGGAGAAGCTTAGAGCAATTTTTCTGCTAGAATATTGGTTACAGATGACAGGTGGATGACCTGGCGCACACAGCCCCTTTCCTCGTTCATCTCATCCCTAGTCCTTCCCGAAACTTTTCAGCCTCTCCACAGAAAGCACTTGCTCACCTAAAATCAAAGTGGGGTCCCACCTATCGTCCTCAATCTTAACCCCATAGGCTTTTATGTTATTTTTCTAACATTAGGTTAGTTTTCATAATTTGTAATTATTTTTCCTTTTTCTAACAGCTTTATTGACATATAATTCACATACCATACAATTCACCCACTAAAAGTGTACAATTCAATGATTTTTAACATATTCACAGAGGATTTCAGCTATGACCACAATTGATTCAAGAATATACCTTATCCCCTTTAACCATCATCCCCTAATACCCTCATCACCTCCCCACCAGCCCTAGGCAACCACTGATCCATATTGTCTCTTTAGATTTGTCATGTTAATGGAACCATACAATATGTAGTCTTTTGTGACTGGCTTCTTGGCTTCTTTCCTTAGCATAACATTTTTAGATTCGTCTAGGTAGTAGCATGCATCAATATTTCATTTCTTTTCATTGTCAAATAATTCCATTGTATGGATATACCACATCTTATTTATCCATTCATCAGTTGGTGGATATTGGTTGTTCCTTCTTTTTTTTTTTTTTTTTTAGCTCTTATGGATAATGCTGCTTTGAGCATTTGAGCATTTGTATATGAGTTGTGTGCATGTATGTTTTCATTTCTCTTGGGTTATATATCTAAGGATGGAATTACCGGGTCATATGGTAACTCTGCATTTAACTTTTTGAGGAACTGCCTGATGATTTTCCAAAGTGGCTGCACCATTTTACATTCCTACCAACAGTGTATCCTCACCACCACTTGTTATTATCCATCTTTTTTGACTATAGCCATACCTAGTGGTATTTCTTTGTGGTTTTGATTTGCACTTCCCTGATGATTAATGATGTTGAACATCTTTTCATTTGCTTATTGGCCATTTGTATATCTGTTTTGGAGACATATCTAATCAGAATCCTTGCCATTATTTATTATCCAGTTCTAAGAATCCTTTATATATTCTAGATATAAGGACCTTGTCTGATATATATTTTCTGTTATCTTTTTTTAATCCTGTCCATTGGAATGTAAGCTCCCTATCAGGAGAGAGACCGTGTGTGTGTGTTTCCCCCTCCCATCTCCAGTGCATATCAGAGGCACAAGAAGAATGGAGGAATGGATGGCCACAGTATTGTGTGCACAGTAATTCTCACACCTTTTAGCTACCACTTAGGCAAAGCAGCTCAATAGTTTTTGTCCCACCAGGTAGGCCAGTTCCCAATGGAAATAAGACCAAAAATGGCCTATACTCAGCAAAGTGTTCCCTAATTGTAGTGACACTGTTGATAGCCTACCCGGCATCGACTCCCAGCGGTCTTCCCTCAAAACAGAACCGTGGACTTGTCCTGGCATCTACTCTACCCCCACATGACCCATGGGATTCCATCTCCCCCATTCTAAAAGTTGGTCCTGACTGGTCTAAGCCAACATGATAAGCCTATCCCTCTCGGCTAATGAATGATCCAAGAACTCAGGTTTAAACCTGGTTTAGCTTTGCCTTTGGAATGGTTACTAGTTCAGAGGTGGGCAAGTGATCTGTATTGATCCAATCAGACTGAAGAAAAACTTCCATGTCTAGGAGAGATGCGTGTTGCCTCAGCTGCAGCTGGTAGCCATCTTGCATCTATGAGGGAAACCAGCCTAGGACAAGGTAAACACCCAGAAAAGGGTAAGGCCAAGAGAATCCCAGGGATAGTTGAAGCCCTGATTATACCATGCCTGGAGCCTGCCCAGCCTCTGAACTACCTATTATCTGATATAACTAGTTTCTTTACTGTTGAGGTTGGTTTGAGTAAATAACAAGCAGGGATTTTGATTCTTCCCAGCCAAAAGCATCACAATTGATACACCAATTAATTCTGGTATAGATAGTCTGCATCTTGGGGAACCTATGCTTCTCATGTGACAATCTCAACAGTCACTCTTAGTAATCATGTGACACTAAGGCTCTTGCTCAATGTAGATTTCCAAACAGGTTCCCAAACCAAGAACTCATTATGTGATACCCAGAGATGCATCCCTAACCTGAGAGACATACGGTTCAGAAGATGTAAGTTCCCTTTACCCAAACCTTCCAAAATAAAGGGCAGGGGGTTAAGGATAAAGATGATGACCTTACCTTGGTCTAGGAGACAACAGTTAGGGTAACATAGAACCCTGATAATGTCCCTTGTGCAGATACTTAAAGATTTTGCCTTTGAAAAGCCAAGAAGGGCTGAGCCCAATGGATACCACAGAGCTGGACACCTTTTCCAGAGGTCTGCTTGTAATCACCGGAGTTCCTTTAACTAAGCATCTACATTCCATAGTAATTTAGTGTGTGGGCCATACCTCATACCGATGTCTGTGCCTTTCTTCTACAAAAGGAACATCACCATAAAGTTTCCCTATAAAGATACAAGAATGGAATTAAAATCAAAGTAATCAGTTTTGGAATCACATCGATAGCATATGTATGGGGAACATCTCTTTGATCTCTATCCATATGTTAGAGGCCCAAGAATTAACTGGACTCCAGATACTAATCTAGATTTTCTTCTCTTACAGTACAGAATAGGAATAGCTTCAAAATCCTAAAACAATTCTCAAGTACGCCATCACCATCGCATAAAGGGAAGCTCTCTGTTAGACAAGTTCACCGTGGAGTCCAAGAGATGTGCCCTCCTTTTATACACCTACCTGCAGTACTGAGAGGGGGAGTAACGTCTGCACCATCCCTTCTGTGCAGATTCATAACAGGGCTCATTTTACAAAAGAACAAAACAAAACCAAAGGAACGGAAACGAAACTGAAGGACTTGCCCAAGGCCCCACCCCGCTGGCAGCACAGTTCTGTCTTGAGCCCAGGCCCGCCCCGCACCTGGTCCATGCTTTCTCCACCACACCAGCCACCTCAGTGTAGTGGCCAAATTGGTTTGCACTCTGCCTTAAAAATAAGCCTGTCCTTCGACTCTAACATTTGACCTGTAAGAATTTACCCCAGAAAATAGAAACAAAGAGAGTTCACCATGAAGATGTGCACTGCTTCATTATTTACCAGCGGATAATTGGAAACAAGCCCAGAGTCAGGAATAGAGGACTGCTGGATTAAATGAGAGCACATCTATACCAACAATTCTGGGGTTTTTTAAGTTTTTTAAAAAATTTATTTATTTATTATTTTGAGAGAGAGAGAGAGCCCAAGCAGGTGAGGGGCAGAGAGACAGGGAGAGGGAGAGAGAATCACAAACAGGCTCCTCACTGTCAGCATGGAGCCCATCACGGGGCTGGAACTCATGAACGGAGAGATCATGATGTGAGCTGAAACCAAGAGTCAACAATTCTTAACCAGGAGTGCATGGCTCACAATCACGTGCGGGGCTGCTAAAACATGCCCATGTCACTGCAGGTGCTGCAGCCCAGGGCAGCATGTGGGGCATGACCAATCTGGCAATGGTCACAGTGACCGGGGGGATGCCCAGTGACGGCAGTGTCAGGCGGATAGCAGTGGCATCCGTCACCAGACCCCTCTCAAGAGCGGGCCCCCCTGGATCATGTGCAGAAGCAGGACGGCACTGGTACCAAGCGGGTTTTAACACTGGAGCAGCGGGAGAGGCCAAGAGCCACCCCCTCAGCGCCAGCCATCATGACGCAGACCCCCGGCACACAGAGAAAACCCGCCAATGGTGCTGGAGCGCATCGTCCAACTACAACAGAATGGCCGGCAGTGCTCAGTTCAACAGGCAGGGGGTCACCAGACTCTCCAAGACGTCACGAGGCTGCAGGCAGGGTGTTCCCACCAAGACAGACCAAATGCCTCGTGCCTCCTTTGAGATTTTTGACTCGGATAAAGCTCACATCAGTTGTATTCTCGCATGACTGATATGATCGTTTATCACAACTGAACTTCTATTTGCGATTTTGTCCCTATAGATGCAGCTCCCTGGTGATGATGTTAATGATAGTGAATATTTACCACATGCGTTCACGACAGAGCCTTTGTACTCAAACTATCGGTTCATAAAAATGAAAGGAAAAATGGAAACTAATAGCACAATAATGCCCAGTTGGGGGGAAAAAAAGAAGAAGAAGTGTATGTATCATTGTGAAGTTACAAGAGAAACCATTTGAATGCTCTGGACCTAACTTTGAAAGGATCCTGATTCCCTTATGACCTCTGACTTTGTGATTGACCTTTTCCTCCTGTGGGCCAAAATTTCCTCTCTGCTTTTTCCATTACAACAGATGACCTAGAAATCCAATAACAGAGCCTGCCAATATTGACAGATGGTGAGGAAAATGGCAAAAATCTCCACATTACGATATAAGGAATTATATATATTTATATATATGCTTTTATAAATAAAGTTTTATTGGGAAAGCCACGCCCCTTCATTTATGTATTGTCTAGGCTTGCTCTCCCTCTAGAATGGCAGTGTGGAATAGTTGCAACAGAGACTGCACCAGTCCCCTACGCCATTTAATGCATATGTGGCTTGGGTAAATTATTTCACCTCTCTGCCCCAGCTTCCTCATCTGTAAAATGGGAATTACAATAGTCCTATTTCATAGGGCTGTTGTAAATAAATCATGTGATTGCTATTGTTATCTCTAGACTAGGAAATCCAAGCAGGAAGATGATGGACATGATGGGGACTTGTCCCTTCAATTCTTATAACCAGTGTCTAGCACATAAGCAGGTAATCAATAAATATTTGTTTAATGAATGAAGCATTCTTTCTCTCATATATATATATATATATATATATATATATATATATGGGGGAGAAATATATATACAGGGGATATGATGAAATATGGTTTCAGAACTTTGGAAATACTGTTTTTTGCATTCAAATTCTCTCCCAATGGCTTACAAATCTGTCAAGAACGAATTAACAAAACTAATCCTTTGCCATATCCATGAAAAAAATTAAAATTTCCTTTAAAACTATATGTTGAGAATCAGCTCAGAATCTTAGCAGTCCAATTCTATTTGAAACCTTACAGGGCACAGGCTGACTCAGTCAGTGGAGCATGGGACTCTTGATCTCTGGGTTGTGAGTTCCAGCCCCACATTGGGTGCAGAGATTACTTAACATAAAATCTTGAAAGAAAGAAAGAAAGAAAGAAAGAAAGAAAGAAAGAAAGAAAGAAAGAAAGAAAGAAAACACCTTAAAAACAAAATCAAACCAAGAATGCTCATTCTGGGGCCCTGCCCCAGGGATTCTGATTTGGTTACTCTCAGGAGAGTGCCTGGGCATATGGGTTTTTACAAAGTGCCTCCTCCCTGTGCATTCCGGGCTAGGAACCACTGATCCACACTGTCACTGAAAGTGCTGTAGGAGGACAGTCAATGACAAGGCAAGATGCTAGCTGCTGCTGAATGTGGAGGGTATCTAGGTGTGGAGTGAAAAGACTGAGGGGTAGAGATACCATGTTCTGAAGAGCGGTTCTCCAGATGGATTTATCAAGCGCACACACACCATGGCATGATCTTGGCCACAGGGGAAATCCTCCACAAAACAACAGTCTTCCTTTCAATCCTAGTCTTTCTGGAGACAAAATCCAATGCAACACAGGAGCACCTGGGTGGCTCAGTCAGTCAAGCATCTGACTTGACCTGAGGTCATGGTCTTGTGGTTCATGTGTTCGGGCCCCACGTTGGGCTCTGTGCTGTCAGTGCAGAGCCTGCTTTGGATCCTCTGTCTCCTGTCTCTCTGCCCCTCCCCAGCTCATGCTCGCTCTCGCTCTCTCAAAAATAACATAAACATTAAAAAAATCAAATGCAACAGAGATTAAGTGCACATAAGGTTAAGGTTCACTTAAGAAGTTAGGCGCCTGGGTGGCTCAGTCTGTTGAGCGTCCAACTTCGGCTCAGGTCATGATCTTGTGGCTCTTGGGTCCAAGCCCCATGTTGGGCTCTGTGCTGACAGTTCAGAGCCTGGAGCCTGATTCTGGGTACCCCCTCTCACTCTGCCCATCCCCCACTCATGCTCTGTCTGTCTCTCTCTCAAAAATAAACATTAAAAAAAAATTTTTTTTGAGAACCAAGTGCCAGCAAAGCTTTAGAGAAAAGCAACTGATAAAAGTCTTAAAACCCATAAAATGCTCCCAACATAGGCAGCAAGACACCAATAATAAGTACAATAGGTTTCTCAGAAACAAAAACACTTTGCCAATTTACATCATCTCCTTCTCTAATTTGCTACTGGGTAAATTCTGTCTCATACATATTATTTTTCCTCTCTTTCTTTCCTTCTTTCTTGAGAGAGAGAGGGTGCACAAGCAGGGGAGAGACAGTGAGACAGGGAGAGAGAAAATCCCAAGCAGTCTCTGCCCTCAAACTCACAAACATTGAGATCATGACCTGAGCCAAAACCAAGAGTCCGACGCTTAAGTGACTGAGCCACCCAGGCGCCCCGATACATAATATATTCTTTTTTTTTTTAATTTTTTAAAATGTTTATTTATTTTTGAGAGAGAGACAGAGACAGAGACAGAGACAGGACAGAGTGTGAGCAGGGGAGGGGCAGAGAGAGAGGGAGACACAGAATCCGAAGCAGGCTCCAGGCTCCAATCTGTCAGCACAGAGCCCGACGTGGGGCTCAAACTCACAAACCGCGAGATCATGACCTGAGCTAAAGTCAGTGGCTTAACCAACTGAGCCATCCAGGTGCCCCCAAAATATATTCTTAATCTATGCATGATCCTGCCCACTCCCACTCTCGTGTTAGTAATCCTAGCAACTGAACCTGAGTTATTTTTCGCTCCTTTTCAGAGCCAAAATTTTCCCCTTCCAAAAAGCTACATAAAGCCAAAAGGTGAAGGAAACCAAATGTCTATGGCCAGAAAAATGGATACACAAAAATGGTCCATACATACAATGCAATATCATTCAGCCTTAAACAGGAAGGAATTTCTGACCATGCTACAACATGGATAAACCTTGAGGCTATTACACCAAGTGAAATAAGCCAGCCACAGAAAGACAAATTCTGGATGATTCCACTTATACGAGGTCCCTAGAGTAGTCAAATTCATGGAGACAGAAAGTAGAACCGTGGTTGCTAAGGGCTGCAGGCAGGGGGAATAGGAATTTGTTAAAAGGGTATAGAGTTTCAGTTTTGCAAGATAAAAAAGTTCTGGAGATTGGTTGCACAGTAATGTAAATATCCTTAATACTATTGAACCGCACATGTAAAAACATTAAGATGGTAAATTTTATGTTACACGCATTTTACCACAATTAAAGTATTTTTTAAGTTTATTTATTTATTTTGAGACAGAGCAAGAGGGACAGAGGGAGCACAAGCAGGGGAAGGAGACAGAGGGAGAGAATCCCAAGCAGGTTCCACATTGTCAGAGCAGAGCCCAACTTGGGGCTCGATCCCAGGAACCTCGAGACCGTGACCTGAGCCAAAATCAAGACTCGGACGCTTAACTGACTGAGCCACCCAGGTACCCCCACAATTAAAATTTTTAAAACTGAAATTTATACAGCCCCATTCTTGCCCCCACCATTCCCTCTTCCCCTAACTTCCCCTTTATCCAAACCTCCCATCCGCATTGTTTGCAACCTATCTTACTGAACTGCTCTCAAAAACCCAGCAGATCTGTCTTCAGTTGGGACCACAGTAACTCCCCCTTTCCCCATCTGTGACCTCTGTTCCTCTGTGCCTTCTGCTGGCCCCGTTTACTAGCTGTTTATCCTCAACTGGAGACACCTGCCCAGAGCGGTACCCTCCCTTCTTCCCCCACTTTCACTCCTAAAAGCCATCACCCATATGCTGTTGACCCACATTCTGTACCTTCTGATCCTTCCCTTTCACCTGGGCTCCACAGCTCCTATTTCCAGGGGGCTAGAGGAAATCACCCATGGCATGGACAAAAGGTAAAATCGCTACCTGATGGGTTTTGTTACCTCTTTCCTCTTGACAGCACTGCCTTGCCTTTGCACAAATAGCTTTTAACTGCTGCACGAGTGTCTTAATTCGAGTCACTTCGAAGACTGTCCAGAACCATGCCCTGTGCTAATTAGGCACTACCAGGAGCTAGAACTCTCTGTGTACGTGCAAGTGTTTGCTGGTATTTGTCCAACGAAGAGGTTGTTCAGGGTGTGGATATGTGGTGTGTTTGGCTTGCATAGTGTTGGCAGACACACGGTGTTTTAAAACTTTAAATACGGGGCGCCTGGGTGGCGCAGTCGGTTAAGCGTCCGACTTCAGCCAGGTCACGATCTCGCGGTCCGTGAGTTCGAGCCCCGCGTCAGGCTCCGGGCTGATGGCTCGGAGCCTGGAGCCTGTTTCCGATTCTGTGTCTCCCTCTCACTCTGCCCCTCCCCTGTTCATGCTCTGTCTCTCTCTGTCCCAAAAATAAATAAACATTGAAAAAAAAAAAAAAAAAAAAAAAACTTTAAATACATTGCCAACATTTAGAAACCATGAGATTTCTCATGAAACTCCAGATTTCCAGATTCTGTTGAAAATTTAGACGACTGGCAACAGTGAATGCACAGTCCTTCATGTGACTATCAGTTTTAGCAGTTACTCCTTTGATGGATCAAGTCCTTGTCAATTTGCCCCAGTCCCCACCACTCCCTACTGCCTCTCTGACTCTAAGGCCTGATTTAGCTGCCACTGATTGTTGAGCTTAAGCTGTGGCATCTCTTATACCTGGCTGTTTGACTCATTTACATTCCCAGCCCAGTCCTACCGGCCCAGCTGCTCAGCCCTATGTTGATTCAGTGTGTGTGTCCCTCCTCAAGCCAAGCATGTGGTTTCAGACTGGCTCTCAGAAGCCAGAATGGGGTCTACATTTCCTGCTCTCCCTGCTCTCCTTTCACAAGACACTCCGGAAAGCTGTGGAATCCTGTCCTGGGTCTCTCAGCACAAGGCAGCTTTCAGCTCTGCAAGCTGTTTGGGTGTTTCTATTCCCCCTTTAATTAAGGTCCAGCCATTTGGTATAGTGAGGTGGTCAAGAGCTCAGGCTCAGAAATCAGCTGAGTGACTTTCTAACAAATAACCTGGCTAAGATGCCTTTCTCTCTCGTGCAAAATTCGCCTGGGTCCTATTTGTTGAAACAAATAACTGAAATCATGCACATGATGTCCTAATTACTGATGCTTAGAAAGTGTGCAGTCAGGGCCAGCCACTATCTTTGTCCTTCTTTACTTATTAGTTTTAGATTTTACTACACCGCTTCCTTAGTTTTTATAAAACATCTCATTTCTTTTAAGTATCTAAACTCCTCCTCTTTCCCTAGTTTTGTTTTTCATGATCTTTTACCTCAATTTGCTAGTATAAAAATGCTAATTTTCTATTTTTGAAATGCGATTCCTTGCCTTTAACTCTACAGTTTTTTCCTTGCTCGAATCTCTTCCCCTCCACCCGGCTTAGTATTCTTATCCTATTTTTAACATCTCTTTTCTTAGATTTTTCTTTATGCTTCTGCCAGTCCCTATTAGCAGGTGGGAAGCAGAGAGACTAGAACGACGGGGAGGTCTGCTCGTCCTCACCCTAGGCTCACCGCTTCTCCCCTCCCACTGCCATCACAGGACCCCATTCTTTTTTTTTTTTTTTTGTATATTAATTAAATTTTTTTTTAATTGGAGTATAGTTGAAATACGATGTTATATTCGTTTCAGGTGTACAACATAATGATTCAGTATCTCTATGTTATGCTGTGCTCACCACATTGACTCACTCACCATTGACTATATATATGCCCTATACTTTTTATTCCCATAACTTACTTACTCCATAACTGGAAGCCAGTATCTCCCACTCCCCTTCACCCATTTTGCCCAACCCCTCACCCCATCCCCTCTGGCAACCATCAGTTTGTTCTCTATTTATAGGTCTGGATTCTGCTTTTCATTTGTTTATTCATTTGTTTTGTTTTTTTTCAGATTCCACATTATGAGTGAAATCATATGGTATTTGTCTTTTTCAGTCTGACTTATCTCACTTAGCATAATGCCCTCTAGTTCCATCCATATTGCTGCAAATGACAAGATCTCATCCTTTTTACGGCTGAGTAATATTCCGCTGTGTAAACGTACCACAGCTTCTTTCGGCATTCATCCGTTGATGGACACTTAGGTTGCTTCCATATCTTGGCTATTGTAAATAATGCTGCAAGAAACATAGGGGTGTATATATATTTTTTTGAATTAGTGTTTTCGTTTTCCTTGGGTAAATTCCCAGTAGTGGAATTACTAGATCATATAGTATTTCTAATTTTTTTTGAGGAACGTCCATACTGTTTCCCACAGTGGCTATACCAGTAGTGGGGCCCCCCATTCTGAATACTGGGTCATACCCAGGGGTGCCTGGGTGGCTCAGTCGGTTAAGCATCTGACTCTCAGCTGACAGCTCAGAGCCTGCAGCCTGCTTCGGATTCTGTGTGTGTGTCTCTCTCTGCCCTTCCTCCAATCACACTGTCTCTCTGTCTCTCTGTCTCTCTCTCTCTTTCTGTCCCTTCCTCTCAAAATAAATAAACATTAAAAAATATATATTAGGTCATATCCAGAACTTTGAGAGACATGCAGGTCTTATCGTATTGACAATATCCCCTTCACGTTAACGATCCTAACAGCCACACTGAAATAGTGCCTTTTCTGTGCCGGGCATTGAAGGACCCACATGCATAACTGATTTAACCCTCAGAAGAACCCCCTGAGGCAGGAGGCATTCTGGTGTCCGTTTTGCAGATGCAGAAACTGTAGTGTAAGCACCTACACGGCCAGGTACTGAGAGCTGGGGCTGGGGGGGCCTCCGATGGGGCAGTGTGGCTCCTGTAGCGGGGCTGTTGGCCTCTCCACTGGTTCCCATGGGTGAAGTGCTGGGCACAGAGCCAGTCCAGTAAGGGTCACATAAATGCCTTCTGTTGTTGTGTCCCAGACCTGTGAGTCCCCATATCCACAAACACGCTAGCGAATGGTTTCCCCAGCAAAAGGCAGGAAGGAGCAGGGGAGAGAGCTACCCCGCACAGTGGACCACCGGCAGGGAGGCGGCGAGGCTCGCCAGCTGGCATGCTCCCATTGGTCTCAGCACGACAAATTACCGTGCCATGGACTTGCAACTTCCCTAAATCCCCGGTGACTTCTTTTAGATTGTTTTGTAAATCACCTCATTAACCGAGCCAAAGCTTTTTGTATGGCGTGATTATTTTCCTAAACCTCCTAACAATCTAACCACACCAGGAACTAGAAGCTGTTTTTCTCTATCAATGCCTTGATAAGAGATAAGAAAGCAAAAGCAATTTGTCTAGCCGGTGAAAATTTGTTCCACCTTATCCCCTTGCCTTTCAGTGCTTTCAAATTGGAGATTGACCACTCTGTATCTCCAAGGCCACGTATTTAGCCCAGATCCTTAATGCGGGCACTCACTCAACACTTCCTGGTTGGCCTGTTGCCTGTTCTCTCCGAACAAAACCTTTTTTTCCCTTAGAGTGAAGCAGGGCCAAGCATTTTAGTCAAGTCCTCCTCCTCATCCTGACGAAATGCAAAGAAGATCCCCAAAAGGAAGTGAGTCTGTTCCTAAAGCACTCAATTTCCACTTGCTGCCAACATCATGCTCAGGAGCTTGACACAGCTGTGTCAAGTCTCACCTTCCCTTGTCATCTGCCCTGACGATGAGGGTCATCTTCTCAGAATTCTGATGGGAAATCACCAGGACCTGGTCTCCAGCTGGATAGACTGCACTGCAGAGGGCTTCTAATTCCTCTCAAAATGTGCCACATTCTCCACTGCACTGGACACCCCTACAGGGCAAAATGGCAGCCACTGGCTTTTTAAAAAACTTTTTTAATGTTTATTTATTTTTGAGAGAGAGAGAGAGAGACAGAGACAGAGACAGAGCGTGAGTGGGGGAGGGTCAGAGAGAGGGAGACACAGAATCTGAAGCAGGCTCCAGGCTCTGAGCTGTCAGCACAGAGCCTGACGCGGGGCTCGAACTCACGGACCATGAAATCATGACCTGAGCCGAAGTCGGATGCTTAACCGACTGAGCCACCAGGCACCCCATCATCCACTTGCTTTTAACGACCCCACCGCCCAGCACTGTGCTCATGGGGTGGCCCTTTCCCTCCTCTGCCCGCACCCCCCACCCCACCTCAAGTGCTCAGGTCTGCTCTGCACTCTTCTACCCCTACAGCATTCCTGTTTCTAAAAGCAAGGGCTCCCGACCATTTGGGTGTTGGTTTGGAGAACAGAGTTTCTCAAATTGCACATCAAATACGGGATTGCTTTAAACTGAGTCTACTCTAGCATCCCTACCAGTGCATAAACATACCAGATTGTGCAGTAGTTTTTAAAGTTTATTTATTTATTTTGAGAGAGAGTGGGGGAGGGGGACAGAGAGGGAGGGGTGGGGTGGGGTGATAGAATCCCAAGCAGGCTCCTTGTCAGCTCGGAGCCTGATGCAGGGCTCCATCCCACGAACTGTGAGATCCTGACCTGAGCTGAAACCAAGAGTTGGATGCTCAATGGATTGAGCCACCCGGGCGCCCCCCAGATTGTGCAGTATTAAAACATACTACCTGCACGGTCTGAAAAGCACGTTCTTTCTGGTAGGTGGCAGTTTGGTTTGAAGAACACACTTAGCACAAAGACATGCTCCCTTTCCTGGATGCCTCAGCAACATATCTGGGACCTGACTAAAAAAATGAAGCCTGGGGACGGTAATATTTTGGAAACTATAACCATCAAACAAGTTGTCAGCCGTCCCCTTAAAGAGCTCTGAACCTTGTCTGAATTGCTTTGTATTTTACTACGTCCCCATCTCTCACACTCAGTTGAGAGCCACAAGCAAAACGATAAAGTTTATTTTTGGAGTCTTAAAACCCTCTCATAAAAAAGTTCCCTGGTGCTTTCCCTGGTTCCTCTCTCACCTGAGCCTGACCCACTCCATCTCCAGTCATGCCTCATTTTTGATTTCTCACTCTTCAAAGCACTCCACTTAATACTTAACCTGCTCTGCACCATCTCGCCCTGCTTTTCAGATGTCATCTAATGAGTTAATCAACCAAGTAAGCATGTCACTGTGAAACAAGTCCTGCCATCTATGTATCCAGATAAAATGTGGTTTTGAAAAACTGAGGGTGTGAGGCGCTTGGGTGGCTCAGTTGGCTAAGCGTCCGACTTCGGCTTGGGTCGTGGTCTTGTGGTTTGTGAGTTCAAGCCCCGCGTCGGGCTCTGTGCTGACAGCTTGGAGCCTGGAGCCCACTTCGGATTCCGTGTCTCTCCCTCTCTCTACCCCTCCCCTGCTCACGCTCTGTGTCTGTCTGTCTCTCAATAATAAATAAACGTTAAAAAAAAATTAAAAAAAAGAAAAATTGAGGGTATGTAATTTACATGCAATGAAATCTACAGATCTGAAGGGCATATAGAGCTGTTTAATGAATTCACCAGTGGTAAGATGCATGTTTTTTTAAACATTTTTTTAAGTTTACTTATTTATTTTGAGAGAGAGAGAGAGAGAGTGAGTCAGTGAGAGAGGGGCAGAGAAAGAGGGAGAGAGAGAATCCCAAGCAGGCTTCGAGCTGTCAGCGCAGAGCCAGACGCAGGGCTCAATTTCACAAACTGTGAGATCATGATCTGAGCCCAAATCAAGAGTCCAACGCTCAAGTGACTGAGCCACCCGGGCACCCTAAAATGCATGCTTTAGGAGTCGCATTTTGGAGAGTGATTATAGTGGTGGGCTGTGAGGTCAGGGCCACCCATTCCAGTAGAAGACTAGAAACTATGTGAGAAGAGTGGTCCAGGCCTGTTCTGACCACCCACTGACCATGAGCCTCATCCTGTCACTACGTGGTATATTTAGGCAGGCAAGCAGACAAGTGGGGAGATACCCTGAGTACTTCCCAGGAGGGTAACAGCCTTACTGCCTGGGACTTACACCACGTTCGGCCTGTGCTTCTTGGTATAGACTAGGATTTGGCAAGCCATGGCAACTCCGAGGCAAACCAGGAATCCCCTGACTATGTTCAGCCCTCGAATGAAGAATGGTTTTTACATTTTCAAATGCGTGGAAGAAAAAAATCGAAAGAATATTTCATGACGCATTAAAATTACATGAAATTCACATTTCAGCCCCCATAAATAAAGGTATACTGGCACACAGCCACACTTGTTCTTTTACATATGTGCCTCTGGCTGCTTTTACACTACAATGGCAGAGTTGAGCAGTTACATCAAAGATCGTGTGACCCCAAAGCTGAAAATATTTACTCTCTGGGCTTTAACAGAAAAAGTTTATTAACCTCTGGTTTAGACCATTTAGGTAATAGACTTTGGGCTAGTAGATCTCTCCCTTCCCATGTTTAAGTGTTGATGGGAACACGGACAGCATATACACAAATAAACCAACATTTTGGGGTGGGGGAACTTTCCACTTTGTAGTGGAAAGAAATGCAGTAATGTAGTAATGGAAAGAAAATGAAAAAGAAATGTAGTAATGAAAAGAAATGCAACATAAAGTACAATAATAAAGGGTCCTTTTTGTTCTGCTAATAAAGCAAAAAGACAAATGATAAAAACACTAGCAAAGCGATTAGAGAAAGCAAGAACAGTACAGTGTAGTTCACATCATTATGAACTGGTTCACCTCTTCCATCAAACAATCTGGCAGAATTATCAGTCATAAATGTGTTCACACCCTTTGACCTAATAGTCCGAGTCCTGGAAATCTATTCTAAGGAAACAATCAAAAGAACATAAACACTGTGTCAAGATGTTCACATTACCATTTTTCTAACAAAATGCTGGAAACATCCTGAAGTGTTTAGAAATAAGAAATGAATCAGTAGGGGCACCTGGGTGGCTCAGTCGGTTAAGCATCTGACTCTTGATTTCAGCTCAGATCATCATCTCACGGTTCATGGGTTCGATCTCCACATTGGGCTCAGTGCTGACAGCATAGAGCCTGCTTAGGATTCTCTCTCTCCCTCTCCCTCTGTTCCTCCCCTGCTTGCACGTGCTCGCTCTCTCTCAAGATAAATAAACATTTAAAGAAAAGAAAAGATCATGAATATGCAATTAATACTGAGGTGAAGTGCTAGAGAAATGCAGTCTAGAAAAATATCTTGTTTGTGAAGACCTTTGAACCAGCTTTGATAATTTCCCCCCACACTGTCATTAGTCCTTTAATAAGCAAAAGCCTTTGTAGACAAGGACAACACACACATACAGAACGCAGGACAGGAGTGAGCCTCTGGGAACACAATTCTTACAAATAGAGCAAATGATGATTAGTAGTACTTTGGTCCAAATCAATTTATACCTATAGTCTCCACTTCCAAAAACTCAAATTCAACTCATCTCGCTGCATACATGAAATATGTATAGCTGTTTGTATGTCAATCATGCCTCAATAAAGTGGTTAAAAAAAAGAAAAAAGAAAAATCAAATTCCTAGTTTTCATGAACCTTAGGGAACTAAGGACTCTAAGGAAAAAAAGGAATTTGTTCCTGATGAATATAAAAATCAGAATCACTTTAGTAATCCAGCCTTTGTGTCCACCAATATCTTTAGGCTTTGGTCCTATTCCAAAGTATTCTCTTTTACTAAAAACAACAACAACAACAACAACAACAACAACAACAACAAAAATAAACCTTTACTTTTCTGTTTTTCCATTCAACCCAGAGCACTGCAATCACAGGCCCATAAATCAAATTTAAATAATGAATGAATAGCATCAAATGCTTTCCATAAAAACTATAAATTATTTTCAGAAGCAATGTAAGCAAATGTATTTTGTTCCATTTTGCAGAAATATGCTGATGAGGGGGCTGTGGGGGGAGCCTTACAAAAGTAATGGGCTGACTAGAGAAGAAATGCTGCAAAAGAAATACGCCAACTAGGGGGAAGAAATCCACAAGATACTATGGTGCTATTTGTTTTTATATTTTTATGACACTCAATACAGCCATGGCCAGTGGTCGTATTCGTATCTCTCATCTCCAACGCGACACAAGTGCAAGGGCAAAACCTTATGCATCCTGAGGCTCACAGGTTCACACACTCATATGACATTTGCAAACTATGAAGCACAGTTTAAATTTAAGGGCAGGCCTGGGGCGCCTGGGTGGCTCAGTCAGTTAAGCGTTGGACTCTTGATTTCGGCTCAGGTCATGATCTCATGGTTGATGAGTTTGAGCCCTGCGTCCAGCTCTGCGCTGACGGCGAGAAGCCTCCCTGGGATTCTCTCTCCCTTTCTCTCTGTGCCCCTCCCCTGCTCTTGCGCTCTCTCTCTCCCTCTTCCAAAATAAATAAAATAGACTTTTAAAAAAAAATTAAGGCAGGCACGGAAACAACCCAAATGTCCATCAACTGATGAACATATCAACAAAATGTAGTCTAACCATACAATGAAATAGTGTTCAGCCCTAAAAAGGAAGGAAGTGCTGATACGTGCTACACTGTACGTATACCTTAAAACATTATGCTAAATGAAATAAGCCAAACACAAAATATCATATGTCATATGGTTCCACTTATATGAAGTGTTCCTAACAGGCAAATCTGTAGAGACAGTAGATTAATGGTTGCTTAGGACTGAGGGGGGCCGGTCATAGCTAAAAGGAAACAGGGATTCTTTTCGAAGTGACAAAGATGTTCAGAAATTGACTGTCGTGGTAGTTGTACAACTCTGTGAATATAATAAAAAACAGTGAACTACATACTTTTAGTAGTTGAATTGTATGGTATGTAAATTATATCTCAATAAAGCTACTACAATTTTTTTTCAAAGTAGGCAAAAGATATTAATTAAAAGCAAGGATTTTTGTTCTCTAGTCAGCCCGTTACTTTTGTAAAGCTTTGTTGTATTCAAGATTCATAAAAATCATCGACATTACTTTTATGCCTACTGTAAAGAAAAACAAATCCTAAATCAGTCTTATTTCTATCAAGACAGATCAAAATTTTAAATATTTTGAAGACAATGCTCTTTTTTAGAAGCTTAGTACAATTAGCAGTGACTCTTTTACATAAAACAGATACAATTTTAAAACATTAACTTTCTCACTAACCATTTTTTGTCTCTTAGGCAATTATTTGAACAAAGTTTCAAAGTATTTGAAAACATTTGAAAGCTGAAGAATCACTACTAATATCCACAGAGAGAAAAAATTCTTATATTCTTAAAGAAAAAAGTCACTTAGAGAACAATGGTTTCTTATCCAGAAAGAGTAAAGAAATGTGCCTTGAAACTTTTCTTTTTTAAATTTCATTCTTACTAGGAAGCTTTATATTCCTTAGAAGCTGTTTATCACTGGGGCACCTGGGTGGCTCAGTCGGTTAAGTGCGGGACTCTTAATTTCGGCTCAGATCATGATCTCACGGGTTCATGGGATCAAGTCCTGTGTCAGTGCAGATTAGGAGTCTCTCTCTCCCTCTCTCCGTGCCCCTCCCCCCCCCAAATAAATAAATAAACTTAAAAAAATTAAAAGAAGCTGTTTATCATCCATAAAGGAGAAACTCATATTTCTGGTCTTATTCTTCGTTAAGAAGTCATTTTTCTAAGATATGCTTATAACTTCATGGGAATGATGCTGGACACCCAAGATACCTGGGTTCCCTTCCCCTGCTTCCGGCCCTTCCAGCACCTTTCATGTTCCCTTTCATGACACTCTTTCCACTTGTTTTGAGGCCCTGGGGGAGGACAGGGCTGATATTTGTCCTGGGCACTACTGTATCTGCAGAATCTAGCACAGTGCATATGGCACAGAGTAGGCACTCAAGATGTCTTTATTAAACTGAATTCAGGGGGCGCCTGGGTGGCGCAGTCGGTTAAGCATCCGACTTCAGCCAGGTCACGATCTCGCGGTCCGGGAGTTCGAGCCCTGCGTCAGGCTCTGGGCTGATGGCTCAGAGCCTGGAGCCTGCTTCCGATTCTGTGTCTCCTTCTCTCTCTGCCCCTCCCCCCTTCATGCTCTGTCTCTCTCAGTCTCAAAAATAAATAAACGTTAAAGATGCTTTGGAAAATGTGCTTCATATTTTAAAAAAATAAATAAATAAATAAACTGAATTCAGGGCTCTGGGGTTTTTCTTGCTTTATGTTAGTCTCATATAATGTGTTAATCTATGAAAATAAGTTCCACAGAAATTAGAGTAACCTTATCGGGAGTGAAAGATGAGCAAATATCAGATGGCAAGCCACATCATATTTTCCTCTCCCCGACCTAAAGCTGCTGGGGGAACAGAGAAATATACTTCTCAGACTTAATTGCTCTACTCCTTAAGAAGTTTGTAAATTAGTGGCTGACACCAGTCAGACATCAAAGAAGTAAACAGGGAGCTAGCTGGTTTCATTGTAGTGGAGAAAACTGTGGCTTGGAAAGAAGTGGGTGAATCAGGGCTCTCCCCGTGCAAGGTCATCTCCAGGAGCATCGGTAAATCACAGAGCAGCCCGCTGGGCCCGGTGTCGTGGCGGTCAAATAAGAAGGGGCCTTCACGGGCTTTCTACCAAGCCTTCCAGGGAGACTAGGGGGAAAGCAGGAGGAGCAGCAAAGGCAAATGGGACAGGTGGGATAAAGAGTCACAGCACCTGGAGCTACTGGAAGGGAAGCTGGAGAGGTGGAAGGGGCGGCGTGGGCTCCAGAGGACTCTGACTGCCGCTGTGTCTGCACAGAGCCACACGAACCACCCGCCCCGACCTCTGAGAGAACAAACGATCGTAGACACTTACTTAATATTGAATTTTCAGTTTTGAAAACAGTTCTTCTGATTCCCAGTCTCATTGTTCCTCCCAAATTGCCAGGGTTGTGTTCGGGCATATCAATCACCTTAGAAAACAAAACAAGTCCGGTTTTGCCATTTATACAAATGTAATTTCCCAAATTTCAAGCTTTACTTTTAAAGTAACGATCGTTGGTTGGGTAAGGATGTTCCCTAGACAATAAAACCTGATCATTCCTTCCAATTTTCTTATTCAAATACAGCCATGCTTTACACACTCCTCACAGTAGGCTTCCTTTTTATCTCTGTTCTAATCTTTCATTCAAATCACTTGTACAAAATGTGTCAGGACCTTCTTTATGACCTTCCATCTGTCATTACTCAAGACGTCAATTCCAAGCAAAGTTCACACTTCAAGTTCTGGACTTCTAGGGCCACTCACTTTGGTATTCGCATCCCTCCCCTACTGCCCATTTCATTCCCTAAAGATTCTCCATAAGCAAATCTGTCCATCCTTATGGAGAAGTACACCAAAAAGACTTTTTTTCTAGAAAACCTTAGGATTCCTTTAAAAAAAAAAAAAAGGTAATGTCATCCATTCTAGCACATTCTCTGTGCCATAAACTTCAGCACCACCCTGGATCTCTCCCTCTTCCTCATGACTCATCTCTCATTTGTCAAGTCCTATCAATTTACCCCCTTCCAGACTTCCTGCATCCATCCATGGCTCCAACCATCACCCAAACCACAGCCCCTCAACCCAGGCTATAGCCAGAGCTCCACATTCACATGACCCCAGTCCACCCTGCACACTACAGGCAAAGCAGTTGTGGTATTTCTCCTGCTTGAAATCCTTGACTGCATGATATCAGTGCAGCCTCGCCCTCCAGCCCCATGTCCCATGACCTTCCCCTCACACCCTGAGCTCTGGTCATGGTGGCCTTCCTCCATTTCCCCCAGTGCATCTTCTTCCCTCCTGCCATGAGAACTCTGCACATGCTGTTTCCTCTGCCCAGAACATCTCCCATTCCCCTATCCTCTTGTCCTAAATGAAACCATCCTCAACCTTGAGACCTTAGCTCAACTATCCAACATGAACTCCTACAGGAGTTTATATTCTCAGGCACCACAGCCTAGTGAGGACCCTCATCTCTGCCCTCCCCACCCCTGCACTTCTCTTGTTCATGTCTGTAGAGTGCTTTGCCTGTGAGACTATACAGCCTTGAGGGCTGGGGCAGTGCTACCTCTCCTTACATTGCATTCCCGGCCCCTTGCGTATATGGGACTGGCGCATGGTATATACTGAATGAATGCATGCATGAATGAATAAATGAATGAACTCAGACCAAATAATTTCAGATTTATCTTTATGATTACTTCATAGAAATTCCAAAACATGATTTTTACAAAAAGCCTGTTCTTGTTAGTCATTGCTCTGTTGTTTCCGTTCTGTTCGCTACGATCTCGTGGTTTTGTTTCATCTATTGTTTTGTTAAGCTGTTAGAACAGACTACAGTCGGGCAAGTTAACGTGCTCTGATGAAATTGCTCAGGTTTCCCTCTCATAAAACCTTTCAGTTTCCCCCCACACACATTAAATGCCATGTAGTGCTCTATAGAAAACCTGGACAACTAGAATTTCCTGAGGTAAAAATTTTCCCAGAACTTGTATGATCTTATCAGCGCCCCAGAACTTTCCGAGCCATCTGAACCCTGCGTCCCAAGTGCACTCCAAGAGTCACCGAGGGGAAGGGGTGGAGAAAAAACTTGATTACTCCCCTTGTTGGATGGAGTGCTCAGTTCTGAAGTGCTCTAGACCTTGACATCTCTTTCCTATCTTCTCTGGTTGGCTAATTATGGCTAGATTAAGTATTACTGGAGTGAGGTGAGAGAGGGCATTAGGTTCCAGTTCTCAAAGCTGAGCTGCTTATAAATGCCCAGCCCCTTATGTATTTTCTAGGAAAAGGCAGATAAGATTGCGCTATCCACCACAGCCTCAATTTTCACTGCAGTTCAAGACAACCTGAACCATATAGGAAGAGCACAGCGATGACCCCCCTAACGCCCCCCACCCCCGCTTCTTAGAGGTGTATTCTGGTTGTTCGATCCACTCTTACTTCCCGTATTGGGTTCTTCAGCCCAGGAAGAGTCTTTTAACACAGTTTGTGTAGTTATTGGTATGTTTGGTTTTCAAGAAATGTTCCGCTATGAACCACTGAGAAAAGTCAAATGACCCACCTGAGAACAGGAAACCTGCCTTACTGCTTATTTGAGATGATCTTGACAGACACAAGACCACATCATATCTCCAAAAGAAAAATACAGTGGGCACAGGGGCTGCCTAAGGGTGTTAAATACTCCTCCAACGTAAAGGGAAGTCTGGAAATCCCTAACAGAGCAATATAAGAATATTATTTAGGGGCGCCTGGGTGGCGCAGTCGGTTAAGCGTCCGACTTCAGCCAGGTCACGATCTCGCGGTCCGGGAGTTCGAGCCCCGCATCAGGCTCTGGGCTGATGGCTCAGAGCCTGGAGCCTGTTTCCGATTCTGTGTCTCCCTCTCTCTCTGCCCCTCCCCCGTTCATGCTCTGTCTCTCACTGTCCCAAAAATAAAAAAATAAAAAAATAAAAAAAGAATATTATTTAAAAACATGGGGGTAGGGGCACGCGGGTGGCTCAGTTGGTAGAGCACATGACTCTTGATCTTGAGGTCTTGAGTTTGAGCCCCACGCTGGGGGTAGAGTTTACTTAAATACATACATACATAAAAATAATAAAATAATAAAAGCTTGGAGGTAAATATCAGGAGAACCAGCTGGAAGACTTGAGGGTGGCAGAGAGGGGGTAAGGATTACTGAATATTTTCATTATAGGCCTTTTGGAACGAGTTGGCTTTTAAAACTTTGTATGTAGTGTTATTTTTAATGAAAACACAAATTTAAAGCCCAAACAGTGCAACCTATCATTTAGACCTTCCACTAGGGTGTTAGTTCACATTATCCCTGCTGTTTTCAGAAGCAATAACTACAACCGTCTCCGAACATGATAGCACAGAAAGAAATCCCAAGGTACAGCAGCCACAGTGATCCTCTGATTAAAACACGCTAGCACAGAAACCAGAGGAGAAGGCACAGAAGAGGTTAGAGAAAAGATGGGGGTGCAGGTGGAAGTAGCTTTCCAATGGCGAACGATGCCCCGAACGGCAGTGAAAGGAGAAAAGCACAGCAAGAACTGACAGGGGACTCGCCGTTGTCTCTGGGCTGGCTCAGAAGGCCACATCTGGGGATTCTCATCAGACACTCAGTCTTCTGATGGAAGCCAGGCACAAGCCAGTGGAATCCAAACACACCAAGGGGAAGGTTGGGGAGGGTAGAGAATACACCGCAGTTCTGGACAAGCCAGGCCCAACCAGCTGCCTTCAGTTACAGTCGCCTCCGATGAGCTCGAAAGTTGCCAGTAGGACTGCCTCTTGGGTTATAAGCAGCCTGATTCAGCAACAAAATTCGGGAAAACGTCTCTGTGCCTGGTATTTCCCTCCACAAAAAGCCTGAGAGACATCAGTTTCAAAACATATCCTTTATCGTGACTGGAGTAGTTAAAAAAAAAACAAACTCAAATATGCGTTAGTTTTAATCCCAACATTTCCAAAATACCCTACATTTGCATCTAAGAGGAAAATGCCTCTTCCACTGCAAAAGGACTGCCTTGGCCTGCTCTGATTTTGCCGAAATACTGGCTGTTGTCTGATCCCCACTACAGAGCTGTCCTTTCTTGGAACTGAGCCAGCCATATAGCATAAAAAAAATAAAAAAGGATCAATAAGTAACGAATATCGGTGGTGATAAAGCTTTAGATGTAAAAGTACCACATAAGGATAAATACAGCCCTGATTAACCTTTACCGACGTTTCCGCAGCCCACGATAAAAGTGTAATGGGTTCAAGACTGGGTTCATGCGTCCCAGATGCCTTAACAACAGAGTCTAGGGAAGTTATGGTCTCTTATCAAAGATGAAATTCCAGCATACGCGGTAGTACACACTGACTGACCCAACAGAGCCCTGGTTAGGTCAGTTTCCCTCATGTCCCTTGCCTTTGGACATTTCATTTGGGGACGCTGAAGGAGCCTACTCTCCCAAGCCAGCTGTTTCCAGTCTCTCAGGCAACACACAGTGATTTTTCTCAGACTTTCTACTATATTCCGCAAGTATTCTTTACAAGGATTTCCCCAACCCATTCCCTTCCTCCTGTCCATTAGTTTTTCCTGATCATTTTTTTTTTCAAGCCTGCTTCTGATTTCGATTCTTGATGACTCATGTTCAAGTTGTGCACAAAGTACGAACAAAGTGATGTTCAAATCTATACTCTTCTGCACGTGGCACTCAGGTCCCACCTCACTCGGGAACCCAGTCTGGCTAAGCTCTCCCAAAGCGTCCTAACCTGTGGTTTCTACCTTGGATGGACAGGTCCATTGCTGATGGCTCCTCTGCTCCCCTCCCCACGACTGCTCTACACCTATATCACCTCTTCATCACTTTTCCTAAAATGCCTTGCCCCCCCCATTCCACATGGGCCCATGCTTTCGGGGCACCCTCCAGTTCTCCTTACTGACCCATGATTAACGCCATGTTATTATGCTAACCCTACCAAATAAATAATACGTGGCAAAAGAGACTTTGCAGACATGCGTATATTAAACCTCTTGAGACGGCAAGGCTGTCCCAGATTATCTGGGTGGGCCCGATGTAACAACAGGGTTTTTATAAAAGAGAGGCAGGAGGGTCAGAATCAGAGAAGGAGATAGATGACAGTGGCGGTCAGAGAGGAGAGAGAGAGAGAGAGAGAGACTGGAAGATGCTACATTGCCGGCGTTGAAGATGGAAGAAGGCACCATGAGCAGGCAACCTCTAGAAGCTGGAAAGGCAAAGAAACAGATCCTCCCCTAGAGTTTCCAGAAGGAATGGCAGCCCTGCCTGCCTACCCACTTTATACTTCTCCAGAACTGTAAGAAAACAACCTGTGGGGCTTTTGGGGGGGGGGGTGTTTTTTTTTAATTGTGTTGTTTTAAGCCACTAAGTTTGCGGTAATTTGTTACAGAAGCCATAGGATACTAATACGGTCCTTCGTTGTATACAACCTTAGCCTCCTCCATCATTTCCTTACCTGCCTCCTCTCATAGGCTAAAGGGTGGGCTCATCAAGCACAAGGACTGGAGCTTCTTCTCTGTCTCCAGCAGAGTCCAACACAGTGTCAGATTCCAACTGATGGCTCCACAGTGAAATCTCCCTGGATTTCTATCAGAAACGAGCAGAGCAGACGAAGGGGCTAGTGGGCAGCCTAAGAGCAACGGAAGGGTCTCGGTCCTGAGCCGCAGATGGATGTTTTCAGCATAGGGGAGGGGAGGAACAGTGCCCCGCTCTGAAGCAGGGCACCCCTGAGCCCAAGCACACCTCTTACCCAATGCAGGACTGTTACATTGTCCTGTCTGTCTCCCCAGCCTGCCTCATCACCAGCAGCGGGACGATGGAATTCACCAGGGTGAAGGCACGGAGCAGTCCCATAAATACGTTTATATTTTCCAGTGTTTTCAACTCATTTTCCACCAGTAAAAGAAGGCCTGTGTTACTTCCATCAGAAAGAAAACATTCTTATACCTTCAGGTGTGAACATAACACATAAGTCCTGCCTCTGGGCCTCACGCTAACGTTGACCAGCTCTCCTCACAGAAGCCCTCCTCCTGAGGGGGGCAGGCAGCACGGCGGCTGAGGGGGCAGCCTCGGCCTGGGCCGGAATCCCAGCTCTAGTACTGCCCAGTGCTGCGACCTTTAGCTGGTCCTTGAACGTCTCTGGAGACTGCAGGTAACAGTGGTATCCAGTTCACGGGGGTGCTGTGAGGATTGATCAAGGTAAAGGGCCAGGGTCGGCCAAGGGCAGCACTCAGCCACAGGAAGGACCAGCCCTCGCTAAGCGTGGGCTATGTGATCAGGAGGCCTCTGTGACCTCAGCACAGGCAGGCCCCAAACCGGGGAGACGCAGGGCCCAGGCAAAGGTCGGAAGTGGAAAAGAACGTGAACTCTGCGGCAGTGCACCAAGTAGGCTGGCGAGGCAAAGCTGTGCTTTGCTGGTCAGACTCTTTTCAAACCCTCAGGATCAAAGACAACACGAACCCAGGATAGCACTGCCTGCCCATTTTGTTTTGCAGGGCCCGACACTGACTCTCCTCCCAGAGGTGCTTTTCGAGGCACTACCTGCTGTGGGCTTCGAGTCGAATAACACAGCTAAGGAAGCTTATGGTACAGGGGCTTTTAAAATAAGTTACTCTTGGCATCCCTAGGAAACATTTAAGTCTGTCCAAAGATCAAGCAATTGAATGGTGAGGTGATAAATAACCTTTGCCTCTCCATTTTTCCATTACCAATCTTGTGCCTTGTCATTTTTTCCCCTTCTCTAGTTTCAAAATGCACTCTTTTGAACACACCCTGTGTTTATCGCCCGTCTCCATGTATTTTTAGTTAATGTTTCATGAGAATATCTAGTGGCGGATTTCATGTTTCTCACTGCGGGTTTATCCTCACACTTGAGAACACAGGTAAAGAGAAACATAAGAGACGAGAGATGGGCCTGGCAGAGCGGAACAAGTGAACATTTCAGACCTATGGGTTGTTTTTCAAGTTCTGTTAGTGTTTACTACAAGCATAAGTTCTGACAACAAACAGCATTGGGCCTCGCTTATTATTTTTTTAAAGATTTTATTTTTAAGTAATCTCCACACCCAACGTGGGGCTCAAACCCATAACCCTGAGATCAAGAGTTGCATGCTCTACCGACTGAGCCAGCCAGGCATCCCAGCATTGGGCCTCTGTTAATCAGAAATCCTCCCTTGAAACTATAGATGCGTAGCCTGAAAGACTGTTAACCAACACTGTTCCAAATGTCTCTCTTAGGGTTAATTTCATATGCACACACCCTATATATACAACATATGCCATGTGCTATACATAACATATATCTGTCATACAATATGCAGTTATTAAAATTATATAGTTGTACATCATATAGTTATTAAAATCATTTCTTTGATATGGACTCAAGAAATATGACAATCACCATGTTGATTTTAGCTCACAGGCGGTAATTTAAGAAAACCGATGATTTAAGATGTTTTTACCACATTTGGAGAGATTTGAATTTGGCCTGTGATAATGGCATTGTGGTTGTGTAGAAGAATCTCCTTGTCCTTACGAGACAAGATTGCTGAAGTATTTAGAGGAGAAATCGGTCTGCAACTGATTCTCAAATGAATCTGGGCAAAAGGTAGGTTGGGTGTTCACTGACCACTCTTGCAACTTTTCTGTAGATTTGAAATTTTTTTTTAAGTTATTGGAAGAAAAAGATATTTTTTTTTGCTGTGATTGTTCAACAAAAGCTGACTTCCTCCCAAGTAAAACAGAGCATAAGCATAAAAACACTAGAAATTCTCTAAAATCTTCATTAAAATGCATTGCCAAAATCAGAATATTTTTGCATAAAATCTTACAACTGAAACCAAAATGCTTATCTTTACTCCAAGAAGTGAGTTCATATATATTCAATACCAGTGGGTACCAAAGTCAAAGAATCTGTAATAAAAGCAAGAATAACATCTACAAGGACAGTGAAGGCACATGGAGTGATAAATGCTCAGGACTGCTGGGAAGTTCTTAAGAAACTATAAGATTTCACATTTGTTCTCCAAGGTAAATAAGGCCCTAGAAGTTTAGAACTGAAAAGTGTCAGAGAAAAATACAGTCCAATAGCTCAATGCTCAATTTATATATGATATAATGAAGGGTCAGAGAAAATTATACAAGCGTGGAAGTGTGCAAGTATTTAAAACCTGATGAGGACTCTTAAAGTCAATCTGAAAAAGTCTGTATTGCGAGTTACAATCAGTATTAGATTAATGCCCTTTGGAAACGTCCTTGTTCTTTCATAGAACTCTTTCCAGTAGAAATAAATTTAGTCTCCAATTTTAAATCCTGGCAGTTCCACAAGTTTGAAGTATTTCCAACTGAATAAAAGTAAGTCAAGTATTTTCACAAGTTTTTAGAATGATTAACAAAATATATTGGGGGAAAAATAGTTATACACCTGAAACTAATGTAAAATTGCGTGTCAACTGTGCTTCGATTAAAAAAAAAACTTTGTATATATGGTAAGGAAAGGAGTAATGAGAAAAAAAAGCAGATACGAGACCAATAAATAATAGAAGAGTTGAAAAATGATCATGCGACTTGGTAACCTTGCTTTGCCAAATAAAACCACAAATTATTGTGTATCTTCTCCTTGTTTCTGAAGTCTGCTTCTCAGTGATACTTCTGTCCATTCATTCATTCAGTTGTTCAAGTATTTAAGGACCTAATCTGTACAAAACACCACAGGGACTTCCACAGCAACGCTGCAATTTCTTAGACTATATAGTATTGACCACCCACGATAGCATTTTTTTCTGCATATGAAGAAAGTTACTTTTTCGAGCCTAAATATGCAGCCAAATTGAAAAATAATACAACTCTCCATAGTTAAGCTTTCCAAAATGTGAACACTCAGCAAATACAGTAATGCCACATTGGAGGGAAAATACAATGTAAGGGGGGGGAAAAATCCAAGTTTACTCTTGGGACTCTGAACCATGAAGCAACTGTTAAGGTGGCCATTTATTGGATCTTGCCCTTAATTTTATGAGGTTCATGCAGTCTCAAGCTTGGGTTTCAAAAACCATTAATAATTACCCTTAAATGGCAAACAAAAGGAAAATTTCATAATCAGGGTGGTGAGTCCGTAAAGACTATAAAAGTCACGATCCTGCTCAACTCTTCGCACTCCTATTTGATTCTTCTAGCTGCCTTGCTGCTGGGCAACCAGGTAAGTGTGATTTTAGTACTTCCTGGAGCTCTTTCTGCTTCTTTTCAGAATGGTTGTCAAAGATACAGGTCAGGAGAGAAAGTGGGTTTGTGCCATCTAAAGATATTACCAGTAACTTAGAGGCTAAAAGCTGTGGTCAGGTTTCTTCAAGACCACAGCCTACAGAGCACAGACCAGGTACATAAAATGTGGAGAATGTCACAACTACTAATCAAAGTGTAAGGCTCCAGGGACTATCTTGTAACAGATGTACTCTAAGAATACACACTGAACATACTAAGATGATTATTTTTACTACACCAAGGAAAGAGCCCAAAGGCACTGAAGTGTTGGCAATCATCGGTATAAAACTCCAGCTCAGCTTTCTGGTGAGCTCATTCCTTTCCCGATTTACAGGACACCAAAATGAGTGCAAAAAAGTCTCCTGAAGAACTGAAGAGCATTTTTGCAAAATACGCAGCCAAAGAAGGTGATCCAGACCAGCTGTCGAAGGAGGAGTTGAAGCTATTGATTCAGACTGAATTCCCCAGTTTGCTGAAAGTGAGTGCACAACCACAGAGCCGACGAACGGGGACTCTGATGGTGACAAGGGAGGACAGGGGAGGGGAGAGGCTGAGGAATGCAATACCCATCCGAGCTGGGTCTAGGCCAGAGCACACAGCAGACAAGGTGCGGGCATCTGTTGAGCAAGGACACTTGAACGTGTTTCCCTCCCTGATGGCAGACCACATTTCAGAAGGCAAGTACCTGGAAAGCAGGTTCCAAGCCTTCTACGCCCCACAGCCTGGCACAGAACTCTCCATGACCAGCCAGAGTAAAAGGAAGCAATGATGGAATTTTCATGAAGTTAGACCTACAGGACCCACATGTCACCCTGGGTTCAGCACCTCTGTGCCAGGCTTCAGGAAAACAAAGAGGTCTGCAAAAACATCATTGGTTGGCCTTGGACGTGCTTCATTGTTATAGGTAGGATCTGTCAAGAAGACCAATGCTTATTTGGCAATCTGAAAAGAAAACCCACTTTGCGCTGACAAATTGCCATCTGGCGACACCCATTTATATTTCAAAAGCATTTAAATTTGTGTTAATTTGTGTTAAGCACCTAAATCTGTGTTAATGAGGCAGCCATGCATTGCTAAACAACTTCCAGGAAGGGATTAAATCTCTTTAGCCCTACAGTTTCTTGTCAAAACTGTTGCAGAGTTGTCAAAATCAAAGTGCATCTTGGGGCAATAAAGAAGAGAGGCAGGCTGATTCTCATTGCTCCAAAATGCTTTCTTTCCTTCGCAACTAAAAGGGATCTTCAAAATGGAAGCACAACTGTTTCATGTGACTTGGTTACTATTTAGCTGTAACTTCAGAAGAAACCATTTGCTGCCCAGATTTTTGTCCCTTCTGCCAGTATGACGTGTGAGAAGGTTCTCACTGTAGTTGCGGAGGTTTCTGTTTTTAGTACTAAAGAGTGGCTGAATTCAATGACCTTATAATCCAATCTTGCCTCATTTTCTTACAGTTAAAATATAAAGTAACTTTCAGAAACAGTTAAAAGTGTTAGCAGAAAAGGGGATTTTTTTTGAACTTTCTGGATTTTTATTTTATTTATTTATTTTTAAGTAGGCTCTACGCCCAACGCAGGCCTTGAATTCACAACCCTGAGATCCAGAGTCAGATGCTCTACCAAGTCAGCCAGGTGCCCCAGTAAAGGAGACTTTTTAATTAAAAATTAAAACAGGGGCGCTTGGGTGGCTCAGCTGGTTAAGCGTCCGACTTCAGCTCAGGCCATGATCTCATGGTTCATGGGTTCGAGCCCCATGTCGGGCCCCGTGCTGACAGCTCAGAGCCTGGAAGCTGCTTCAGATTCTCTGTCTTCCTCTTTCTCCAACTCCCCTTCTCAAGATCTCTCTCTCTCAAAAATAAAAATAAACCTTAAAAAAATAAAACAAAGGTCTTTGAGAAAGATTAAAATCCTTTTTCTAATGTTTATTTATTTTTGAGAGAGAGAGAGAGAGAGCGGGGGAGGAGCAGAGAGAAAGGGAGACATAGAATCTGAAGCAGGCTCCAGGCTCCTAGCTGTCAGCAACGAGCCCAATGCCCACCTTGAACTCACGAACCCGGAGATTATGAACTTCGAAATCATGGCGTGAGCTGAAGGCAGATGTTCAACTGACTGAGCCACACAGGCGCCCTGAGAAAGACTAAATTCTAAAAAACACTCTGAAGTTTTTCCAAAAGGAAGAAAAATTGTAATAGGAAGGAATAATAATAAAAGAAAAATAATAATCAGGAAAGCCTAGGCAACCTACTCAAATAAGTGGTTTTAAAAGTTAAGACTGAGGAGGGAGATGCCCAGGTGGCTCAGTCGGTTGAGTGTCCACCTTCAGCTCAGGTCATGATCTCACGGTTTGCGAGTTCAAGCCCTGTGTCAGGCTCTCTGCTGTCAGCACAGAGACTGTTTTGGGTTCTCTGTCCCCCTCTCTGCTTCTGCCCCACTCGCTCACTCTCTCTCTCTCAAAAATGAATAAACATTTATAAAAAAATAAAAGGTAAGAGCAGGGGATTTTTCTATATTTTCCTATGGTTTATGTTTTTACTACAAAAAGCACATGACTTACAGTTTTGATAAAGGTAGGAATCTGCTTACCAAGTCATGTACCTGATTATATTTTCATAACGATTACTAAGGTTTTCCAAGCTACAGTCTTTCCATCATCACCTTGCATGGTTTAGAATCTAGTAAATGCCTCAGGAAAAGTGTTTGGTATTTATACAACAAATGCTGAGTAACTAACTTAGTTTAGTCTTCTGATGGCAGCAAAGTACCAAATGTCTACAGGAATCTTAGGGGTTAAAACATATTTTGATGTGGTGATCAGTTGTACAACAATGTCAACATACTTAAGAGTAGTGAACTGTTCACTTAAAAATAGTTAAGATAGGGGGGCGGCTGGGTGGCTCAGTCAGTTAAGCATCTGACTTCAGCTCAAGTCACGATCTCACAGTTCATGGGTTCAAGCCCTGCATCGGGTTCTCTGCTGACAGCTTGGAGCCTGGAGCCTGCTTCCGATTCTGTGTCTCCCTCTCTCTCTGCCCCTCCCCTGCTCACATTCGGTCTCTCTCTCTCTAAAATAAATAAACATTTAAAAATTAAAAAAAAAAAAAAAAAAGTTAAGATAGGGGTGCCTGGGTGGCTTAGTTGGTTAAGAGTCCAATTCTTGATTTCAGCTCAGGTCATGATCTCACGGTCCGTGAGTTCAAGCACCACGTCAGGCTCTGTGCTGACATCTCAGAACCAGAACCTGGAGCCTGCTCTGGATTCTGTGTCTCCCTCTCTTTTTCTCTGCTCCTACCCTGCTGGTGCTCTCTCTCTCAAAAATAAATAAACATTAAAAAAAATAGTTAAGATGGTAAATGTTGTGTGTTTCTTACCACAATTTAAAAAAAATTGAGGGGGCGGGGGTCGCCTGGGTGGCTGAGTCGGTTAAGCGCCTGACTTTGGTTCAGGTCACGATCTCACAATTCATGAGTCCAAGGCCCACGTCGGGCTCTCTGCTGTCAGCACAGAGCCCACTTCAGATCTTCTGTCCCTCTCTCTCTCTCTGCCTCTTCCCTGTGTGCATCCACCCATTCTCTCTCTTTCTCTCTCTCTCCCTCTAAAATAAACATAAAAAAATTTTTTTGAAGCTGATTTATAAACTAAACTGTTATTTCAATGAGTTTCCTCGGTACTATTTTGCCACAGATAAACTCCTACCTGAAAGGCAGAAATATAATGGCCTTAAGATTTGAGTTTTAGGGCAGAGACAAAAATTAAGTCTGCATAAGACACTTCAGAGTCAGGGGGCACCAGGGTGGCTCAGTCGGTTGAGCTTCTGCCTTCAGCCCAGGTCATGATCTCACAGTTTGTGGGCTTGAGCCCCGCATCGGGTTCTGTGCTGACAGCTCAGAGCCTGGAACCTGCTTTGGATTCTGTGTCTCCCTCTCTCTGCCCCTCCCCCACTCACACTCTGTCTCTCTCTCTTTCAAAAATAAACGAATATTTTTAAAACATTAAAAAAAAAAGAAGACACTACAGAGCCAGTAGTCAAAAAGGAGTCAGGCTTAACGTGATCTCTTGTAACATCTCAAGCAGTGGTTCTCCAAGCGTGATGGGTCCTGGACCAGCAGCATCGATATCACCTGGGAGCCTGTTGGAAATACAGATTCTCAGGCCCCACCCCAGGCCTAGTGAATCAGAAATTCTGGGAGTGGGAACTTATCCATCTGTGTTTACTAAGGTCAGCAAGCCCATCTGGCGACTCTGATGCACGCCAAAGTGTGAGAACCACTGCTCCAGTCATCCTGCACAGCGTAGAGGTGGGCCGCAGCCCAGGGCTTGGGAAAAACTGGTGTGATTCGTAGTTAAGGGGTTAAGCTCTAGGGTCGATGTTTGAGCCTCAAGCCCTCTCTTTACTTACAAGCTGTAGAACAAGTCAGCAACTGTCTCAGAGTGCCAGTTTCCTCATCTGTAAAGTGGATCTCCTCCAGGGGGCGGTTGGGGAGCACTTAACAAGCTACAGAAAGACTGTGCTGCCTAGGTTATATGCTGGCCCAGCCCTGGGAGCCAGACACAGAACTAGCTCCCAGGAAAACTTGGGGCACGAACCCTCCAGTGTTTGTGGGCCGTGGGCTCCTTGGCAGTCCAGTGAAGCCGCAGATTCCTTCTCAAAGGAATGTTTTTAGAGGCATAAAGAAAAATAGATCGCACAGAAAACCAATTACAGTTGATCCTTGTACAACATGGGTACAAACTGCGAGGATTTTTTACAGTACAGTACTATAAATGTATTTTTTCTCCCTTGTGACTTCCTTAATAACACTTTTCTTTTTTCTAGCTTCCTGTATTGTAAGATACAGTATTTAATACATGTAACATACAAAATATGTGTTAATCAACTGTATATGTTATCAGTAAGGATTCCAGTCAACAGTAGGCTATTAGTAATTCAGTCTTGCAGGGAGGTAAAAGTTATCCTCAGATTTTCGACTGTGTGGGGGGTTGGTGCCCCAACCCCTGCATTGTTCAAGGGTCAACTGTATATTAAAATGCACATTATCAATATTAAAATAATAAATGTGTGATATAGGAAAAAAAATAAAAAGATAGCCAGTTCAGTGACAGGGAGCATGACTGCAGCTAAAGTTGGTCTTTCCACCTCCAACCATGTAATTGAAACTTTAGCTGCCTTCCTGGGACACAGACCCAGTGTCTCTCATTTCAGAAAATGTGTAGCAGTAACTGATTTATTTTCTCTCCTCTCCCTATCCCATCCTTCTTGTCTAAAACCAGGGCCCCAGCACCCTAGATGACCTGTTTCAAGAACTGGACAAGAATGGAGATGGAGAAGTTAGTTTTGAAGAATTCCAGGTGTTAGTCAAGAAGATATCCCAGTGAAGGAAAAAAAACAAGACAATGTATCATTCCAAAAGAAGAGCGCCTGGGATGTGGCCCTATTCTATATGGAATCACTAATGTCTCTGGTTAATTCTTTGCAATTATAACGGTTTGGCTGTGAAGGCCAATTACTGTTAATAAAGAAATTCTTAGACATGTCTCTCCTTGTCAAGTACTGACCCCCATGGCTTAATAGATTTGAAATAACCTTAGTCTAATGCATATAATTATATAGATTTTTTTTTAAAGGCTGAGAAGAGTTCCACGATCAAACATGGCATCGGAGGCTTGGAAGGAACTCTGACGTGCCAAACCAGGGCCCTTACTCCAGTCTTCCACCAGAATAACCCTTTTCCTGCTCTCCCTCCCCAGCCACTCAGGGTTCACATCATTTCCAGTTCCAGCCCCTATTTCACTCTAGTCAATAGCTGGTGAGGAGCAGACTTCAAAACACACATACTTGTCTTAAAGTCACCTCTGGCGCTTGCTGTGGTTTTTGAATCAATGACCCTCTCCGGGAGCAGAAGCATTACAGGACCAAGAGTCAGTTCTGCTCCATCACCGAGGGGGCGGCCTTGGTTCTGGTATGTAATGTGTAAAATAAAAGGCACAGGAAGACAGAGGGCCCTCCCAGCTCTGGCATCCCGTGCTGCCGGGACTCTCAGGATCTGAGAAACAGCTGGGGGGAAGGCGGTGGAGGTGGTTGGGGGAGGGGGGAGAGTGTTGCTGGGGAATTTAACCAAAGAAAAGAAAAATGACTTCTAACCCTACCAAGAAACAAGGCAGATTTTTATACACAGTGAGGAAATGTTTAAATACAATTTGTATCATTCTAATTCAATGCAAGAGCACTCTCATTGCACCAAAAACTTCAAACATTTCTAACGACCCTTTATATTCCACTGCAGGGATACCCCATAATAGTCTCACCTATTTCCCCATTGTGGGACACTTCGACTGTTGCCATTTCTGATTCTTCTAAACAATGCTATACTAATGAGTAACTGTTCATACCTCTGTCAACACACCATATTTCCCTCCTTAGGAGAATTTCTGAGAAGTAAATGTCTGAGTCACAGCGTATGAATATTTTTATGGTTTGTGAAATAGACCACTTAATTGATTTTCCAAAAGGTTGTATTGATTCGGAAATCTACAAACAGGTAGGAGAATGCCAGCTTCAATCTCCAGACAGCATTAGTTGGTCTCATTTTAACAACTTCATTAGTCACCATAGTGCACATCTTCTACTCATTTCTAGTTTTCATAGGGATCCCCATTGACTTTACTGCTGGATATGGGTTTGTAAAAGAGAAGTCCCCTTCTCAGGACGCCTGGGTGGCTCAGTAGGTTAAGCATCTGACTCTTGATCTCAGCTCAGCTCTTGCTTGATCTCAGGATTGTGAGTTCAAGCCCCACATTGGGCTCTGTGCTGGGCATGAAGCCTACTTAAAAAAAAAAAAAAGTCCCCTTCTCTTCCTAGTTTGTTAAGAGATTGTGAGCAGGAAGGTTTGGGTTCTATAGATTGCCTACCGAGCATCTATGGAGACATGGGGGTTCTCTGTTTTGTCTGATCAATATAATACATTAACCAATTCAACCCCCAGGTTAAACACGCTCAATTATTCTGTAATACTGTTAAATTGGGCACTCTCGTATTTTATTTCAGATTTTCACATCTTTATTAATAGCCAACATTAGTCTATAGTTCGGGGTTTTATTTTTTGTTAGCGGTGCTTTGTTGACTTCTAATATCAAGGTCATGCCAGCTTCCCATTTTAGCCTGAATTCTGGCTCTCAATCTGTCCCTCACAGAATAAATGTATGTAATCTCTTTCAACTCCAACATATATAAAGCAACTACTACGCACAGGACATTACACAAGATGCCAGAGAAATAAACTTCTAGCCCTCTGAGATCCTAAGTCCGTAAGTCTGGGATCAGGTCAAGGAAAGGCTTAATCGAGAAAGTAGCATTTCCAGCTGGAATTTGCAGGAAGAGCCTTGAGGGGAAGCTGCAGGGAAGGGGCAGCACTGGGCTTCAAAAAGAGAGAAAACACCCCAAGTAAACACATCATGTGCAAGTTCAAGGCAGTTTCAGAAACACACATACTACATTTTGGTGCAAAGCCAGCTACGAGGAATTAGAGGGCACGAGGGCTTTAGATCATGAGAGTCCTTGGTTGCCATGATAAACCAAGGTCAGAAGAAAGGGAGAGGAAGGGTGTAGGAGGCATAAAGTGATGTGAATGTGCTTTAGGAAGATGAGGTGGCAGCAACAAAGAGGTTGCAAGGGGTGGGGGAGTGTCAGCAGGGTGGAAGCTGGGGCTGGGCAGGAGGCCTCCAGGGCAGATGGGGCAAGCTGGGAAGGCCTCCCGGTGGCAATGCACAGGAAACGCAAGGTAGAGATACCTTCTCTACCTGGCTAAGATTTACTGACTTGGACAAATTATCGTCTGACAGTCTTCAAGAAGGGTGAAAAAGCATGAAGGGTTGTATGTAGCATGGATGTACATGTCTATTTCATTGGCTTCCTTGGCCCGGTTTCCAACAGTGAGCTCATCTCCCACCATCCAACAGGATTCACCTGAATTTCCTTTTTTTTTTTTTTTTTAATATTTATTTATTTTGGGGAGACAGAGAGACAAAGTGCAAGCAGGAGAGGGGCAGAGAGAGAGGGAGACACAGAATCGGAAGCAGGCTCCAGGACCTGAGCTGTCATCACAGAGCCCTATGCGGGGCTTGAACCCATGAAGCACGGATCATAACCTGGGCCAAAGTCAGACACCTAACCAATTGAGCCACCCAGGTGTCCCTGAATTTCCTCTTGAATCAACAGTACCAGCTTGTCAACCACAAAACATCAATCTTCACTAGACTGTAGGCTCTACCAGGGCAAGGATTTTTATCTGTTCTTTCACTGAGGTATCCCCAAGTCTAGCTCAGAGCCTGGCATGTGGGACAGGTTCAATAGCTATTTGTTGAATGAATGATTCCTGAGTATCCAGTCACTAAATCTCATTGATTCATTCCATAAAGCTGCTCTGCCAGCCAGACCTTTCTACTCTAACTCCTGCTCCAACCCAGCTCCTTGGATCGCAGACTGAGGCTGCCTTAACATTCAACCAGGTACTGTGTCTGGAGTCTTCTCTCCCCTCTCATATCTCTGTCTGTCTGTCTGTCTCTCTCTCTCTCAACAGTTGAATCTTTCTCAAGCACTCGTTCTATTGGAAAGCCTTCAGCTACAAGTACGGTATTTGCATACTATGTCAAAGTTGACAGGTATTATGTTACTGGTTCCCTATTGCCTTCAGTATTAATTTTGACACTGATACTCAAGGACCCCCACAAATCCACACCAATCTCCCCTATTTCCCACCACTTCCCTATGGGAGCCATATGCTTCAGCCAACCCACTCGGTATTTTATAGGCAAATCTTGGACATTCCGGCCTAGCCTAACCTTCCCCTCCTCTCTATAAAGTCTCCAAGCCTTTGACAACCATCTCTTCTTACTATAACCCACAGTATTTTTCCCCTGACTCTGAATTCTTAAGTATCTAAGGTCTACCTGTGCTGTGCAATACTGTAACAATTAGATCACGTGGCCACGGACATTTAAATCAATTAAAATTCAATGAAGTTTAAAGTTCAGTTCCTGGGCCACACTAGCAACATTTCAAGTGCTCCATAGCCCCACGTGGCTAGTGGCCATCTATCATATTGGATGGCACAAACCCAGAACATTCTACCATGGCAGAAAGTTCTAGTCGACAGCATTTGCTAGCATTAACGCACACACTGCCCGTATGTTTGGTTATCTGTTTTGCCAGTCTATGTCTTGAAGCCCCGGCTAAGCTTGCAATATACTATATTTGGGACTGCACTTCAGTGGACAAGCTCCAAATGCACAATGACTTTTTTTCTTTTTAATAATCTCTTTCCACTAGCATCCAGTTATTTCTACTGCAGAAAAATCTTTTAAGTGGTTGAAATACTTATTCCTAAAGCATTTCCCATTGAGCTCAACGTACAAAAGCTCTCAAACGCATTAGCTTTGAAGTACTCATTTAGCCAGTTATTGTTAAAATTATAGACTAACCTGGTGATTCACAAATGGGGGCTCATTCCAAGCACCCACACTGTCTCCTTTCAGGAAATAGGCCCGAGTATGGGGGAGGGTCGGGTGAAGAAGATGCCCTTGCCATTCATTGGACAGCAGCCATCATGCCTAGAAGAATTTTTCTTTCCCAATAGAAAGCAGTTTCTATGGCTAACAGCCTAATATCAACTCTGAACCTACTGCCCCCACAGAGACAGGATTAAATGACTATTAGGCTATCAGACTGGTCCATAAAGGGCTATTTTACCCACAGTATAGCTGTCTTCTTGACAGCTGCTTTGATGGCAAGAAAAGTTCGTTAGCCCAAACTAAGCTCCAAATGACTTCTGTAAGGCGATTTTGTTAGCTGGGAGACACTCACTCAGTGTTCTAAATGCCAAGCAGTCTTCGAAGTAATAAAAAGTGGCCTGAAAGGTTTCTCTCGGTGGCTGGCTGGATTTTTTTTTTTAATGTTTCTTAATTTGCTTTCCATGTAAAGTTGTTGAAAAATAACATGGAAGAAAAAAAAATATCTCGAACAGGGCTTCATCTAGAGGTAGGAAAATGTTATGCATTAATTATGCTTAATGTACAACACAAACGACCCTTCACCTGAATCGACTTTTAATTATGTGTAACTATTCCACAGATCCACTGTGTCAGATGTGAAATTCATTTTGACTTTGAAAATCCTTGGATCAAACAAGGGTAAAAGAAGTCCTATACATGATAACTAAAATTGAAATATATCAGACACCACAGTCGCAAACGTCCATTTGCATCTGCTTCAAATTTCTCCCGTTCCCTTACCAATACCATTGTCCAGGTGTACATGTGTTCACTGATACGTTCGAAGGTGGAACATGGATTTGTTTTCAGAATGTTACATCTTCTGTAAATTCAGGTTTGTTTTAGTTACTATTTTCAGAGTCCAGAAGAGAAATGCTAAAACGTAAGCATATCCACATACCTAAATATTGGAATGAGATCCTTCTTCCCATATATGTCAAAAACCAAAAATATTCTAAATATGAAAAGTACACAATGCCGTGAACTGGAGAGATCCGAAGCCAAATTCAAGGTCAAGGGTGTCAGCAAGCAGCCAAAAATCAGACTTGCTATAGAATCCTAAATATTCTGCAAATTCACATAGCCTTCGGGCTTACCTTGTGGATTAAGCAGAGAGATGACACAATAAAATAAATTTTATCCACTCTCTCCTGGTACTCTCAGAGTCTACCTTCGTTCTTAGAGAAAAATCTACTTCTCCTTTTATGTGTGTAACAGATACCTCCTCTTAAATATCTCTCCTGGGTGCCAGTGTCTCTACTAGGTAAGAGACATTTACATGCATAAGGGAAATCTCCATCTGTAAGGGTGTCTTCCACTCCACACCAGGAAGAGGACGACTAAATCTCCAGAAACTCATATGAATGGAGAAAGCATGGATTTAAATCTGCATAACAATCATGCTCTTGTTTACTGTGTTTTTCTGGGTAACCCCCCCATTACCGGCTTCCCACTCCCAACATCTGTCTTTAGCTGGAGAAGTTATTTAATATGATGGCTTGGGCCATTTGGGGGAGTTACTCAGTTTTTCTGGGTCTCTCCCATGTATACAGGAAGCATACATGTTCTGAAGCTTTCTTTGCTTTTGTCCTGTTAATCTTTTATTACAGGGAGGCCTCAGCCAAGAACCTAGAAGGGAGGAGTAAAAGTTATTTTTCCTCCTCCACACCTATGAAACAGATTTTAGCAGCAAATACACCCCAGAGGAGGCTCCTGGCTTCCAAATTATTTACTTTTTCAGCCAGAAGGGCCAGAATGACCATTACCCACTGTAAGTCATTGTTATTTGCTCAAGTTTAAGTGATTTCCCCAGGCTTCCTGGTGTCTGCCGCCTGGTGATTCTATTACCCTAGCCTTTTTCTTTAATAGGACTTCTCACCATCATCACAAATGCTGGCTCTTAAGGCTATTTTTCTCCAACAAACTGATTGCTGGCCATAAAGATGTTCAGTAGCAATTAGGTTTTATTGTTCCCATCTCACTTATGAGTATAGAAGCTATCAAAATGCAAAATGCACAGATCGTCAGACTTAGTAATTCTCCTTCTAGGAACTCATCCCATAGAAGTGTGCATGTGTGGTGCAAGGACGTATGTACACGGATCCTAATTTGCAATATGATTTAGGGTAGCAAAATAATGGACACAACCTAAATATTCATCAATATGAGACTGGTTAAATAAAAGACGCATATAGCAGGGCAAGCATGTGGAAGTTCCCTGTGCACTGATGTGGAGTGATCAGTACAAAAAGCAAGGGGGAACAGTGGCTCAAGCATGCTAGCCAATGGATTTGTTGAAAAGGAAGCACATAACCGTATACGTGTGTGGGTATATGGGGATATGCGCTCACACACACACTCACACACACACACACACACACACACACGGTGCAAAGAATAGTCGGCAAAGAATTAACCTTGCCAAAGCTATGTAATAGTGGCACCTACTGGTAAGATCACTTCCTGTCCCAAAGTATTACCTTAGGAAAGAAAACCCATGATTTGCCTGCACAGCCATTTCAGCCATTAGTCAGGAAATATGTTTGTAATAAAGCTTCATAAGGAACTCTTCGCTAGTATTAGGTCTTCTGAGCATAAGACTTAAAAGTACCATCTGGCTGGGAAGTTATGGTTCATTATGGTCTGAATTGCAAGCTATAAAAAGGAGTGAAGAATATCTCTATATCCTTCCGTGGAGTGATCTCTGGCATATAGCGTTAAGTGAAAAACGCAAGATACAAAAAATTGGGCAGAGTATGCTATCATTGATCCAAGAAGGAGAGGGGGTTACAAGTAGACATATAGGTTTGCTTGTATTTTGTAAATGGAAAGAAAACATGTTTAAAAAAAATTAATGACTACCATAAAGGAATGGAAGGAATGGGATGGAGGAGAGAGGAACAGAAGTGGATTTCTCAAAATCAAGGGTTCTCAATGGGGGCTATTTTGCCTGTGTCCCCAGGAGATGTTTGGCAAGGTCTGGAGGAATTTTTAGTGTCTCATTTGGGGGTTGGGAGGAGTGTAGTACTGACATCTAGTGGGTACAGGCCCTGAATGCTCCTGAACATCCTACAGTGCGCAGGACAGCGTCCCCCCACCCCCCGTCGCCCCAACAAAGCATAACCCAGCCCAAAATGTCAATAGTGCAAATTATATATCTAATAAGGAACTTGTATTTAGAATACATAAAGAACTCTCACAACTTAATAATACAAAGACAAGGGGTGCCTGGGTGGCTCAGTCAGTTAAGCGTCTGACTTGGGCTCAGGTCATGATCTCACGGTTCGTGAGTTCAAACCCTGCGTCGGGCTTTGTGCTGACAGCTCAGAGCCTGGAGCCTGCTTCGGATTCTGTGTCTCCCTCTCTCTCTGCCCCTCCCTAGCTCACAGTCTGTCTGTCTCTCTCTCAGAAATGAATAAACATTAAAAAAAATTTTTTAATAATAATAATAATACAAAGACAAATAACCCAACTTGAAAACAAGCAAAGGACTTCAATATACGTTTCTCCAAAGATGATATACAAGTGGCCAATAAGCACCTGAAAAGATGCTCAATATCTTTAGCCATCAGGGAAATGAAAATCAAAGCCACAAGATACAACTTTACACTCACAGGATGGTTATAATCAAAAAGACAGATAGTAATGGGGTGCCTGGCTGGCTCAATTGGTAGCATGCAACTCTTTATCTTGGGTTGTAAGTTCAAGCCCCATGTGAAGTGTAGAAATTAAAAATAAAATCTTTTTTTAAAAAAAGACAGACAAGGGGCGCCTGGGTGGCGCAGTCGGTTAAGCGTCCGACTTCAGCCAGGTCATGATCTCGCGGTCCGTGAGTTCGAGCCCCGCGTCGGGCTCTGGGCTGATGGCTCAGAGCCTGGACCCTGTTTCCGATTCTGTGTCTCCCTCTCTCTCTGCCCCTCCCCCGTTTATGCTCTGTCTCTCTCTGTCCCAAAAATAAATAAACGTTGAAAAAAAAAAATTAAAAAAAAAAAAAAAGACAATAACAAGTGTTGAGGCTGTGAAGAAATTGGAACCCTTAGACACTGCTGGTGGGAATGTAAATTGTTGCAGCCACCTTAGTAAACAGTGGGACAGTTCCTCAAAAGCTTCAACATATATTGGAGTGCCTGGGTGTCTCAGTCGGTTGAGCGTCTGACTTTGGCTCAGGTCATGATCTCATGGTTCAGGAGTTCGAGCTCCATGTCGGGCTCTGTGCTGACAGCTCAGAGCCTGGAGCCTGCTTCAGAGTCTGTGTCTCCCTCTCTCTCTGCCTAACCCACTCTCATTCTGTCTCTGTCTCTCTCAAAAATAAATAAACATTAAAAAAAAAAAAAGCTTCAAAATATAGTCACTGTATGACCTACAATTCCACTCCTACGTGTATATACCCAAGTGAAATGAAAACATGCGTCCACACAATAACTTGTACACCAATGGTCATAGCAACATTACTCACAATAGTCAAAAAGTAGAAACAACCCAAATGGCTATCAATGAATGAATAGATTAATAAAATGTGTTATGTCCATATAATGGAATATTATTCTGCACTAAAAAGAAACAAAGTACTGGTAGATGCTGTAACACAGACAGACCTTGACAACATTATACTAAGTGGAAGAAGCCAGTCACAAAACGCCACATATTGTATGATTCCATTCACATGAAGTATCCAGAAGAGGCAAATCCATAGAGACAGAAAAGAGATTAATGGCTGCCAAGGGCTAGGGGTGATAGTAGCCTGGGGGTGTCAGCTAAGTGGTATGAGGTTTCTTGTGAGGTAATGAGAATGGTCCAAAATTGACTGTGGTGATGGTTGCACAGATCTGTGCATATGATAAAAGCCACTGAGTCATACACTTCAAACGGCTAAATTTTACGGTATGTAAACTGTATCTCAGCAACACTGTTGAAAACAGCAATCACGGGCACCTGGCTGGCTCGGTAGGAAGAGTATGCAACTCTTGATCTCAGGGTCATGAGTTCAAGCCCCATGTTGGATGTAGAGATTACTAAAAATAAATAATAAATAAACTCAAAAAAAAAAGCGATCACAATGGTCAGGTATGCACTCTCACAGAGGTGGGTATGAGGCACAGAAGGCAGAGGCAAGAAAAGAAAGGAGGTCAGGATACACTTCCCAGGATGAATAGGAAGTTGTCAGTCATCAGGTTTGGTTTACTTTTCTAATTAAATTTTTCATTGGTTTTAGTGAGATCCCATGGGAAGGGAGGTTGCAGGAAGGGGGACATCTCAGGTATAGGGAATACATCTAAAAAAATCGTTTAGATTGTCCAAACATAAACCCCCAAGTGCAGAAGGGATGGGGACACCAGATGTGAATTACAGCACCCCCTTATCCATGGTTTCGTATTGTCGGGGGTCAGTATAGCTACATCGCAGCACCTGCGTCAGTCACCTAACCTCATCGCCTCACATACACATTTTAGCAGCTCACATCCTCACAGGAAGGAGGGTGAGTACGGCACAGTAAGACATTTTGAGAGCCAGAGAAACCACATTTGCGTAACTTTCATTACGGTACCTTGTTATCATCGTTCCATTTTATTATTGTTGTTGTTCATCTCTTATTGCGCCCAATTTATAAACTATCACAGGTATGGATGGATAGGAAAACATAAAGCATATACAGGGCTGGGACTCTCCGCAGTTTCAGGCAGCCCCTGGCGGCCGTGGCACGTGTCCCCCATAGATAAGGGGGGACTGCTATAGCAAAGCCGCAGGAGACACAGCGCAGTGGCCTTCAGTCCCAGCCAAGAACCTTGGACTGAATATTTCCTAGGAAAAGGAATCCGTGGAAGATGAGGAGCAGCGCAAAAACATTGTCACGTTTTTCTCAGAAAGACCGATGACTGTCAATGTGGAGACTAGACAGACGGGTGAGGAGTCCAGAGACAGGACAGCCCATTTATTTATATTAGCTGTTATAAATTGTTGTCACAGTCGATTTCATCGTTTCCTAAACATTAAGCTTGAAAACAGACGCAAAGAGAGATCAGTCCAGGACTGTGTCTTTCTTCAAGGCACAGCTGACAAGAGGGACTATTGAGAACAAAGCAGGTTGATACAAAAATAATAGTAGCAGTAGTAATAATAGTAATAAAATCATATCTAACTTAAAATGTCCTGATGTTGTAAGGAAGAAATAATAATAATAGCCCCTTGTGAATTTAGGTCAGAGCTGGAAACAAAATGACAGTGACCCAACCCAGAAAGATAAACAAGGCACTTACCACAGGAACACGGGCATTTGGCTCAAATTCTGTGGAATCAGCATCTGAAGATTAAGAAATGAGTTCAATAATTCACTAATATTGCTGAAAAACAGTTTAAGTAATAAGAATTTTTTTTTTAATAAAAGTTATTAGCAGGGCACTTGGGTAGCTCAGTCGGTTAAGCGTCCGACTTCTGCTGAGGTCATGATCTTGCAATCCGTGGGTTCAAGCCCCAAGTCCAGCTCTGTGCTGACAGCTCAGAGCCTGGAGCCTGCTTCAGATTCTGTGTCTCTATCTCTCTCTGCCCCTCCCCCACTCACGCTCTGTCTCTCTGTCAAAAATAAATAAACACTAAAAAAAATTTTTACAGTTATTAGCAAACAGCAGGCTTACCTTTCAAGTTAAGGCAGTTTCTTGCAAACTCTATCACTGCTAGTTGCATCCCGAGGCAAATCCCTATTTGAAAAAGCATATATAGAAAATGGATCAACATATTTTGTATTGCTTCATATTTCCCATTCATTTGCTTACTGTCAGTCTCCTCCATCTAGAATGCAGGGTCGAGAGAGCAAGACTGCCTGCCGGGTTCACTACTGTACCCTCTGCACTCAGAACAACTGTGGCAGAGGCAGGAAGGGGGATTAGACGACTTGGACTTGAAGAAGAAGGAATTCAAGGTCAGAAAAGGGCAAGGGAAGACAGGGCAAGGTCCAAAGGCAAATCTGCCTCCTTCCAGAGGCCTCTAAATAGAGGCATAGGTGTGGGCTGCACAGCTGTGCCAGAGCACCTGATTCCTTCCGAGAATATCTAACAACACCCCGACTCAAGAGGGAGACTTCACACTCCCTCTTCTTGGAGGGCAGCCTCAGGCTGGCCAGCGGGCAGGGATCTGAGGAGTGGGAAGCCTGTGTCAGGCTGCTGGGCCCAGAACAGCCCTATAACCTCCCCGCCGAACACCGGCATCTCCAGGCGGGCTGGAACATGGTGGAGACCAGGGAAGGGAGATCCACAATGGAAGCCAAGAGAGCTCGATGAGGAGAAAAACAGACACCTGTGTAGCTCCAAGCTGTCACATGGATGGGCCCTTCACCCGTCTCCGCATCCACCAATTCTGTCCGCTAAACGAATGCCAAGGAACACTCCAGATGTCATTATAGACACATCTAAGGTATACAAGGGACTCATCAGAGAAGAGCAATCCACATACTTGGCACACCAGAACGGAAGTTGGTGGGCATGAAACAGCTGGGTGCATTGGGGGGGGGGGGACTTCAGAAAGTTCCATATGGCTAAGACATAAAGAGACACTGTGGTAAAGAGAAAGCTAAAGAGTTGCAAACTATTCTATGCAGTGAAATCTGAATAACACTAAACACGTTTGGACAAAAACCGAACAAGGTGACTTCGGAAGAAAACAGTGGCCCACATGAGCTCAGACTGGGCCAACAGAGCAAGGTATCAGGGTATCTGACTACTCCTGGCTTCTCTTTTGAAAACGGATTGCAAGTGGAGAGCATCTGGGAAACCACTCAAAGGACAGGAGGCAGTGGGGAAAATGAACAATGTGCTGATATAAAAGGCACCGAAGCCAGTCCACACGGTCACAAACCCACCAGTACAGCCAAGCACGGGGTGAAACACAGCCTGTCCCCACATTCCTTCCCACACCCCCCAGCCCCTGCCCGATTTGATTTCCCAGCTGCACGGCTGCCATTACCCCATCGAGGGGCCAATTCATCTGGGTTCACCGGTCCAGAAGCCACGCTTTGCAATTTGAGCAAAGGCATTAAAAAGACCTCGCTCGCTCTACCAAATTTTAGCAGAGCTCTTCCTGTGACGTTGGATGGTCTGACTGTATTATCTTTTCTAGTTTCAAGCAGTGAAAACACAGATTTGGGCCCTGTGGCCGACTATTTGCTACCTGAATGTTCAAATCCGAGTTCACACCCTTCACGTGAACAAACCCTATGAAATGTTAGCCCTACTAGATATCAACAATCCAATAAACTCGTAGTTAGGATCCATAAACATGAGTTTTACCCAGGAAAGGGATCTTCTTTGTCCGTGCCCAAGAGATTGCCTGGAGTTTTCCCAACGTTCCTCGGATTCCGAAGCCTCCTGGCACAAGAACGCCACTGCAACCGATACAAGACGAGGGTGAATTTGACGTTGTCTTTATTTTTAAAACTCTTATTCTCAGCCACTCGCGTTTACTGATCCCAAGTCCAACACTTGCCATGGTTGCTAGAGAATATGCTTGAGGTCTATTTTCAGAATTGATGACATGATTTCATCATGTCCTGAACTTTCTTCTTGAAATCCTCCCAATGTTATGAAGAAGATGGAATAACTTTTCACAACTGACTTCAATCTATATTTTCTGATAGGTCTTGGTGGTCTGTGAGCATACATAGTGACTGAGAAAACTCAATTTGCTTTAAAATGCCACTGAGAGAATTGTCTGAATAAAAATAGGTTAAGGTTCTTTTAAAAGTACTATTATAGGGGCGCCTGGGTGGCTCAGTTGGTTAAGCGGCCGACTTCGGCTCAGGTCATGATCTCGCGGTCTGTGAGTTCAAGCCCCACGTCGGGCTCTGTGCTGACAGCTCAGAGCCTGGAGCCTGTTTCAGATTCTGTGTCTCCCTCTCTCTGACCCTCCCCCATTCATGCTCTGTCTCTCTCTGTCTCAAAAATAAATAAACATTAAAAAAAAAATTTTTTTTTTAAATAAAAAAAATAAATAAATAGTGGCACATGAAAATTTCCTGGCCAGGAGATACTTTAGAAACCTTCTAGGCAAACACTCATTTGAGGAGACAAGAATTCAAGAGATAGTTGGGACGGTCATGCTACCCTCACAATACAGTGCTGCCCCCCAAAGTTCTGTTGATTACTTATAAAATAAAATCTAGGGGCGTCTGGGTGGCTCAGCTGGTTAAGCATCTGACTTCGGCTCAGGTCATGATCTCGGGGTTCGTGAGTTCGAGCCCCACATCGGGCTTTGTGCTGACAGCTCAGAGTCTGGAGCCTGCTTCAGATTCTGTGTCTCCCTCTCTCTCTGCCCCTCCCCTGCTCACTCTGTCTCTCTCTCTCTCTCTCTCTCAAAAATAAACATTAACAAAATTTTTTTTTAATTTAAAAACTGCACCAAAATTAGGAATTGAGGTAAATCCAATCATTATGGAAAAAGCACAATGGCATTCTGCTAACTGGTCCTGGACAGTCCTCAGCACTCACTCAGCTTTGCATAGCTTCTGCCAAGCTTCATGGAATTTCACCGGGTCCTCGGTTTCGGTGGTCTGCTCCAGATCAAAGGAGTCTATGTACTAAAAAACATCCAACAGATTAAAAGAACATTTAAGAAAAGTGATACTCAAAAATACTAGAGGCATCTAACATTGTGACCCAATTATTCAATAACTACTTATTATGCAAAAGAGAATGCTGTGGAAATAACTGGAAGCCACACTTAATCTAGACCCAGACACTGCAGGAAAGATGGGAAGGAGCACCATCGGGAAAGTCTCTAGGGGGCTGATGTCCAAGAAGCTCAGCCCTGGAGGATGAGCATGCGCAGACAAGTTGGGAGGCCATCAGGAAGGTGTGTGGGAGACACGGGGAGGTGGGGTGGGGGTGGAACAGCTTGTATGAAACCTCAGAGTAAAGACAGAAAGGGGTGGTCACTCTGGGGCCCTCAAAAGACACTCCACTGAGGGAGAGGAGAAGTTGACACTTGAAGCCATTGGAAGGTCTTAAGGAACACAGAGAACAGAGAGGGATTTTAGAAGGATCACTGTGCTACAATGTGGAAAATGGAGGGAAAACGGCAAACCCGTTGGGAAGCCAGGCGAGGTAAACACAGAAGCAAAGCGGTCTGAAAAGAATATGGCAAGACCATGATTCAAACAGTACTTCGCAGAAGCGAATGTCAACAAATTCTGTCAACCAAGAAATCACGTACAAACTACTCCTAGGTACATAACAGTCCCTAGAGACCTATACTATTCTAGTATTTATTCTGTAAAAATTACTATCTGGATATATCTTAACATACAAAATTTTAAAGGCTTTATAAAGTTTGCGGTCTAACAATTTTTCTCTTGCTGTTTTCTTTTTTCTACGAGGGGGTGCGGGACTTGGATGAGCAGGAAGAGCAAGAAGAGAAGTAAGTATTCCTTGGAAAACCACAAATCAAAAGTGATCATGAAAGGAAGGGGCTAGACAGGTGAGAGAAAAGTCACATAGGTCCTTAGTTGGAAGTTATGAAATTTCTCAGATGTATAAATGTATCTTTTTGGTCATTATATAAAGGTTCACCATTTAAATCAAGATAATAAGGCTTGCTTAAACCACAGTATAACTGTATAGAATATCATTAAGTGTAACATATATATAGATAGATAGATACACATACATACATATATATGAATATATATGTATGTGTGTATTTATCTAGAAAAATATACACATATGTGTATATTTGTCTAGAAAGATATGCATTAAACTGGTAATGACAGGTACAAGAGAGAAGTAGGATTTCAGGAAGGAAGGACCTTCTACTTTCTGCCTTTCGTACGACGCTTTATTTAAATTTCCTACACTAAGCATGTACAACTTCCATATCTAACAAAGACAAAGAATATACTCAAGCTGCAAATATGAATTCCCCCAGACCTCCCATACATCTTTTCCCTTTGCTGACTTTGCTCTCTCTCCTTTCACTGTATTAAATCTTAGCCACAAGTCCATCTATGTGCTGAGTACTGTGAGTCCTCCTGGTGACATCAATCCTGGAGGCTGTCTTGGGGATCCTTCGACACAACCTGCCTCTGAAACATGAGATGTCACAGCGAATGACTGAAATATATGGAAGAACAGCTGGGGCTCACCATCAGATTCAACTTGTGGTTGATGGCCAACGCAGAATGTTCTAGGGCTTTGAACACAGAGGCGTAGCAGTCCCTGAGCTTGGTGTATTTGCCAACCAGGGCTATGGAGCACGTTTTCTGCAATCGTTCATACCTGAGATGAAAGACAAGTTTAAAGGTTATATGCATGTAATATAACATCACAAACACAATGACAGCCACTGTTCTTTTCCCAAGGCACTTTTTAAAAACCTTAAGGGCAGATGAGCCTCGAACTGGATGTACTTGACTCAAATCCCCACCCTACCCCCAATGAATGAAAATCTGTGTGCCAACAGATTGCAAAATCATAAGAAACCCCAATATTGGCCTATATAAGCCGGCACAGATATAAATCCAAGGAAAGAGTATCAGAGAAAAAGCTAAAAGCATTAAAAATAAAAAAGCTCTCCCCATCTCATAAACATGAGCTGTCCTTAAATTCGTTTATAAGGTGACACTGTATAAGAAAATGCGTTGTGAATGTCAACAGGAAACATTTCAATATTAACTTTGTAAGGTGACATTATATAAGAAACTGCGTTCAAACTGTCTAATGTTAAAAATGGTTACAGTCCCAGCTGGCCCACAAAAGCCAGGTTATTCGTGGCATGCCTGAAGAATGGCACTAAGAGAACTCTTTAAACTATTACAAGCCATTTAGATCAGTTTTATGAGAAAATGCCATTCTACATAAGATGCTCAATCACATTTTACCATTAAAGACACGACGTTTACTGTTGCTTTTGTTACCAAATCTGTTCAACGAACCTGGAAATTGTTTGGTCTGGTACTACGTACGTAGAAATGTCATCTAGGGGCTGAAGATGATTAGGGTGATCCCCAAACACCTTAGAAGAGAAAGGTTGCCATGAGCGGGAGTAGTCCTCTTTCCTACCAACATCTGCTAAGCGTGCCAGAGAAATGTCATCGCAGGCAGGTGAGGAGGAGAAAAATGCCTAAGAAGCTAAGGAGTCAAAACTGACAGTAAAGGTGGCTTTCTGGGAAGGTGACTGAAGCACCTGGGAAAAGCCTACTAAATCTTTAGCTCGCTCCTGAATTTTACGTCGCTCTGGAGATTGCGTGGCTGCCCGGGCTTCACCCCATCGCTGCAGAAAGGACACAGGTGACAAAGCAAGTGGCATCGAGGCAAGATTCCGATACCAAGTCAGAGGGAAGCGCTTCCCGCGCCAGATTTGGCCCCAGGGAACTGGCGATCGTGACCCCATCAGAGCACAGCGGCCGGGCTGAGCCCTTACCCTTGGGTCTCACCCCTCTATTGAAGGAGGGACGTTGGCTCTGGTCCCGGGAAGGAAGCAGGACTGGGGTCAACACTACCAGCTCCTCCTTCTAGTCACTCAGTCTGGTCTATCCGGGGGAGGAGGAGTCACTCGGCAGCTGGGTGAGACAGGGAAGTCCACTGGGCCACCCGTCCCAGGGAGAAGGGCTGCCATTGGGAAAGGATATGTATCCTGAGCCCACTCCCCTCGTACTCTTTCCCTCTTGGGGCTGCAGGCGAGGCTCCCGGAGCCCTGTCCAGACCAGCCCAGCTCCCACATGCTCTCCACTCGGCCATTAACTAGGTGTGAGAGGCCAGCCACAGAGGCTGCCATGAGCCACTCTGTAGGCTCACCCCACAGGCAGGTCCCCGGGGAGGCGAAGCCACCCCCAATTTGGTCGGAGGTCCCAGGCGAGCTCTGCCATCCAGTTCAGCCAGGGACCCCTGGCCTCTGAGCAGCACTGGACTTCCATGAATGAGCCTGCCCTGTGACCTCGATTTGCTTTCTTATAGCTGTCTACATACCACCATTACCAATAAACCAACAGCACCACAAGGGACCGATGCTCAGTATCCCTTTTGCTTAAAGACCGCAGTGAGCTGAATGGTGGCCTCCAAAGACATATGTCCCCCAGAACCTGTGGATGTGTCCATATTTGGAAGAAGGGTCTTTTTGGATACAATTACGTCAAGGATCTCGAGATGAGATCATCCTGGATTAGGATGGGCCCTAAATCCAAAGACAAGCATCCTTATGTAAGCAGAGAGGAGGAGGGGAAAAAGAAGGAGGAGGAAGAGGAAGAGGAGGAAATGGAGAAGGAGAGGAGAGACACAGAGAAGGCCATGCAATGACAGAGCCGGAAACTGGGGTGACATGGCCACGAGCCAAGGGACACCAGGGATTCCCGGCAGCCCCAGAAGCTGCAACAGTTTCTCCCTCAGTGCCTCCAGAAGAAACGAACCCTGCTGAAGCCTTGATTGTGAATTTCTGACGTCCACAACTGTGAGAGAATGAATTTCTCATATTTTATGCGGCCCAGTTTGTGGTAATTTGTTTCAGCAGCCACAGGAAACTAATAGGAAAACCAAACCCTGGCTTTAAAAAGCACAGCAGCATAGAGTAATTTAGAGTTATTTCCAATAAAAAGAGTTAAACATTCAAATTTCTAGTGCTTAAAGAGGATCAGCCCCAAGCTACTCAGAAAATTCCTGTAAAGCGACTGATTCCTTAACTGTATCGTCATTCAGTAGAGCACCTGAGTTCCGAAACTGCACTTTATTCCTGATTTTACTTGCCCCAGCAATTCTAAAACTCTTTTTAAAGTTTTAAGTGAGAGGGCAAGAGAACTTCAAACTACTGGTCATCTACCAAAGGCAGTCATTTTGTCACCATCAAACCATTTTAATTATTGTTACCAACCTCAGTAACACTGAGGAACCAATACCCAGGACCCAATGCGAGACTAAGGTTTAATGTGTTTTCTCTCATAATTATCTCAATGTGGGTACTAGTATCCCACTGTTACATATGGATGCGAAAGCAGGTCCAGAGAGGTTGAGTAATCCACCCAAACTCACGCAGCTAGTGAGAGGAAAAGCTGGGGCCTAAATGCAGAGTTCCTGATGCCAGAGCTTACATTTTCTTATTGAGATATAAGTGACATATAACATTATATTGGTTTCAGGTATACAACATAATGATTCAATATTTGTGTATGTGTGTTTGTCACTGCTGCACCTGTTGCCTCTACCTAAGTTGCACAAAAATCCAGCAGTCAGGACTTCACAGAGTTAGGCCCTGTCTACATCTAGTAAAACAAACAGGTGATAGGGATTTAATTTCCATATGGCTTCAAATGAGACAAACCTTGTTGAAATTAATACCGTTGTCTTAAAGCTAGAACCTATCTATCTGAGGTTTTGATAACAATGCTGATAGTTAATAACTGCAGGAGGGAACAATAATGATATAGCCTAAACTTCTCATTCAAAGGGATTTTTGGGGTGCCTCACTGGCTCAGTCAGAAGAGCATGCAATTCTTGATCTCGGGGCTCTAAGTTCGAGGCCCACAGTGGGGGTAGAGATTACTAAAAAATAAATAAACTTAAAAAATAAAGCAAAACAAACAACAATAACAAAAACCTGTGACATTTAAACCTGTTTAAAATATTCAGAAACGGGGTGGCAGGGATGAAAAAATATATATATTCAGAAACTGGGTGCCTGGGTGGCTCAGAGGTTAAATGTCTGACTCTTGATTTCGGCTCAGGTCATGATCTCATGGTTCGTGAGTTCGTGCCCCACGTTGGGCTCTGTGCTGGCAGCACGGAGCCTGCTTGGGATTCTCTCTCCCTCTCTCTGCCCCCCTGCTCATGCTCTCTCTCTCTCTCTCTTAAAATAAATTTTTAAAAAAGGAAAAAAGTTTAAAAATATAAAATATGTATTCAGAAAACTAAGAAATAAACTAATAAATCAAAATGCTTCCAGAATTAACAACAACAACAAAAAATCATTCCAGAATCCAAATTCTTTCAATTCACTTTCACTTAAGTAGAAAAAAATCAAAAGCCCCAGAAATCTTCAAAGAATATAGCAAAACACTCTAACAATGTGTTAAAGCTTTAGATAAATCCAGACCAAAACATATACAGACAGAAAGCGGAATGTGACATAGATATCCTTCAAGCTATGTCTCAGTCCTACCCCGAAACCCAAGAATTATTCAAGATTACATTAGTAATTCCTTTCACGTACCTGTCAGCCATATTTCTCCACTTGAAAAGCAAATTACTTGCAGAATCACCAATGGGCAGATCCAATCTCTCTTTAAAATATTTGACAATGCCTTGTTCCTCCAAAAGCACAGGTACTCGATATGTAGAAGAAACATCATGGATACATATGACCTGATTAATGATGATAAAACACCATATTTAAATGGAACACCTCAAATATGCCTCATGAATGAGCCAAAACTCAAGAAACATGGTAGTTCATTTATATTGATTGAGGAAAAGCAAGAGCCCAGTGACCCAAACAAGAGGCAGAATTAATACAAGCTTACTTTGATCTAATCATAAAACTCTTTGAACTCCTTATTCTAAATTGGGAAACGTGGATGCTGTGGTAGCATTTATATATATAGACTTTGCTCTCAATTTCTGGCACAAAGCTTTAAAAACCTTTGGAATTTCCTGACAGGGGTAGGGTTATCTTTGTTATGCTAATGAAGTGACTCATGGTGGCCCCTAGATGGCTTCAGGATGGGAGTTGGTCACCAGAAAACCCAACCAAGTTAGGCTAGAACTTTCAGCCACTTGACTTCCGAGGACAGCAAGGGGGCTGGAGCATGAGTTCAGTCATGTGACCAATGGTTTACTCAACCAAGCCTATATCATGAAACCCCTATTAAAAAAATTCTGGACAGCAAGACTCAGGGGACTGTCCCGGTTGGTACACGTACAGATGTACCAGGATGGTGGCACAGCCTGACTCCATGGGGACAAAAGTTTCTGCACTTGGGATCCTCCTAGGCCTTGCCCTACGTATCTCTTCATCTGGCCGTTCATTTGCACTCTTTATAATAAAATGACAATAGTAAGTATAGCATTTTCCTGAGTTCCATGAATCGTTCTAGAGAATTATCGAACCTGAAGGGGTTATGGAAAGCCCCAAATTAGCAGTCAACCAGGCAGGAGTGGAGGTGGCTTGGGGACACTGGAAACTTTGGTGTCTGAAGTCAGGGGGGAAGTCTTGTAAAGAATTCAGCCCCCGGGGCACCTGGATGGCTCAGTCGGTTAAGCGTCAGACTTCGGCTCAGGTCATGATCTCGCGGTCCGTGAGTTCGAGCCCCGCGTCGGGCTCTGTGCTGACAGCTCAGAGCCTGGAGCCTGCTTCTGTTTCTGTGTCTCCCTCTCTCTCTCTGCCCCTTCCCTGCTTGTGCTCTGTCTCTCAAAAATAAACATTAAATTTTTTTTTTTAAAAAAAACAAACAAAAAAAACCTCAGCCCTCAAATCTGTGGAGTCTGATGCTCACTCCAGGTAGTTAGTGTCAGAGTTGAAGCGCAGGACCCCAGCTGGTGTCCGAGAATTGGTGTTGGAACACAGATGCTTTATGTGTCAATATCTAAGACATCTGGCCCAAGGCATCACCTTCTAAGTCTAGGCTAAAGCAGTAACACTGAACACGTACACTGTGTCTTCTAAATGTGGGGATGTGGTTCGCTTGTGCATTCATTTGTTGCTGTTGCTGCTGGTGTAGTGCTTTTGTCTACTCCCTTCATTTGGATACATTTCCAAGTACATATTGAACCCAGTCAAATTAATTACACCTGTTAGAGGAGAATGGCTCCTTTAAATGTCAGGTGCTATGGTTGTTTTTCACATCTATCCTAACGAACTTTCATCACCCTCTTAAGTACATCCGAGGGGCTGCTGGCAGGCATTTAAGGGTCTGCCACATTCTAAGTCAATGCCAAAGAAATGTTCTTCTAACTCTGTGTGTTCAGTCTCCCCAAATCCATTGCCAAACCCACCCAAGGGTTCCTAAGCTGTTTGGACATCACCAACTTGATACTTAGAGGACTTTTGGGCCTCACTTGGAACAAAGAAATGGGAGCATTAACTCACATCAGAAAAAAATAACGTGCTGAACAATGGCTAATAAACTAGCCTGTGGACTGATAGGATAGGGCATTCTTCAGAATCTATGGTCCTGTAGAAAACAGGCTCTGTGTGGTCAGAAATTTGCATTCTTCTGTTCTCAAAGCTCTCAGTAACCCAACTCTGAAAACTGTATCCTCCTTCCATTTCAGTAACCAAGTTGTATTTATACAACACAGACACAAAGTACTATGTACCAGTAGGAAGGATACAAAAAACAACAGAACAAAACCAAAGTGGCTTGATGACATACAAATACAGGAGAGTCCTTCAAACCTGCCATCACATTTTTCAAAATAGTTCAGACGTGTGTGCTGACCCTGAAGCATTAGACAGGAGGCTGTGCATGAGACTGCCTCCAGAGATACAGAAATCCAATTAGAGGGTTTTAGGCTTCAAAGAACCCAGAGCTAATCTGAAGAAAACAAAAGGTTCCTGCCAAACCTCACCCTTTTCCTGAGTGCCATTCATATCACTTTGTAAACTATAGCAACTCTGATCCCTTACACCTAAGCCTCGTTGCAAACAAGAGACAGATAAGAGAATGAAAGAAAAAAGAAAAAGCTCTCAGATACCCAAATGGAAAGTGCTGCAGGACAGAGGACGTGAGCCCAAATCACCGTACAGTTTCTGTAGCAATGAATTGAGCTGAGACCACTGATGTAATCAGAAGTGATAGTGTGAATGTCAATGTAACGTGTGGTCTGAATGGAGCGAGCTGTAACACATACAAAGGAGAAATCGCAGTGAAAGCAGTAAGTGTCCCGGAAAGACAAGATAAACAGACGATAAGCAGGCTTCACATGGTTCTCTCTCTAGAGGTTTGACTGTAAGTTAAAAAGCCCACCTGGCTTTGTACCTGTAACTTGAGGAGTGATTATGCAAGGAAACATGTGATCTACCTAAGGAATCAGGAGTCTCTCACATTGTTCACTTCAGGGCAAGGGAGCTGTGGCTGGATATGAATCTCCCAAAGCTTTCATAAATGCCATGAAAAGTAATATGATAATTGAAGAGATGCAAAACACTAGCATCAGCAGAAGTGCCTGCAAAGCAATAAAATCGAAAGAGCAGCACTAACCTGTTCAGGGTTCACATGACAAAACATTGAAATCTTTTCCTTCACGGCCATTTCGATAGGCGTTGAACTCCGGCAGACAATCTGTCAACGTCAGTTTTGCACAGGTCAGCAAGCAGGAACCCAGCTGTTCGTCCCACCATTAGTTTTCAGGAGGATGCTATATTAATCTCTTCTTTCAACCAGAGACCTGACCAAGTATGTACCTGTTCATTCTGGGTAGTCCACCGGACTCGTAGAAACACCTGAGCACTGATAATAAGCCAGTATAATCAAATTCAACACAAATCTACCAGTAAGAACTCAAAACGTCCAGGCGTCTCTAGTAAACAAGAGGGAAGGCTCACAAACGTTGCTTCTTTAGATATAAGAACAGAGCTTGGCCAGGGGTTGGCAAACTTTTTCTCTAAAGAGCTAGAGAGTAAACATTTTAGGTTTTGCAAGTCAAGAAGTGACTGTCCTGACTACTCAGTTGTAGCAGTGCAGTACGAAGGCAGCTGTGGACAAATGTAAGCAACAGATGATACCATGTTCCAATAAAACTTTATTTATGGGCAGGAGGCCTGCAGGCCCTTATTTGCTAACCTCTGATCTAGACTATTCTGGTGATAACTGGATGACTTGTTATAAATAAGAGCAGTGATAGCCCACCCTAGTGGGTCTCAGGAAAATCTCAAAGGTCCCACCTCACTCTAAAAGACCTAAGGACCATAAAAATGACAAGACGTTGCACTTGCCCAGCTGTCAATGTGGCCAATTGCATGAGGACCCTGAGGAGAACAGAGCACCAGTTTAGAAATGTGTGAAGCTACCCTCGAGGATATGGGACTGTCCCTCCCCTGGCCCCCAGAGACACGAAGTTCAATGTCAAAGGAACCATTTGAGAGATAGAAAGGACTTAGATGATGCTATGGATCAAGAAACGGAGGTCCTGGGGCGCCTGGGTGGCGCAGTCGGTTAAGCGTCCGGCTTCAGCCAGGTCACGATCTCGCGGACTGTGAGTTCGAGCCCCGCGTCAGGCTCTGGGCTGATGGCTCGGAGCCTGGAGCCTGTTTCCGATTCTGTGTCTCCCTCTCTCTCTGCCCCTCCCCCGTTCATGCTCTGTCTCTCTCTGTCCCAAAAATAAATAAAAAACGTTGAAAAAAAATAAAATACTCATTTAAAAAAAAAAAAAAAAAAAAAGAAACGGAGGTCCTATTCCAAGAAATTTACTCACTCTCCTTAACTCACCAGATCAGGAGACAGGCCTAACCCTCTCAGCGCACGGACACTGTTTTGTGTGGGTTTGGTTTTTTGTTCTCCAGTAGCACTGGGCTGAAAAGAGATGGGTCACTGTCAGTATATTGGATATTTAGCTCGTCTGGATAATGAATGGCTCCCTAGCTTAAAATATGGAATAAATAGGCAGAGAGTTTCTCTTTTGCTGTCCTGCCCACTGCTCCCTTGCAGTGTATTCAATAAACGTCTATCTCCTTTTTAAAAATGTGGAACAAATAGAATATCATAGGAAGACTTTTAGAAGTTGCTGTCTACAGGGCTGCCTGGGTGGCTCAGTTGGTTAAGCGTCCAACTCTTGATTTCAGCTCAAGTCATGATCTCACAGACTGTGAGATTGAGCCCAGAGGCAGGCTTTGTGCTGGCAGCGTGGAGCCTGTTTGGGATTCTCTCTGTCCCTCTCTCTCTGCTCCTGCCCCACACATGTGCACGCTCTCTTTCTCTATCAGAAAATTAAAAAAAAAAAAAAAAAGATGAAAGATAGAAAAAAGAAAGAATTTGCTGTCTATATACTTATCTGGAAAGCTCACCTGTGGAACTAGGCTAACATGGATATTGCAGAAATTCTCTCTTTTTGCTTTAAACTGGAATTGTCTGAATGCTTCCACAAACGGCATCCCTTCAATGTCTCCAATGGTGCCACCCAACTAGGAATGGGAAAAAAAAAAAACAAAAACACATGTGATCTTCCACAGTATATAGACTAACAGAAACATTATTAATAAACAGAGCACAAGACAGGGCACGCCAAGGTGGCTCACTCGGTTAAGCATCCGACTCTTGATTTTGGCTCAGGTCATGATTTCACGGTTCATGGGTTTGAGCCCTGGGTTGAGCTCTGTGATGACAGCATGGAGCCTGCTTGGGATTCTCTCTCTCTCTCTCTCTCTCTCTCTCTCTCTCTCTCTCTCTCCCCCTCTGCCCCTCCCCCACTCACTCGCGCGTGCTCTCTCTCTCAAAATAAATAAATAAACTTAAAAAAATAAACAGCACAAAAACAGAGGTTTATACACATACCAAAAATCATTGAATTGTATACTTAAAGCAAGTGAAATTTATGATATATAAATTAAGCCTCACTAAAACTGTTTGATATGATTAGGAAAAGCGCCGTACATTTAAGGAGATGAAACAAAGGAAAGAGAAAATGGAAACTAGAAGGTAAACTAAGAAGAAAGGATACAGTGTAACATAACCAGGTAAACAGATAAGAGAATAAGCAGAGAACATCACGAAGGGAAAAGAAAACGGAGTGCCTGAGTGGCTCAGTTGGTTGAGCACCCAACTATTGGTTTCAGTTCAGTTCATGATCGATCCCCGCATCCCATTCTGCACTAGGTGTGGAGCCTGCTTGAGATTCTCTCTCCCTTGCCCAGGCTTGCTCTCTCTATCTCTCCCCCCGCCTCTCTCTCTCTCAAATTAAAAAAAGGGAGGGGGGAGGAAGAAAGCGAGGTCAAGGAGGGCTCTAAGAATGACCTGACTCCTGGGGTGCCTAGGTGGCTCAGTCGGTTGAGCATCCAACTTCAGGTCAGGTCATGATCTCCCAGTTCGTGGGTTTGAGCCCCACATCGGACTCACTGCTGTCAGTGTAGACAGCGTAGACAGATCACTGCTTCAGATCCTCTGTCCCCTTCTCTCTGCCCCTCCCCTGCTCATGTGCTCTCTCTCAAAAATAAAAAAATAAAACATGTAAAAGAATAAAGAATGACCTGATTCCCATGTTATAAGATCCTGTTGTGTGGAGACAGGGACTAAGTTAAGTAAATGAATTCTGCTATTACTGATTCACTTTACAGATAGTAAATCCCCCATTCAAAAAGATGGGGAACCATTATAAAGCTGTCAACGCTTCATCTCACCAAGATTGAAAAAAAAGTTTAAATTTTTTTTTAAATGTTTACAAAAAAAAAAAAAAGAAGGCTTTAAGAAAAGGGAATGCATAAGCAGATAAAAAGATCCACAATATAGGCCACTGAGGAGTGAGATCAGCTAGTTCCTAGGGGTGAAATACCTCGTGCTCTCTCTCTCTTTCTCTCTCACTCTCTCTCCCCCTTTTCATGGGTATACACACACACACGCACGCACATACACACACACCTCTGCATGCAGCTGAACATTTCTTTTTGCGATGGTGATATTACTAGAATTAAACAACTGCTATTAAAACATGCTGGCTTTCTGAATCAGGTAGTGCCGAAAGAATATTCCTGACAGTGTAATCCTTTGATAAATGTTAGCTTAATTTACAATGTGCTTCCAACAAGTAAGGCATTTTAGAGTAAGCATTTACTTTAGGATAAAATTTGCCTTAACCTACGCATCCTCACCATATTTAAATACTTAAAGATATCACCTGGATTTTAAAATTAATTCTTTAGCATGTGACAATCTACTGCATGCTCAACACTATAAATGAGGTGCTGAGAAGAATTTAAGACAATGTGCTCTTCAGGAGCTCAGAATTTAGCGACAAAAATCTAGCAGAGGTAAAGAACAATAATCAAGAGTAAAACTTAGACACTAACTGGAATGATCTGGACGCTGAGGAGGAAAGAGATCATGGTGGGCCCAGTCCCAGAACCCACCATCTTGTCTGGCTTCAGCTACCTGACTAGGTCTGAAAACTACTATAAGCCCTGGCCTGTCTTCCCAGCGCAACTGGGTTTTGGAGCCAACAAGTCCTTGACATCCCGGATGGCTCAACAATTACTCAAACTTACCGTGTCCCAAACCGAACTCCCCCCACCCCTGGGCCTGTTTCTCCGCGTGTCTCCTCATCTCAGCAAAAGCGTCTCTTCCCACTAACTGGTTCAAGCCAGCTGTCTGGAAATCATCCTTGATCTCCGCTTTTCCTCATCCAACTGAGTCCAGCGGGTCATACCTGTAAAACCTCTTGAAAATCTCTCCCCTGCTCTCTATGCCCACCGTTACCACCTTAGACACTCATGCCAACACCACCTTTTGCCAGGATTATTGCAATAATCTAAACTAGGGGGTGGTAAACTACAGCCCCACTGCTTGCTTTTATATACAAAGTTTTATTGATTGGGGGCGCCTGAGTGGCTCAGTCGGTTAAGCGTCCAACTTCAGCTCAGGTCACGATCTCGCGGTCTGTGAGTTCGAGCCCCGCATCGGGCTCTGGGCTGATGGCTCAGAGCCTGGAGCCTGCTTCCGATTCTGTGTCTCCCTCTCTCTCTGACCCTCCCCCGTTCATGCTCTGTCTCTCTCTGTCTCAAAAATAAATAAAAACGTTAAAAAAAAATTTAAAGTTTTATTGATTGGCCAAAGGTATGCCCATTTATTTATATACTGTCTGTAGCTGCTTTCACACTACAATGGCAGAGTTGACTCTCTGACCCTCAAAGGTAAACATATCTACTATCTGGCCCTTTATAGAAAAAGTTGGCTGACTGCCCCCCCTCCCCCTCCAAATGGTCTAGCTTCTCCTCTCTCCTATCCTACAATTAAATCATCTGTCACACACCAGCAGAGTGACCTTATAAAAACTCAGAATATTAAAACAAAACAAAACCTCACAATATATCTCTTTTGTGCTTATACCCTCAGTAGCTCACTGCTTCACTAAAAATAAAATCTAAATTCCTTTAGGCAGCCAACCAAAAACCCTACATGATCTGGCCTTTGCTTAGGGTTCTAATCTCATCTCACGCCCCTGCTCGCCGCCCTCCCCCCGCCCCCCCCACTCCCCACACACCCTGCCTGTGCATCAGCCCCACTGGCTTCTCAGGTCCTCAGATGGGCCGCTCTCTTCCTTCCTGCCCCTTAAGCTCTCTTACCCTCCTTCTTTATTTATCTACACCTATCTCTTCTTTATCCTTCAGCCTGAAAGGCTATGTCTTCCTCAGAAAGCCAGACCTTGCCACCCACCTAGAGTAGCCTCCCTCCCACTGCTCCCTGTCATAGCACTGTCTGTGCCCTTCCTACTAACTCAGCACCAGGTGCTGTTATTTCGCGTGCGCACTTGTTTCCTGCCACTAGCTATAAGCCCCAGGAGAGTAGGAACATACCTGCCCTGCTCCCTACCCTATCTCTGGCATAAGCCCAGCTCCCTGCACACAGCACTGGGGTTGAAGGGGTTCAGGACAGGTCTCCCAGAAATATGCCACCTTGCCATGATTATTTTGAATTAAAAGCAATCAAAACCCAGCAGAATCAGGAAAAGTTCTTTACCTCCCCCTCAACTGCCTAAATTTACATTGGGTAGTGCGGGATCCCTGTACCGGGAAGAAAGTTATTCCCAGAGATCCCCTTTACCTGAGAAACTTAGCTGCATAACAGGGAAGTCCGTTTTCCAAACATCCCCTCTGTCTCCCTGCAAATGGCCTTCCTCCCTTTGTATCCCCTAGGCCTCTACTCCTCTCCTTGGTTCAGGGTGTCATATAAGTCTCATTTTGCCTGACTGCTTGGGAATCTCTCATGTTTATATGGATTTTCTGTACGTATGTAATACAGCCTTTGATTTTCTCCAGTTAATCTGTTTCATGTCAATTGGATTCTTAGACCAACCGGAAGAACATTGAAGGGTAACAGTAAAATTTTCCCTCTCCAACAGGGTTTAGCTTAGCAGTCATCTCAGGGCAGAAGGGTCTCAAAATTCAATATAAGCCCTAGGTAACAGCATTCTAGTACCTGTTACCATAACTGCAATGGAATCAAACTAAGAAATCTCGAGACTACATTGTTACAGAAAAGAAAATGATTCTTTATTAATTTTAAGTCAGATAACAAAACAATTAAAATTCAAGCTTTCTGGGTGTGGCACAGATAGAAATATACGACCTTTCTGTAGGAGAATGACAAACTTAATTACGAAAATCCTAGAAATATCACATGCAATCAGGAAATTGGCAGGGGGTGAGGGGTTTAATTGCTCACCAACTGCAAGGTACCAGAATCTAATGGGAAAATATTTTAGGGAAAAAAAAGGTCTGCACTGAAACTAAACCATATAGGGACATCTGTTTTTTCATAGGTGTACTCTGGTAATTTAAGGGCAATCTGAAAACGGAGGCAAAAAGCTTTAAACATTATCCACTTCTGCCCTCACATGGCTTACAGTGGTACTGCACAGTCTCAGCCAATTTGGAAGATCCCATGACCACTCCTCTGGCTCTCGATTACCATCATTGTCATCAGAAGCCTTCTGTATTATTACTAGAATACTCCTAAGTTCATTATTTCCCCCACACAACAAGGAAAATATCACCCATAACAATGTTTTAAGACTTATCCAAAGTTGAAATCAAAGCAACAGCAAATTTATGAGATGTGCAATGTCTGTTTTGCCTTTAAGGAAAGGATTCTTCTTTTTTGAAAGAAAGAGAGAGAGAAAGAAAGAAGCCTTTTATTCCTTTAAGCCAGGCATAAATTATTTCAGGTGTATGTGGAGATAACCTGGACTAATACAAATAAAGCTTGTCAGCTCCACGGGTCTGAGAAGTAAGAGCCTCACCAAAAGGCTTTGGAGACATTTCAACAGCTTCTACACGCTTAAAACTGAAAATCAGCCTGGTGGTCTTTTTTTCAAAAGCTTAAATAGAGCACAAACACAAATGTTGAGCACAACTTAAAACGAGCCTAAAAGGCTGCCTGATCTAGTGTCCATTAAGCAAATATATGAATGTCAGGGTTATATGAAGAAGGAGCTTTGCTGGGGACAACTTGTCACAGTTTCTCTGTTTCCAAGAAACTAAAAACGAAGACGAGGAGTCCTGAAGAGCAGGGCTCGGGTCATATTTGCCTTCCTATGGCTAGCAGCTAGCATTGGGACCAGTGCCTATTCAGCGCCAAATTAATGTTTTTTTAAGCCAAACCAATCAATTCAAGAACAGGATAAAAATTAATATAAAGAACAAAGGCATAAAAAAAGAACAATATGCAAGTACAGGCCTAAAATGTTTGCTTGTTGTTTAATGGGATGGAAATTTCAGTTTAATTTGAGATGTCATTGAGAATTCTTGATTTTACTGTACAAGTGGAATCTTCAACAATTAAGAGTCTAAATCTGTAGTATGCAACTTTGTAAAATGATGACAAAGAGAATCAGGTGTGCTGGCCCCAGAAGGAAACGTAAAAGCTTTCTTCAAGGATGATTCTCAAAAAACAATAGCTAAGGGGCGTCTGCGTGCCTTAGTCAGTTAAGCGTCCGACTTTAGCTCAGGTCATGATCTCACAGTTTGTGAGTTTGAGCCCTGTGTTGGGCTCTGTGCTGACGGCTCAGAGCCTGGAGCCTGCTTCGGATTCTGCGTCTCCCTCTCTTTCTGCCCCTCCCCCACTCGCACTCTGTCTCTCTCTCTCTCTCTCTCTCTCAAAAATAATAAATAAACATTAAAAAAAATTTTTTTAGGGGCGCCCGAGTGGCTCAGTCGGCTGGGCGTCTGACTTCAGTTCGGGTCATGATCTCGTGGTTCGTGAGTTCAAGCCCCGCGTCAGGCTCTGTGCTGACAAGAGCCTGAAGCCTGCTTCAGATTCTGTGTCTCCCTCTCTCTGACCCTCCCCACTTGCACTCCAACTCTCTCTCTCAAAAATAAATAAACATTAAAAAATTTAAAAACAAATTTTTTTAAGCAATAGCTAAAAAACAGACAAAATGAAAAAGAAGGGTTAAGAAGGCTCTTCTCAAGGTCAAATTGGGCTTATATGTTAATGATGTTCAAAGGCAGTTCAATTACATTAAAAAAAATAGATTTACCCCTTCTCCTTTTCTGTGATGATAATTTATTTTTTAAAAAAGAGCAGAGGCTGGGGCGCCTGGGTGGCGCAGTCGGTTAAGCGTCCGACTTCAGCCAGGTCACGATCTCGCGGTCCGTGAGTTCGAGCCCCGCGTCGGGCTCTGGGCTGATGGCTCAGAGCCTGGAGCCTGTTTCCGATTCTGTGTCTCCCTCTCTCTCTGCCCCTCCCCCGTTCATGCTCTGTCTCTCTCTGTCCCAAAAATAAATAAACGTTGAAAAAAAAATTAAAAAAAAAAAAGAGCAGAGGCAAAAACATGCATACACATGACCATTTGGAAATTTTCCTGTGATTAAGGTTAATAGTCTTAAAAAAAAAAAAAAGGCTATTTTTTGCCTTTCCTGTTGCTAGAACAGCAGAATCTAGTGAAAGTGCTAGACCAGCACTCTCCAATAAAAATTAAAATATTTAAAATTTGGTTTTTTAGTTTTTAGAGAGAGAGAGAGGGTGCAAGCGAGGGATGAGGCAGAAAGAGCTAGAGAGAGAGAGAAAGAGAAGCAGGGCTCACCCGAAGAGGAGGGGCTCACGTTTTTACCTAAAGTGGGGCTCGAGTTCACCTGAAGCAGGGCTCGAGCTCACAAACCGTGAATCATGACCTGAGCCGAAGTCAGATGCTTAACCAACTGAGCCACCCAGGCGCCCAATGTTTTAACGTTTTTAGCTGCCACATTCAAAAGAGCAAACAAAAGTAAACAGGAGAAATTAATTTTAACATTATATTTTATGTAGCCCAATATATCCAAAATGTTATTTCATAGCTGAAAAGGCTCTAAAGAAACACAAGGAAAGAATGGGGCACAGGTGTATCAAAATCTTAAAGAGCAGTCGAGCTGAAGTTAGAACTCATTATGATCCACCACAAAGGCTTGTGGCCATGCCGCAGCCAGGTCCCTACCACAGACCTGGAGCTGGCAGAGGCTATCACGGCATTGGCAGGGGAGCTGGCTGTAAACAGATGAGGTGAGGGGCTTACGGTGGACGCTGCGGAGGCTATGATGATTATAATGGCCATAATGATGGGGGCAGCTGGGTGGCTCAGTCGGTTAAGCGTCCGACTTCGGCTCAGGTCATGATCTCACAGTCTGTGAGTTCGAGCCCCACGTCGGGTTCTGTGCTGACAGCTCAGAGCTTGGAGCCTGCTTCGGATTCTGTGTCTCCCTCTCTCTCTGTCCCTCCCCTGCTTGTGCTCTCTCTCTCTCTCACTCTCAAAAGTAAATAAACATAAAAAAAAATTTTTTTTAAATAATGGCTATAATGATGGCTATGGATTTGGGTCAGACGGATTTGGAAGAGACCTCAATTATTGTTTTTCAGGAATGTCTGATCAGAGATAATGGAGGGGTGGCTCTACTTTCCAGAGCACAACGGGACATTGTGTACACACGCGGGGATTATCTTACACAGCTACTGAGAACGACATTTATGATTGTTTTTCACCACTCAACCCTGTGAGAGTACGTATTGAAGCTGGTTCTGATGGCAGAGTCGCTGGTGAAGCAGGTGTCGAGTTTGCAACTCGTGAAGATGCTGTGGCAGCTACGTCAAAAGACAAAGCAAATACGCAACACAGATACATAGAACTCTTCTTGAATTCTACAGCGGGAGCAAGCGGTGGGGACTTATGGTAGCCAAACGATGGGAGGCATGGGCTTGTCAAACCAGTCCAGTTACGGTGGCCTGGCCAGTCAGTGGCTGAGTGGTGGTTGTGGAGGTGGCCATGGTGGCCAGAGCAACATGAGTGGATATGACCAAGTTTTACTGGAAAATTCCAGTGATTTCCAATCAAGCATTGCATAGGCAGCCAAGCAGCAGCGAATAGCAGCTACTACCAAAGTGGAAGCTGTGCATCTCTGGGAGTGAACAAAATGGGAGGGATGTGTAGCATGTCCAGTATAAGTGATGGAGGGGGAAAGTAATTGATCCTGATCACTGACTCGTGGTCAACATTTTTCTTTTTCTTTTGTTTTTAATGTTTATTTATTTTTGAGAGACAGAGAGCGTGAGCAGTGGAGGGGCAGAGAGAGAGAGGGGGACACAGGATCCGAAGCGGGCTCTTGGGCTGACAGCAGTGAGCCTGAAGCAGGGCTTGAATCCACAAGCCATGAGATCATGACCTGAGCTGAAATCAGACGCTTAGCTGACTGAGCCACCCAGGCGCCCTGAGAGAGAGAGAATCTTAAGCAGGCTCCATGCTCAGCATGGAGCCCGAGGTAGGGTTCGATCCCACAACCCTAGGATCATGACCCAAGGCAAAATCAAGAGACAAACACTCAACCAACTGACTCATCCAGGCACCCCCAAGTTATTAGGTATTTTACATTCTTCTTTTTATGCTGTCTTTGAAGCTCAGTGTGTATTTAAAACTCACAGCACATCTCAATTAGGATGGGCCACATTTCACGTGCTGAACAGCCTCATGGGGCGAGCAGCTACCATATTGGAGACAACGAGGTTAACCTGCATAAACCAGAGGTGTGAGGACTTGTCCTACCTTCTTCCAGGCTTGAATGAAATCATCCTTGGGCTGAACTTTAAGATACTGAAATTGCTAAATGGCATCTTCAAGCTGACATTAATAAGTAGTTTTTTAAAAGTCAAAAGTCATGCACGTGGTTAAAAATTGTAGGGGCCTGGGGTGCATGGCTGGCTCAGTCAGTAGAGCATGCAACTCTTGATCTAGGGGTTGTGACTTCAAGCCCCACGTTGGTCAAAGAGATTACTTTAAAAAAATTGTAGGGGCCAAAGGCAGGCCACTCCAAGATGGGCCACTCTGACATAAAGATTATTTTAAGTTAAAAGCAATCAAGACCCAGCAGATTCAGAAAAAGCTCTTTACCTACCCTACAACTACCTAAGTAGAACTGTGATAGAGGACCTGCTCCAGGAAGAGAGCTATCACCATAGATAACTATATCCTGATACGAACTATGGTAGACAGGGAGGAACTCAGCAAAGTCTGATCAAATTCCTCTCTGTGTCTCGCTGTTTCTGAGTGTAACAAATGTAAACATTTGTTAACCCAGCATTTTCTCTTTTCCATCCTCTTGAAGGTTACATTCCTTCCCTTTGCAGACCCAGACACCTACCCACTTCTCCTCAGTTCAGGATGACATATATACTTCATTGTGTCAGACTCCCCTTGGAATTGCCATGTCTATGCGGATTGCCCACGTGTACGCTATTAAATTTGGTTTTCTTCTGTCTCATGCCAATTTGATTCTTAGTTCAGCCACAAGGACCTCGAAGGGAACAGGAATTCTTGTGCCCCAACAAAATCAAATTGTTCGAAAGAGCACACAATAAAAAGCAGGAGTCCTGTGCCCCACCTCTCCCTCTCCCAAATCCAGATTCTCCAAGGCAAGCGCTTTAACTCCTTCGTTCACGATTTCTTCTGCTGGTTTCTTCCACATCTCTAAACACCATCTCGCTTGACTCTTTCTTAACTTGCCCATTTCAGACACCTTCTATAAAAACACAAATCGACTTCCTCCTGTGACGGATGAGGCCGAAGCTCTCTGCCGCCCCATCCCCAGGCGGCAATCTCAATCGTTACTTCTATTGGCTACTTTCCTAACCTGAGACACTTTTGCGTCTATTTTTTTTTTTTTTTTTTTTTTGCCAACCACTACCAGTTATCTGCAGCTGCCTCACAATGGAAAATGAGGTTCTTATCTCCCTCTCCCTGCCTCCCTCTCCAGCACCCGCCACGTCTCCACCTCACAAATCCTCTTTTCAAAGCTGATGACATTTACATCCCTGCTTTGAAGCCTTCTCTGATGCATCTTGGGGATCGATTCTAAAACCTGAAAATTCATATAACAGACTGACTGCATAAGTCTCCTTCACTGAAGAGTCACGCTATGTCCCAGTTCTCATATCAGATGCTATTCTTCCTGGAGCTTTTATCTGCCTTTCCCTTGTCTTACACTCTGCCTTTATCATTGCCTCAATCTGTTTGCAAACTATTCACTGTATTAGATATGAAATATGTTTCGGGGCACCTGGATGGCTCAGTCAGTTACATGTCCGACTTTGGCTCAGGTCATGATCTCATAGTTCGTGGGTTCGAGCCCCACATCAGGCTCAGTGCTGACAGCTCGGAGCCTGCTTCGGATTCTGTGTCTCCTGTCCCTGTCCCTCCTCTGCTCATGCTCTGTCTCATTCTGTCTTTCAAAAATAAATAAATGTAAATTTTAAAAAATTAAAAAAAAAAAAGAAATACGTTTTTTTTTTTTGTTTTTTTTTTTTTTTTTAAATTTTTTTTTTTCAACGTTTATTTATTTTTGGGACAGAGAGAGACAGAGCATGCACGGGGGAGGGGCAGAGAGAGAGGGAGACACAGAATCGGAAGCAGGCTCCAGGCTCTGAGCCATCAGCCCAGAGCCCGACGCGGGGCTCGAACTCACGGACCGCGAGATCGTGACCTGGCTGAAGTCGGACGCTTAACCGACTGCGCCACCCAGGCGCCCCAAGAAATACGTTTTAAGAGAAGCCAGCCTAGTTATGCAGGTATGTTCAGTTTATACAACTTCATCAAGCTATATTCCTATGATATGTGCACTTTCCTGTGTCTGTGTCTGATACTCCAATTTTAAAAAAATTCTGAAGAAAGCACCCTCTCTTTTCCTCATCAGTTGTGAAGGAAGAAATAGCAAGGGAGAGAAACTTTTGCATAGCACACTTATACATTTATATGAAGTTTAACATACTTAATAGTATGCTACTACGGTAGTATGATCTATGGTTAATAAATGATAGCATGGCACATTTATGTTAAGTTTATCAGCTCTGTTAACAAAATGTGAATGCCTGACATGCCAAGTGTTTTATATAATTGCACTTAATCCTCCCAACAACCCTGTTAATATCATTTGGTTTATATTACAATATTACATAATTATCATGTTATAGATGAGTACATTGAAGCTTTGAGAAATAATTTGCCAAAAGTCACACAGGCATCTTAATAGTGGCCAGTAATTTTTGAGTACGTACTATAGATCTGACACCATTCTAACTACTAAGTGTCGTATTTAAGCCTCAAAACATTATCCCCATTTAGCAGATGAGTAAACTGAGGCACACAGAAGCACACTTGTCCAAGGTCATCCAGCTGGTAAGTGGCGCCGCTTGGCTATGAACCCAAGCCACCTGGGTCCAGATTCTTAACCACTGAGCTATATACTACTTGGAAGTCACAACAGAAATCTGAATTTGTGCAGGCGGTCCATAGGAACTAAATGGTTCATTATTCTGCTGTCTTGCCTAGCAATTGGGTCAACTGACGTTTAGAGAAGGAGTACATGCACGTTCCCATTCATTGAGAGGAAGGGAAACAGTAAACAAATAATAGGTTTCAAATACTGTGTTCTTTCTTTAAGCAGCTAATACTCACTTCTCACTTCCAGATCGCCACCACCATCAGATTTCCCTAACTCCGTCTCTCTCTACTTCCAGAGCACTTTGTAAATACAGATGACCTTTGAACAACATGGGTTTGGATGGTGTGGGTTCACTGATACATGGCTTTTTAAAATAAATACAGCAGAGTACTGTAAACATATTTTCTCTTCCTTGTGATTTTCTTAATAACATTTTCTTCTCTCTAGCTTACTTTAAGAACATAGTACATAATACATATACGAAGTATGCGTTAATTGACTGTGTATGTTATTGGTAAGGCTTCTGGTCAACAGTAGACTGTTAGTGGTTAAGTTTGGGGGAAGTCAAAGTTACACATGGATACACAGGGATATTTTCAACCGGGGGTGAGGGGAGAAGTCAGCGACCTTAATCCCCAAGTTGTTCAAGAGTCGACAGTACTCAAAGAGCACTCACCAGAATGTATCATGCAACTGATTTCTCTCCACATGCAGGTGGCTGCGCACCGATCCCAAGAGTACTCACCGTGTTTAGTGCTCATCTTGCCCACTGATCTGGGACCACCAGGGCAGGGACCATCCATGTCATTCCCTGCTGTAATCCCACCTCCTAGCACAGTGTCTAGCACATGGGAGGCCGTCTATACATATGTGCTGAATGAATGAAGGCTAGATGCTTAAAAACCCAGCAGGATATAAGTTTACAAAACAAAAATTTCTATGCTTGCCTCAATAACGCATATTTGGGGCTCTTCCTTATGACCATCCACAGGCACCATAGCTTGATTCATAACCCACTCCTGGACAGCATCAGTAATGTGAGGGACAACTGTAGAAAGAAGGAATAATTAGCACAAAAGCTTATTTCATGGTTATCAAGGAGAAAGGAACGTATTTGTGTCTTTAGACCTCCCAAATAACCTGAAAGCCACTTGGCAAATGAGACAAATTACATTTCTCATGTTATTATCCATCTCACTGAAATGAATATTATAGGCACAATATAGATTTAATCACTTAAATGTTATGTCATTTCTATTGAAACTGACTGACCACGGAGAACAAGAAACAGAAAAGAGAAATGCCATGTTTGATTCAACTAGAAACATCCATAATGTCAACTAAAACCTGCAGGGAGGGCTGTCAAGGGTACTGTATGCTGGACCCCACGGGGAAGAAAGACGCAGAGTGGTCCGGCCCCACAGCCCACCAACCAGTGGGGACGGGTCTGCTCAGGGTGTAGATGAGATCTTCATGTTGACCAGGGGCCTGTGGCTGCTCACGTCAGGTGAAGAGGCTAAAAGGTGACAGCCCAGCAAGGATTTGAGGCCCAAAGGTCCCTTAGGTGGTGAGCAGGCCTGCAGCTAGTGATCTCTGCTGAAGAGACAGAAAGGCGACATCCTCTCGGGTACAGCCAACTAACTTAATGGGCTACACGAAGCAGGAACGTCGCCCTCTGGGAAGCTGAGGCAAGGAAGGATCTGCTGCCTGCTCTACCTCACACCTGCTGCTCCCTCGAGATGGCAGGAAGTCGTCACCAACCAGTACATCTGGAACAACCCACATACATGCAGCAACGCTCCCTCCCATGGGTCCTCCCAAGATCTACACTCAGGGGGAAAACTTAGAAACCACAAGGGTAGCTGACACCTAAGCCACACCATCCAGTTTCAGTAATAACACGGCTGATCTTTTGATGTCCATCCATCCAACCCCCATGTCTACTTCTCAGCTGGTTCCAACGTGTAAGTGATTTACAGGAGATGGGGAACTATCACCTTTACTCTACCATGTGGGAACGTATGAGTACTAGAGTTGGTGGGGATGGGAGGGAGAGAAGGGAGGACAGGGTGTCTCTCTTAAGACAAAAGAGAATCCTACCACTCAGGAAAAGGCTTGGTGAAAAAAGGGTCAGACCATACTACCAGCCACTCCAACCAGCCATTGAACTCCAGTTCAATCCCCCAGTGCATCCCCAACACTGTCCTTCAAAGTGGAGTAAGTATGATCCATGCAAAGATACAAGAACAAAGGAGACAGACAAAATAAAAACAAACCAAAAAAATCTGCATCTCAATCAGGTAAAAGTGATGAATATGGTTCTCCATGGATTTTATACATAAAAGCTAAAGACAGATATATGGACTAGGAAAAACAATGACATTAGTAATAAACAAAAAGACTGATGAAAATACAATCAAGAACATGGAGGGTGAAGTAGACACCTCTGAATAAAACAAAGAGGAAAAGAAAGCAGAGACATGAAAAGGATTGGAACTTGTAGAGTTCAGGGACCTTCTCATCTTCACATCTATTTTGAGCAGGTGCTCAGCACACAGGTCTCGCTAACCTTTATGGAAAAGAATACCTTGTACTGTTTTCCCCAGGTAATCACCACGCCTCTCTTTATTGATCACATGCTGATATATCTTCCCAGTGGTGATGTTGTTGTCTCTATAAAGGTTAATATCCAAGAACCGTTCATAATTTCCAAGGTCTAAATCAACTTCTCCACCATCATTTAAGACAAATACCTCACCTAAGATTAAAAAAAAAAAAAAAAAGGCAATGTAAATATTACAAATTTGCTTTCGGGGCGGCGGGCTGGCTCAGTTGGTGGAACGTGCGACTCTTGATCTCAGGGTGGTGAGTTCGAGCCCCACATTAGGTAAATAGCAATTTACTTCAAAGCATGAGTGTCCTGGATTCTGGAATTGGCACAAGAACGTTTTAATTCCCATCTCAGGAATCTTAAGCCACAATTAAACAGACAATACATGGAAAGCAGGGCCCCAGCAGGCCAACAGGGCAACTTAGTTAAAGTGAGGCAAAAAAGCCAGTGTGTGCAACCAGCCACCTGCACAACGGCACCTGAAAAAGGACAGAGATAAAGACTTAATCACACAAGGATGATTGTGCTAACTATTGCGCATGTCTCCAGGTCTCTGCTGTTGCTTGAGGGCACTGATTGGGAGTCCAGTGTTCAAAAACCACCTTGTAAGAATTGAACCTCTCCCTGATCAAGGAAATTACATCATTTACTCTGATTTCAAGATGTTCACACCAAAAAAAGAAGGTTGGTTAGCTTATAAACAGAATCAGAAACCTTTTTTTTTTTAAGTTTATTTAATTTGAGACAGAGAGATAGTGCACAAGCAGAGGAATAGCAGAGAGAGAAAAAGAATCCCAAGCAGGCTCTGCACTGAAAGTGCAGAGCCGTATGCGGGGCTCGAACTCACGAACTGTGAGCTCATGACCTGAGCCGAAGTCAAGAGTCGGATGCTTAACCGACTGAGCCACCCAGGCACTCCTCAGAAACCTTTTATACCTTCATTCATGTCTACCTTAGAAAGTACCTACGTGAGGTCAGGAAGATCTCTAACTTAAAGAACAAGAGACCAAACTAATGAAATAGCACTATTTTCACATTCCCCAAATTTCATTTCCACTCCAAATTCCACTGTCTCATGTTAATGAGGAATCATCAATCTATAGGAGTCTTTTTACTTTGATCATCTTAACTTCTGACACATAAGGGAAGATCTCTGAAATCTCTTTAGTTGATTCAGGCCAAACCCAGTTGAATTTTTAAAGTCCTGAAATTTTAAATTCCTAAAAATTTAAAAGTACATAAGCATTATATTTCTAGGAGAGAAAGAGAAAATGTGAATGACAAGTCTTTAAAACAGGTTCTGGGGAGCCTGGGTGGCTCAGTTGGTTGAGCATCCAACTCCGGCTCAGGTCATGATCTCATAGTTGGTGAGTTCAAGCCCTGAGTCTGGCTCTGTGCTGACAGCTCAGAGCCTGGAGCCTGCTTCGGATTCTGTGTCTCCCTCTCTTTCTGCCTCTCCCCAGCTTGTGCTCTGTGTCTGTCTCAAAAATAAGCAAAAAATAATAATTTAAAAATAAATAAACAAAACAGATTCTTAGATTTAGTGTAGTTATAATAAAAATTCCAACATATTTTTTCAACTTGAGGGTGACCCTAAAGTTAATTTGCTAGAAAAACAGGTGATTACCAAAACAAAGCACACAAAAAATAATAAAAAGCCCTTGTAATGAATAACAGTGAGTAAAGGAAGATCGAAATACATATGCATACCTATATTCCAATATATATAAAGATGGAATAAGATAGCATCCACAAATGTACAGAATCAAAATATCCAAAAGATCCCTACTACATAAAAGAATTTAATATAGGACCTGAAAATAATAATAATAAAAAACCTAAGAGCAGCATCACAAAATCAAAGTAAATAAACCACTCAGAAATAAACTTCAAAGAAACATAGGGTCTATATTTAGGAAACTTAAAAACCTTACTTCAGAGACAAATAAAGAAGGCATAAAAATAAGGAAAGCTGCTTCTAAAGCTCCTGAATGGGTCAGTCAATATTTTCGGTGTTCAATTCTTCCCCAAATTAATGCATAAATTTAAAGAACTTTTTGTCAAAAACTCCGACGCAACTTCTTGTAAAGTTGAACACAATGGTTCCTAAGTTAATTCTGTATACAACAAACATTTTGGAGTTCAGAAAAAAAAAAACAAAGGAAGAAGAAAGGAATATGGAGAGCTCTGACCTACTTGATAATAAAAAGCTGCAGCTATTAAAATAATAGGCAGGAATAAACACAGAAATCCGGAACAGAACAGAGGACAAAGATAGACCTAAGTAGAGACAAAAATGTAGTAGATAATAAAAGGTGGCATTTCCAGGCAGCACAAAAGGGATGAAATCTTTGAGAAATGACATTAGGAATAGTTGGCTAATCAAAACAAAAAAAAAAAAAAAAAAGAAAAAAGAAAAAAAATTATGTTACATCTTCATACATTCCAGATGTGTTATCAATGTTAAAGCAAAAGGAAATGAAACTATAAATATAGATCCATAAGAAAATATAGATGAGTATTTAAATATTCCTGTGGCAGAGAAGCCTAAAGTGACATCAAAGGCAGAAACCATAAAGGAAACAGTTGATATATTTAATCACATAAATGGCAAGTTGAAATTCATCAGTGACAAACAGAGGTAACGTTAAAGCAAATTTCAAATAGAGTAAAACTATATATATATATATGTGTATATATATATGTGTGTGTGTGTATATATATAGGTTAATACACTTTACATAAAGTATTCTTGAAAATCATTTTAAAAAATCCAAAGGAAAATTGGCATAGCACATGGCATTAGCCAATTTTGCTGCACACCAAACAACCCTAAAATTTTAGTGACTTACAAAATGCTTATTGATTTCTCCCTTGAGTTACATGGGGGCTGTGGGGCAGTTGTGCGTCTACTCCGTCTCATTCCAGGACCCAGACCTACACGGGGCAGGCAATTCTCAGGGAGGAGAGCACAAGCACCAAAGAAACAGAGCCAGATCATGCCACGGTACCGAAAATTTCTGCTTCAACAAGGCAGATGTCACATTCACTAATGTCTCCTAGGGAAAAACTCTCTCGGGTTTACCCAGGACTAATAGGGTTCCCAGGGTTTGGACTTTCAGTTTCAAAACCACGAAAATTCCAAACAGGCCTGGACGATTGAACCACCGTACATGACCAAAGTCCAAAGTCAATGGGACAAGGAAATTTACTCCACAGAAGGAAGTTGTGTAATGGTTTCAAACAAAAATATAATCTACCATTGACTTCAATAAGTCATTCCACAGACAAAATGAAAATCAAAGAAATCCAAATTAGAACAATGAGATACTTTTAGTTTTGTTTTGTGTTTTGGTTTTCTCTCCGGTTAGTAAAGTTTAAAAAGAATAATATTCAGCAGGGATATAAAAATACAGGTCTTCTTATGCAGTTGATGTGTATATAAATTGGTGCAGATACACAGCCTTTATCAGAAAATTCTTGGAAACAAGATGGAAGTTGAAATTTGAAGTTTTTCAGATTATGGAAAGGTACTATAGAAAACTCTCCATATATTAGAAAACACTTCAAATGCAAACACATTCCAAGTGAAATAAAGAATCAAACACATTCCGGGGGCACCTGGATGGCTCAGCCGGTTAAGCATCTGACTCTTGATTTCAGGTCAGGTCATGATCTTACAGTTCATGAGTTCGAGCCCTGCATCAGGCTCTGTGCTAACAGCGTGGAACCTGCTTGTGATTCATTCTCTCTCTCTCTCTCTCTCTCTCTCTCTCTCTCTCTCTCTCTCAAAATAAATAAATAAACCTTATTTTTTTAAAAAAAGAATCAAAACATATTCCAAGTAGAATAAAGACTAGAAATAGCCACACCTTTATGAAGATTTTTCAATTTTCAAAACTTTTGAAAAAAGACTATAAATAACTACAAACTTATGAAGAATTCTAAGTTTTCAGAACTTTTTTGATTTTAGAGTTATAGATAAGGGATCATGAGCCTAAAAACCTTTGGTAATATACATCATACGCCAAAAGCCTGAAAAGCATATGAGACATCAAAAATTCTGCACACAGGCATTTATGTTTAAAAAAATAAGACTTCAAGATTTCCATCACAGTGTTATTTATAATATTGATACACTGGAAATTATTTCCTATTATTGTACAGATTGTGTGCAGCCTTTAAGAGTATAAAATATATATAAATGTCCACATTACATTGTTGTAAAAATTAGATTAAAAACTAGTGTGACTATAAGATCCAATTCATTTAAAGTTCAAAAAAAAAGCAAAAGTAATGTCTGGAGTTAATCTTTACGATGTGTCAAAAAGTTTAGAGAACATTGATTAAGGAAGCATTTTCCTAATTGTTGAAAAATAACTCTGTTAATGCTCATCTATCCCTACTAGTAGGTTATGCAGCACGCAGTGTATTACGTAGTATGTAATAAAAATAAGATGAAAAAGTAAAAAAAGAATAAAGCTAAAAAGAATAAGCAAAAGTAATCTATGGTGTTAGAAGACAGGATAGCAGTCACCTTGGTGGTTTCTGGTGGGGAAAGATGGAAGGAGCAAGGAGGGGTTTCTGTTTCTTGATCTGGGGGCCAGCTACACAGTATGTTCATCTTATCAAGTGGTACACTTACGATCTATGCACTTTCCTGCTTGCATGTAAAAAGTTTAAAAAGAAAGTATCTAGAGGCTCCTGGGTGGCCCAGTCGGTTAAGCAGCCGACTTTGGCCCAGGTCATGATCTCCCAGTTTGTGAGTTTGAGCCCCACATAGGGCTCTCTGCTGTCAGCACAGAGCCCACTGTTCGTGTGCGCTATCTCCCAAAAATAAATAAATAGTAAAAAAAAAGAAAGTATGTAAGTGCTAATATCTTTTAAAAAGTAATTGGCCGCGTCGGGCTCTGGGCTGATGGCTCAGAGCCTGGAGCCTGTTTCCGATTCTGTGTCTCCCTCTCTCTCTGCCCCTCGCCCGTTCATGCTCTGTCTCTCTCTGTCCCAAAAATAAATAAACGTTGAAAAAAAAAATTAAAAAAAAAAAGTAATTGGCATATACACTCAAATGTCAACATTACTAATAGTTGCCCCAAGTGGTGGGAAATGGATGATTTTTATTTTCTTCATGACAGTCTATATTGTCAATATAACTGTCAATATGATCTATATTGTCTGACTTCTCTTAACAATGAAATGTTAAGAGAACTATATGACCTCTATTGTAAAATGAAAAACATAATTTGTACTGCAAAAGGTACAATCAAAATGGTATCCTCATACACATGTTCATAATGTATGATCCAGCAACTCTACTTCTGGAACTCTAACCTAAAGAAATTACCCAAAATACAAGAAAGAACTGCAATTTAACCCCATGCTTTATAAGACGGGGAAATTATTCTCTCATACCGTGCTCATAAGGTGAAAAAGTGCCTGCATCGATGTTAATATAAGGGTCAATTTTGATGGCAGTGACTCGGAGTCCACATGATTTGAGAATCGTTCCAATGCTGCTCGCGATGATCCCTTTACCAATGCCTGAGATGACCCCTCCAGTGACCAGAATGTACTTCATTGGGAGATGAGTGGCTAGGTGCCAGCACCCAGATATAATCTGAAAGATAATAAAATTAAGGGTCAGGGAAGAGAAACATATTCTCAAACCAGTCAAGCAGGAGGGGGTTAAACCAGAATTTCAAAAGCAGACAGCATTTTTCCATATAAAGTAAATTTTTGAAACAAAATCTTATTTTCTAGGTTTTCCATTTTCGTCGATATGCAGGAAGCTGTGGAAACTTTCTGCAAGCAAAGTGGCTGGCTCCATTGCCCTGATTTTCCATTTACCCCAACTCTGTCACGTGAAAAACTCTTGCTTTTCATCACGAGAAACCAAATTTTCATGGAATTCAGAGGCATGGTAAAATTTTTGCTTAAGGTTTATTTATTTTTCAGAGAGAAAGAGAGAGAGAGAGACGGAGTGGGAGGGGGAGGGGGAGGGGAAAGCAAAGAGAGGGAGACACAGAATCCAAAGCAGGTTCCAGGCCTTGAGCTGTCAGCACACAGCCTGACGCAGGACCCAAGCTCATGAACCACGAGATCATGACCTGAGCCGAAGTCGGACAATTAACCAACTGAGCCACCCACCTGCCCCAGAAGAGACAAGGACCTATAATCAAACTGATCTGTACTGATTGTATCTGGGCAAGTTACTAATCCCCTCTGTGCCTGTTTCTTTATCTGTGAAATAGGATAAAAGATACCAGTCCCAGGGCGCCCGAGTGGCTCAGTCAGTTAAGCATCCAATTCTTGGCTTCAGCTCAAGTCATGATCTCACGTTTTCGTGAGATCGAGCCCCACATCAGGCTCTGCACTGACAGCATGGAGGCTGCTTGGGATGTTCTCTCCCTCTCTCTCCACTCCCCCACCCCCACAAATAAATAAATAAACTTAAAAAAAAATAGCAGTTCCTTGGAGCATTATTCAGCACTAAAAAGGAATGAACTATCATGCCATGAAAATACATGGGGGAAACTGCCATGCATATTACCAAGCGAAAGAAGCCAATCTGAAAATGTTACATGCATCCTGTATGATTCCAACTATTTGACATTCTGGAAAGGGCAAAACTATGGAGACAATAAAAATATCAGTGATTGCCAGAGTTTAGGGGGAGGGAAGGATGAATAAGCAGAGCACAGAGGATCTTTAGGGCAGTGAAACTGTTCTGTGTGATATTCTAATGGTGGATACACATCATTATGCATTTGTCCAAACCCACAGAATGTAAAATACCAAAAGCAAACACCAATGTAGTCTAATGGACTTTGGATGATAATAATGTATCAATGTAGGTTCATCAGTTGTAACAAATGAACCACTCTGGTTCCAGATGTTGACAGTGGGTAAGGCTGTGCCTGTGGGGGAAGGGGATATATGAGAACTCAGTGCTTACGCTCAGTTTTGCTATGAACCTAAAATTGCTCAAAAACACGAAGTCTGTTTTCTTAAAAAAATCAATATTCAAATAAGCCAACATTTAAAAAAATCTCATAGGTGGTTGTGAGGATTGAATGAGCTATAGATTAGAGGTCAGCTGATGCCCATTCTGATTTTGTAATTTATTTCAAAACAAACTATCATGATTTGAAGGTGTATAAGGTTATACCTCACTTCAGAGCTCTGAGTTCAATTTAAACTAGTCGACCATGGTCAAGGCAAGTAAACTGAAGCCATCCAAAATATACATGAAGCCATACAAAATACACTGAGCCCAGGTGGCTCAGTCGGTTAAGCATCTAACTCTTGATTTCGGCTCAGGTCATAATCTCACGGTTCGTGAGTTGAAGCCCTGCATCAGAGTCTGTGCTGATGGTGTGGAGCCTGCTTGGGATTCTCTCTCTCCCTCCCCCACTTCTCCTTCCCTGCCCCAAATAAATAAATAAACTTAAAAAAAGCATACAGATATAGATATATAGATATACACATACATATAAGTATATACTTTTATACACATATGTCCCATCCCAAATGGCTTCCCTAAGTGCCTGGACCTACCTTTGTCTACACACTACAGGTGATCACATCCAGTGCCATTGTTCCCCTTCCCTAGCCAGCTGGCATTCCATTGACTGCAGCTAAATTTAGCATAAAAGATTCACAATCAGTCCAAACCCAGAATGGTCCTCCTGTGGATCCACAGTACATCTGAATATTCGCCTCTTTCCACTCGCACTGGGCCAGGTGGTCATTATAGGGGTAATTTCTTCACAGCTCTCCCTTACCCACTCCTCTGTTGATTTCTTCTGTTTTGATAAGTGCCCCTCCTCTAAAGTCAGACAGCCTGGGTTCAAATGTTCACTCTGTTATTTACAACTCTGACCCTGGGCAACTTTTTCAGCTTTTCTAAACCTTGAATTTCCCTACCTGTGCAGTCCACAGACATAATAATAGTGCCCGCGGTATACGGGCATGTGGGCATTTACAAAGAGAGTGCCCAAGTGCTCAATGAAAGTTAGCCGTTAGCATTTTTCACAGCACTCTGCTCACCATTCAATCAGCTCACAAGTGTTTCTTAAATGTCTATTATGCTTGACATGTTCCCAGGTCCTGGGGCTATGGGGATGAACAAAAAGGCAAGACCCCTGCCTTCTTGGACTTCACCTTTCCTATGGGATTAAGGGGCAAATTGAAGCCAGCGTGCATTTTGTCAGTTGAGAGGAAAGAATGAATACTAGAGGTCAGATTGCCCCTAGCCGCAGCTGGACTAGGAACAGCAATCCAAGGAACCCGTAGGATTGCAACTCCATTCCCTTACAAGTAAAGACGTAATTACCAGGTGTACCTAATGAAATCTCCAACATAAACACAAAGTCAGAGGAAGGAGCACCCGAGCACCTGCTAGCATGATCTCATGGCATCCACCTTCTCAGGAGATCCCTGCCCCAAATCTTGCCCTTAAAATCCCTCACTTGCAAACCGTTAGGGAGTTAGGAACTTTAGAGGATTAGCTCCCTGTTCTCCTAGGTAGCATCACACCAATAAATAGCCTATCTTCCTTTACTGCAAAAAGCTCAGTGTCAGTTTTTTTTTTTTTAATTTTTTTTTTCAACGGTTTTTATTTATTTTTGGGACAGAGAGAGACAGAGCATGAACGGGGGAGGGGCAGAGAGAGAGGGAGACACAGAATCGGAAACAGGCTCCAGGCTCCGAGCCATCAGCCCAGAGCCTGACGCGGGGCTGGAACTCACGAACCGCGAGACCGTGACCTGGCTGAAGTCGGACGCTTAACCGACTGCGCCACCCAGGCGCCCCTCAGTGTCAGTTTTTATTGGCTTGCTGGGCATGGGTTGAACAAAGTCTCATTTGGTTCCGGTACAAAATGAGCACTGCTGTAACTGTAACTTATACTTGCACTGTGACACTATTAAAATGACTTCCTGGGGTCCCTCTGTAGTTCAGGGCTCAGGTCATGAACTGGTGGTTCCTGGGTTCCAGCCCCCTGTCGGGCTCTGTGCTGACAGCTTGGAGCCTGCTTCAGACTCTGTGTCTCCCTCTCTGTCTGCCCCTCCCCCGCTTGCGCTCTCTCTCTCAAAACTAAATAAACATTAAAATATTTTTAAATAAAAATAAAAATAAATGACTTCCTATTTGTGAAAGTTAGCAAAATCAAAAAATGCCATTGAAAACAAGAGTGCATTCATGTGAAGTCTCATTATGTGGTTGTCAAAAAGCCTAAGAATTTTTCACAAAAAATTCCCTTATATACAAGGATATAAAATCGAATACATGATCTCAATTATATTTTTTAATGAAAACTTATCAAAAGTACCTCAAAAAGCTAAATTTTAATACTTAGGTGGTTGGGCTGTAGGCAATTACTACTTTTTTATATTTTCAAAGGCACAAGATAACCATTTTTAAGCACATCAGATATTTTACAATGTTCTTCTTGAAAATGTAACTTAATATCGAAGAGACACCTACTCCTTTCGACTTGTAAGCAAGGCAGTAAGTTTGAAGCAAAGTTCTAAAACTGTAAGAAAAATCAGGCTCTTTAGGCTACTTCCCTGAATCTATGTTCTTCACCATTTGAAGACTAAAGTTTTCATTTACTTTTTTTTTTTAATATGCAGTGAACGGAACTGTTTGTAAAACAGTTTGTAAAACAGGAGTGTGTAGAGCTGCTCTGTCTGGTGTCCAATAAAAACATTACAGGAACCACCGGTGTAACTTTAAATTTAGTAGTAGTAGCCGATTTAAAAAGTAAAAAGAAATAGATGAAGTTAATTTAACAATATCTTACTCAACCCAATGTATCCAAAATAGTATCATTTTAACATATAATCAATATCAGAATTCATTAGTGAGGTATTTTACACCCCTTTTTTTTTTTTTTTGTACTAGTCTTCAAAATTTGGTACTTCGAGCACATCTCAATTCAGACTCGCCATATTTCCAACGCTCAAGAGCCACACGTGGCCAGTGGCTGCCACACTGGACAGTTGCGGGCCTTGAGCAATTAAAAATGTCAGAAGCACCAAGACACACCTTCTCAGTGACAGCCATTTAAAACGTATTAGTCACAAACAAGAGTACTTCCTGAATGATCCCATTTTATTAAGTTCTAAAGCAGGCAAAACTAAGCTATTATAGAAATCAGGCAGGTTGGGGGGGGTGGATTGACTGGAAAGGGGCACGAGGGAACTTTCTGGGGTGATGTAAATGGTTTACGTCAAAGTTGGGGTAGCGATCACACGGGTGTATAATTTGTCAAATCCCTGATCTGCACCCTTAAAATGGGTGCATTTCGTTGCATGTAAATTACACATCAAATCCGTAAAAACTGCTGCAAAAAGAAAGCTATTTTGTAACAGCTGCGTACTTAGCCACAGTGCGCCCTTAGCAGCTATTCTGGGGAAAATGCTAGGGTCGTTGTTTAAGGAGTGAACCAGGCGGGGGAGGGGACAGAAAGGCCATTTCACTCCACGCGGGGCTTCACTTCCGCCAACGCCATCTCGGGGCTCTCCCGGCTCCCGAGGCCAGGGAGAAATGGGGCCCGGGGCGCAGCCTGCCCCGGCGCCCCCTTCCGAGGCCCGTGCGGGGAGAAGCGCACCCAGGGGACGCGACGCTCGGGAGGCCGGATCGCGGGGCCGCCGCACGGCAGGTTCCGACGGCACTGGGCGCGGGCAGGGCAGCCCCGGCCCCCGCCCGTCCGCCGTCCGCCGGCAGTCTGCGTGCGCGGGGTGCGGGGACGCGCCCGGCTGCCGGCCCCTCTCGGCTCGGCGCGGGCGCCATCGGCGAGCGGACAAAGGCGCCCGGCCCCACGTGCGCGCCGGGGCTGGGGGCTCGGAGGCCCTGGGGATCCGGGGAAGGTCCGGGAGGGGGGTTACCTGCGGCGGTGGTGGTGGCGCCGGGAGGGTGGCCAGTAGGGACGGCGCGCTCCGCCCCGCGGCGGGCCCGCGCTCACCTGTAGGGCTGGGGAAGGGGCCGCCGCTAGGGGTGTCCCTTGTCGCCACCGGGTCCTTCCCGCTGCCCGCGCGGGCCTCGGGGTGCGCGGCGCCCTCCTCGCCCACCTTTCCCTCTCCTCCTGCTGCCGGCCCCGCTGACTCACGCTGGTGAGCTTGGGGTTTGCACCCGCGTTTGTGCAATGTTCCAAAACAAGCACCTAAAAAGTGACTCCTCAGGCACAGACAGCTTCCCGCCACCCTCCGCCCTGGATGCACTTGGCCCCAGGCCTCGTTCAGCCCGGGGACTGCTCCTCCCCTCCGTGGCTCACTTAGCAGAGGCACTTCGGAAGCGCGGGTGAACGCCACGTTCCCGGCGAGCCCCTGCCTCTAGGCAAGGCGACACCCTGGCTTGGGTCCTCCCGTCCAGTTCTCACCACTGTAAAGAGCTTCACGCTGTCACAAACGTTTGTGGAACCCTTACTGCACTCCAGGAACTGCAGGAACGCTAAGAAGAGGACGCAAATAAAACTCGATTCCTGCCTTTGAGGGGCTTGCAGTCTGGAGGCAGCTCGACACGTCTATTGAAATCATTAAAGTTCCTTGGGGCGCCAGGCTGGGTGGAGCCTGCGACTCCCGATCTGGGGATTGTAGGTCCCAGCCCCGTGTTGCGTGTTGCGATTACTTAAGAATACAATTTTGGGGACTCCTGAGTGTCTCAGTGGTTAAGCATGGGACTTCCGCTCAGGTCATGAACTCACGATCCTGAGTTCGAGCCCTGCACAAGGCTCTGGGCTGACTGCTCAGAGCCTGGAGCCTGGTTGGGGTTCTGAGTATCACTCTCTCTGCCCCACCCCCACTCGCCCTCTGTCTCTCTCTCTCTCTCTCTCAAAAATAATAAACATTTTTTAAAGTTTTAAATAAAATATTTAATAAAACAAATCAGTAAAGTTCCTCAAACAGTACTAGTGAAGGGGAGAGGGGGCGAAGCTGGGTTGGGAAAGGACAATCAGGGCTTCCAGACTGTTTAATAAGAGTATTTGGAGGATTTCTGGCGCCTGAGTGGCTCAGTCGGTTGAGATTCGGACTTGGGCTCAGGTCATGATCTCGAGGTCCATGGGTTCGAGCTCTGCATCAGGCTCTGTGCTGACAGCTCAGAGCCTGGATCCTGCTTTGGATTCTATATTTCCCTCTCTGTCTGCCCCTCCCCCACTTGTGCTCTCTCTCCCTCTCTCTCTCTCTCTCTCTCTCAAAAATAAACATAAAAAATATTTTTTAAAAAGTGTTTGGAGGCTGGCTGGGGCTGGGAGAGGACACACGTTTTTAAGGCAAAGGGAGGAACACAAACCGCTGAAGGAGAAAGGATCTAACTGGACAATAGAAGCGATGGGAATTGAGATAGAAGAGTTAGGAAAGTGGTGAAAATTGTGAATAACCAGCGAGAGTCACTAGAGTGCCAAGTGAGACAAGTGTCATTGAAGACCTAGAGGAGTCATAACCACTGTTGCGTAACGGTGGCCAGCTATGATTTTGCCAGCTATATAGGTAGATCTATAAATATGGATATTTATGATTAAAGCAGTTTGTGGGCTGAGTAGAGGGAAAAAGAGTGAGGCAGTTAAGGGCCTGAGAGAATCTGATTATGGTAATGCACTAAGAGTCTAGTCCACGCAGGGAAGGACTGACAGCAACGTGGAGCTGACAGACTAGGAGAAAGAAAAGAGAACTGAAGACAAAGGGACTATGGGAATAAGGGAGCTGGCACATTGTCACCAGAGTGTGGGATTGGCATTGGAGACTTCAAAGGGTAAGTAATTCCAGGAGATGATACAGTTTAGGGTCTGACAGCTAAAATAGAGTCAAATGAGATGGGCACCACTGAAATTGGACCTAGCACCCACCAGGCCGGTGCGCGGGACAGTGAGGGCTTTGAACTTGGATGAGCCAATGGAGGCCAAGAAACCAAATCTTCAGCGAATGTGGATGAGTGATCCCAAAGCTAACAGATGACAGGACAGCAACAAGGATGGTTGGAGGGTTGCATGGCAAAAATTAGATGAGTTTCAAAGCAAAGGGGAGTTTCTCTCCACCAAGGATGACAGAGTAGTGTCAAGGAAGAAGCAGGAAGGAGCTAGGGACGGTGATGTCACCTTCTGGAAAAATAAACAGAGGCTCCACTCAGTAGGAACTGTATGGAAGCCCGAAGTCTTCATGAAAGCCAATAAATACATTTTTTGAAAAGGAGGAAACACCTTTGAAGGCTGGAGGCATGGAGAGGTTTGTTATGAAACAAGTCTCCCAGAGGATCCTGTGGAAAGAACATTTATGAAATGGGTTGACATCAATGGTGATACTTACCTGCCACATATGTAAGACTTCCTTCCACATTTCAATACTTCATTCCCTTTTTATAACCAGGACAATTACTATGATCCCCTTTCTGTAATGAATAACCTGAGGCTTAGAGATGTGAAGTTTCCTGACCAAAGGTACATTAGTTAATATGAGTGGCAAAGTCACTGTAAAACATTTACCCCCAAAGCCAGATTCTTCACCACAAGATGTGGGGTCTTATCCTTATCTTAGTCTATTCATCTATGTAGCTAACAGATAAAAGATATTTTGTGAATACAAAGGGATTACTATGATAACTATTGTATTATTAACCCAAAATTGGGGGGGGGAGTGGATCTAGCAGAAAAACAGATTTGATAAGAGGATTCAGATTGACTGATTTGGGTGGGACGAGAATATCCTCATTCAACAAGTGTTTATTAATGGCCTACTACCAGCATAGCAATAAGGATAAAAAAGAGGTGATAAAGAAGTCTGCCATTAAGTAGATGGCTCATGCTCTTTTACAGTCTTTTTATTTTGAAGAATTCTACCTTTCAGAACAATTGTAAAACTGTCTGTTCCCTGGGAAACACAGCCTTCACTGTGGTTTTGGGTGCTCCTGGAGATAAAGCAAAAGTAAAGTGGAATAGGCTGGGACCTACCTCTGCTTACTGAAAGCCCACCCCCGCCCCTGGCAGTATATTTTTGCAGGTGAAGAAACTTGAAGGGAAGAAAGGACAAATAACAAGTCAAGGTTATTCATTTAGTAGATGGTGAAGTTAGAATCTTCATTCCTGTAAGCTCCTGACTGAAATTCTAGGCTCATTTCTATCATACTTGAACCAAATATCCCTTCTCAATAAAGTGTTGACCACCTTCAGGTTCTCACTGACACAAATCCTAGAAAACACTGGTCCTAAGAGGTCTGACTCTAAAACAGGCTGGAATGTCATTAATGCCACTGAATTGTACCTTTAAAAATAGTTAAAATGGCAGATTTTTTAATATATATTTTATTGCTATTTAAAAAATTAATAGAGTAATATACCAAAAACCATTGAATTGTACACTTTAAACACATTAATTACGTAGTATGTGGATTATATCTCAATAAAGCTGTTTGGGTTTATTAAGCTAAAGTCCTGGACCTGAATTGTAAATATACCTCAGGCTGGAAAATTGGAGAGCAGGGAAATCAGAATCATAATCTATCACAATGTGTCCCCAAGTATTCACACAAGTCACTGGAACTAAGTTACTCTTTTCAAAATGGTGGGAGGAGGAATCATGGGTGTCCTTTGCCAACGGATTGCTTGAGACTGTGCTTGTGAAATATGTTCATGAATTGTTTGGAGGGGTAGTTGTTTACTTGACTCGTTTTTTTGTTTATTTACATGTTATTATGGGAAAAAATAAAAGTATAGAGCAGCAGACATAAAGTATAACCACCAGCTTGGACAACTGCCAATCCCTGGACAGGCTTGTTTCACCTATATCCCTACCCATTTCCCCCCATCCTGTATTAATTTGAAGCAAATGCCAGACATCCTATCATTTCATTGGTAAATATCTCAGTACAACTCTCTAAAATATAAAAACTCCTTTAAATACACACAATACTACCACCACAATTTAAAGATTAACAATCCCTATGTCCATCAACACATAAATTGATAAACAAACAGTGGTATGGGGCACCTGGGTGGCTCAGTTAAGCATCTGACTCTTGATTTCTGCTCAGGTCATGATCTTATGGTTCATGGGTTGGAGCCCCACATCGGGCTCCATGCTGACAACGCAGAGCCTGCTTGGGATTCTTTTTCTCTCTCTCCCTCTCTTTCTCAAAATAAATAAATATTCAGCCTTTTTTAACACAGCCTTTTGTTAAGGCAGAATTTTAAGAAAATTCTGACACATGCCACAACATGGATGACCTCAAGGGCATTTGCTAACTGAAATAAGGCAGTCACAAAAAAAGACAAATACGGTATAATTCTACTTACATGAAGTTCCTGGAGTAGTCACACTCATAAGAGACAAATAAATTGGTGAGTGCCAGGGGCTGGTGGGAGGAAAGAATGGGGAGTTGTTTAATGCATTTTGCAACTCACAGAGCTCTGGAGATAGTTGCACAACAATGTGAATGCACTTAACGCTACTAAACTGTACACTTAAAATGGATGATACATTTTATGTGTATTCTACAATTAAAATTTTAATGTGACGATTCCTTACTTTCATCAACTATCCATTGCTCAAATTTCCAACTCTTATAAACGTCATACTTTTTCTCCCAATGTTTGCTTGAATTAGTATCCAAATAAAATCCACTGGTTGTCATGGGTTATGTCTCTAAATTCATTTCTAACCTATAGGTTCCCCTTCCCCTCTGTTGCAATTTATTTGAAGAAACAAGGTCGTTTGTCCTGTGGTTTCTCACAGCTTAGATTCTGCTGCCCACATCCCATGGGGTCCTCTAATGCTTTCCTTAGTCTGCTGTATTCCCTGTAAATTGGTCGTTGGACCTAGAGGCCCTGGGCCAATTTTGATTCGGACTCAGAAAGGGGCTAAAGACCTCCATTTCTGCGTGGACGGCCCAGCGTGGCCTGACAAAGCGAGGCTGAGCCAGCAGCCAAGCTGCTTAGAGTGACAAAGACCCGTTTACACGGCAGGGTCAGTCACCTAGAAACGCTGGGGAAGGAGGAGAGACGACAGGGCGGGACTACGCTGGGAAAAACCTTTGTCCGCTTTCCACGCACGTCATAAAGTTACTGAAATAAACAGCCCACGGGGGCGGGGCCTTTGGTGGAAGTGACGCACGCGCGGCCGGCGGCGGAGCTGCCATAGAGACTGGGAGACGGATAGACAGGCTGCTCGCGGGTCGCATTTCTGGCCATCTCCCCAGGAGACAAGCGTTGTGGAGTCGCTAGCCGGCGGTGCTAGTTAGGGTCTCCGGTGACCCGGACCGCGGTAGCGGCACCGCGGGCGGGATGTTCCGGAGTTTGAGCAGTTGGTTTGGCTTGGAGCAGCCGGCGGCGGGTGGCCGGCAATCTGAGGGAGACAGGCAGCTGGAGGGAGACGCTCCACCCCAGAACTGCTCCGAAGCGGTGACCGAGTCGGTGGAGGGGGAGCCGCAGCAAGCGGGGGACCAGGAACTCCTTCACCAGGCGAAAGGCCTCGGCAGTGAGTCTCTTCCAGCCCTCGGGACCAGAGAGTGTAGGGGGATGCCCGCTCCCTCCTCTTGACGCCCGGGGCGCAGGCCCGACTGCTTGGGGGGTGTGGAGCGGGTGGAATGGGAGGAAGGTGTGTCTGTGGGTCCTCTTGGGACGGGAAAGGTTGGTGAGGATCTGGGCAAGGCTGGAGCTTCATCCAGCAGTCAGATTGTGGGTAAGTTCCTGGTGACAGGTCACCGCCTTACGAGGTGTGTAAACATTGGGAGCCAGGGCCTCCGCAAAGCGGTGTGGCTCGACGTCTTTAGGTTTGACAGGGAATCTTTTTTATTCATTTCTTGAGCTTTCACCTCCACACCCCCCACCCCCAGGACGGGGGGCGTTGGGGAGCTTAAGTCGGTTGGAAAAGTGCCCTTTTGCGTCTGTAGCGCCGAGTGTGTTGTCTGAAATAAATTGCGGGAAGAGTTACCGAAGGCGTCCCTCAGGCTGGTTTAGGTGCAGCGGAATTTTTTAAGGCGGGAAAGTAGTTGTCGATTATTGTCTGGGATGCAGGTTTCAGTACCGGATGGCTTGTGGACGATTTCTCATTTAATCTGTTAAACACCTCTGTGAGTTGGGAGAACAAGCCTACAGTTACTGGCTCAAAGCTATGGCAAATGGTAGAAGTGGAATTTGAACCCAGGTCTGTCTCATTTGAAAGGCCGTACCCTTTGCGAACCACAGTCTAGTTAGGGAGGACAGTGAAAGTAGTAGGCTTGAAAAATAAACACATCGCTCTGGTAATTCTGATTCTGGAGACCTTGGCGGGCTTAAATGATCAAAGAAAACATCCTTGAGAAGGTGAGTCCTAAAGCAGGTGGCACTACAAGTGAGAGAACTGTGGCAAAGGTAGATAGTAAATTTAGCAAGCATTTTTAAAGAATCTGCTAAAAGGCAAGAAGAGCATAGGGGAGGGTGGAGTCTGAAAGTGGAGAAACACATGTTAGAATAAGAAAGGCGCTAAACCGGCCACCTGGGTAAGCATCTTGATTTCAGCTCAGGTCCTGATCTCATAGTTTGTGAGTTCAAGCCCCGAGTCAGGCTCTTTGCTGACAGGAAGGAGCCTACTTGGGATTCTCTCTCTCTCTCTCTCTCTCTCTCTCTCTCTCTCTCTGCCCTTCCCTGGCTCATGCTTATCCTCTCTTGTTCTCTCTTTCTTTCTCATAAATTAATACATGAACATTAAAAGAAGAAAGAAAGGCTGTAACATTCAAAAAGTTTGGGGGAAGGGGCAGGGAAAATAGATCTAATGTAAAATCATGGCAGTACAGAACCTCAGCTCAAGGCCCCCAAACAGTGCACAAGAGAAATAAAACCAAGTGCTGTACAACAAAATCTCTAAAGAGGGAATAACTGTTTCCTGTGTAGAAAATTGAGGAGAAACGAGCTTGCCATTTTCAAAAGATGTCAGATGAATTGGACTAGAACTAGAAAGGCTATGTTAGGTAGTTGAGATGGATACAAGTGGGACCATGTTAGGAAAAGCAGGGTATGGGTGTTTACTCCATTTCATACAACATAGAGAGCCATTTTCGTTGATCTTCAGGGAACTAGCAAAAGTCACTTCTGGGGTGTCTGGGTGGCTCGGTTGGTTAAGCCTCCGACTTGGGCTCAGGTCATGATCTCATGGTTTGTGAGTTCGAGCCCCACATTGAGTTCTCTGCTGCAGCGCAGAGCTAGCTTTGAATCCTGTCTCCCTCTCTCTCTGCTCTTCCCTCGCATGTTCTCTCTCAAAAATAAACATTTTTTTAAAAGTCACTTTTTTTTTTTTTGAAAGTAATCTCTACACCCAACTTGGGGCTTGAACTCTCAACTCTGAGATCAAGAGTCACATGCTGGGAGCGCCTAGATGGTTCAGTTGGTTAAGCGTCTGACTCTTGTACCCAAAGGATACAGGAGTGCTGATGCATAGGGGCACATGTACCCCAATGTTTATAGCAGCACTTTCAACAACAGCCGAATGATGGAAAGAGCCTAAATGTCCATCAACTGATGAATGGATAAAGAAGATGTGGTTTATATACACAATGGAATATTACTTGATAATGAGAAGGAATGAAATCTGGCCTTTTGTAGCAATGTGGATGGAACTGGAGAGTGTTATGCTAAGTGAAGTAAGTCATACAGAGAAAGACAGATACCATATGTTTTCACTCATATGTGGATCTTGAGAAACTTAAGACTGTGGGGGAGGGGAAGGGGAAAAAATAGTTACAATCAGGGAGAGAGGGAGGCAAACCATAAGAGACTCTGAAATACAGAGAACAAACAGGAATGATGGGAAAGGGGGGGAGAGGGGAAAATGGGTGATGGGCATTGAGGAGGGCACTTGTTGGGATGAGCACTGGCTGTTGTATGGAAGTCAATTTGACAATAAATTATATTAAAAACAGTGAGGACTTTATCATCAACTTGAAACTTCATGTTTGTATTTAGTAACAAAGTCCTGAATATTCTAAAATAGATTTATTTTCAATATGGATGTCTACTTTGGAGCCTAATGCTCCCACCTCTTTCTTTCCTCACCAGACTCTTGGTGTTTGGGGAAGCTAAGGTTAGCTGGAAGTACTACCATGAATCTACCCAAGTGGGAGTCAGGCTCAGAGATGTTTTAATTTCATGTTTGTTTGTTTGTTTTTTTATTTTGAGAGGGAAAGAGTAGGGGAGGGGCAGAGAACGAGGAAGACAGAATCCCAATTTCCCCACCCACACGCACATTGCAAATGTCGTTTCCAAATAAGAGAGCTCTTTTGGTTCTGAAATTTATGTGACTTTAAAAATATGTAAAGGTTCTTGTTTACACACAAACCTTCAGAAAGATAAGAGAGATGATCAGATATTTTCTTATTTCTACGTACTGATCCTAAAAGGTATGTTGTCTTTAAAAAGACTCATCTTTTAAAAACTGAAATTAGGGGCACCTGGGTGGCTCAGTCCATTAAGTGTCAGACTCTCTATTTCAGCTCAGGTCATGATCTCCAGGTTCATGGGATCAAGCGAAGAGTCTGCTTGGGATTTTCTCTCCCTCTCTCTGCCCCTCTCCCACTCTCTCCTTCTGTCTTTCTCTCTCAAATAAATAAACTTTTAAAAAAAAAAAACTGAAGTTATGGGGCAGCTGGGTGGCTCAGTCGGTTGAGCATCCGACTTCGGCTCAGGTCATGATCTCATGGTTCGTGGGTTCAAGCCCCTCATCAGGCTCCATGCTGACAGCTCAGAGCCCGGAGCCTGCTTTGGATTCTGTGTCTCCCTCTCTCTCTGTCCCTCCCCCATTTGTGCTCTGTCTCTCTCTCAAAAATAAAATAAAAATATTTTTAAAAATAAATAAAATAAAATAAAATAAAATAATAAAAAACCTGAAGTTAAACACCTCTGAGCCTGACAACCACTGAATAGATTCATTTCTTTAGCCTTTTAAAATCTACACGGACTCTCCTGGGAGCCCCATTTGTTCTGTAAACATTTGTTGAGTGCCTGCCTTCAGGGCTGGACTCTAAATACTTCTGGTTCATGGTGATCTATTTGTAAATGTAGGCAACTCACCAGTTACAAGTGGTGGACACCCAGGCCTACATTCCATTCCGTCACCTAAAACCAAACCTTCCCATCCTTGGTCCTCCTTCCTGATAAACTCCAGCCTCCTAGGATCACCTGCTTCAGAAGGAGACAGTTGATAAGGGAACTCACTGAAAAGCTCCTCCCAACCTCCCTGAAGGCCTCATGCCTCAAAGTAACTTACTATTCAGTACAAACTGGTTGTTTGGTTTTTGTTGAAGTCGACCAAATTGAAGGTTTATCTGTACTTTTTTTTTTTAAGAAATTTTTTTTATGTTTTTATTTTATTTTTGAGAAAGAGATACAGTGAGAGCAGGGGAAGGGCAGAGAGAGAAGGAGATAGAATCAGAAGCAGCCTCTAGGCTCCGAGCTGTTAGCACAGAGCCCGACGTGGGGCCCGAACTCACGAACCATGAGATCATGACCTGAACCGAAGTCGGACGCCCAACCGACTGAGCCACCCCGGCGCCCCTGTACTTTTTTTTTTTTTTTTTAAAGAAAAGTCCATACCTCTGAGAACGTTCAATACATGAGTCATTTGCATAGTTTAAACAAGTGGGAGAGTGGCCAAAAATGAGCTTTGGCTTTTTCAAAACCATCCCTAAGGTCAGTCCATGCCCAGAAATGGAGGAAGGGCCATCGTCTCTTCTCCTTTGAAAAGTACTATTAGTAGGGGGTGCCTGGGTGGCTCAGTCAGTTAAGCGTCTGACTCCATTTTGGCTCAGGTCATGATGTCATGGTTCAGTTGGTGAGTTTGAGCCCTACATTAGGCTCTGCACTGACAGCGCAGAGCCTGCTTGGGATTCTTTCTCCACCCCTCCCCTGTTCTCTCTCTGTTTCTCTCAAAAGTAAATAAACTTTTTTTAAAAAAAGAAAAAAGCTATTAATATTTGCAGTGGAACTATGTTAATTAGGCTATCCTCTTTTTCTATAGGGAAAGTGCATTTCAAGTTCTAGGTGCCTAACTTGCTTAGTGTACGACTAAAAGGGCTCCAAAAATTAGTGTGTATATAGGAAAATATACGTCTGCTTTGATACAGAAATAAAATAACCAATTCACTGCTGATGACAAACTCTGGCTTACCATGAAGAGGACAGTACAAATGGTCAAGAGCTTGGATCCCATGGCTTATGATCAATACTAAACAGAACTGGGGATTTTGGCTTGAAGAAGAAACTTAGGGGCATTGCTCAAAATTCTGAAAGTTTTTTTTCATAGAAAAGTCATTTTATGTTAGTTAAAAGGACAGATCTAAGTCTGAGAGGTAGGAATGACAAGGCAAATGAAAAGATTTCCTAATTAGAGGGGGATAACAGTAATAATTGGCTACCCGTTGAAGTCACATGCTCCCTATCCCTAGAAGTGGGGCTACCTGGATAAGAGGTTCAATTAGGTAACCTCAAAAGTCCTCCAACATGAAGGTTCTAAAATTTTATGAAATAAAGTATTTTTGAAAAATTAGCCAGCGCCTTAAGAATATTAATTTTCTAAAGCTTTGCCTTAGAAATCACTATCTGCTCATTTTCTTTCCTGTTCTAGCAGCAAGCAAACTCTACCTTCTTCTCTTTCTTCTGATAATTTTAATGCTTTTTCTAACCTTTGAGAACCTTCCCACTTTATCTTTTTTTTTTTTAATGTTTATTTATTTTTGAGAGGGAGAGACAGAATGTGAGCAGGGGAGGGGCAGAGAGAGAGGAAGACAAAAATCTGAAGCAGGCTCCAGGCTCTGAGCTATCAGCATAGAGCCTGATGTGGGGCTTGAACTCACAAATTGTGAGATCATGACCTGAGCCAAAGTTGGACGTTTAACCAATTGAACCATTCCGCGCCCCCCACTTTATCTTTATCATTCCATTTAGTTCTTCAAGCCCTTGTCACTTGCTCATCTGACATGAGGCAGTGTGGGATTTGGGGCACAAGCTTGCCAGTTAGAAGCAGATAGCCTGTGTTTGAGTTTTCTGTACTATTGTCTTTATTGTGATATCAGTTGCAAATTACAGAAAAGTCAGCTGCAAATTACGGAAAATCTAACAGAGGCTTAATAAAACCACCTTGATTCTGTCGGAAGTCCCCAAGACCACCCCCAGCTTTGATAAGCTCCCACCAAAACTGGGGTTGTTTTGCCAAGGAGGAAGGGAATAGGCATTGGCTAGGCCATCAGCAGAGTCTGCCACTATCTTAATGGGCAAATCATTTATCCTCTGTGAGCCTTGGCTTACCTATCTGTAAACCGGGCAGATTATACCTATTCTTCCCAGGATGATTATGAGTCTAAAATGAAGGTAAAATGACTGCTTTCAGTGTTTGAAATTTGCCCCCTCCTTTCATAAGGTTGCTTAGTCTTGCTCACTGGACACATTTTATTTAGTCTTCCTTTTCTTTGGTTGCTGCTTCATTTGAGACCTTCTCTTTATGCCTGTGTTCTCGAAATGGACATTGTACTCCTATTACTTCCTGTTAACTCTTATCTTAGTCTCAACTTTTTCTAACCATGTAGTTAAAACTCTTTAACTTGGTGTCAGCCGATATGTTAATTTGCAAAACTAATAAGCCACTTCTCATCTTTATGAGCTTTCTTACCTGAAAATCTCCTATCATGCTTTCCCATGCCCCTCCTTCCTCTGACTTCACAATCCAGACCACTCTCTAATTACTCTCTTCTCTGAGTGCTTCTGTTTAATGATTATTCTTGCTCCTCTTGTCTTTGAGCCTTTTATTTTGTTCGAAATGGGCATTCCTTGAGGGTGAGAACTATACTTTCTCCAGTGTTCTCTGTGTTCAGTGTACCATACCTCATTAAAATCTAAGAATTGAGATATTTATGCTAAAATACCAGATTTTATTTATTTATGTATTTTAAATGTTTACTTGGGAAAGAGAGAGCAAGCAGGGGAGGAACAGAGAGAAGGCGAGAGAGGATCTGAAGCAGGCTCTGCACTGACAGCAGCGAGCCCAATGCAGGCCTCAAAACTCGCGAACCACGAGGTCACAACCCAAGCCGAAGTCAAACACTCAACCAACTGAGCCACCCAGGTGCCCCTAAAATACCAGTTTTTTTTTGTTGGTTTTTTTTTTTTAGTGTTGATTTATTTTTGAGACAGAGCCTGACTGGGGAAGGGTCAGAGAGAGGGAGACACAGAATCCAAAGCAGGCTCCAGGCTCTGAGCAGTTAGCACAGTGCCCGATGTGGGGCTTGAACTCACGGACCATGAGATCATGACCTGAGCCGAAGTCGGACACTTCACCAACTGAGCCACCCAGGCGCCCCTAAAATACCAGTTTTTAAATGGCAGTACTCCTTGGACTAGAAATGATGATTCTTTTTTTTTTTAAGTTTTATTTATTTTGAGAGAGAGAGCAAGAGAATGTGTTGGAGAGTGGCAGAGAGAGAGGGAGGGAGAATCCAAAGCAGTCTCTGCACTGTCAATGCAGAGCCTGATGCCGGGATGTTGGGCTCAAAGTCATGAATCATGAGATCATGACCTAAGTCGAAACCAAGAATCGAAAGCTCAACAGACTGAGCCACCCAGGCACCCCATAAAAATAATGATTCTAATTAAAAACATTTTCCTGAGGGCTGCCTAGGTGGCTCAGGGCCGCCTAGGTGGCTCAGTCGGTTGAGTGTCCAACTTCGGTTTGGGTCATGATCTTGAGGTTCACAGGTTCGAGCCCCGTGTTGGTCTCTGTGCTGACAGCTCAGAGCCTGGAGTCTGCTTCAGATTCTGGTCTCCCTCTATCTCTGCCCCTCCCGCTTTGCGCTTTGTCTATTTCTCTCTCCAAAATAAACGTCAAAAAAATTTTTTTAACATTTTCCTGAGAGAAAATCTTAAAAGGAACCCTGCTCTTTTAGAACTTCAGATTTCTTTGACTCTCTGCAAAAAATATTATTACAAAATAATCTGGCTGTCTACCCAATTTATTGTGAATAGACTAATCATAACCAAACAGAAATGAGGGACTTCCCTAAAACCCTTCCCTAAAACTTACTATGTTGCCCCCCATTTGTCCATTCAACAAGGACTTATTGGTCACTCACTGGGGATACAGTGGTGAATCAGACAGCCTTGGTCCCTGCCCCAGTGGAACTTAGGATGGGCCCTGAGTCTGTCTGGGAAGACAGATCCACCAAGTAATCAATAGAGTGTCATGAATATTGTTGGTTGGGCAACACAGGTGCTGAGGGAACACATCTCAGGAGCTCCTACTCCAGTCAAGGAGCCAGGGAACATTTCCTGAGAAGTGATATGTAAGTGGAGATGCACAGTATATGCAGAGTTAAGCCAGATAAAAAGAGGGAAGATAAAGGTGTTTCAAACCTAGGAATAATGTATCTGAAACCTCCTTGGAGATACTCAAGAATTTCTTGGGATCATGTGAATGTAGAATAGGAGGGGGAAGAATGGTGAGAAGGAGACCATAGGCAAGTAGTGTCCCGTTTTATAGTCACAATGGGGTGTTGACATCATGGACAGGTGAATGCCACCAGACGCAATGGGAGAAAGTAGACTCTTTATGGTAAAGGCTATGGAAAGTGGAAGAGAAGGTCATTCAGATGGGGAGATAGTACTGCTGCTCCCAGGTAGTGGTACAAGTTACCTGATTCTCTGGAAGTGATACCAGCCACCAGTGAGGATTTAATCTGGTGTGCCAAGCTCCCTTTGCCATTCTTATCTGGGTTTTCTCCCTGAGTGTTGTAAGAGTCAACCCACCTGCCCCTCAGCAAGTGCAAGTAGCAGAGGCAAGAGTGCCCTAACTTAGAGAGTATCTCCCACTAGATGAGATTGGAAGGCAGTGGCCCAGGAGCATCCCCCAGTGGGTCCAGCTTCAGGACCTGCCTGAGGTTGCTTCCCGCAGCCTATGTTGTATACATTGTGGACTTCGAAATGATATTTGTTTACATACAGGCCTTTATGTTGCGGTTGCAATAGAGCTTTGATACATAATGTCTTTTCAGGTCTTTAGAAACATTAATTTTGTGCTTTTGAAAGGTGAAAGTTTATATGTTCCGGTTTTAATTTTATTCTACATATTTGCTCATTATTATTAGTTAAGAAGGACTTATATTTATATTAGGGCTTGCCAAGATTTCTATTTATTAAAAATTCCCCCAGATTTATCACGAGATGGGTTAATGTAGGGAAGGAGGGACATTTTTTCTTTGAACAAGAGGGAAGGAGAAAATAAAATAGGATATTTAAGGTCTAGAAAGGAAGGAAAGTGAAAAGGAGCCTTGATCTTATTTGTGAAGTTGGAAGGGAGATTACTTGCTGAGATAAGTTAGAACAAGAGACTACTGGGGGAGAAGGGAGGCGTATGCTTAACGCTCTTTGCAAGAGATGAATTAAAGGCCGGGTGTGGATGGCCGGCGGGTCCACCCAGAAGGTGGGGTACTGTCAGTGTTTCTCGTTTCACGTCCTAGTTAACAAGAAACATGCCCTATGGTTGCAGATTCGCATGAGAGCTCTTTAAGGGAAAAATCACAAATATAATAACCATTGTACTTGAATGGAGCATAGACTGTCTTTTATTCTTTACAGACTATCTATTTAGCTTTGCAACTGCTGCTACAAAAAAGATAACTGAATCAGTTGCTGAAACAGCACAAACAATAAAGAAATCAGTAGAAGAAGGAAAGATAGATGACATCATTGATAAGGTACATTTCAACATCTTTTCAAATTGATTAGCAGCTAAATATAATTATCCCTTCTTTTTATGAACGTCATTAATCCAAGTAGGATATCATATTCCGATAAAAATATTAATTGTTGAGACTCTTGGGGTTTTTTTTCTTCTTTTTGTATAAGAAGTAGCAATGATTTAAATAACCTTGGTTTTAATTTTAATATATTCTGAAATACACTGATACTTTTGCATAATACTGAACTTTTTATATTGTGAGTTTAATTTTAAACTGTAACTGTTTCCAAATATTTATGCCTTTGCATCATTCAGTTAAGTTTTTAAAGTCCCATTAGGAATTACATTTTCAGACTCTAACGAATGAGTTTGTTCATTTCCTGCAGTGGTAGGGTGTAGGCCTGGGGAATTTCATTTATGTTGGTAATTATTTGAACTAAGGAGGTCATCAATTAAACTTCAGATAGCTTGTTATTTAGCTGCTTTGCTGTGTGTACTACATGTTAGAATGAGATTTGACCTGGCTTTTATTGTTTTTTGGGATAAAACAAAAATTCAATTTTTAACTCATTTTATCTTTGCATTTGAAAAGATAATCCATCATAAAAAAGGTTGTATACTTAAAATTCAAAACTATTGATTGATTTTCCCTTTTGGTGGAGAAAGGGTGGAGTATCACTTTTTTAACCTTTTTATTTGAATAAAATTAATAAAATGTCTCAAATGACTTCACAAATCTTACATGTAATAAGCTTCTCGAAGTAATTTGACTCTTTATATATTTTTTAACAGACCATTATAGGAGATTTTCAGAAGGAACAGAAAAAATTTGTTGAGGAACAGCATACCAAAAAGTCAGGTATGATATCGGTTTTTATACATGACTCACCTACCAAATTTTATTGAGCACCTATTAATGTGCCAGACACCACACTGAGGCGCTGAGAATACAAAAATGTGTAATAGCCCCCATCCTTCAGGTAGCACAAAGACTAGTGGGGAAGTCAAGCTCATAAACCTTTGGGGTTTAAAGGAAGGGAGGAAATTGTTCCCACGGAACTGGTGACAGCCCCTCTGGGGAGCTGGCTGTGACAGAGTGAGCATTCATTTCTCATTTTATAACATGGCCAACACACTGTGTGATATACACGTAATTGGCACTTAGCAGAAGTTGGCTCCCTTCCCATTCTCTTCAGGAGATAAAAACGAAAGAGCTTTCTAGAGGAGTGACGGAGGGCCATGAAAAGTCATGGAGTGTTTGAGGAAGTTAGTGCATTTCATTACTGACAAATGCTTGTTTAAATGTTTGCAGTTACAGGATCTCAAAATGTCTACTTTTACTGTTTGGATGTACTCAAACACAAAACCGGCCTCTTGTCTTTGAATTTGGCAAAAGGGTAAAACAATTCCATCAGTTTGAGCAGTGCCACAAATTCAAAAAGAGCTAGTTAGTCCTATGGCGGGTCAGGCAACTCAAAGTGGAAAGCAGCTTTGGGGACAAAAAATCTCTATAAATTAGCCTACCTTAGGATAGCAGAGAAAGTGATCCTGGCTTGGAGACTTGGGGTAGGAGCTGGTCAGAGCCTCTGAGACAGGAACTTTGAGCAGGGGAAAGGCTCAGAGGCACTTTCAGTTTTGAGACACCCATTAGACCCCAGGTGAGAGGAACATGTACAAAGGCAGGGAAGGGAATGCGGGAAAATTCCATTCCTTGGTTGCACAAGTCATATTTCAAAGGCCCAATAGCCACAAGGGGCTAGTGGCTTCCATATTGGACAGTGCAAACCTAGAACATTTCCATCAGTGCAGAAAGTTCTGTTGGTCGGCACTGCTCTAAATTAACTGAACGGGGTCCAACAGGAGCAGTTGATTCCTGTGTGAAGCATGCATGAAGAATTCCATCTACTGATACAGATTAGAAGTCAATTTGTGTAAAAACCATGAGAGTAGGTGAGCTCAGTGAGAAGTGTGTCGAGCATGAAGAGAGCTGAGAAGAGATCTAACAGTGTTGACAGGAAGGAAGGAATGGGAGAAATTGACAGTTCCTGAGTGCCTGATGTTTACCTGCAACATCTTCTTTACTAAAAGGTAGGATCAACAAGGTTAATTCGCTGCAGGTTGCTCAGCTGGTAAGTGATGAAACAAATCTGCCATCAAAACCAGTGCCCATTTACTTACCAAGAGACAACAGCTAGGAGAGAGAAGCAATAGAAGCCCAGAGAGGGGAGAATTTCAAGGAGAGTTAGGTCAGCTAAGAAGTCCATTTACAAGGACCATGAGGAAAGGCACCATGTGAGTGTTCCTTGTGCATTTGTTCATTTAACGGTCACAGAAACTCAGAAGTACTTACTCTTATCTCCATTTCACAAAGAAGGAAACTGGGCCTAGAGAGAAAAGAACTAAGAACTGTCCGTGGGTTGGACAACCAGGAGGTTACTGGTCACCCTAAAAAGAGCAGTTTCAGAGGAACAGGGAGGCAGGGAGTGTCTCATCCATACTGGTAGTTTGAGCCTTGAGAGGACCTCATCTGAGGGTTAAGTAGTACCAGGAGAGGCCACCCAAGGTGAATAGACTTAAATTGGACGCCAGAATATTAAAGCAAATAGTGTTTTCAAGGGGCTTTACCCCAATTTTTTAAAGTATGAAAATATGCTTATTTTATCTTATATTTAACAGAATTTGGATTATAATTGCCACCATTTGCTTGTTTAAGATGAGCCTAAGAATGAGCCAGGTGTCTGTCCATATGTCTATCCACACATGCACATAACTTTTCTATCAGTTGGTACACAATAGGATGTCTCTTCCATTGGACTTTTGCCACATGACACAAAAGGGCAGGGGTGTTTTGTTGAAAATACTAGGAACCCCTACATGTATCTTTTGTGCTGACCTCCCACCTCCACAGCCCCAGCTCAGATGGTAGCCCCAGTTCGGATGCTCACTGGCTTTGTCTCCACTATTTCCTACTTGCTGCTCCCTCTGAACACCCCCTACACACACCCAGCACTGAACTCCTCCTAGACCAAGATCACCTCCCAGGTCTCCGCAGAAAACCCCTGGGACTCACCTCTCAGTGGCTGCATTTGTCACCCAACAGTATAAGCCTGATGAGTTGTAATCCCCTTCTTCTTGTGAGCCCCAAAGACAACATGTCTGTTGTAGATCCCAGCCCTGTTGTTTACTTCCCGATTTGCCCGTTTCTTTATTTGCTTTCACTCCTGACAACCCTCTTCTCAGTTCCTAACTGCTTATCACCTTTTGTCATGAATCAAGTACAGTGACTTTTTCAAAAGAACTTTTTATTTGGAAATAATTTCAATTTACAGAGCAGTTGCAAGTATAAAGGGAGTACTGAGAACACCCATACCCCCTCTCCCTAGATTGTTGGTTTTAGTCCAACTGCCTTGTCCTTTACACCCTTTCTCCCTCTGTGTGTGTCTTTTCTGTTCCACTCAATGTGTGTTTCCTAAGAATTAGGGGTATTCTCTTACATAATCACTGACCAGACAGTTACCAGCTTTAGGAAAAGAACACTGATACGATGTGCATATTCTAATTTTGTCAATTGACCCAGTAATGTCCTTTGTATGTTTTCCCCCTCAATACAGCATGCAGCATAGCTTTCCTCATGTGTCTTAGCCTCTTTTAATCTGCACCAATCCAGGACCTTTGTCTTTTAGGACATTAATGTTTTCAAAGGATATTCTGCCCCCGCCCCCTTGGCCTCCTTTTTTTTTTTTTTAAAATAGACCTTTCCTAGTTGGGCTTTGGCTGATATTTCCTCATGATTAGATTCAGATTATGCATTCTTGGTCAGAATACTACATAGATGATGTTGTGTCCTTCTCAGGATAGCCCATCTGGAGGCCTACGATGACCATCTCTTTTTCATTGGTGATGATCATTTGGGTCACTTGGTCAAGGTGTTGTCCAATTTCTCCACCATATAATTCAAGTAATTTTTTACCAAATGCGTACATGCTTTAGATTCATATCTTAAGTCTAGGAATTATGATGAATGTTCATATTTGGAGCTCATTAATAAATTGCCACATAATCAATCATTATGTGGCAATTTATTCTTTCAAACCACGATTGCAGTGTAACCTTTGTAACATGTTTTTCTCTTTTTTTCTTTATTATTAAAACCTTTAGAAGCAGCAGTGCCCCCATGGGTTGACAGTAATGATGAAGAAACAATTCAACAGCAAATCTTGGCCTTATCTGCTGTAAGTACCTCGTGATTCCCTGTATAGACATACTTTCTTCCTATCATGACTTTATCCATAGAATGTTTTTCTTCTATATAGTATTTAAAATGTTTTGAGATACTAGAACTGTACACATCAACTTTCGCTGGTTTTTCCCCCTAAGTTCCCCCTCCCGCCAAGTTTTAACTTCTCCTTAAGTTCTTTTTTCTTAACAGAAAAGTATGATCTGTTACACAAAATAATTATTTCAGCCTTAAAAGGATTCTTTTATGTTATTAAGATAATCTTTTGAGATATGCTATCATACAAAGTTTCTAGATATCATTCTAGTTCATCTGAGTGAAAAGATTGTATTCTAAGTTTTCTCTTTAACTATCATATGTATTTTAAAATGAAATTGAAAGAAATAAACTTTTCTTTGCTGGCCTACAAAGATTTCTCTTGGGATTTCAGAGGGAACATAGTGATACCAGTTAACAGTTGTACAGTACCTGACACTTTCAGAAAGAACTTTCTTACCCATTATCTCCTTTAAACCTCACTGTACGTTTATGAGGTAGGTAGGGCCTTTTATTGCCGTCGTGCAGGCGTGATGACTGTGACTCCCAAATGTGACACTCACTCCTTACATTTGTCTCCACTGGGCTGTGGATTCTTAGTGGGTGGAGAGACTGGCTTTAATCTCTGTCCTCAGCACCTAGCAGCCTGCCTGGCAGGGGACTCAGCAAATAGGGCTTTGACTGTATCAGTGGTTTTCAAGCTTTGTTTTTAATCTACTCTTTTTTTTTTTTTTTTTAACCAAAGTCATAAATGGAACTTCAGTCTAGAAAACAGACATAGAGCTGGGCTTTACTTTGCTTCCATTGTCCTCCCCCAGGGCATTTTAAGATTTTTTCTTTTTCATTAGTAAACCCCTTAAAAGATTCTTTTTTAAGTTTGTTTATTTGAGAGAGAGAGAGAGCAAGTGCAAGCAGGGGAGGGGCAGAGAGAGGGGGAGACACAGAATGTGAAGCAGGCTCCAGGCTCTGAGCTGTCAGCACACAGCCTCACATGGGGCTTGATCCCGTGAACTGTGAGATCATGACCTAAGCAGAAACCAAGAGTCAGATGCTTAACCTACCGAGCCACCCAGATGCCCCTCCATTAGTAAGCCCTTTAAAGGCCTGAGCATCCATTACAAGTTCAGTATGAACACCATGTGTTTTGTTTACTGTGTTATGGCCAAACTTGATGCTGACATCACATAATGCTTATCTCCAGAAGAGAATTGGGACAGTGAGACTGTCATTTGAGGGCAGACATCAGATACTCACAGTCAAGTAAGTCCTCATAGCTCCTCTGTCCCCCAGACCTGTTCCTGTCCTCATCTTCTCCATCTCAAAATAAGACTCCAGTCATCCACCAGTTTGTTCTAGTCACTAACCCAAGAGTCTTCCTTCAGTCACACCCCACCCCCACCCCGCCTGGGCCTGCTGCAACGTGACAACGCTATGTTCCTGATATACCTCTATACCACTTCTCCACTGCTGCTGCCACCACAGCGGTCCCAATGCCATCATCTCCTGCCTTCAGCGTCCCAACCACTGTCCTATCCTTACCCCTTTCCCTACAAGCTCACAGCAGCCACAGGGGTCCCATTTATGATGTAAATCCCTTCGTGTCACTCTCCCACATAGAGCCTTCTAATGGCATCTCGCCTCGCGTGGGCTAGGATCTAAACCCCTTCCACTGGGTTCGAAGGCCCTTGGCTTTGCATCCCTCACCTCCCTCGTGCCCCACTGCCCTGCGTCCCAGTGTTCCAGCCACTGTTTTTTTCTGGAACACAAGTGAGCCAAGCTTTGTCCTGCTTCGGTGCCTGGTGCTTGCTGTCCACTCTTCCTAGAAGCCCACCCTACACCATTCCACAAGATCTCATCTCAAAGGTCACCTCCCTCGCCACCCTTTCAGCCCTCTACTAGTCACCCCATCTCATAGCCTTAGCAGTCTAAACCCTTGTCTGTCTCTTCCCACTCCCCCACCCCACAAGTGGAATGGAAACGCTGTGCAGGCAGGGAGGGACTCCATTTGTGCTGTGCCCTGCTGAGCAGGTGGCACGGTGCCTGGGGCACAGCAGGTCCTCAATGGGCATCTGCTGAATGGATGATGCAGTGAACATTGCACACAGACATGCCTGCAAGAGAGCACTCAAGATACCAGCATGACCCAGAGGCTTTGAACCATCTTCAGTACATTCTTTATGGTGGCTTCTGAATGTTTTAAGAGATAGACTAAATTGCTATAGTGAAGAAATAAAAAAATACAGTAGGTTAAACAAGCTGTGACTTTCCCTCCCTCTTCCCCCCTCATGTAAGAGTCTAGAGGTAGATGGTCCACGTAGGTGTGCTTTGCCCATGAACTCATCTGTAGACCCAAGTATTTCCTGTCTTAATCTTATCCTATGCCAGCCCCTAGACTGTTGTCTGCCTTCTCTGCGGTGAAGTCAGCTCTCATGACCGTGCCTGTGTTCCAGCCTGTGGGAACTGGGAAAGAGGATGGTGGGTACACCGGACCATTTGGAAGATGAGACTCAGAAATTGCATCTATCCCTCAGGCCTACATCCCTTTGGCAACTTAGACACATGGCCACTCCTAATGCTGGGGAGCCTGGGAAATCCAGTCTCTGGCTGGGTGGCCACATGCCCAGCTGGAACTCAAGAGTTGTGATCCTGGAAGGGAGGGAGGAAGGGATACTGGGAGATGATTAGCAATCTCTCCATCAGAGTTGCTACATTCTCCTACTTGCCAAGCACTAGTTGGGACAATTCAGAGCCTATAGCAGAGTAGACCTGTAAGTTTCTCATGCTGGGGCACCCCTCAGGGCATCATGCATAAAAAAGAAATTGATAGTACAGCTGTCATTAGGTAGTTGTGAGAATGCAATTCAGAAAATTGTGTTTAGAACCTCCCCTGGGCCAGCCTAGTCCTGGGCCTGGAGGTGGCTGAGACCTGCCCTCCAGAGCCCGAAGGCTTACTGGACATCTGCTAGTGGAGTCACACATAGCATCGCTCCCATGCTGAACCCTGTCGTGCGGGACACGCAACGAAGCACCAAGGAAAGCGGCATGTCCCTGATTTTGGAGAGGGAAGAGGATGATCTCAGGGCAGCTTCCCAGAAGTGATGACGTTGGAGTGGAGTCATGAGTCTTGGGAGGAGGGTGTGAGGATGTTTGGGGGATGTGGGGCAGGGCTTGACATTCAGGTAGGGGGTTTTGTAAGCATTCGGATATGACTGGACTGCATGGTGCAGGTGGAGGTGTGGATATGGAGCCAGATCATGAAGACCTTTCTGTACCATTCTGGTAAGTTTAGGTTTCATCTCAAAGGCGACAAACGAGTCATTTAAGGGTTTTAGTGACCAGTAAAACACACGTTTTCCTTGCGACAGGGTAGAAAGTTGCTTGCTCTGGGTGGGAGAAATGGGACTGGAGATACTTGCCCCTTAAGCGGCTGCTGTCGAAATCCAGGTGAAACGTGATAGGGCAATTTTTAGACTTTGAAAATTTTACATGAGAAGGTAAAATAACTAAACCCTATTTAGGTTCAGATTTGTTCTTTATTGATATAGGCATCTCAAAAACCAAAAATATGGTTAAAATCTAACACGGGCAAGATATGATGAAACTGATGCTTATAGTAGCCAGTTTCTAAGATTATTTAAGCAGCCAATTTTCTAAGATTATTTTACAGTAGTTTTCACATAAAGATACTCGCTGGAACAAATGTACATTCATATGATTTGAAACTCTGTAATTTCAACTAACTGCATGATTGAACTTCCTGGCCTCCCACAAGGCTCTCTTCAGTGGAGACTGTTAAAAAGATACATGACAGGGGACACCTGGGTGGCTCAGCTAAGTGTCCCACTCCCGGTTTCAGCTCAGGTCGTGATCTCAGGGGCTCCATGCTGACAGGGCAGAGCCTGCTTGGGATTCTCTCTCCTCTCTCTACCCCTCCCCCCTCTCGTGCGCACATGTGCACCTGTGTGTGCACTTGCTCTCTCAAATAAACTTTAAAAAATAAAAATAAAAATAAATGATAAATACATGACAGGATTGGTCATTCTCCACTCTCAAGCAGACAGGTTAATGATACTTCAGTGGATTTTGTGGCTGAAATCTTTAGGAGAATTGAATATTTGTCAAAATGGTGATGCACTGTTACATATTAATTGCTGTCTACATTTTTCCCCATGTTTTTCCCCTTTTCATCAAAGGACAAGAGGAATTTCCTTCGTGACCCTCCAGCTGGAGTGCAGTTTAATTTTGACTTTGATCAGATGTACCCTGTTGCCCTGATCATGCTCCAAGAGGACGAGCTGCTGAGTAGGATGAGATTTGCCCTTGTTCCTAAACTGTAAGTAAGCAGTGTGTTCCTGAGCCAGAGCTACGCTGCTCACACAGCACATATTGGCATTTTCTAGTGGCCTTGGTCATATGCAGAGTGTCGGGGCAGAATCCTGGAGTGGGGGCCAGAGCAGTTTCCTGTTCCGTCTTCATGAAAATAGGCTCTGTGGCCCTTCAGCTGGTGTGCATGCGCTCGCTCTCTCTTTCTTTTTTTCTTCTCTTCTCTCTCTCTCTCTCTCTCTCTCCTCTCTCTCTCTCTCTCTCTCACACACACACACACACACACACACACACACACCCACCCACCCACCCACCCACCCATAGAATCGAAACTGAGAGTGGGCCTAACAGGAAATTTGGGGTGGAGATAAGATGCGCTGTTTTATCCCCAGTTAGAAGCTAGAACACAGTTTCCGATAGAAACAACCAACGTGCCGTGTCTTCCAAATAAAATTAAGGGCTCATTAGGACCTGGCCCACCACCTTTTTACACTCTGGCTCTGCTCTCTAGCAACAGTGTTCTTGTTCTCCTTCCCACCTGAAGTCTTCCTCTGCCCGCAGGCCTTGTTCTCCTCCGAAAGTATTGCTTGTCCTTCAGCTCCCGTGCAAGCATAATGTCTTCAGGGACACAGCCCTGACCGGGATCAGCAGAGGCCCCCACGGTGGGTGGGTCTCCTCCCTTCCCTTCTGCCATCATGGGCTCTTGCTCACCTTTTTTAATTCCAATTCCTTGTTTTGAATCTATTGCATTTTTAGTCCATGGTCTTTCTTACTCCGTGAGCTTTCCATTATTATAGCACTCTATTCTTTTTGGATGGGTGCAGTATCTTCCTGGTCTCTGAGAACCTAGTTTTCTTGAAATACCCTTTTGTCTCGGTGCTTTTCTTGAATTTTTGTGTTTGTTTTGGGCTCTGTGATTCATGTTGCAGGCTTTCCTTATCCGTCCTTCTTCGTATCTGAAGGCACCCTGCGGAAAGGGCACTTAGAGCTGTGTGTTCCCACAGGCCTTTCGGGCAGGGTGGCTTCCCTGAGAGGACTCCACCTCCTGCCTGACCAGTCTCAGCCACGCCAGCTGCCTGAGTGTGGAGTGGCTCAGCTCACAGTGAACCGTGGCTCTCTGTCGCATGGAAGCACAGTCCCCAGCTGGAAGGGGCGGTGCGGGAGTCAGCCAGCTCGCTGCTCCTCTGGGGCCTCTCACCACCATGCCTCCTGTCTCGAGCCCGACCTGCACCCGGCCTTCAGAGACGCCTGTGCCTCCCGTCCCTGGCTCTGTCCGAGCGCACCCCGGGTGAACCGGCCCGTTCTCGCCAGCCGCCCTTCCTGCAGGCGGCTTACCACAGCTTTCTCCGGTCTACAGAGTAGATTGCTGCTGGCCCATCAGCCTTTCCCCTTCCACTGTGCTTTCCTCGCCAGTTCTCTCTGTCCTGGGGGGTTTGATTTACTTAATTCCTTTTCTATTATTTTAGAATGGCTCAAATCTCATTACAAATCTAATCCTTAGACTGTGTCCAGAATAGCTATTTTGGGGGCACCTGGCTGGCATGACTCTTAATCTCTGGGTTGTGAGTTCAAGCCCCATGTTGGGTGTAGAGATGACTTAAAAATAAATAGGTAGATAGGTGGATAGATAAAGTAGCTATTTTTAGTGAAGAATATATAAAAAAATTACCAACTGATCTTTTTTTCACTATTATGCTCACAAAGCCCTGAGAGTTGGCTTTTGAACAGTTCATGTGTATATATCTGATAGAAGCTCTTTCATCTTGGAATTTGAGGTTGTACCTATTCTGAATAACTGCCTCTTTCTGAGAGAAGAGTAGCAAAGCTCTGGGGTTTGGGTGGGCTTTGTACCTGAAGGCTCCATCAACTTGAAGACCATTCAAATCACCTTGGGTCACACAGCGGGCTCTCTGCCAATGCTCTCAGGACGGTCCCGAGACCCCGAGGCAGTGGGGCATGTGGCCCAGGGTTACGCATGGCAGGCATGTGGCTAGGTGTCCACAGCGTTGGTTAGTGACAATTCTGGATGCCTTCTTACTGCTAACAGTAATTTTAGAGTCTTGAAAAGATTGGGAGAATTGGTATTTGGCAAGTAGTATTTCTGGTTTGTTGCTAGCTAGTTAAATGGTCTATTGAGTAATATAATTCCAGTTTCCTATTGCTAATTCTGTTAGGGATCATTTAGAACTTAGGGTTATCATTTTTTATAAGTCTTTACCCGTTAGAAATGCTTACTGAAATATTTGTGGATGGAAGGATGTGATATCTGGCATTGCCTTAAAATATTCCAACCCATACCCAGAGAAGGGCATGCGTGGAAAAGAGAGGGACAGACATGAAGTGTGATTGGCAAAATGCTGGTGATTGCTGGTTAGGTCACAGGTACAGGGGCCTTCTTTGTCCTAGTCTCTCCACTTTTTTTTTTGTTGAAATTTCCATAATAAAACACATGAGCCCTCACACACAAATCTAGGACTCCTGCTTTGGTCCTTTGAGACAATTTTTCTAAGCAGAAGCCATCACTAACCGGGGAACAATTTAGAAAACAAATCAAAACAAACTTGCTCTGTATTTCAAAATGCCTCCTAGTGTGTTAACGCTTCCCTGTGACAGCAGGGCTGGCATGAGACGGGCCCTGCTCTTGCATCACAGACGCCCTCTGAGGTCTTTACTCTGACAAAGCAGAGAAATCACAAGTCCTTTCCGGCCTTGGACTGTGACCTATGCTCATTGTTTCCCAGAGGGTATTCACAGCATACTAGTGCCTGAAAATAGTTCATGAAAGCCTAAGTGATCAGATAGTAGACATTTGGGAGTTGCTAACTCCCGTGGTTTTCTTTATCACAGAGCTTCTCAGAACCTTTATATGTCATCTGCATTGTGACTCTCCAGAGGGTCACGGAGTGTTTCTATAGTGTGCCTCCGTGACCACTTCCTCGTCCATCAAGAGGGAGAAGGTCTGGGAAAGAAAACAGTCCAGATGCTTAGCTTTATTGAGAGAACGAAGATTGCCCGTAATCTGTTGTAGATTGCTGGCATACCTGTTTCATTTTGGACTTTTCATAGAGGTCAGAATTAAGAGTGACCTTGAAAATATTTAGGGAGCTCACTACCTCCTGGGTAGCTAAGCTCCCTTCTGTCTCAACGTGATGTTAACAGTTGAAGATTTTTTAACTTAACTGGGTAAAGAGCCCCAGTTGTTTTCTTTGTTCCCCAGGTGTCTTCATCTCTGTATCCCCTCAACATCCAGGTGCTTACCGGTCCAAAAGTGAGTCCTCCGAAAGGAATGTAAAGTGCTGTCTGCCTGCAGTAGAGCACACTAGAGTGTACCTTGGGTCGCTCTGTAATGCCACCTAATGTTCTGTTAGCCATTCTCACGGCTGCAGCATACTGTTGTTTGCTCAGGTAAACTTGTGCTTGACTGTAACCCCTCGCCAACTGCTGTTAAGCTGGGTCTCCCTCCTGCCAAACTAGTTCCAGGAGATGTTCTAAGAAAAAGAGAGTTGTGAGACCACACGAGGTTGGGACATGCTAACTTGGCATCGAGTAGGAACTTAAGTAAGAGGTCATTATTCCTGTGACCATCTGTGTTGGCAGATAATCTGGCTTATTCGTCCCTGAATCACCTGGCACGGGGTCTGATGCCTGTGGCACTCGGTGAACATTGGTGGAATTAATGAAAGAAAAGATGGGCTGCGTCTAGCAGCACATCAGCTTCTTATCTAGCCCAGCTTGTGTCGCTAATCTTGTATTTTGCCTCAGTCACTGAAAAAGCTCGTCTCCTGGCCCAGCTTCACCAGTCACAGATGTGGCAACCCTAAGGCAGGTCCTGTCCTCATCCGTAAGCCTGGGTCTCAGAATTTTCTTAGTTCTCATTGATACTCTTCTCCTTCAAAATCTTTTTCAGTTATACTTTCTTCCTCAGGTTTCTCCCCATTCTAAGACCCTGCATCCATCCCTTCTAGTAAACCGGGAGACAGAGACACATTCTCCCACCCTTTTATGACTTGTAGCAACATGTTCTGGGAACACAAAATGCGTGACTCCTCCAGTACGTGTGCCCCTGCACAACTCCGCGGGTCACCAAAGCCATCGCTGGTTCAGTGACCTGGTGGGGAGGGGAGTGCATTTTATGTTTTTTGTTGAGTTTTGCTCTGCCTTCCACCCTCGAGATCTTTAATTGCTCTGAGGTAAGCATACTCATCAATGTTTATTATTATTTTATTTAAACAATCACACCTTTATATAGAAAGATTGGATGTATAACATGAAAACTTTTTTCTCACTCACTTGAGACCTAATGCTCCATCACTCCTGAATGCTTTAATGTCTATTTCCTACGAATAAGGCTTCTCCTGCATAAACACCTTGTAACCACCTGAATCAGGAAATGGTCACTTATGCATTATTACCTTCTGATTCTCAGACCCCTTTCAAGTTTCATGGGGTTGGTTTTTTTTTGTTTTGGGGGGTATTTTTTGAGAGAAAGAGTGAGCAGGGAAGGGGGAGAGGGAGAGAGAGAATCCCAAGCAGGCTCCATGCCTAGTGCACAGCCCAACGCGGGGCTCCATCCCACAACCGTGAGACAGCAACCTGAGCCAAAATCAAGATTCGGGTGCTTAACCAACTGAGCCACCCAGGCACCATCTACCTTTTTCTTTTCTTTCTTTTTTTTTTTTTTTTAAGTAATTTCCACACCCAGCATGGGGCTCGGACTCACAGCCCCGAGATCAAGAGTCACATGCTCTACCGACTGAGCCAGCCAGGCACCCAACCGCACTCAAGTTTTACCATTTGTCCCAGTGTCCTCTGTACTAGCAAAAGGATCTAGTACAGGCTCAATTGTTGCATTTAGTTTTCATGTCTCATTGGTCTCCTTCAATCTGTTGCATCCTATCAAGTGGTGCACTCTGCCATTTTGTCCCATTACTGTCTACACTTTGGTCACTAGATGAAGGTGGCTTCTGCCAGACTTCTTGACTATAAAGTTATTTCTCTCCTCTTTGAAATCAGTAAGTATTTTCTGGGGAGGTATTTTGAAACTCTTTAAAAATACTGCATTCCTCATCAGACTTTGAATGTATTCATGTATTTATTTGTATCTGTATAGACTCATGGTCCTGTTTTATGCAATGGATATAATCTGTTGCTATCATTATTTATTTTGATGCTCAAATTATCACCAACTTGGCCAGTGGGAGCCCATTCAAGTTGGTTTCTGTGTCTTTTTGACTCATCCTCATTTTTTGAGTGCTTTCTTACTTTCTGGTATGAAGTAGTTTAGGCTCATCTTGTTCTTTCCCTGCTGTAACCCTGGAATTGGCTATTTACCCAAAAAACTCTGATTCATTTTAGTGGAAAATGGTATATAGACACCAAGATCTGAGCACTTAGGCATGCTCATTTCTATTGAGGTGTCACTACTCCTTGGTTCACTCAGTGGACAGAGCTGGGGAATATTTGTGTGCTCATGTATATACATATATACTCATTTGTATCTCTACTAAATGAAAACTATGTATTCATAGTGCTACCTCACAACAGGGATCATTCTAGAACTTTCTCTTTCAATGTTTCTCATTCCCTTTCCTGACTGTGAGAAACTTGGTTCCGACTATCCTTAATATTTTTACTTAATTGATCAACCCCCTGCGTGTAACCAGTCTTCCATTTTCACCACCACCCCCTTCCCTGCTCAGACATACTCCTCTCTCAGCTCAGGCTGTCACTCCCCATTCCACGCCACCCCCACGTGGACCCTTACCTTACAGGACTTGGTCACCGGCACCCCCTGCCAGGTGATTTTTCACATGCAGACAAGTAACGCCCCTAAACATCTCTTCCCACCTCTGCTAAAACAAATAGCCCCTGCATGTGTTTGTATGTGTTGCGTGCATCCTCAAATGTGTCATTGTCTGTCTTGAAAAGCGTGAGGGAAGAAGTGTTTTGGAGAAACTACTTTTACCGCGTCTCCCTGATAAAGCAGTCAGCCCAGCTCACCGCCCTGGCCGCCCAGCAGCAGGCCGCCGGGAAGGAGGAGAAGAGCCACGGCAGAGACGAAGACTTGCCAATGACAGGTATGCTGGGAGAAGACTTGACTCAGTGTAAAACAAAGAGTTACTGTAAAAATATTTTTAACTCAGAGACTCTCATGAGCTTGTCATCTTGTGTATACCAAAAATGTCATTGTCATCTTCTGGAAAATTCTTTCTTTTCCCGAGGAAAGAGTCATTCTCCTTGCCCTCTCTCTGACCCTGCTCCTACGTCTTCCCCCAAGCTCTCCTTTCCTTCACTTTCTTTTTCTTGTTCTTCGGGTTTTTTATCTCTTCCTTTTTATTTCTCCCTTAGTCACTAGTCCTCTTTCCATCTCTTTCTTGGCCCTTTACCGCATAGCATTTCATAGCCTGTGTCCTCCACCGATTCAGGCCATCGCTTTTCTTGGTTTTTCTGCCTTCTGTTCAAGCTGGTGTTCTCCTAGTACTGTAATCTGTAGAGCTCCATTCCACTCCAGGTTGCCAGTGTCTGACTCAGACCGAGGCACTATCCCGTTGCACATTGCACTCTTGGGACAATTGGCCCCTCATTGCTGGGGAAGTGTTTTAAAATATTAGCAACAAGTGAAGATCTGTAATAGCAATTAAAATAAGAATGGTATTTTATGTCACATTTGTCACGTTTAATGAACACCTGTGAATAGGTGCTAATTACAACTAGAGACTTACCTGTTCATAGAATTTTAAATAATTAAGCAAAACCATGTATCATAAGGCACAGGCTGTACAGACCACTAGAAAAGAACTTGACACTGCATTTAGGGTCAGGGAAGTGGAATGAGGTTGCTCTACACAGTACAATTTGGCATTTTGCATATAAAGAATCCCAGTTGTGTATTATTCTTTGCTTTTTGTTTTCATTAATTTTATTGGGAAATGCCATGTAACCAAATACTGCCTGTGTAACAAAACAGGCTTAAGACAGGGTTCGATAAAGACTATACACCTAGTAAGGTTCACAAGGTAGAAAATGCTGTGACTGAGCGTTGCACTTTGCTTTGTGCTTTCTAGCATTCGTGACAAAAGGAAAATCTGATAAATAACTGAATTCTCATTATCCTAAAAGAAGGAGTATAACTCTTCCTGAATTTGACTTCGGCTAACACTGAGGCCAAAATTTATTTCTTGCTTGGAAATCTTAAAAGAGGTGCATCAAATAGGATGACCTGTAAAAATATCCCTGAAAGAAAGAGGTTGAGATGGTGTCACCTAGCTTTTTCTTAAAAGCATAACATAAAAGCTCATTTATGAAAATTATTTAGTATCGTCATATTTGTGGCTACTTTAGTTGTTACTATAATATGTATTCGGAATTGAATCAAGCCATTTTTATCTCTTTTATTCTCACTTCTTAGAGGCAGTACGGCCCAAAACACCGCCTGTCGTAATCAAATCTCAGCTTAAAACTCAAGAGGTAATACAGTTTTACATTGTACCTAGTAGTTGATGTCTGGAAGTGAAGTAACTCTGTGTTAACTGTCTCAGATCCCATTTGAAACTGCTTATGAATACGGGTCTTAGCTGTTTTGAAGAGGGTTCCAGCAGTTGTACAGTTAGGGACATGTAGCTGAGACCTAAGGCGGTTCCTTGGCATCGGTCATTCTAGATGTGCTCTCAGGAATTGGACCTAATGACTGGAGTGGCCCGAACTGAGGGAGAGCATAGTGGATTCAGGTGGTAGCTCATCTGGTGCCCACACAGCTGTGTAGGTTAGAAGGCCGGAGAACAGCGAGCATCCGACTAGTGGAGGAAGGACATGAAAGTGATGTTGTGCTAAATGCCACGTAGAAAACCATTCTAAGCTCGTTTGTTGCATTTCAGGATGAAGAGGAGATTTCTACCAGCCCAGGGGTTTCTGAGTTTGTCAGCGATGCCTTTGATAGCTGTAACTTAAATCAGGAGGATCTAAGGAAGGAAATGGAGCAACTGGTTCTTGACAAAAAAGAGGAGGAGACAGCCGTAGTAGAAGGTACCAAACAAAGCAAATAGCTGTGCTCTTTTCCAGTTCCAAAGCTGGTTGTAGAAAATGTCATTCTGAAGCAGATCTACGGACATACTGTAACTTCTGCATCAGAATTGCTTCTCTGCCGTTAGAAGGTAGCTTCTAGCACGTGTGACCAGACCTCACATTCCCCTGCCTGACGCATGCACCGGAGTGTAGAGAGGAGAAACTGAGCCCAGAGAGGTTATATGATTGGTCCAAGGCACCTGAGCCCCAAGAACATGGGGACAGCAACAGGCGACAGTGCATGCCCTTTCACTTAGAGACACTGCCCTCCAGCCTTCTGCTTGGGCTTATACTTACATATAGAGGATTCTTTTCCTCACTGCTGTGTGCCGCAAGAGCATTGCTTCTGGGAAGGAGCAGGCTGCCTTCAAAAAACAAAAAGAATTTCGAGACAAAGTACAAGTGGAAGGAGGGGAAGCTGCTTTCCTTGGCACATCAGGGCGAACGACTGGCTTTCTACTGGATGAAAAGCAAAGGCTCAGGTTAATCATCATCACATTAAGAGTGTTTATGAAGCCTTCTGAGGTTTCAGATGCACCCAGAGAGTCAGCTATTCACCTGGTTGTAGAGAGAGCACCCGTGAGAAAAGTAGCCTCCCAGAGGTGAACCGGAACCCTGTTTGCGCACCACGGAGGGACTCTGGGGGAGAGGCTTGGGAAGGGAGGTGGAGGGAAGAGCTTCTGGGGGAAAGAGAAGGCCAGAGGGGAAGTGAAAACTCGGGCTCACTAGGTGCCTCAGACCCCTCCCACCCCCATGTGTTTTCTGATAAAGCTGGCTGCCGGACCCCTCGCGAGGACAGCGCGCAAGAGCCCCACGAGCCCCGCGTGTTGTAGGCAGTCCTAGGGCAGGCTGTGCACCGCTTCCCTTTTTGCCGGCGATGGCTGGTAGCAGAGGCCCCACAGGAAACTGGAAGTCTCCCTGCAGCAGGATTCATTAGGTGCTGGCTGGCTGCTCTGAGCAATCTGTTCTTTCACTGAATTCCTGCCCGATTTTTAATTTGGACCACGTAATATTCTTATACATATTCATTATCTTGCCCCCGCACCTAAACTGTAAGTTCTTCAAGGGAGTTACACCTTGTTCTTGTTATCCCCACGGTACCCCACCAACATGGAGTCTGGCACCCGGTAAGCAGCATACTGTGTCCTTTCCCTTGAGGTCCTGCTGCCAAAAAAATTAAAAATTTGGTTTTGGCTTTTCTTTTCTCTATAGCTACTAAGTTTAAGGTTTTTTTAAAAAATAAAAATGGGGGCACCTGGCGGGCTCAGTCACTAGAGCGTGTGACCCTTGATCTCAGGGTTGTGAGTTCAAGCCCCATGTTGGCCATAGAGATCACTTAAAAATGAAATCAATTTTAGCCTTGCTTTTTAAATAGCTGGTTTGTTTGTTTTCTGTTTTTTAACACAACATAGCAGATGCCTTCTCGTCTACATACATACATGCATGTACATACGTACATACACACACACACACACACACACACACACACACACCTATATTGAGTGTCCAAGCAGAAAGTTGCGGTTCTGAATGTCGGCTCGGAAGAGGAATAAACCCAGTGTGAGGGGCCAGGCTTCAGCAGGAGACCTCCTGACTTCAGGTTCTGGTAATTGTTGCCGATCTAGGGAGACCACTGCTAACGTGCTTTCACAGAGACTGAAGCCTCCGGATCTGCCTCCGTCTGTATGTCTGTTGCTATGAAACTGTGTGTTCTTAGGCAAGCCACTTAACCTCTCTAAGCCTCTGTTTTCCACCATGTAAAATGTGCAGCAGTATATCTAGTCCCTGGATTGTTCTCAGGGTGAAAGAAAAAAAGTGGTATGTAGAAAGCAGTTAGTACAGTGCCTGGCCCTGAGTGCTCAAGAAACATTAGCTGTTTTTTTCTGCCATCGTCGTCATTGATAGCAGTAAAAATCAGTTTGCAACCGCATATTAATTATCAATTATCCACTTAAATATAAGGAAAAGCAGAGGTTTTAGTAAAGCAAAATAACACCTGAACTTAGGGCTCTTAACAAGTTTATCTTTCTAATCCTGTTTCCCTTTGGTTATTGTTAAAATTTGGTCCACTTTTCTGAGCACACGCAGTGAGGAAACCTGAGACGTTAAACGTTACCATGGCAGGGACTTCCACAGGTAATTATACGCGACCGAATTGTTAAAACTGGCCTTATGAATCTTTACCTTCTCAATTGTTTCTTTCAGAGGAGTCTGCAGATTGGGAAAAAGAACTACAACAGGAATTGCAAGAATATGAAGTGGTGACAGAATCAGAGAAACGAGATGAAAACTGGGATAAGGAAATAGAGAAAATGCTGCAGGAGGAAAATTAGCTCTTTCCTGAAATAAAAGAATAATCCTTAACATTCTGTAACTGACATTAAATTCTAGATGATGACGCTCGCTGAATTAGAAGGCAGAGAAGATTGGTATAACTTTATGAAATTCAAAATTATTCTTTTTTCAAGCTGAAATTTGCCTTTTCTGCTTTTAAAAAAAACATAGGACAGTTATTCTAATATTCAAAAAGAGATGTTTTATGTAATATTTCTTTAATATAAATCTAGTTAGAGATGTTCATGTAGTCAGGATGGTATCTTTGCCACAGAAACGCTTTTCCGTGAGGTCAGAATTATAATTTATTCTTCAATTGTGGTTTTCTAAACATTTGTACTTCTTGTTGCATTTTCATTGCTACATGTATGTTACAGTACTTAATGGATTGATAACTATCAAAATGACCAAATTGTACCAAAGAACTTAAAAAGAAGCACTTTCAAGACTATTTTCTTGCTAGATATTTTCTAAAATTCCATCTAGAAACCTAAGGATAAGATAATTGTTAATTTTAATGGTATAAACATCACACAATTTGACATTGAGAAATACTGTGCAAAAACATTTTTTTTTCCTCTGGGGCCTTTTCTTTCTTTCTTGTTGTATTGTTTGTTTGTTTGTTTGTTTGTTTAACTATACCACACTTAATATTTTTGCTTTCCTAAATTTCACATCACGGTTTTTGTAGAAAGCGGGGCATTTCGTCCTTTTTATATTAATGATCTTCAAGAAGCCCATTCACCTTACAGTCTCTTGTTTTTGTGAAAATCATCACCACATATAAATGTTTCAGCTTTGTTTGTCTTAATTAAACTGTCAGTCTTTATAAAAGTGTGTTCCTCTGAGTACAACTTAGGGAACTTCACTGCTCAATCCCACCACACCAGCAGGCCCGTGTTCATAGACTATGGTTGTTTTAAAAGAACAAGGTGGCTTAATGTCACAACACTTCCAAGGCATTTACTTCCTGAAACTTTTATATTTTGCAAGGAACCTTTATTTCATACAAGGGAAGAGGATTATGACAATCCTTTGTAGGAAAAATGTACATATTTATACTGTGGACACCATAAAAATTAGTCCCTGGTCCTCTGGCAAAGGTATAGTCAATGAGAGAACTGGGTCCAAGAGCTTTGCTCTTGTTTGGAGCTTGGTGTACACGCTTGTGAGTGAACCAGACTGTCTCGGTAGGATCCCTTGGATTATAGCAATAAACGCACGTACTCTCCGAAACCACTGACCCCACTGTCAAGGGATTTCCACTGCGGTGTCACAGTTGCTGATTACTGAGTTCGGGTTCAGAGACTGTGATTGGCAACTTCTAAAATAACCCTGTTGAGGGGAAAATTTGGTTTGTTTGTTTTTAATCAAGTTTTCTGGAGGGCAAGAAACACGTAAAATGCCTTTAAGTAGCTGAAAAGCCTGGATGTAAGCAGATCAGAATATGATAGCACTTAGCTCTTATATGCACTAGCATTCATATTGTTGAATAAACAGAAAAAAAGCTTTCAGAGAAAGTAAAAAAAAAACTTAAAATGACAATAGACATGTTACAGTTATTACTGTCAACTTTACATTATACTCTTATTGCATTTAAAAACAACCTAACTGCCACTGCTCTATGAAAATAAAAGGATAAAATGATTTTATACACAGCATAAAAATAGTTATGCTCTATTTTTATGATTCAAATAGGAGTAAACTTATGCTTTTATAAATGACACAGGTAACTGAAGTGTATTCCTTTTTTTTTTTTTTAATATTTTTCAGAGAGTGCTTGTGGGGGAGGGGCAGAGAGAGGGGGAGAGAGGATCCCAAGCAGGCTCTGTGCTGACAGCAGCGAGCCCGATGTGGGGCTCGAACTCAGGAACCGTGAGATCATGATCTGAGCTGAAGTCGGATGCTCAACCGACTGAGCCACCCAGGTGCCCCTGAAGTGTATTCTTTTAAAGGGAGAAATAATTTGTAACTGTGTTTAGTGAAAGATTTGTATTTATTACATGCCTTGGGGGTAGCCAACAAGCTATACTGAGCATAAGAACATGCAAGCTTCTTAGAACGCTGACATGGAAACCTACTTCTTCACTCCGTGGGGATTATACCTCACTACTCAGAGTGCGGCCCAGGAGCCAGCAGTGGCCTGCCCTGGGAGTTTGCTACGATTGCAGGGTCTCGGGCCCGGCCACAGATTTGCTGCCCCAGGTTGCACGTTACCAAGATCCTCAGGGATTAGAATGGGCTTTACAGGGGCGCCTGGCTATTTCAGTCAGTGGGGCGTGCGACTCTTGATCTCAGGGTTGTGAGTTCCAGCCCCACGTTGAGTGTAGAGATTACTTAAAAATAAGTCTTTGGGGGGAAAAAGGATGAACCTTACAGTTTGAGGCACATTGGACTAACGTACTAAGGCACTCAGGGCAGCCAAGGTTGTTGGTGCTTTTTACTTTTCCCTTTCCACTAGCGTCCTTGGATGATGGTATCTTTCTAGCTGGTGTTACAGACCCCTCTGCTGTTCCAGGTTTCCAGGGGGACCAGGACTACTCCTGTTCAGTCAGATATCTCTAATATCACACATTCCAGAGGAAAATGACAACACTACAAAGTGCAGAGATCGGGCTCTCTGCGAACTGCTTCACACGTTGATGAGTTTTCTCTGAGGTTCTTGAGCGATATCAGAGGGCTCATGTCCCCTGAAGGCTAAAAAGGATGATGGGTGGAGCCGTGTATGGCATGTTTATGCACATGAAATCAAGTAAAAATAGTCGAAAGGGTAGTAGAGTATCAACCTATGTCTTTAAAGCCAATTTTCGGTACATGAGTGTTACTATGCAGAAATTTGCACTGTGTTTATTTGTAGTCCCAGCAGTTTATGGCAAGCGGGTGAAAACCGTTGCCGCAGCCAACTCAGTCACAAGGTCGGAACTCCATTTGTGCAAGAGTGGTAACTTCTACAAAGTGGGAAATCTCCATTTGTAATTTTTGAAAAGTTAAACCAAAGAACCTTATCTTTTAGGAAATAAAGCAGCAATTATACTTGTGACTCACAGTGCTTTCAGATGCCCTACAGTAACCAAGATGGTTTTTCATGCTCAAACTATTACAAATAGGATTTTTAGGACATTTTAAAGGTTTACAAAACAACAACAACAACAAAAACCCCTCATGATCACATCTACCTTGCAATGTTTCATTTCCCTCCTTGACTGGTTTGGTATAAAAATCAGGACTGTGAATGTGCTTCTGTAATTTTTTTTTACGTTTATTTATTTTTGAGACAGAGCATGAATGGGGGAGGGTCAGAGAGAGAGGGAGACACAGAATCTGAAACAGGCTCCAGGCTCTGAGCTGTCAGCACAGAGCCCGATGCAGGGCTCGAACTCACGGACCACGAGATCATGACCTGAGCCGAAGTCGGCCGCCCAACCGACTGAGCCACCCAGGTGCCCCAATATAATTTAAATAATTTGATGGAGTTCTTTCCAGTAATAGTGAGATTTTTCCCTCCATTTTGAAGTAAAGATAAACCTTTTTCATCTGTGAAAATTAGGTGCATTTAATTTTAGCAAATTTATTTTTCAGCTTTTAAAAATATAAGTGGCAGAAATTTGGGTACCGTTTATATAATCAGTTTTATTGAGGGGGAAACAGTCCTTTTTAATAAATGATTATCTCCAGACTATGTTGATAGGAAAATAAAATTACAAAATGCATGTTACAATACCCGAGAAAGATGGTGCTTAGAAAACTAATGAGTCATGACAGATGACAAATATATATTCATGAAGCTTTAATCACATGCGGTTATTTCAAAGTTATCTGGTATGTAAGCTTGTGTTGTTAGGATTAAAACTGCTACGGGGCGCCTGGGTGGCTCAGTCGGTTAAAAGTCCGACTTCAGCTCAGATCATGATCTCATGGTTCGTGAGTTCAAGCCCAGCATCAAGCTCTGTGCCAACAGCCTGGAGCCTGCTTTGGATTCTGTGTCTCCCTCCCTCTCTGCCGCTCACCCTCATCTCCCTCTCCAAAATAAACATTAGGAAAAAAAATTAAAACTTCCTTGAGAAAGTACTGAGTTTTAAGAACACATTTTGCTTTCACTGTAGACTTCTTTTTTTTTTTTTTTTTTAATTTTTTTTTTCAACGTTTATTTATTTTTGGGACAGAGAGAGACAGAGCATGAATGGGGGAGGGGCAGAGAGAGAGGGAGACACAGAATCAGAAACAGGCTCCAGGCTCTGAGCCATCAGCCCAGAGCCTGACGCAGGGCTCGAACTCACAGACCGCAAGATCGTGACCTGGCTGAAGTCGGACGCTTAACCGACTGTGCCACCCAGGCGCCCCTTTTTTTTTTTTTTTTTTTTTGAGAAGCAGGCAAAAGTTTATTCGAGTATAAGATTAGAAAGTAAGAATAGTAGGAAAGCTCTCTTTACAGAGAGGGGATATTCAAAAATGAATGCCCTGTAGACTTCTACTCAAGTGCAGTGGGTTGTCCTTCATAATAAATCATTCTAACCCAGTCAGATCTTTCATTCTACAGCTATCGTGGGGTTTTTCCCTCCTCCACTAGTTATAATACGTATTGATCGATCTTGTTCTTTCCTGATAACCATGATGGGCACTGATTGTGCTTTCTGCTGGCTAGAGCTAAAACTCAAGGTGAGCCAGTTCTCATTAAAGCTGAGGGAAAAAATTAAGCCCGTGACCGAACAGGGGCATCCAGCGGGCTCAGTCGGGGAGAGCATGCGACTCTTGGGGTCATGAGTTCGCATCCCACTTTGGCCCTAGAGCTTACTTAAAAAAAAATTAAAAAGCCTGTGACCTAATAGAACAGATCAGTTCAACGTAATAGAGGATTTTGGTGACTACTACTGATGTATCCACATGATAATCATGAAAATAGCCATTAAGAACATAATATTATTCTCTGCCATCATTTAGTGCAAAAATCCAGATGCAGCAAAATGGCCACATCGTTCAACAATATTAACTCTTTCATGAAGACACTGTAGGCTATAAATGTGATGTGAGAACTGCGTATCCCACTACCGAAAGAGTGTGGCAGAAGATACATTAGGGCGCCTGCCTGGCTGGCTCAGTTGGAGCATGTGGCCCTTGATCTCAGCATCGTGAGTTCAAGCCCCACATTGGGTGTAGAGTTTACTTAAAAAAAAAAAAAAAAAAATGCCACCAGAGAGATTAGTGTCCTTTGGTAATTGAACTAACAGAACACGTGCTTGTGAAATTAAGGCATGAAAAGAGACACTATTAAATCTGACAACACACAAAGTAATTTCATAACAAGAACCTGGGATGCACGTCTTAAGAGTCCGAAGTACCACACTTTTAGAACCGGCTGAGCCAGTAGATTTATTGGCCTAGGGCAGTGACCCTGAACTTGAGAACTACCTGGGAGCTTGAAAAATGCTGATGCCCAACCTCCACCCCCAGAGAGACTAACTGGTTCCGGATGTAGCCTGGGCGTAGGTTTTTTTTTTGTTTTTTTTGTTTTTTTTTTTAATGAACTCCCTGAGTCGTTCCGATGAGCAGCCCGATTTGCAAAGCTCTCTGGGATAAAAAGATTTGCTCGGGCAAAATAACCAGGGGGGCGCTGAGTTACTTCCTTAGAAAAATGAAAGGGTAGAATTGCCTGTTTCCTGTTTTTGTTTGGTTTTTTGCTTTTTCATTTTTTAAAGAAATCTCTGCACCCAGTGTGGGGCTCAAACTTAACAACCCTGAGATCAAGAGTCACATGCTCTACTGACAGAGCCAGCCATGGGATGGTTTTCAAACTCCATCCCGTGTCCTAAATGTTACCCTATTTTTACCCTTTCTAAAATAGATACGATTTTAATTCTGTTTTCAAAGTGGTTTTTAGTTTTCTGAAATGTACGATGTCTTGGGCTTTGAGATTGAATATGGTAGACTAAGTATATGCGTTTAGCTCCACCCCATCCACGAATCCCACTAAATGACAGTAAAGCAGTAAAAAGAAAAGGTATAAATTCATAGTAACAAAAACAGGAAAGCAGGCAACAGTAACCAGATGGTGAGGAAGACATTCTGATGTTTCAGAACCCTGAAAGGCTCAGAATTCCCAAAGGTGTGCCCCCTCTAAAGACAGGGAAAATTGGTATCACCATAGGCGACTAGAGAGACCTTTCCCACAATTTACAACTGAAAAATCAAGAAAGAGTGGTATGAGCATATTATGAGCTACAGAAGCAAACAGATGAAACTTCTAAGGGTTTAAAATGATGGCCCCTGGGGGGCGCCTGGGTGGCGCAGTCGGTTAAGCGTCCGACTTCAGCCAGGTCACAATCTCGTGGTCCGGGAGTTCGAGCCCCGCGTCTGGCTCTGGGCTGATGGCTCGGAGCCTGGAGCCTGTTACGGATTCTGTGTCTCCCTCTCTCTCTGCCCCTCCCCCGTTCATGCTCTGTCTCTCTCTGTCCCAAAAAAATAAATAATAAAAAAAAAAAATAAAATGATGGCCCCTGGAGAAAAACAAATAATGAAAAAAAAAATGATGACTCCTGGGAAGTGGGGATAGGGAAGGGCAAGTCAGGAGTCTGCTGTCCTGAAAGCCTTTATCATTTGACTTCTAAAATTAAGATTAGATTATAAAGAGAAGTTTTTTTTCAATGTTTTAGTTATTTTTGAGAAACAGAGCGTAAGCGGGGGGAGGGGCAGAGAGAGTGGGAGACACAGAACCTGAAGCAGGCTCCAGGCTCTGAGCTGTCAGTGCAGGGCTCGATGCGGGGGCTCGAACTCACGAACTGTGAGATCGTGACCTGAGCCAGAGTTGGACGCTTAACGGACTGAGTCACGCAGGCCCCCCTGATCTTTTTTTTAAAGCCACTTTTGACCAGGGTATGGGGAGAAAGGAGTGCAAATACTGTAGATGAGAATGCAAAATTGTAAAATCTGTCAGAATGGCAGTTGGATGATATGGATCAAAATGTTAAAAGTGCAGAACATTTAGTCCAGCATTTTCACTCTTGGAATTTATCCTGACAAATTGGACAAGTGCTGCTTTGGCTATAAAAGAGGAAAATTGGAAACTACCTATATGTTCTACATCAGAATCTCCGTTTGAACAAGTGACGGTTCATCCATATAATGGAACGATATGCAAACATTTTAAGTGATGGATTTCACACCCACCAGATGCTCAAAAATGTATAAGTCTTAAAATAGCAAGTTGGGGAGCGTGTCAAACAACTGGACTGTCGATATACTGCTGGTGAGCGTGTCCACTGGTCCAATCTCTTTGAGGGAAAGCAAAACTTGGCATTACTTAAATGCAAAGTTGAATACGCACTTCTCTTTGACCAGCAAGTCCCCTCCCGGGGAGTATAAAATGATATAACTACTTATGAAGAAAATTACCATTACTTAGTAAAATGGAAGATAAATGGAAGGATATATCCAATGTGACATGTGCCAAAATACCCATAATAGTGTTTGTTCTAGGAGCCTCAGGCTGCCCTCAACCCAAAGGACCATCAACACAGAATGGAAATCTACACCAGAGTCCACAGCAAAGAACATGAATAAATAACAGCTACACCCGGGAATGTGAACGAATCTACGAATCTCAAAATGTTTGAGCAGAAAAAGCAAGACCCAAAAGAGCAGAATGACTTCGTCTGCATAATCTTGAAACACAGTAAACAGTAAAAAACAACAACAAAGACAACCACCATGAAAATCAGATACTACAGAACTAGAAAAATGAGGGCCCTCTCACAATTTAGGAGAGACAGAAAAAGAAAAATAGGAAATCACAACCGCGCAAAAGTACGTGGCTACAAGATCGACCATTATACACAAATATCAGCCCAGCACGTACAAGGGCTCAAAAAAGATCGATACTCAAGCTTGTTTCCAATCCACAGAGATATTTAACGAAAGTCAAAAGATTTGTACTATCGGAAGAGAAGCAGGAGTAGAGCGGCACCATTAGAGAGAGGATTGCCAGGTGCTGTCACTCCTGGTGCTCTGAGGGTGAAGTTAAAACCAGCTCGAGAGCCCGCAGCAGCTCTTCCAGCCATTTGGGTAAAGAAAAGTCTCATTCTTTGAAATAATAGGTTTAAAGGAAATCTTTGGCTTTTAACTGGAAAATATATTGCCTGCGGTGCACTATGGTGATGCAAATCAAAGCTGAGTCATCGCCCTGGAGATTAACGCTCCCCAGATTGGCTGATGCCTGCTTGGCAGAGAAAGGCCCCCTCCCTAGTCGGCCCAGACCCTATTGCATCTGTTTGTTCATGGAGGCTCTGGGTGTGATTTCTCTGGGATAAAGCATTTTGTTCACTGCCTAAGAAAATGGTGTCGGAGGTCTGTATTTGACAGGAAAGAATGTTCACAGTATGTTAGATGAAATATAAAAGGCAAATAACAAAAATATATTTAATAAGGTTACATTTTTTTCTTCCCCCAAAACGCACGTGTATGTGTGCACTGCGCATGTATGTGCATAGAAAAATGCTTACACCAAAATGATTCTTACACCAAAATGTTAAGGCTGGTTGTGCCTTTTTAAAAACTCTCTGTTTTTGTCTATATTTTCAGAAATGTCTGTGTTGGGCATAGTACGACAAAATAGAAAAATAAAATGATTTCATAATAAGCGAAGACAAAGAAATTAGAAGGGAAGAGTAATAAGCAGCAGGAGCAAAAGACAAAGAATCAGAGAAGCTAAACGATTTTTTTTGAAAGATTTGATCAAGATGAAAAAGAAGGCACAAATAATATTAGGAATTAGAAATGGGATAGGGGCATGCCTGGGTGACTCAGTCGGTTAGACTCTTGATTTGGCTAAAGTCATGATCTCATGGTTGGTGAGTTTGAACCCCACATCAGTGTGGAGCCTGCTTGGGATCCTCTGTCTCCCTCTCTCTCTCTCTCTGCCCCTCCCCCGCCCCCCTCAAAAATAAATAAGCTTTGGGGAAAAGAAAGAAGAAAGAAAGAAAGAAAGAAAGAAAGAAAGGAAGGAAGGAAGGAAGGAAGGAAGGAAGGAAGAAAGAAATGGGAGAACAGCATTCCTAGCCAGTGAGGGTGGCCAATGAGAAGCAAGTAAAAGTCTTTAGGGGAATCCTCAGAAAACTTTAATCAACCTCCTTCTTTCTTCCTTCTTGCTCCCTGGAACCTGTATGTGATGGCTGGTGCTACAGGTACCTCATTGAGACCAAGAAAGAAAAGTCAAAGAATTACAAAAACCTCAACTTGGATAATTGAGGTTCTAGACCAGGGGTCAGTTAAGTATCCGTATGAACTTATGGGTTTAAATATATTTGATGTGTGTCTATTCATTACAGTTTTTCTCTTCACTGATTTGTAAATTCTTATCTTAGTTCAATAGGTGCTTCTACAAGTAGGCCCCGGAGCCCTTTTGACTCAACTTAGTAGCTTTTGATATAGCTTCATTGTTTTGCTGGATACACACACTCACACACGCACACAGCCACACACAGGCATGCACACGTACACAAGATGTTTCATACTCGTCTTTTATATGTCCTGACTCAGATATAGAATCAGGCATTTCTCCAAAAGCCCAGGTTTCTTTTGATTAGACAAAGTATTTATTCTTCAAGAATTGTCTTGGCTATTCTTTGCCCTTTGGTTACTATATTCAGGACATAGATGGAGTTTTGAAGAAGAGTCAATGACACAAAGAATTGATGAGGGAAAGTTCTTTTTTATAAAAAAACAAACAAACAAACAACCCTCCAGCTAATAAATACAAAAGGTGCCAAATGAAGTAAGGGTTTAGTTAATAATCACCAATGATGCTGAAACCATTAGAAGAAAGGTTGATGGGAAACTATAATGAACCTAAAACAAACAGAAACTCTCATATCTTTTTTTTTTTTTTTAATTTTTTTTTTTCAACGTTTATTTATTTTTGGGACAGAGAGAGACAGAGCATGAACGGGGGAGGGGCAGAGAGAGAGGGAGACACAGAATCGGAAACAGGCTCCAGGCTCTGAGCCATCAGCCCAGAGCCTGACGCGGGGCTCGAACTCACGGACCGCGAGATCGTGACCTGGCTGAAGTCGGACGCTTAACCGACTGCGCCACCCAGGCGCCCCGAAACTCTCATATCTTAAATGAGATATTAGAAAGTATTGCATCCATGAAAAAATAACAGTATGCTATAGAAAAAGAGCATTCAGAGAGCAGGAAATAGGTCTAGAGAATTAAAATATGATGGCATAGGTCAAAACTTCACTAAAGTATTAGAAAACAAAGTTGAGATGATCTTCTAGAAAGCAGAGCAAAATAAGTGGCAGAAAAATAGAAGAGAAAAGGTAAAAATTAGGGGATCATTCCAGAGTGTACAACCTCTAGCTTGAGGAAGTCCAGAAAGAGAAAACAAAATGGAGAGAAGATTATGAAACAATTAAAGAAACTTGAAGCACACACATGCACACGCACTTCCCCATAAAAAACATAACTGTGTTTTAATTTTGTTAATCTCCTTTTTACATTATTTCCATGTGAATATTATTTACAACTTAGTCATATAGTGCCCTATGAATATAGTAGTTTTCTTGTTCAACTTTTTTTGTCTCTGAGTTAACTATTGCCTTATGTTTTTATGTGCTTAATTTTCTATACCCCTATGACCCAGTCCTCTTCTAGAGTCTCTGCTACGAATACATTCAATGCAGTCTCCTTTCAATACATTCTAACACCTCAGGTAATTGAGTCATTTTATCTGATTCAGGAGACATCCCTCCAGGAAACCTACTCCCTTCTGTTCTGATCTGGACTGTTCACTCTTTCCAGTCAAGGCCTCCTTTCTCCGGTTTGCTCGATTGGGTCCCTTTTTCTGGATTTCATATTTTGCTTTTTTCTGAGTTACCCCTTTGTATGTTACCCAAGGTTAAGTTATGCTTTGATAACAAATGATCCCAACACCTGTCTGGTCTTCAACAACAAACCTTTCTCAGGTGTGTTACGTGTCCCTCATGGGTTGGCTGTCGGTCTGTGCCTCTCCTCCCCAGGACCAAGGGGATGGAGAGGCCCCTGGCTGGGACATCAATGTCAAACTGGAGGAAAAGACAATGTAGCTAACCAGAGATGACCCTTAAGCTTCTGCTCAGAAGTGATATTGTCTATTCTGCCTACTTTCCAATAGCCAAAGCAGGTTACATAGCCACTCTTGAGTTCATTCCCTATCTATGCTTTGGCTGGGTATATGATTCTCGGTGGGAAAAAATTTTCTTTCAGGGTATTAAAGGTATTGAGATATATATAGATGTATAGATATCTATATAACATCATGCTAAGTGAAAGAAGTCAGACAAAAGGTCACGTATTGTATGATTGCATTTATTTATTTATTTATTTATTTATTTATTTATTTATTTATTTATTTTTAATGTTTATCCATTTATTTTTGAGAGAGAGAGAGAGAGGCAGACAGAGAATCCCAAGCGGGCACTGCTCAGCACAGAGACCAATGCGGGGCTCAAACCCACAAACCGTGAGATCATGACCTGAGCCAAAATCAAGAGTCAGATGCTTAACTGACTGAGACCACTAGGCACCCCATGTGTGATTGCATTTATATGAAATATTCAGAATAGGTAAATCCATAGAGACAGAACAAGGATTGCTCATTGGGGGAGGGAATGGGGAGAAATTGCTTAATGACTACAGGGATGATGGGAATGTTCTGGAACTAGATAGAGGTGGTGGTGACATGACGTTGTGTATGTATCAAATGCCACTGAATTGTTCACTGTAAAATGGCTACTTTTGTTCTACTCCTGAACCCAAGACTACTGTATGTTAACTAAGTTGAATTTAAACAAAAAAAATCATAATAAAATGGCTACTTTTATGCAAATTTCACCTCAATAAATTTAAAAATATATAGCAGATACATTATGTATGTATTTTATATCTAATATGTGTATTATATATTCGTTGTGTATCATATATCTAAAATATATCCCTGAGACAGTAAATTTGAAAACAGACTGGACATTGGATTAGATGAAAAATTATTGTTAGAAATTTAGCATTGATGGGGCACCTGGGTGGCTCAGTCGGTTAAGCATCTGACTTCAGGTCATGATCTCGCGGTTTGCGAGTTCAAGCCCCACATCGGGCTCCGTGCTGACAGCTGGAGCCTGGAGCCTGCTTCGAATTCTGTGTCTTCCTCTCTCTCTGCCCCTCCCCTGCTCACTCGCTCTCTCCTCTCAATAATAAATAAACATTAAAAAATTAAAAAAAAAGAAATTTAGCATTGATAATGACACTGTGAATATGTCCCTCTGCCCTTTGGGTCACTCAGACCCCTCTACCAGGACTCCCCTCCCTAGTCTTCCCCATGATCCAGCCACTGACACCACTATAGCCACCTCGAGCCGAGGGCCTCCAGGACCCCAGGCGGCCAGAAGTTGACGACCTGTGCTGAGCCTTAAGCTCCCCTCTCAGAACTTCACACCCGCCTGTCCAGGTGCCTTGGTTCTTCTGGGCCAGCTGCTCTCCATTAGGCCCTGCCAATGGGACGTGCTAGAGAGAGGACCTGTTTCTAGTTTTGTCCCCATCAATTTCACCTGGCTGTCGTTAGTTTCAACGGGAGCAGCTAATTCCCATTTGCAGCTTTTCCCTGAGAGACCCCGGTATCGACAGCGCCCCCCTCATGGGAGGTGCGGACCCCCCTCCACGCTGGTCACCCCAGTACTTCCCACTTCTTCTCTGTTTCCTCCAGTCCTAGGAGCAATAGCTGTTTCCGGCAAGTGCGACCTCAGGGTTCCCTTTTCCCTCTCCAATATGTGGATGAATCATCTTCACATTAAATTTGATCTGTGACATAACTGTCTTGTTGAAATTGGTAACCGAATGTGGCTAATGGGACGCACTGCAGCTGCAGACTAACAAGCACAGGTGCAGCTTTTTACCCAGAACTTTTTCCTTTGCCTTTATTTTTTTTTTAAGTTTATTTATTTCTGAGAGAGCGTGGGCACACACGAGAGCAGGGGAGGGGCAGGGAGAGAGAGAGAATCCCAGGGCAGAGCCTGACAGGGGCTCGAATTCACTGCGAGACCATGACCCAAGCCAAAATCAAGAGTCAGCCGCTTAACCCACTGTGCCCCTCTTTTGCTTTTAAATTTCCAAGTCTCCTCCGTCAGGGAGGCGGATTTGAGGCTAACTCTCTTGTCCTTTGGTCGTCTCTCGAATAAGCCCCTTTCCTGCTGCATACTCAATGTCTCTGATCGGCTTTGTTGTGCGTCAGGCAGAGGGGCTTGGGTTTGGTTACAAATTTGGCAAGCCAGCGGGGAGCTCCGTGCCCATGGTTCCTCGGGGGGGGGGGGGCCCCCGCCGGTAACAGGAGTCTGGTGAAGAGTCTCAGCAGCTGCCTAGATCTTTGTCCTCGGGACTCCCCAGGGCCCCACCCCGATTGAGCACGGCTGACCCGAAGCACCTAATCTAAGTCTTGCGGTTTGGAAATGGTTTTGAGGTTTGGTCTGGACAGACTTCTCTTGGTGAGTACTTTGGGTGACATGAGCTTCTTCCTCCCGTTTGGCTTGGCTCTCTTAGTCTTCTTCCTCTCCTTTGCTTGCCTCCACATAAGGGGTTTGGTTCTCCTAGCCTCCTTTTCTTGTATGCTTAAAAAAAAAGGCTAGAGGGGCGCCTGGGTGGCTCAATCGGTTAAGCATCTGACTTGGGCTCAGGTCATGATCTCGCAGTTCATGAGTTCGGGTCATGACCTCGCAGTTCATGAGTTCCGGCCCCACGCTGACAGCTCAGAACCTGCTTCTCTCTCTCTCTCTCTCTCTCTCTCTCGGCCCCTCCCCCCCCACTCATTCTCACTCTCAAAAATAAACATTTATTTAAAAAAAATTTTTTTTAAGGCTAGAGAGGAAGCCATTTGGTTCAGTGACATGCCAACTTTTCAGGGAGGAACCAATGCTCATAGAGCTACTCTGGGCTTTATTTGGTTTGCTTCTTGCTGCATCTTTTGGTGTCTTTGCATAAAACTGGCCATGGTGTAAGTGGAAAATGGGAAATGACAATTTGATCCCTGCATGCAGCCCTTTGGGCTGTATTCCCCAAAATTGGGCAACAGTTTTGTTTGTTTGTTTGTTTTTTGTTTTTTTGCAATGCTGCTTGGCTAGATATTTGCTAGACTCTGGAGAAAAATGACCAATTAACAGATCCATAAATTATAATACCATCTTGCAACTAGATTTGTTTTGGAAGAGAGAGATACTGAGAAATTGGGCCTTTAAGATTTTGTTTGCATCTTGTGTATCCATATATGTGTCCATGTATATTGTAAATGTGAGATCTTTTTCTCTACCTCCTGATGGTATTGCTAAAATTAATTTGTAAAAGAGCTCTATTTAGTTGGTTTAAAGGCAAATACTTGTAAGAATTGGGAATTTAAAAACAATTTTTTAATGTTTATTTCTTGAAGGAGAGAGAGAGCGCATGTGAGTGAGCATGAGCAGGGGAGGGGCAGAGAGAGAGGGAGACACAGTATCTGAAGCAGGCTCCAGGCTCTGGGCTGTCAGCACAGAGCCCGATGCGGGGCTCAAACCCATGGACCATGAGATCATGACCTGAGTCAAAGTCAGATGCTCAACCGACTGAGCCACCCAGGCACCCCAAGAACTGGGAATTTTAAAACTCAGATAGTTTTCAAGTTCACATGATCTTGGGAAACACTTGGCATTAAAGCTAATTTAAGGTTGTTGGTTTAATTAAAATGGACATGTATTTAGAATTATCAGCATTAAATGTAAAAGTTCATGGGGTGCCTGGGTGGCTCAGTCGTTTGAGCGTCCAACTCTTGATTTTGGTCCCAGGATTGTTGGATAGAGCCCCACCTCTGGCTCCTCACTGAGCATGGAGCCTGCTTAAGATTCTCTCTGTTTTCCCCTCTGCCCCTCTCCCCTACTTGCCCTCTCTATCCCTCTCTCTCTAAAATAAGAAAAAAAAATTTTTTAATCAATGTAAAAGTTCATGTTATCTCCATTGCAAAATTTGTCAGAAAAGGAAAAAAAAAACTTAGAGCTTTGTCTACTGCTTCATGAAGTTTTTTGGGTCATCTAAGACAAAGCAGTAAGGGAAACAACTCTGTATGAAAGGAAAGTGAGACTGGTTAAAGAGGGAAAACTTAGAGCAAAATCTAAACATAAAAAAGGAAAGTTGTAGAAGGCTTGTGAGAAGGGAATCTTTGGTAAGGAATTTTGTACACCGCTTGGACTAAGGTTATAGAGAATGAGCATGGAGAAAAGTTTCTTAGGGAGTGATCAACACCTGGGGAAGAGAAGGGAGAGTAAAACGGCAAGATGAGGTGAAAGTTGAGCAGTGATGAAACATTAACAGAAGGCTTAGCTGATTCTCAGCAGTTGCAAAATTGGACTACCCTTCAGAACCATCCAAAATGGGGGCAAAATGGTCGGGCTTCCAGTCATTGGATGTGACCACCTGGGAAGAAGCCATGGCCTTCCAGTTATTGGATGTGACCACCTGGGAAGAGGGCATGGCCTTCATGAGGCAGCAGTCTTCAGCCAAGGCAGTCCCTGACAGCCTCGGAGAGTTGAGGATGGTTAGCAGTCTCCCCACAGCTGAGAGTCCTCCATATCATAGCATCCACAACTCAGATCCAGGCAGTGCCCTGGTCATTCTTGTCAAAGTAACTGTGTGTCAACATGGGAGGAGACACGGAGGGAAAAAAGAGATGGCAGAAAGTCATTAAAAATTCGTCTTGGAATAAGAGTTTTAATATCCAGTACACTGTACGAGATTGGGATTTGGTTTTCTTCTCTGTTAAAATGACAGTTTTTTGAGATTATTGGTCTGAATTGTAAGCCAAGGTCATTATCTTTAATCTGTCTAGAAAAACAAAATTTGTATGTGTTGTCTTTATTAGGTCTCTGATTAAACTGAGGTTTCTAATTTTCTCCCATTGTCTTGAAATCATTGAGAACTAAGCTAGCCCTTTTTTCCAGAAGACCTGCAAACTGAGGCTAGAAAACTTGAAGTAAACTTCAGAGAAAATGGCCACACTAGCCCATGTTTGCCTGTTGCTGCGTGGGCCACTCAGATCACTGGAACAAGTTTATTCCTGCGTCCTGATTTGATGGGTCCGCCACTGGAAATTCCAGACCTTGAGATAATCATCGATGGGAGCAGCTTTATGGATCAGGGACAACAAAGAGCTAGATGGAATGGTGACCCATCAGCTATGGTCCAATGCCAAGGACACCCCAAATTGTTTGACTGCTCAAGGGAATAATCGGGGAGACCAATGCGCCAACCTGGCAGTCTGTACAAAGACTCCAAAACCATCTATAATGGCGTTAGTACTGGACAGAGACTTAATTAAGTATCCCCCCAATATTCCTGGGAGAGTCTCAGGAGAGCTAAAGAATGGGGATTTGGATACGATGCTGGCACTAAAGACAGCTGGAAATATAATGAATCCTTATCCTGGTTACCATATTCACCAAAACCCATCATAGGTGAGATACTACTCTTCAGTGGATCCAGAAGTATTTGGTGGGTCCCAATCTTCAAAGAACAATTCCGAAATAAGACATTTATGTTAAAAGTAATCCTAAGACTGGGCCCCCACCAGTTCTAAAAGGTATATAACTTAGAGGCACCAAACCTGGAGAAGACTGACAGACTAGACCATGATGCCAAAAATAGGTAATTTTTTTTAAAAGTAAACTCTATGCCCAACATGGGGCTTGAACTCATGACCCCGAGATCAAGTTGCATGTTCTAGTGACTGAGCCAGCCAGGCACACCCAAAACAGGTAATTTTTATATTTGTTAGAGTTTGTAGACAACTTTACAAGTTGGGTTAAAGCTTTTCGCTGCTGTTCAGAGAAGGCCTCGGAAGTTGTCAAACACTGTTAAGCAGAATCATTCCCAGGTTTGGATTGCTGCTAATAGTTGAGAGGGACAATGGAGTGGCAATTGTGGCCCAAGTCACACAAGCAATGTCCAATGCCTGGGGCATCCAGTGGATATTACATCCTTCCTAAAAACCCCAACCAACTGGAAAAACAAAACAAAACAAAAATGAACTTTGGTCAAGATGCCAGGACACCAACTCAAATTGGGAAAAAGCCTTGCCCGCTGCTCTGCTCCAGCTAAGAGTGGCCTGTAGAAGTCGGCTTGGTTTAAGCTCCTCTGGAATGTTACATAGAAGACTGTTTCTACACCCCTTTCATGACTTAGGAGTTCCCGATGGGGCTCACCTTAGGGAATCGGATACTATCAGATATATCCTGGAGCACCTGGGTGGCTCAGTCAGTTGAGCATCAGACTCTTGATTCCGCCTCAGGTTGTGATCCCAGGCTTGTGGGATTGAGCCCCGTGTCGGGCTCGGTGCTGAGCATGCAGCCTGCTTAAGATTCTCTCTCTCTCCCTCTGCCCCCTTCCTCACTCATGCTCTCTGTCTCTAAAAAAAAAAAAAAAAAAAAAAAAAAAAAAAAATATATATATATATATATATATATATATATATATATATATATATCAGATATGTTCAATAGGTTTGCTTCCAGCAGGTCGATGAGCCCTGCATATGGGCCCTTGTACTGCCTGAATCCTGGAGACTTGGTGCTATTAAAAACCTGGAAGAGAAAGTGCCCAGAGGACCGGCTCCAACCTCGTTAGATAGGACCTTATGAGGTGCTGTTGACCACCCATTCTTGAGTGACACTAAAGGGAATTAAGCTGTGGCTTCCTCACGCAGGTTCCCTCCACCCTCAGCAAGAAGAACACCAAAAAGAACACTGCTTGGACCAGCAAGGCTCTGACAAACCTGAACCTACTATTCAGGAGAGCTGCTCTGAAGACATCAATCGAGGGTCACTTGGCTGGCTCAGTTGCTGGAGCGTGCGACTCTTGATCTCTGGGTTGTAAGTTCAAGCCCCATGTTGGGTGTAGAGATTACTTAAATGAACACTAAAAATTTTTTTTTTAATAAAGTACAGCTGCAACTTTTTCATTGGCCTTTAAATTCCCCTGACTCTCCTTTAGGGAGGTGTATTTGAGTCTTGCTCTCCTGTCTCATTTGGCTACCTCTCAAACCCTTTCCTTGCTGCACACTCCATATCTCAGTGACTCTTTGTGCATCCGGCAGGTGAACTTGGGTTTGGTTACATTGTTACATTCTTTTGGCAAAAGAGGACTGATGCATCACCTGCAGACAGTGATATTTGCTTTATAGTTTGTTGTTATGTCTGAAATATTTCATTTACTTTTATTTTACCACTTAGCAACAAACAATATAAGGAAGCTAGGAAAAAATCTGACAAAAGATGTACATGCGATGTAAAGAGATATTAAATAACACTTAAATAAATGGGAAGATATACTGCATTCATGCATGGAAAGACAAATATTCCTAAAGATGCCACTCTTCTCCAAATTAGATCTTGGAGGGAGACCTGGAATATGTAATTTATCATCCAAGGAAAATTTTAAATTGGGGTTCTTAGACCAACTTTGGAAAACATTGAAAAGAGATATTATTTCAGGTAGAATATTTTCTCAAGGAAAAGTTGATATTTATACAGGGATTTTTAAAAAGATTTTGTCTTTAAGTAATCTCTATACCCAATGTGGGGCTTGAACTTACTATCCTGAGATCAAAAGTCACATGCTCCACTGACTGAGCCAGCGGTCTCCTCTATATGGTGACTTTTAATAGAGCCTAACCCATGAATGTTTTGTGCTCTTTATTGTCTTTATATACGTAGTTTCCATTTCTTTCGAAGTATATAATTAAAGCTGAGACTTGGGGAAATCAGAACAAAAATTCATGAATGCCTATACTCAAATGTGCAATATATGTATTTGAGTTCTTGAAACGCATGTACTCTCCCAATATTCCAGACATGATAAGAATTTTGGAAGTATCCACCTCCTGCTGGAGCTGGCTCCCCAGTGTGTGCCGGTCTGACAGCACACTCCGTGACCTGCCATCAATATGCTTGAGCGATCCGGGTATAAAGTAAAATCATTGCCTAAATCTTTTAGCGTCTGCCAGCAATGTGGAAGTGTATAGCCAATCCTGCAATTGGCCGAATTCCTATAAGCACCAAAATCAGGGTTAGCTCGCAAGGATGGTATTGGGTAATCGAATTAAACAATAAGCTCTCTGTTCTATGACAAGGCAGATACTCCTTCCACTGCCTCCAGCCCCAGTAGTATCCAACGAACATGAAATTTAACTTTTTTTTTTTAATGTTTATTTATTTTTGAGAGAGAGACAGACAGACTGTGAGCGGGGGAGGGACAGAGAGGGAGACACAGAATCCACAGCAGGCTCCAGGCTCTAGGCTCTGAGCTCTCAGCACAGAGCTCGATGCGGGGCTCGAACTCACAAACCATGAGATCATGACCTGAGCCCAAGTTGGACGCTTAACCAACTGAGCCACCCAGGTGCCACATGAAATTTAACTGTTGACGAAGTAATACTCTTGGTGGCTTTATAGGCTACTAGGAGCTTTTCTTTCTCTGAAAATACTGAGGTGGACTAAACTGGCATGGTTAATTTAACTCCCGTTGACCCTTTAAGACACAGCTTAGATGTTACCTTAAACCTTCCTTAGATCTTTTCACCACCAGTAGAAAATAACCCTCAAGAACTTCCTTTGCAATACCTGTATCTTATGAATTACATCATTTGTGTATGTCACTGTCTAGTATTGGCCTGGGAGCCCTTATTCTAAACCGTAGTATGCCCAGTGTCTAATAAAGAGCTCAGAATGTAGTAGGTGCTCAAATGTTTACTCGATGAATGAAAACTTTCTATTGCCACCAAGTTTATTCTGGGCTGATCTTGGTCCTGTGGCTTGCTGACGTCTTCTCAGTGTAGTGGTGGGCGGTGGGGGAATTGTTGCTACCAGGAGACTCCCCAAGACGTTGCACAAAGGAATACCACTTTGGGGGATTGAGGGTTTGGTCTTCATCTGTACAGGTTCAGAAAAATGAGGGATCAGGACATTTTATCTATTCAGAGGCTCTTTTTCTCAAGTATGTAATGGGAGCTTTCTCTCAGTGTGACATTCTACTGGGCACTAGTAATACAGGAGTTTGATGGGCACAATCCTCACCCTCACTTCATTTACCACCTGGTTTCAGGAAAGAGTCAATTAAGCCTTTATACTGCAGAGTGGGGCTGACTCGGGGTGAGTAGTACAGCCTGATAGGGATGGATAACGTGGTGCATCTAAGACACTCTGGGCACCAGAGAGGCTTCCCGGAGGGACCACTTGCAATACGTTCTTTCCAGAACACAGCTCTTGGGCCTGATTTACAAAGTCAAAATGTCCCTTTATTAACAATATGCAATGGAAGTGGTTCCGTGAATGGAAATGCACACATATTTACATTCACTCTCTGTAGTCAGATCCACAGAGGGAGCCAGATTCTAATGGTAAAGTTGTTTGGCAAGACATCAACACAGTTTTCCCTGTTCAAAGACATTTGGATGATGGGGACACCATCCGCACACTAGGAGTAAGGCTTGTGAATAGGGCCATTATTTTTGAAGTTCTCTTTTTTGACTAGGATTCTCTCTCCCCCCGCAAACACTGCCTAGATGGTTTTATGAGCCAGGCTTTCCTGACTCTTCCTTTTCTAGGTTTCTATTCTTCTTCTTCTCTTTTTTAATGTTTATTTTTGAGAGAGAGAGACAGAGAGAGAGAGAGAGAGAGAGACAGAGCACAAACAGGGGAGGGGCAGAGAGAGAGGCAGATACAGAATCCAAAACAGGCTCCAGGCTCTGAGCTGTCAGCACAGAGCCTGACGCGGGGCTTCAACTCACGAACCGAACCGTGAGATCATGACCTAAGCCGAAGCTGGAAGCTTAAAAGACTGAGCCACCCAGGCGCCCCTAGGTTTCTATTCTTCTAATAGACACACTGCTTCTCTAGATTTGTCAATACTTTTGATTATGTTATAGGGTATTGTTGGGGAAGAAAAATTTCCCTCTATCCTTCAACATTGTTCTAGGTAGTCTAAGAATCAAACTGACAAAAGACAGATTAACAGGAGAAAATAATATTTAATTATGTATGTACATGGAATCCACACAGACATGAGAGGCAAAATGAAGTGTAAAGGTCCTCCAGAACTAAGGAGAAATGGGTAGGGGTCTGGGACCACAAAGGGAAGGAAAGCAACTTACCCAAAGATGAAAGAGTAAATGTTTGGTAAACGGATGTTTGCTGGGCCACTCAAACAATGGGACACAAAGAGGAATTTGGTCAAACAGGCTTGCTGGGTTCCTTCTTGTCTACCATACCTAGTCCACAGTATAATATAGTTACCTACTGTGCCAGCTCTCTTTCTGGAGCAGGCCCTCTATGTTCTCTTAGGCAGTTAGGGGAAGTTCAGAGTTTCTTCCTGAGTATTTTTGGGCTTTGGTTATTTTTAGCTTGAAATAATCTGCATACTAAAGTGGCACATTTTGGGGCAGTCTGGCCTTGGCCCTTACAGTATGATGAGGTCTGTAATTTACTGTCGTCAAGAAGTGTGGTCTTAGTAGCCTGTGTGTGTGTGTGTGTGTGTGTGTGTGTGTGTGTGTGTTGCATTAAATTATAGGCTAGCAATGACTCTGCTCAGGACTTTACACACCACAGGTGGTGGTCAGCTGTATAAATCAGAGAGTCCATATGCCATATTATACCTACAGATGCTTCTGTCAGCCACAGCTCAAGCCAACAGCTTTGCTAGGTAGCAAAATGAAGGTTAGAAATTGGTTTTCATTGGTGGAATTAGTAGTTTATTAGCTAGTATAACAGGTGAGAGAGATGGGCTCGAATTGGTGAAATCAATGATATTGAAGACATGTGTATTGTTTAGAATATGTGAGACTGTCCTCAACATTGCAATGACAGGGTATAAGAACCTAACAAGTTGGAAGCCTATTTCCTTAGGGATAATACTATAGGCTAAACCTCCAAATGGCCCTGTGTCCAGCTATGAATTCTAAGGGTTCCAGTTCCCTGATAATGTTTATGAGGCCAACAGGATCCCTGCTCTGTAATAGTGGTGAGTCTGTCTTGAGTGCCTTGCATGGTTATCAGAGTACGTGAAACAACAGAGAGCTGGGGCATTACTGAACTTACTATTCATAAAAACTGTTTTGTGCCACAGAATCATGGCTGTTTCATAAACATCTGAATAAATGGGCCCATATTTAAGTTATATACATAGCCCTTAGGGCACCTGGGGAGAATACCCCCTAACCGAGGAGGAACTTGTGACCTTCACTTTCCTGGCAGGCACAGTTTTTTTTTTTTTTTTTTTAATGTTTAGTTATTTTTGAGAGAGCGCATGCACGGAGGAAGGGGCAGAGAGAGAGGAGGACAGAGGATATGAAGCAGGCTCTGAGCTGACAGCAGTGAGCCCGATGAGGGGCTTGAGCTCATGAATCATGAGATCATGACCTGAGCTGAAGTTAGATGCTTAACTGAGTCACCTAGGTGCTCCAAGGTACGCACAATTCTTTTAAAAGAATTTTTTTTAATGTTTATTTTTGAGACAGAGAGAGACAGAGCATGAGTGGAGGAGGGGAGAGAGAGAGAGAGAGAGAGAGAGAGAGACAGAATCCGAAGAAGGCTATAGGCTCTGAGCTGTCAGCACAGAGCGTGACGCAGGGCTCGAACTCATGAGCTGTGAGACCATGACCTGAGCTGAAGTCGGACACCCAACCGACTGAGCCACCCAGGTGCCCGAAGGTAGGCACAATTCTTAACAGATGACAATTCCTTGAGCAAATGTGAAAATAATTAATGAAGACAGAATACGGGGTGCCTTTTTAAGACTCAGAAAGAAAAAAATGATGGCCCCTGAAAACCTAAAATGTAACCCCAACAATAGATCCCAGCAAAGTGCTTTATAGAGCTTTCGACTAAGGCTTGCCAGTGACCCTTTTGAAGACATTTAAGATAAAAATCGAAACAAAGAAAGGGTATATGAAAAACAATCAGGTTAGTCTGACCCAAGGAATATGAGAATGATCCAAGACCTAAAGGGCCAGGCAGAAGCTATTTGTCTCACCAGTGTTGAAAGCTATGCATCACCTCTGCTATGCTATATTCCTTAGAAGCCACTTACTAAGCCTGGCCCACACCCAAGAGGAGGGGAATCAAACTCCACCTTTTGAAGAAAGGAGCATCAAAGAACTGTGAACAGATTTAAAAACCACCATTGCCTACATTAAAGATGTTATAGGTCCTCTAAAATTCATATTTCTCTCAGGAGCAGTAATAGCTATGTTTCTCTTGAGCAACCACTTTGTTTTTATGTTACAGTGTTGTGAATCACTCTGTAAATTGTGTTTTCCTCTTTTTTCAGCTGTCAAGAAGCTCAAAATAAAAATTTGGCTCACCTCCAGCTTGTGTACAAGACCTCAAGGCATGTGTTCTATAGATTCAAGTCACCCATGACTTCATCTTCTTTTTCCTTTCCTACTTTCACTCTCATTTCCCTCCCCCCACTTTTATACTTACGAATGAATGAATAACATGATATAGATCTATACATCTACATACACACATGTGTTGTGGCATATGGTGTATATGTTTACAAGCAACCTAAATCCCTTTTGAAATAAGAACATGTATAAATAAATACAATATTTTTCATCTTTTAAGACTTGAGGTAAGTTAGTTCTTTTGTTTTCTTTCTTTCTTTTTAATGTTTATTTATTTTTGAAAGAGAGAGAGAGAGAGGGAGGGGCAGGGAGGGGCAGAGAGGGGGAGACTGAAGATTCCTAGCAGGCTCTGTGCTGACAGCAGAGAACCTGATGTAGGGCTCGAACTCCCGAACTGTGAGATCATGACCTGAGCCGAGGTCAGACACCTAACTGACTGAGCCACCCAGGAGCCCCTTGTTTTCTTAACAAAGATAATTACTGACTTTCCCCCCATACATATACTCAAACAATACAGAAAACCATGAAGTAAAAATACTCCCAAATCTCACCACCCAGGGAAACACATTATTAACATTTCGGTCAATATCCTTCTAAATATCTGTTTATAAACATACAGGCAATTCTACACAAATGGATTTTTTTATTGAAGTATCACTGACACACAATGTTATATTAGTTTCAAGTGTACAATAGAATAATTTGACAAGTCTATACATTTATGCTATGCTCACCACAAGTCACCATACAGTGCTGTTACAATACCAATGACTATATTCCTATGCTGTACCTTTCATTCCTGTGACTTAATTCATTCCATGACTGAAAGCCTGTACCTCTCACTCCCCTTCACTCCTTTTGCCCATCTCTCACCCCTCCCAAATGGAATTTTAAAAAATGTTTATTTATTTATTTTGAGAGAGAGAGAGAGTGTGTGCACAAGTAGGGGGAAGGGCAGAGAGAGAGAGGGAGAGAGAGAATCCCAAGTAGGCTCTGCACTGTCAGCACAGAGCCCCACGTGGGGCTGGCCCCCACGAACTGTGAGATCATGACATGAGCCGAAATCACGAGTCAGATGCTTAACCAACTGAGCCACCCAGGCACCCCTGGAATGTTTTTTTGTTTTTTAAGTAAGCTTTACAGCCAACATGGGGTTTGAACTCACAATCTGGAGGTCAAGAGTTGCATATTCTACTGACTTAGCCAGCCAGGAGCCCCTGGAATTTTTATTTTATTTTTAAAAAATTATTTTTTCAAGTTTGTTTATTTATTTAGAGAGAGCGCAAGCAGGAGAGAGGCAGAAAGAGGGAGAGAAAGAATCCCAAGAAGAGCTCTATCTCAAGAAATTTGAGGTCACGACCTGAACGGAAATCAAGAGCTGGCACCTTAACTGACTGAGCCACCCAGGCGCTCCTGGAATTTTTTTTTTTTAAAGCTCACTATGCCATGTATATTTTCTAGGTCATATTTTAAAAATGTTGATCATTCTTAGTAGCTGCATGGTGTTCTATTGTACCATAATTTAACTACTGTGCATTTTAACATTCCATTCCCTGAACAGGTTTGAAAAAGCATTACCCACACATTTATTATGCATCTTGCTGGGAATTTTACCTTTAAGAAGGTGAGGCATGGTGGCTGAGACCATCAGCTTTATATAGAATCTGGGTATGAGTTCATTATCTACTGCTCTAGTTTTTAAATTTCAAAGCTGGACTGAGGTGTTCTGCCCATGAAAGAAAATAGAGGTACTTTTCCCCAAATTTACAGAAATAATTAAAATTCATAGATGGAATTTCCACAATATTGAAATTTACTCTCAGGTCTATTATTAAATTTTTAGCGTCTGATACCACTGTTTTGTATTCAACTCTAATAAAAAATGGTAAAGGATTTACACAAATTTTCATAATGAGTTAATTATCAGAATTTCATGACGGTCTGTGACTTTCAGCGACTCGGTCCTTAGAGATCTGGTTCCATCAGATGGAAACAGGGAATATTTCTGAGCAAAACTGCACCTCCCGCCCCAATCCTGTCAAGAAAATAAAATCGATTCAGCAAACTCCATTTGTTTAAAAATTTCAATAACAAAACGACTAGCGGAGAAAATAGGATACATTCAACATGTATTAAGTATGGAGAACTGTGTTAGAAGACCGGGCGGTTCAGTCAAGGTGAATAGGACACAGCACCCACCCCGCAGCTCGGGACAGGTAAACAGCTCTGGTAGAAGAGCAGGACTCGGGGCAGGTGTCCCAGTCAGAGACCTCAAATTCTGAAAGCTAGTCCATCTCTCCCGCCGCGAAAGTCACGATTTCCCCTTATCCCTAAATAATTTAGCATCAATTCCGAAGAGGAGCAACAGAAACAAAAACACAACAACGTATGCCCACTCAGCTCCCTCCCAAACACTGCAATATTTCTAAACTTTTCCCTCAGGATAATAAAGAGTACCTTCCGGTACCGATTCATCGATTCCAGAAAACTACAAGTCCCAGTAGGCTGCATGCGCAGCTCAGAGGATAGTCTCCCCGTTTCAGAATGCCGCCTTATGCTCCAATCCTGAGCTGGGTCTGTGAGCCGTGGCCGCGCGGCCTGCTGGGACTTGTAGTCCGCTTCAGAGTCCCTTTCCCTGTCTGCGCAGGCTCGCGCGGCCTGTGTTCGCCCTTCGGCCCTGCAAAAGCCCAGCCCAGGCTTCAATGCTCCCCACCCCCATCCCGCTCCATCCCCTCGGGGGCCAACCTCCTCCGGTCACGTGGCAAACCTTTCATGCGTCGATTGGCCGTGGGGATTCAGGGGCGGGGCGCGGGGGCCCTGAAAGGTTCCGTGCCCCTTGTCGGGCCGCTTGTTTGGCTGCTGCCGTCACCTCATGGCGACGCGAGTAGAGGAGGCAGCGCGGGGAAGAGGCGGCGGCGCCGAGGAGGCTATTGAAACCGGACGGGGCGGACGGCGACGCAGCCCGCGGCAGAAGGTCAGTCTGGGAGGCGTCCGCGTTGTTGCCGGCAGGGGAAATGCTCGGGCTAGCTCTTTCGGGGTCCACATCTTCGCTCTCTCCGGTTACCTTTAGCCACGGGACGAACATCCGGCCCTTTTCCCTCCCGGGGGTGACGACAGTGGGAGCAGGTGGGGGGGGGGGACTGGGACCGGGATGGATGGGGTGGGAGGAAGCGATGGTTGGGGTTTCGAGGCGCGTGGCAGACGCGGGGAGAGGGCAGGGGGCGCAGCCCCGTGTGAGGGGGAGGGGGTGCGAGGCGGGGGCGCACCAGGTGTGACAGCCACGTGCGGCCGGCGCCGGGGAGCCCCGGGCGCCAGGTGTTCCTTCTCCCAGCCCCCGCCCTCGGCGTGTTCTCGGTGCTCCCTGTGTTCCCCGCGCTGGGCGCCGCCGTCGGGGGGCTGCCTGGGTCAGTGGCCGGTCCTGCTCTTACCGGGCAGGTGCGCAGGGCGCGCTGCGGGGTGCGCCGGGGCGGCGCGGGCGAGGCTGTTGCGCAGTAAGATAACCGCGCGGGAGCCGGGGTTGCACTGCGCCCCTCTTCCCCCGCCCCCTCTGCGCTCCCCGCCACTGCGCGGGCGGGCGAGCGCCGCGGGGCTGGGAGGACCGTTCGGCTCCCGGCCCTGGGGCTCATCTCTGGGCGCCACCGGCCTGGTTACACGTGGGGCCGGCGATGGGAAGACGATGCTGGAGGACCTGGGTCCCGCAGAGTTGGGGGCAGCATCGCGTGATAGCCGGTCTTCCCATTTTAGCCTCCCTCCTCCTTCTTGCTCTTTATTTCCCCTCCTTTTTTTCCTTTCCTTTTTTTTTTCTTTTTTTTGGGGGGGGGTGAACGGAAACTTGACCGCCTCCCCCACCCTGGCCTTTGGTCTCTGTTAATCTGGGAGGCAGGCTGGACCGTTCCCCTTGCCTTACTTGACTCACGTCAAGGAGTTTTCAGTGTCTCCCTGGATACAGGAAAATCGAGACCTCCAGAATGGGAGAATTCCACTTGTTCTGGAGTCAGTGGGTGGAGTTCGAAAAAGATTGCACAACAAATGGGGTACAGGGCTTTCAGGACCCAGGAGTGGAAATCCGCAGGGTAAGGCGCTGGAAAGGTGAAAACCCTGTCTCTTTTTCCTTACAGTGGAACATATTGAAACGTTCAACCTGTTGGACGTCCTGTTTGATCACTCGGGGCTGTTTAATATTACTTAGTTATGTGTTTGAATACTCTCAAAAATCACCCCTGTGTGAAATTACGAAATATTTTTCTAATGCGAATTTACCATCTTGAAAAAGAACAAAGGTTTGGTTTACATCTGAGCAAAGTGTCAAGAATTGGCTTTGGGGGGCCTGTTTCTAAGGTCGGGTATTTTCATGTCTTTCTGCATAAGGGTGTTACTACTTCTCAGTTACTTCTTTTTCTCTCCCTCTCTTTGTACTGTAAAATAAAGATCCAGTACTTGAAGGAATGAAAGAGAAGCTGTGGACTGAATGTACTCTAGGGATTCAGAACTGTCACTTTGGACACTTCATTTGTTCCCTGAGAGTGGGGAGCCAATCTCAGTGTTTGATTTCATAGGCCTCCCAGGGGAGGACTCCGATTAAAAAGCCACTACAGTTGAGGACATAAGTTCCCTTTTATGCCACTGGGATAAGGACCAGAAGTCTGAATTAGGAACTGAGGTTTAATCAACTAGCATTTTAAATGACCAAGATAAGAGGTAACGACCCTTTGAGGCAGCACTCTGGGTTACAGCTGGATATGAATAGTCATGTGTGTCTGTACTGTCTCATTTTTGTTTACTTATCTCATGTACCTTTTTTTTTTTTTTTTTTGGCTCATGTTTTTCTGGGCATCATTTTTCCTTTTGATTTCCACTTGACTATGACATGGAATTGAAATACATGATTAAATGTTAGTTTTTGAATTTTCATTTAAAAAAAACTAGGTGACTGTCTTGTGTCTGCAAAAATCACTTGTTTATGACCCTTAATTTTTTTACTTTCTCTGGGTTATCAATTTGAAAAAAATATTCCTAATTATAACTTCACTTGTACTCTATTTTCAGGAAGCACAAATGATGTTTAACTAATTGGCATGCTTTCAAAATATTGAAAGAATTAAAGGAAAAGTGGTCACTTTGGTTACATTATGGGACTTAAAGTGAAAAACAATTGCAGATGGGCTTTATTGGTTCCTAGTTGTTTGAACCATCTACTTAGTCCTTCACCAGCTCAGTTAATTGTGTCATTGTTTCATAACTACATTCATTGAATAGTCTCTTGAGGTATCTCTTTTCTTCTGAAGTTAATACTCGTACATTTCTAGGGATCTCTTGAATTGTCTAAAGTGCTGTCTGACATGATAGTCACTAGCTGCATGTGGTGGTTTAAATATTAATTGAAATTGAATAAAATTAAACATTCCATGCCTCATCCATACTAGCTACATTTCAAGTGTTTAGTAGCCAGTGTGGCTAGTGGCTACCGTATTAGAGCAGATCAAAAATATTTACATCATGGCATAAAATTGTGTTTGACAACATTGGTCTGAAAAGATAGGATATATGCGGTCATGTATTCCAGGCATTTTTTACCCTCTTCCGTGGGCCTGTTGTCTACGCTTGGCTCCGGAGAGTCCATTCCGCTAGTCTTCTGGCGGTTTTCTCCAGACATTTTTTAGAACATCAAGATCATTACTTTCTAAATTTCTATATAGTATTTGTTTCAGAAGGTTGAATTTTTAAAAAATCCATACTCTTTTTGAGCAGTTTTAGGTTACAGAAAAATCGAGCATAAATTACAGAGTTCCCATACATTCCCTCACACAGCCCGTTACCCCTATTATTTACATCTTGCAGTAGTATGGTGCTTTTGTTAGAATTGATGAGTCAATTTTGATACATCGCTATTAACTAAAGTCCATAATTTGCATTGGAGTTCATTCTTCGGGTTATACATTCAGAGAGATTTGACAAATGTATAATACCATGTATCTACCATTATAGTATTCTATGGAATAGTTTTCACTGCCCTGAAAATCCGCTGTTTATCCCTCCCTCTATTCCCCCCAGACTACTGGCAGCCACTGATCTTTTCACTGTCTCTGTAGTTTTGCATTTTTCCAGAATGTCTAAGGTAGGTTTTTTTTTTCCCCAATACTAGATTTTTGCTTGGGAATATTAAAAATTATTTAACTACTGTTAAACTTATTTTTAGGTCAGTAAACCATTTGGAAGGATAAAGATATGTAACCAAGGCTCAAATTAGCAAAATCTTACATCTACATAGTGCCCCATAATTTTTACAGCATATTTGCACATACGTTAACTCTTTCAGCATTACTGGATGCTATGGAGAAGGCTGGGCAGCTGTCGTTGCCCTCATTTAAAGATGACAAACTACTCAGCAAGGTCTAATAATTTGCCCAAGGGATGAAGCTGAGTCTGGAACCCAATACCCTTTCATCTAGACTGTGGTAATAAGTACTGTACTACCAGGTGAATAGTATGGATTTTGGAGTCAAGACTCTTGACTCTCTGCCATTTACTAGCTGTGCAAGCTTGGGTGAGTTTCTCAATCTTTCTGAGCCTCCATTGCATCATCTGTAATCTGTAAAGTGATGATGATGCTAACACCTACCATATAGGATTGTTGTGAAGAGTAACAGTTGATGGAGAGTGTTCAGCACAGTCCTGGGACTGGGCATGTAGAATTTTATTTGATCTGGCAGGGAGAATATATGAAAGATCCATTCCTCTTGCTTTTAGTATGCTATTAATTTTGTAAATCCATCTTCCAACCTTTGTATTCTTCTCTCTTCCCAGAATCTCTCTGTGATAGATGAAATGAGGAAAAGTCCGGTCAGGGTGTAGCAAGAGTGTGGGGTAGGAAGAAACCATTTCACTATTTTGTTTTTTCTCCCCAGTTGTGGATTTGAATTTCCACTCTTTTGGCACAGAGATTAAATAATAAGAATCGAAGTGATCTTCTATTGACAACATTGTTGTCTGTCATCAAACTTCGGTAAATTTCGTTTTCAAGGGGAACCAAAGAGGCAGCAGTAATGAGAGCAGACCAGATATAACACATTCCTTTACTAATACCATGTTTTTAGATCTTAATATGCCACATTTGTTTACTATGTTACTGGAAGATGTTTTGTATATTATGTGTTTCATTTATATCGGTCTTGACTAGAGAATTTTTTTTCTCAATTGAAGTATAGTTGACACACAATGTTACATTAGTTTCAGGTGTACAACTTAGTGATTCAGCAAGTCTGTACTTGATGTTGTGTTCACCACAAGTGAAGCTACCCTCTGTCATCATACAGTGCTGTTATAATACCTTTGACTGTATTCCTTATGCTGTACCTTTCATTCCGGTGACGTATTCATTCCATAACTAGAAGCTTGTACCTCTCACTCCCCTTCACCCATTTTGCCCCCCCCCCCCCCCCCCGGCAGTCCTCAGGTCTCTGTATTTATGGATATGTTCGTGCTTTTTATTTTTTTTTTTAGATTCCACATACAATGAAGTCATGGTATTTGTCTTTGACTTACTTCACTTACATAATGCCCTCTAGCGCCATATAGTTGATTAGAGAAATTTTATGGAGGAATGTATATGTCAAATCTAGATGTCATGAAACAGGGTGTGTATGATTTGCTTTTGTGTGGGATTCTTCACAGAAGGATTCACTATAATAGATTTTTCAATAGATGTTCTGTTCAGATTTTAACACTTTACAGAGAGGTGTGTTTCAAAGGAAAGAAATTTGAGTCCTCACTGTTTCCTGCAGTGTGCTAGGCACTTAAAATGTGCTTCCATTCTAGTGTCTGCAGAGTAGGTGGTATCCCCAGATGTATAGATATGACATCTGAGGCTCAGTCAAAAAACAAAAAAACTTGCTTAAATAACATAGCTCAGAGTTGGTGAAGTTGGCCCAGCGTTGATATATAATTGTGCAACTGATAGGCCCTACTGCATGGACAGTTTCTGCTTACCTAGCAAGTTTTAATCTAATATCCCAAAGAAACTCCTTTACCTTTTCCTCCCCTTCCCAGTCCTTTTCCCTTCCCTCAATTCTTTTTTGCTTGGTTCTAAACTAATTATCAGTAACTTTCAGTTAGTATAACAGATGTGACAGTATTTTAAATGTATAAAGTAACATAAAAATTTAATGTAGTATTCATTAGCATTGAGAATTAGCTATGTTTAAATTTTTCCCAAGTGGAGCATTTCCAGAAGAGAATAAGTATAGGTCAGGTGACCCTTTAAGGATTTGAACCCTGAAAGTATATTTTTATGATTCAGTTTATTTCCTAGTTGAAACTCTCTTGGTACTTATAACTACTTAAATTTTATTACTTGAAAGAAAAGATAAATAAAATGGCCAGTGATGTCTTCCTGTGCTATCAAAATATTTTTTTCAAAATAATTTCCTTAGCATTTATTGCTCAGGGTGTTGATTTGCATTGTGTTTCATTACCAAAATGTCCCCAGAACGCCCCCCATTATCCCCAACTTCCCATTCTACAGTCTGCCATAAGTAATATTGCTAAACTAGCACTTTTCCACTTTTTTTCACCTCTCCTTTCAGAAAGGTCAGTGTAGAATAGTTTGGCGAGGAAGATGTGCCAGTAGCTTAGAAGCATCTTTTGCTAAGGATTTTATGGATCCATGTGTGGGCCATATTAAAAGTGAGAATGGAGGCATTTTGCATAATTTGCAAATGCATCTTTATTCAGATATTATTATAACAGTTGTGTGTGCTACAGTTTATGTTGATTAATCTTCTTACAACTCTGGAAGGTAGATAATTGTACATCCCTAGTTTACAGATAAGGAAACTGAGGTTGACCAATCTCATGGCTACATGGGAAACAGTAAGTGGTATATTCAAAGGTCAGGCTTTTGGGGGGCTGAAGTTGTTACCCATATGCCATGTGTCTTGTGTTTTCAGCGCATTTCTTGATAGTAAATACAAACATCCACCTTGTTAAATGTAAGCAAAACTTGGTGGTGGGTGAAGAGAGAAATAATTTTTGCTAAATGAAAACAGATTATAAAGGGTGGGTCGGATCTTTGGGGGTATAGAAAAGCTATTGTAATCTAGGAAGTTTTGAGGGGAGTTCTGAGCCTTACAGGTTTCATAGCTTTTGTTTCATGGTCGGCTTTAAGATAAATGATAAAGAATGCTTTAATTCCCCGCAGAAACACCTCTAAATGTAATTTGGACAAATGAAAAGAGGGTTTAGGAAGTCCTTTTTTTAAAAACGTATCTTTTTTTTTTTTTTTTTTTTTTTTAATTTTGAAAGAGAATGCACACACAAGAGCAGGGGAGTGGCAGAGAGAGAGGGAGGGAGACAGAATCCCAAGCAGGCTCTGTGCTTAGCACAGATCTCACAAACTGTGAGATCATGACATGAGCCGAAATCAAGAGTCTGGTGCTTAACCGACTGAGCCACCCAGGCTCCCCTAAATTACCTGTCTTAAAGTCCACACAACACAGTGTTAACAAAGAACTAAAGTGGTCTGGGTAAGTAGGACAGGAAAAAAGAGATAACTTGATGTTCAGAGGTGCATCATAGTTGGTAAATGTGGAGCTGGTGAAGTGTGACTTCATGAAATTGGGATGGGGTGTTCCATTTAGGTAACTCATAAAAGTAGGAGATCATTTTACATCTCAGGAGTCTGTGCCTTGAAGATGCTAATTTTGTGACCCAGGCCCTTCCCCTCTGCAAAATCGGTCAAGTCCAAGCATATTTCAGTAGCTTTGGGCATTAAAATTTTTGGGTTTCCTGATACTTTTGCTGCCTAGATAGGTGTTTAAGTTAATGCAGGTATCTCTCAGATTACAGATTATCATTGGGTTACAGTTTTAGAGCTAGAAGTGATTTTACAGATCAGAGTCTAGCACCTTTTATTTTTTATAAAATAAATAGCCATAGAAGTTACATGTGAAATCTAATGCCATCATCCTTGTTTTAAAAGGCAAATGATGTGCACATTCTAATATAGATGTTAGCACCTACCACTGGAGATGGTAACACTACTGCCAGGGAGGCCATAAGGCTACAGAAGCTGTGTCGCAACTAGACCTTTTCCGGATCTGTTTGCTCACTCTTGGCTTCTTCACCAGTGGGGGAAATCAGGTTCCCTCATCCTAACTTCAGCACTGGTTTCCCTCTTTCTCATTTACTATTAATGCCTCCATGTGCTCCCCGTCCTCCAAACATATTGCAACAGATCATCCTGGAGCCTTTTGCTGCCAAAAATTAGGAGTTGGGACAACTAGCACTTACTGCCTCCAATTTTTATCCCTCCTCAGAACTCTCATTTCTCTGGCTTTACTTATGTTTTAATTTATTCATTATTTGGTAACTACTTTATTGAGGTATAACTCACATACCATACAATTCACCCACTTAAACGATACAGTTCAGTGATTTTTAGTGTATTCACAGAGTTGTGTGACCATCACCACATTTATTTTATTTTTTGAATTGGGAAGTGTTCCCCCCCCCCCCTTTTTTTTAATACTTATTTTTGAAAGAGAGCAAGCAGGGGAGGGGCAGAGAGAGGGGGACAGAGGATATGAAGCAGGTTCCATGCTGACAGCATCGCAGGGCTTGAACTCATGAACCATGAGCTCATGACCTGAGCTAAAGTTGGATGCTCAACTGACTGCACCACCCACGTGCCTCAACATATTAATTTTTGTTTTAATGTTTTTTTTTTTAATTTTTTTTTTTCAACGTTTATTTATTTTTGGGACAGAGAGAGACAGAGCATGAACGGGGGAGGGGCAGAGAGAGAGGGAGACACAGAATCGGAAACAGGCTCCAGGCTCCGAGCCATCAGCCCAGAGCCCGACGCAGGGCTCGAACTCACGGACCGCGAGATCGTGACCTGGCTGAAGTCGGACGCTTAACCGACTGCGCCACCCAGGCGCCCCTGTTTTAATGTTTTTTAAATTTATTTTTGAGAGTGTGAGCAGTGCGGGGGGACAGAGGATCCGAAGCAGGCCCCACGCTGACAGCAGGGAGCCCATGTGGGGCTTGAACTCAGGAACCATGAGTTCGTGACCTGAGCCAAAGTCGGACACTCAACCTACTGAGCCACCCAGGTGCGCGCGCCCCCCCCCCCCACGTTTATTTTTTAATATAACCTTGGAAGAACGTATTCTCTGGAATGATACAGAGAAAACTAAGAATTCAGTCTCTGCTTTCCAAGCCCTAGGTTCATGACTGAACACAAACTAGCTAAAATTGCCTTATCAAGTGAGCCTATTTGTTCATCATACCTGCCTGTAAGACAGTTCTGAGGATTAAATGAGGAGAAGCGTATCAAGTACTGTTGGAGAGGTTTCTGAATGAGCCAGAGGAAATGGCACTCCTCTCCCTGTTCACACTAGGTCCTGTGGCCATATTCTCTAGAGATGGATTTGTTTGGTTAAGGGTGCCAAGATAAGGACCTCCCTTAGACCATGGTTGGGCCAAGCTCGCCTTTTAGTCTGTCTCTCTTCCTGTTCTGCCACAGCCAGGACAGCAGTTTTCAAACTTTTTGGTTTCAGAATCTTTTTTGAGAACCCCAAGGTGCTTTTGTTTTTGTGGGTTACAGCTAGTATTTCACATATTAGATATTAAAACAAATTTTAAATTATTATTCATTTATTTATTTTTTTTAATTTTTTTTTCAACGTTTTTTATTTATTTTTGGGACAGAGAGAGACAGAGCATGAACGGGGGAGGGGCAGAGAGAGAGGGAGACACAGAATCGGAAACAGGCTCCAGGCTCTGAGCCATCAGCCCAGAGCCCGACGCGGGGCTCGAACTCCCGGACCGCGAGATCGTGACCTGGCTGAAGTCGGACGCTTAACCGACTGCGCCACCCAGGCGCCCCTAAATTATTATTCATTTAAAATGAACTAATGTTGTACCAGTTATCTATTGTTGTATAACTTAGTGCTTGAAACAACATTTATGATCTCACTGTTTCTATAGGTCAGGGGTGTGGGTGTGGCTTAGCTGGGTCCTCTGCTTTAGGGTCTTGTGGACTATTGTCATCTGAAGGCTTGATGGCGATGGATCCATGTCCTAGTTCACTCATTGTAATTGTTGGCAGGATTCAATTCCTCATGAGCTGTTGGCTCGAGGCCTCCCTTGGTTCCTTGCCACATGGGCCTTTCCATCTGCATCTCACAACATGGCTGCTGGTTTCATCAGAATGAGCAAGAATGTCCGCACAAGAGAAGGAAGTTGCAGTCTTTTGTCACATAACCATACAAGTGACATCCCCTCACTTTTGCCAGATTCTTCATTAGAAGTTAGTCACTAGGTCTAGCCGCATTCGAGGGGAGGGGATTATACAAGGTTGAGGAGGATCACTGGGATCATTGGGAACCATGTCAGAAGCTGCCTACCACATATTAACCTAATGTTTTTTGAAAATTAAAAATTATTGATTTTCCAAAGTAAAAGAACAGACTCCTAAATACAGAGAACTGGTGTTGCCAGAGGGGATGTGGGTGGGGTAATGGGTGAAATAGATCAAGGGAATTAAAGTGAGAAGAATGGCATTCTTCTCTGCCCCTCCCCCACTCATGCTTTGTCTCTCTCTGTCTCAAAAATAAACATTAAAAAAAATTGGTTTACCAAATTGTGTTGATTTTCCAAATGTTGACAAATTTTGTTATATAATATCAAAATCCTGTTAATATCACCACTGATGTCCTCCGCAGAGTCTTTTTTTAACAATGTTATATTAGTTTCAGGTGTACAGCATAGTGATTTAATAATTCTATACATTACTTAGTGCTTATGACCTTAAGTGTAGCCTCCATATGTCACCGTACAGTGTTACTACAATATTATTGACTACATTCCCTATGTTGTACAGTAAAGTCTTAAGTATTGGGAAGCTGTCAAACTTATGGTAGCAGATAGTTTTCAGAAATTCTAAATTTTGCTTAAAAACTCAATTGTTACCATTGGCAATAAATACTGTCAGTTGTTTGCCTTGAAGTAACAAGCTCAGTGTATATATTTTGGAGACTCCATCTGCCAAATACCCAAGTCTGAATAAACAAGCACGGGTTGGTTATCTTTTAAAAAAAAAAAAAAAAAAGAAAAGAAAAAAAAAGGTGATGAAAAAAGCTGCTGGTTGGGCTTATAATTCAAGCAACCGCATTAGTGGTTTTCTTCAAGATCCGCTCATGCTTTGGTGTGCAGCAGAAGTGCTTTATGTGTACTTTATGTGTTGTCACACAGAGATAAAAAGATGTGTAGCCATTGGTTGAGATTTAATAAAAATTCGTAATTTTTACTGCTTCCTCAAGGGCATTTTTACTCGCCCTCCCCCCCAACTTTGAGTACACGGTGTTGAAGAAAATGATGACTTAAGAGTTTGATGCCGCTACGTTGACTTTGTTCTAAGAAGGCAGCACTGGTATTCTTTACTGCTTTTGTACCATTAGTGCAAATGTTAACACCAAAAGACAAATAATATCTCCGTATTACTATGAAAATTATGTTTGAGCTTGCACACTACCATGAAGGGTTCATGGGGACCATACTTTGAGAACCACTGTCCATGAGTTTTATTGGAAGTGGGCTCTGCTTTTCCTTGTTGTTTCCCAAGACAATTCTGTCAGAAGAGAATAGGTTTATTTTTCCTGGGCCTTTTCCTAAGACTTGTTCTAGGAATGTGGAATCCCAATTATTACTGACTCAAGTGCTTTATCTTGCTAAGGGGGCAATTCAGTAATCCTTAGCAACCAGAATTTTTTTTTTTTTTTTTACAATTCCTAATGGCCAATATAAAGTTAGGTTTTATTTGCTAAAGGCTTAAAGAACATTCTAAACCAAAATACATTCATCATGATTCGTGAGTGTGTGTGTGCACGCACGGTGGGGGGGGGGCTAAAATATACATAACATAAAATTTACCATTTTTTAACGTTTATTTTGAGAGAGTGCATGTGTGCGCACGTGGGGGAGGGGCAGAGAGAGAGAGCGTGCACGCGAGAACACCAGGCAGGCTCCTCGCTAAGAGTAGGGACAAGAGCAGGGACTGGATCTCATGAACCAGATCCTGGTGAGATCCTGAGCTGAAAGCAAGAGTCGGACGCTTAACTGAGCCACCCAGGCGCCCCTAAAATTTACCATTTTAACCATACAGTTCAGTGGCATAAATTATATCAGTTACATTAACAGTGTTGTGCAAACAACACAATCATCCACCTCCAGAACTTTTTCATCTTCCCAAACTGAAATTCTGTATTCCATTCCCCCTGACCCAGACCCTGGCAACCATTATTCTACTTTCTTTCTCTGTGTATTTGACTACTGTCAGTATGTCATATAAATGGAATCATACAGTGTTTGTCTTTTTGTGTCTGGCTTTTTTTCACTTAAGATGATTCTTTTTTTCTAAGTTTATTTAAGTAATGTCTACACCCAATTTGGGGCTCAAACTCCTAACACCTACATCAAGAGTTGCATGCTCTTCCACCTGAGCCAGCCAGGTGCCCCCACTTAACATGGTATTTTCAAGGTTCATCCATGTTCTAGCATGTGTCAAAATTTTCCTGTCTAAGGCTAAATAATATTCTAATGTATGTATTATATGCCACATTTCATTTATCTGTCTGTGAACACTTGGGTATTCGTCATGATTCTTAACTTCAAATGTGATTCTTTAGGACACCCCCCATAGAAGCATTACTTCCAAGCTCAGTAAATGCAGGTCTCAAATAACGGGCTTTTCCCCTCTTCCTACTTTTCTCCCTAGTTTATCTGTATAATGGGGTGATGTTCTCACTATCTTAGAACTGTAAGGTTAAAGTAAATAATGTACTTAAAATGTCTAGCGTATAACAATTAGTAAATGTTAGGTTTATTCTTTCCTTAGCCTTATGTATGTTAACCCTGTTTTGTAAATTCCATGTATCTCAAACAGTAGACTTAAATTTTTTCAGTTTATTCTAATTGAGGTAAAATGGTAATATCACATATTAGTTTTAGATGTACAATGTAATAATTCAGCATTTGCATACACTACGAAGTGATTGTTACAATAAGTCTATTTACCATCTGTCACCATACGGTTGACCTCCTTTACCCTTTTGCCCACCTCCAACTCCCTTCCTCTCTAATAACCACTGATCTGTTCTCTGTATCTATGAGTTTTGTTTTTTAGATTACACATATAAGTGAAATCATAGGGTTTTTGTCTTTCTCTGACTTATTTCACTTAACATAATACCCTCTAGGTCCATCCATGTTGTTGCAAATGGAAAGATTTCATTCTTTTTTATGGCTGAATAATAACTCCATTGTGTATATACCACATCTTCTGTATCCATTCCTCCACTGATGGACACTTAGATTGTTTACTTATCTTGGCTATTGTAAATAATGCTGCAGTGAACATAGGGATGCATATATCTTTTCAAATTTGTATTTTCATTTTCTTGAGATAAATACACAGAAGTGAAATAGCTGGATCATATGGTAGTTCTACTTTTTTTTTTTAATTTTTTAAATGTTTATTTATTTTTGAGAGAGAGAGCACGAGCAAGGGAAGGGCAGAGAGAGAGAGAGAGAGACAGAGACACAGAGAGAGACACAGAATCCAAAGCAGGCTCCAGGCTCTGAGCGCTCAGTGCAGAACCTGACACGGGGCTCAAACTCACGAACTGTGAGATCATGACCTGAGCTGAAGTCGGATGCTTAACTGACTGAGCCACCCAGGCACCCCCTTCAGTTGTTTTTTTTTTTTTTTTTAAACTTATAAAGTGATTTGGCAGATATCCTAGCCATAGTTATAAATTGAGGCCAAGTTTAAATGAGATATTCCAATTTTCAGAATTGTTTTAAGAAGGAAATAAATGAGAACTGCTACCCCACCTCATGCTTAGTAGATCTTCTATAATCCAGTAGAAGATGTGTGTATAAAGATGGGACAGACCCAGAGGTGTAGAGCAGGGTGAAGGGAAAAGATGACATGAAACAGGAACTCTTGTCATCTTTAGACCTAATCTTGGGGGTGTAGTGGTAGAATAATAGGTATAATACTGTGATGTCACCCCAAAATTAATCAAAATTAAATCAGTCAACTTCAAAGTTTTTTTTTTTTTTACTGAAATTACTACATTCATATAATAAAAAATAAAATAGAACCAAAAAGTACAAAATTAAAAGTAAGCCTTCCTTCTTTTCCAGCTTCTAAACCCCCATCCATTGTGAACAATTTTGAGGATATCCTCAGAAAGTTTTTACCAATATACTGGCTTATATATGAATACTTTTTAAATTTATACTGAGACATTCATCCTGCACTAGATGTTTGTCTTTTTCCTTAGTTATACCTTGGAGATCTGTCCATATTTTATTTACTTACTCCTTTATTTTAGAGCATGAGAGAGAGGGAGAGAGAGAATCTTCCGTGGAGCCAGTCGTGGGGCTCAGTCTCATTACCATGAGATCATGACTTGAGCCAAAGTCAAGAGTCAGATGCTTAACCAACTGAGCCACCCAGGCGCCCCTGAAGATCTGTGCATATTGATGTGGATCTGCCTTATTCTTCTGAAAAGCTGTGCAGTTCTACCTTGTATGGATGAGCATTATTTATTTAACCAATTCCTCACTGGTAGACAGGTGGTTTTGCATGGTAAGAGTCGGTAATTTGGTGAATAGCCTTTTTTGCCTTTGAGTGAGAATGTCTCTTGAATAAACTAGCCATGGAATCACTAGGTGAAAGTGAATATGTACTCAGACATTGGTAGATACTGCTAAATACCCCTACAAAATGAATACTCTGCTAATTTAGACTCCCCAGGACTGTACTGAGGGACATGTTTGCCCACATGAAGATTTGTTTTGTGGTAGGTTAAAGATTATTTACTTGCATTTCTTTGATCTTGAATGAGGTTAAATATGTTCTTTAACTGTGATCTGCTTGTTCACAAACTCTTGCAAATTGGGTCTCTGACTCATTTGAAGCCTGTACAAATGTGGCCTTTTGGCTGGTCCAGTGTTTTCAGTTACTATTTAGTAAATTGATCTTCCTCTCCTTTAAAAAAATAAAATAACTTTTGTGCTTCTTGATTTATTTAGAAAGGGCTTTCCCATGCCAAGATTATGGAAAAAAATTTTGCTTAGGACTTCTAGTGCTTTGTGGTTTTCATTTTTTTCAGTCTTGGTGCATCTGGAGGAATGCTACAGGATATCATTCTTTTTCTCCCAAATGGTTTGGAAAATATCGGAAATCAATTCTTTTCTTTTCCTTTCTTTTCCTTTCTTTTCAAGTGATTTTATTGGTGAAATTTGTTTTGTTTGATTTTTTTTTATGTTGTTTTTTTTTTAAGAGAGAGTGCACATGCACACTAGAGAGTGGGGGGAGGGGCAGAGAGAGAGGAGGATAAGAGGATCCAAAGCGGGGCTCGATTTCACTAATGGTGAGATCATGACCTGAGCTGAGGTCTTAACTAACTGAGCTACCCAGGCAACCCAATCATTTTATTTTCTTTACCAATTTGAAATGACACCATTTAAAAAAATACAGTGAATTCCCACATATGGTTCTGCATGGTCTGTTTTGGAAGACAGTGCTATATAATTAGGAATTCTCAGACAAGTATTTCATGCCTGAGATAAAAATAAGGACTCATCTGTGGGAGTTTGTATTTTGACATATCAGGAGTTTATCGTCTTAAAGAATATAGGCGTACTATAGAGACGTACACCAAAATATGCTTATATTCTAGTGCACGGTAATATATCCTTTTATCTGTTAAAAATTAAAACTCTTTCATTTCATTTCTTTGTTCTAACACAGTAAATCTACTAAAGGAGGTATTGAGTTATCTAATACATATCTTAAAGGCTTTGGTCCAAGATGATTGAAACAGAATTTTGAGATGAATGATTGATACAGTGTTAACTGTGTGGAAGAGTTTGCTATCCAGAATAATTCTTTTAAAGACTAAAATAGCTTTACTATATTAACTATTTTAAATGACTTATATAAAGCCAAAATCACTTTTCTAATTTAGAAAGTACATGAAACCCCCACCAACTCCATCCACCTATTTAAGAAAATTAAAAAGCACATGAAAATGTACATTTTTAATAAGTTTGTAAAATTTCTCAAAATGGATATGTTTAGGAAGGAGGTTCATATTTTAAAAACCAACCAAGGCTGATAGTGGATGTCTGGAGAGATACAGAGTATCTTTGGTACGTTTCAGGATTTCCTCCTGCAGTCCTTCCTTTGCTGGCCTGCCCTGAGCCTAGTAAGTACGTACTCTTGTCCTCACATTCCTGTTTGGCAGTTGACACTCTTCGGGCAAATTATTAGAAACCTAGGGTTGAAGAGATTTTTAGACATAATTTAGTTTATCCTAAGACACAAAAAAGTAAAATAACAAAAACCTTAATGCCTTAAATAATCACTTAAAATTATTTAAAGATATCCTTACCTCCTGGGAATGCAAGCTGGTGCAGCCACTCTGGAAAACAGTTTGGAGGTTCCTCAAAAAACTAAAAATAGAACTACCCAATGACCCAGCAATTGCACTATTAGGCATTTATCCATGGGATACAGGTGTGCTGTTTTGAAGGGACTCATGCACCCCCATGTTTATAGCAGCACTATCAGCAATAGCCAAAATATGGAAAGAGCCCAAATGTCCATTGATGGATGAATGGATAAAGATGTATAATATATATATATATATATATATGTATGTATATATATATGTATATACACACGTATATGTATATACATATGTATATATATGTGTATATATACACACACATATATATACATACACACACATACATACAATGGAGTATTACTCAGCAATCAAAAGGAATGAAATCTTGCCATTTGCAACTACGTGGATGGAACTGGAGGGTATTATGCTAAGTGAAATTAGAGAAAGACAAAAATATGACTTCATATGAGGACTTTAAGAGACAAAACAGATTAACATAAGGGAAGGGAAACAAAAATAATATAAAAACAGGGAGGGGGACAAAACAGAAGAGACTCATTGAGAACAAACTGAGGGTTACTGGAGGGGGTGTGGGAGGGGGGATGGGCTAAATAGGTAAGGGGCACTAAGGAATCTACTCCTGAAATCATTGTTGCACTATATGCTAACTAATTTGGATGTAAATTTTAAAAAATAAAATTAAAAAAAAAAGATATCCCTACCTCTGACTTAGGCCTGTGTCCCCTCCCTAAGTCCCAGAGTTAATCACTGCTAGAAATCTTAAAGCTTTTTCCCAGTGTTTTCCTAAATTCATCCTAGTATATCTAACATGCCATATATTTTTAGACATCCATTTAATTTGTTAGGCTTATTTTATAAACTGCATGAGAGATGTGTTTGACCTTTCATTTTTCAAGGCTAATGTATGAAATGAGGGGAGTTGTGTAATGGAGAAAACATAGGCTCTTGAGTTTGACCTGGTTTTGAATTTTGTGAGCTCCTTTTATTGACTTTAATATGATCGTGGGCAAGTTACTTTAACTCCCTAAGTTTCATTTTCCTTATTGGGGAAAATAAGCCCCACCTGTCAGAGGGGAAGGTTAAATGGCGGTAAGGGGCTTGCAGGTTCTGAAGGTTCACTTTGCCTACTTGATAAATTTTTCCACGACTGTTTGGGAACTTGAAGCTAGCTAAGATCTCTCCTCAGGAAAATATATACATGTGCAGTCTTTCCCGCCTGCTCCCTCTGAAGGGCCACCCTAGCCCTCAGTGGCAACGACTGAGTGATTTCTGCTTTCAGCACATGCCTACCACTGGTTGAAGGCATTCGATCTCATTTAAGCAAATGGTAGTTGAAATAATTAGGAAGTGAATGTGGGTGTTGGCTTTTTAGTTTTTTATTTAGACCACTCTTATTAAAAGAACAGCCATTAGTAAAAAACATTTAAGCGCTTGAAACAAAATAAGCCAAAGAAATCTGGTTCTTTAGCTTTAGCAATATTTGAAAGAGCATAACTGAAAGTTTTAAATTTGGAAATTGTTCACCTTTCTCTTTATTATTCACAGAGTATAAGGGAAAGAAATTTATTTAAATATTTTTTTCTTCAGGCTTTTAATTCCCATGTGATCTCAGTTTCAAATGTATTGATGAAAAAAGCTTTTACACATAGTAGATGAATACAGTGTATTCATGTTTGCAAAAATTTTTAGCAATAGCGATTCTTTGCTCCTACAATTAATGATTGGTGAACTGGTGGCTATCATTTTGAAGGCATCTCTTCTTCACTTAAGGAGTCATCTTAGCTCCAAGTATTTAGACAATGGAAGGAAGGTTGAGAAATGTATCCTTTGACAGGAGGGGACTGGCTGGGGTGGAGGATTGCTAGGGTTTAGGGCTCCAGTAAACACTGCTCTGGCTGAATGGACCTGCTCTCTCGAGTGTCTTTCAAGCTGCAAGAGCTGTGTGTGCTGCTTATGACTGTAGACTCATAAAACAAAAATGTGATAGCTCATGTTTGATGATTTTCAGGGAAAAGTTCGTATAGAAATTTATCTTGAAACTACTTACTGTTGGTTTCATTTTCATTTGAGATTGGGATTTCAATAAACATTTCCTCCTCATTTTTCTTAATGATAGGTACTATGTTAGAGAACTGTATTCATCTTGGTATTTTTAAAAAAAAAAACACCAAATTGTTATGAAGGTAACTCATGATCCCTAACTTGAAAGATAAAAATAGGCATGCTGTAAAAGCCTTGTGTTCCCCTCCAGCCCCGCCCCATCAGTTTCTCACCATCTCTCCATTAGTATGTTTCCTTGTATCCTTCCAGAGATTGTATATGATTCTCAATCATAAACTTATACCACCACCACCACCACCCCCACCACCACCCCTCCTCCCCCACACACACCCAAATTGTGGCATACAGTACATAGTACAGGACATTTTTCTTTTTCCCTTTTCAGCTTATCCTTACAGATCAGTAATTATGTAACTACCTTATTGTTTTTTTTAAATAGATGCAATAGTACTCTGCTGTATGGATGTACCGCATTGATCTATCCAGTCCATTATTTTGGTAGGGTGTATGTAGTCATTTTATCTTAGTTTATTTTATTTCATTTTATTTTACTTCATTTTTAAAGTTTATTTGAGAGAGAGTGTGCACGCACACGTGAACAGGGGAGGGGCATCAAGAGAGGGGACAGAGAATCTGAAGTGGGTCCCACACTGATGGCAGAGAGCCCAATGCGGGGCTTGAACTCACCAATGGTGAGATCATGTCCTGAGCTGAAGGCAGATGCTTAAACCAACTGAGCCACCCAGGTGCCCCTATTGATTTAAGTATAGTTCACATGCGATATTAGGGTCAGCTGTACCATGTAGTGATACAGCATTTATGTACATTACATAATGCCCACTGCAGTTTGCCATCTGTCACCATACAAAGTTACTACTGTCCAGTTCATTATTAATGGAAATTTAGGGTATTTCTGATTTTTTTTTGGTTACTATAAATACTGCTATGTAAGTTTATATTTCACAGATGTATTGGTTTGTCCATAGGAGAAATTGAGAAGAAATGAGTTTGGTGGGTCAAAAGCTATGTGGCATAAGTTTTTCCCCAACATTTTATTACGGAAAATTTCAAACATAAAGTTGAAAGAATTTGATGCTATCAACCATATTGCCACCATTTAGATTCTTCCATTGATAGTTTACTATACTTGCTTTTTCATTTATCTATCCATCTATTGGTCTCTTCACCCATGAAGCCATGTTAGGTATGTACATGCTTGGTTTTAACAAATGCATGCAACTCTGTAACCCAAATCCTAGTCAAGTTATAGAGCATCCCCATCACCCCAGAAAGTTTCCTTGTGCCCCTTCTCACACAATCCCTGCCCTGAATTGGACTCCTTAGTGGTTAAGCCAGTTTGTCCCCCAACCAGGAATGCTTGACAGTACCCCACACCCTCTCCCACATTGTGTGGTCAATGTTTTTGATGTGAATAATGTCATCTGATAGATTTTTTTTAAATGTGTATTTATTTTGAGAGAGAGCAAGTGTGAGTGGGGGAGGCACAGAGAGAGAATTTCTAGCAGGCTCCACACTGTCCATGCAGAGTTGACAAGGGGCTCGATCCCATGAACCGTGAGATTGTGACCTGAGCTGAAATCAAGTGTCAGACGCTTGACTGATTGAGCCACTCAGGCGCCCCATTATCTGATAGTTTTAAGTTGTACTTCTCTTATTGTGAGTAAAGCTAAGCATATGTTTACTAGCCACTTGTATTTTCTTTTCTGTGATTTTTTTGCTTCATATTGTTTGCCCATTTTTGTTGGGTTGTGGGTCTTAGCATTCTTTGAGTATCCATTTGTGTTAAATAAAAATTACTTTTTTAATGTTTATTAAAAAAATTTTTTTTTTTAATCTTTGTTTTTGAGAGAGAGACAGAGTGCAAGCAGGTGAGGAACAGAGAGAGAGGGAGACACAGAATCCGAAGCAGGCTCCAGGCTTTGAGCTCTTAGCACAGAGCCTGATGCAGGGCTTGATCTCCCGAACTGCGAGTTCATGACCTGAGCTGAAGTTGGACGCTTAAACCAACTGAGCCAGCAGGCGCCCCTATTTATTTTTAAAAGTTTATTTATTTTGAGAGAGAGAGTGGGGTAGGGGCATAGAGAGAGCTGGACAGAGGATCCACAGCGGGCTCTGGGCTGTCTGCACAGAGCCTGACGTGGGCCTCAAACCCACAAACTGTGTGATATCCTGACCTGAGCCAAAGTTGGACGCTCAACCTACTGAGCCACCCAGGCACCCCAATGTCTATTGAGAGAGAGAGAGTGCGCACATGCATGCATGAGCTGGGGAGGGGCAGAGAGAGGGAGGCAAAGGATCTGAAGCAGGCTACATGTTGTCAGCGTAGAGCCCGATGCAGGATTCGAACCCATGAACCATAAGATCATGACCTGAGCTGAAGTTGGACACTTAACCGACTAAGTCAGCCATGCGCCCCCAAAATTAATTTTTATCTTAAATGACTTGTGTAGAAGTTTTAATAACATTTACATATGTTCTATGATGCTTCCCGTGTTATTAGCATGAGTAGTTTTTGAATTTTTTTCAATTCCAATGGGAATAAAAATTGGCTGTAGTAATACTAGAAAATATAGTGAAGGAAAAAGAAGCACTACCCATAATTATACTATTTAAAAATAACCATTATTAATATATAGATGTATTTCCTCCCGGCACTTTCTTTTTTTTTTTTCTTTTAATTTTATTTTTAAGTAATCTCTACACCCAACATGAGGCTTGAACTTAAACCCTGAGATCGAGTCACATGCTCTACTAACTGTGCCAGCCAGGTGCTCCTCCTCCCAATACTTTCTTTGTGTATGTATACACATACATAAATGTACACGCATGTATGTAAAATTGGTGTGTACTGTTTTGCAATTTTTTATATACATAGTATTTGGGGAGCATCTTTACCCATTATTAAATACATTTCTGTAAGATGGCTAGGCCAGGATAAGGGTGTTTGTATAGGGTAGTTATGAAGCAGTATATCATTGTGATTAAACACGTGGACTCAGAAACCAGATTGCCAGGGTTCACATCTTTGCCCTGCTATTTACTAATTGTAACCTTTGGCACAATACTTTATCATGTCAGTTTGCTCATTTGTAAAATGGAGATAATAGTACTTCTCTTGTGACATTATTGTGAGGATTAAGGTAGTTAATATAGGAAAGTGCTTACAGTAGTGCCAAGATGTAGTATTTGCTGTATAAGTACTAGCTGCTGCTGCTGCTATTGATTATACAGGAGATGATCCCCAAGGAAAGGCATCCAGAATAGGTATTAGAGCAGAGTAGGAATTTGTATTTGCTGTATGATATAGAGGTCTCTGCTTAAGCAGATGAAGGCTGAGACATAATTTACAATATAAATAAAGTAGTTGGCCTAAGAATTTGCTTCATACCATGGCCTAGTGCAGAACCCCAAGTAAGTTCTTGAACAAATAGTCCTTACGGTAGAAAAATTGGGGCCTGCTATTTCAAGAGTCCAGCTGGACCTGGGCTTATTTATAAACAGAAAAGATCTTTAGAGCCAAAGTCAGTCTTTCATTAGCACATGTGAAAAATATATCAAAATTAGTTGCACCAGTTTTGTCATGTAATACTGTGTTGCTTCTAAAGTAGTAATAGTGGTATTTTTCTCTAAGCTGTGTAGTAATGTTTAGGTACTCTCCGTGGCTTGTTTTCAGTAGCCATTTTGGCTCCTTGTGCTCTCCATCAATTGGCAATTGAGTACCTTTTATGCATAAGTTTTTGCTGTCTACAGGAGGATATGCATACCAAGTAAGTGATAATGTAATATGTGTGACAGTTGAGAGGTGAAGGGGGCGTGTCTGGAAAAACAAAAAAAAAACAACAATGTAGTATTAACTAAAAATAGAGAATGTTGAAATAGGACACTGTGGAATGTGATGGTTGTGTGCTCTGCAGATCCGCATCCTTATTTATGCTCAGTGCCGCCAGCTATTATTTTGAGTTAGGTAAACATTTTGGCCTTTCTAGTCTTTAAACTTTTTTCTGTCTCTGATAGTTGTAATTGCTTTTAATCTGAAAGCCAGAGTAACTTTTAATTACATTGATGACATTTTGAAATTGGTGAATATATTGCACCTTTTCTCCAAAATCGAGAGAACAGTAATAGAAGATACTTCCAAATCATACCTCTGATAAGGGACTTGTGTCTTTCCTATATAAAGAACTCTTACAACTCAATAATAAAATTACAGATAACTCAGGTAAAAAAATGGGTGAAGGATCTGAATAAACATTTGTCTAAAGGAGGTATACAAATGGCCAATAACTACATGAGAAGATTCTCAACATCATTAGTCATTAGATGAGATACCTTCACACTATAGTGGCTATAGTCAAAAGGACAGACAATAACAAGTGTTGGCGAGGATGTAGAAATAATGGAACCCTTACACACTGCTGGTGGGAATATAAAATGGTGCACTTAGAAAAACAGTGTCAACAGTTCCTCAAAAGATTAAACAGAGTGACCATATGACCCTAGCAGTTCCACTCCCCAGGTATATACCCTGGAGAAATGTAAACGTATGTCCACATAAAGACTTGTACATTAATGTTCATAACAGAATTATTCATAATAGCCAAGAGTTGGAAATAATCCAGATGTCCTGTCAACTGATGAATGGATAAATGTGGAATATCCAAACTATATGGAATATTATTTGGCAATGAAGAAAAATGAAGTAGAGATAACATACTACAACATGGATGAACCTTGAAATGCTTTGTGAAAGAAGCCAGACACAAAAGGTCACATATTATTATGTGATTCTATTTATGTGAACTGTTCAGAATAACCACATCTGTAGAGACACCATGCATTAGTTGCCTAAGGCTGGGGGTAATGGGAGGGTTTCTTTTTGAGGTGACAAAAGTATTCTAAGATTGATTGTAGTGATGGTTGCACAACTCTATGAATATACTAAAAACCAGTGACTTGTACACTTTAAATTGGTGAAATATATGTGAATTATATCTCAATAAAGGTTATGCAAAATCACTAATAGAACTGAAACACTAGAAATTGACAAATTCCATTCCTCAGGTACCCTTATTAAAATTGATCCTAGAAGAGGCCTCAGGTTTTCCTTGGTGAAAATTATTCCTGTCCCCGCTTCTTTGAACAAATTGCTTGCTCATATTTTTGGTGTGGCTTAACAAAACATTTTCTGGTACTATGTGGATTTTATTATTATTACACTTCTGAGAAATTCTATCATGTGTTAGAGATATAGCAGTCTTCCATTTTAGTTATCTTTTGCACATATTTTTTTTTTAACGTTTATTCATTTTTGCCAGAGCGAGCGAGCATGAGTCGGGGAGGGGCAGAGAGAGAGGGAGACACAGAATCTGAAGCAGGCTCCAGGCTCTGAGCTGTCAGCACAGAGCCTGACGCGGGGCTCGAACTCACGAACCGTGAGATCATGACCTGAGCCGAAGTCGGACACTCAACCAACTGAGCCACCCAGGTGCCCCTATTTTAGTTATCTTTTAACAGACTTTCATCAGTATTTAAAACCAATATTGTGGCCAAAGCATAAGAGACTCTTAAAAACTGAGAACAAACTGAGGGTTGACGGGGGGGTGGGAGGGAGGGGAGGGTAGGTGATGGGTATTGAAGAGGGTATCTTTTGGGATGAGCACTGGGTGTTGTATGGAAACCAATTTGACAATAAATTTCATATATTAAAAAAAAATAAAACCAATATTGTGATTTCTTGAACCCATTCTTACGCTAATAGTTTTCAGGTTTAAAATTATTTTTTAAAAGTTGGGAAAGATGATATTAATAGCACTCATTATTTTTCCTCTGTACTGCTTTTGTGTAGAGGGTATCTGTTAACATTATCCATGTGCCCAATAGTATATGGCAATTCAGTATTTGATATAAAGTAGAGGTGGAAATAGTAGTTCTATGTATAATGTGTCATTAAAATGAGCACTTTACATTTCAGTTTGATAGTAATACTTCTGTAGTATGTTATTTGGGCAGATTTGGGCTTTACAGGTTTCTGCAGTAATGAAATTTAACAAAAGATGTTTCTTGAAACTTCATGAATGTCTTCTAAGTTTAAATTTAATACCTATGGGTTACACTTGAGAAGTGTCATTCTACAGAATGCATTATGCATGGAAGTGAATTTTAAACCTTTTTTAAAAGAATATAAGAGTCTTTGCAGTATTTCTAAGCATTTAGGCTTAGAGTGTGGTTTCAAACCATAACTCTGAAAATAGACAACCCATTTCCCCTTAATGCATTAATTTTTTTTAAGAAATGAAAGTATTATGTGTACATTATTTTTAAAGTATCATGGAAAGCAACACATTGCTTTTTTTTTCAATTTTATTTATTTGTTTTTAAATTTACATCCAAGTTAGTTAGCATATAGTACAATAATGATTTCAGGAGTAGATTCCAGTGATTGATTTCCTATGTGTAATATCCAGTGCTTATCCCAACAAGTGTCTTCCTTAATGCCCCTTACCCATTTAGCATATCCCCCACCCACAACCCCTCCAGCAACCCTCAGTTTGTTCTCTGTATTTGAGTCTCTTATCTTTTGTCCTCATTTTTATATTATTTTTGCTTCCCTTCCCTTATGTTCATCTGTTTTGCATCTTAAATTCCACATATGAGCGAAGTCGTATGATATTTGTCTTTCTCTAATTTCGCTTAGCGTAATATCCTCTAGTTCCATCCATGTTATTGCAAATGGCAAGATTTTATTTTTTTTGATTAAAGCACGTTTCTAATCTTTTTGTCAAGAGGAAAATGTTTTGGTTCTTCATAACTCTTGAACAGTATACAAATTGCACTTCTAAAGTTTTTTTTTTAAATGTTTATTTTTGAGAGAGAGAGAGAGAGAGAGAGAGTTCGAGCGGGAGAGGGACAGAGAGAGAAAAAGAGAGGAGGGGGGAGATACACAGAATCCAAAGCAGGCTCCAGGCTCTGAGCTATTAACACAGAGTCCAACGCGGGGCTTGAACTCACGAACCGTGAGATCATGACCTGAGCCGAAGTTGGATGCTTAGCCAACTGAGCCACCCAGGTGTCCCTAAATTGCACCTTTTAAAATAAACTTTTCTGAAGGTATGTTTCACTTCAATAAAGTACACAAATTGTAAATGTTTAGGTGTAATGTATTTTCATAAAGTGAACATCTGTGTTACCCCATCTGGATCAAGAAATAGAATATTACCAAGCACCGCAGAAGACCTTACTCCCAAAGGTAACCACTTGATTTCCAGCACAAATGATTAACCTTGCCTGTTTTTGAACTTTATATATAAACGGTTTCCTATAGTATGGATTTCTGCACAGCATTTGGTCTACGCGACTTACCTGTGTCACTGCATCTAGAAGTAGTTCTGGTGCTGGATGGCGTGAGCATAGTACAGTGTATCCCTTCTGTTGATAAAAATTTGGATTGATTCCATGTTGAGGCAATTACAAATAGCACTGTTTTAAACTTTCTTGGCCTTTGGCTGCACACGTGTACACACTTGGGTAAAATCCTAGGAGTAGAATTAATTGGGTTGAAAGGTATCCATTTTGCCAGTTTTTCAAAGTGACTATACCAATTTGTTCTTCCAAAAGCACAGTACCTGATTGATCAACGTTACAAAAGATTTAGTTCCCATAATCTCCCTATCCCCTGCTACTTTGATACTTTAAATTGTTTTTAGGGGCGCCTGGATGGCTCAGTTGGTCACGTGTCCGACTCGTGATTTCGGCTCAGGTCGTGATCTCACGGTTCCTGGGTTTGAGCCTTCCGTCAGCTCCACGTGGACAGCTGACAGTGGGAAGTCTGCTTGGTATTCTCTCCCTCTCTCTCTCTGCCCCTCCCCACGGGCACACATTTTCTCTCTCTCTCAAAATGCATAAACTTAAAAAAATTATTTTTAATTCTTCAGTTGGAAATACTATTGTAACTTGAAATAACAAGTCTCTGCTCTCCTATTAACTGGAAGGTAAACCTTTGTCCACTTGTGATAAGAGAAACACACTACTAGACAGCTACTCCTCAATTGTATTATTCAAAAAAAGGAAGATGCCCTCCTTCATACAGAGAGGAAATGTATAGAATTCAAATTTGTGCCACATCATATGACCAAGTAGTGTTAAGGGGTGAGGGAGAATCCCATAAATGAATGGGGTTAACAATAGGATAGAAGAGAGAGTAAGGTAAATTTTACTGATTTGAGAATAAAATACTAGAATACTGCCTTCTCTCCCATGCCTACTGTCTATATTTGTTAGGGCAGGGATAGTTGCTTAAAACATTATTCTCAAAATTTCTGTGGCTTAATGTGAGAGAAATTTATTTTTATGCTCCTCTAATCCAGTGTGGGTGTTCTTTGTAAGAAGGGCAGCCTTCCCTTGTAAGTACATGGGACTTAGGGGCCTAGACTGTCACTTATTTCATCCTGTGGCTGTGCCATCTGTCAGGGCGTAGGAGACCTCTACATTCAGCCAGAGTGGGGAAGAGATGATGGGGGAAAGAACGTGTGCTTCTAAGAATAAAAGTCTTGTTGCAGAAGGGACAGTCTTTACTTGGTCTTATATTCTATTGGTGGGAACTTCACATGGGAGTTCCACTTACATATGGGGGCCTGGGCAACGTAGTCCCAGGCGGACATTTGTCCAGTAGTGCCAGCTCCACAGGATATTGGAGGAGCATGGGTGTTTGCTGGATAGCTGGTGAGCCATCTCTGCTGCACCATCTCATCAAGGATAAGACCAGGATAATTAATGGTCACTAACTTGGGAGAATTTCACTTCTAAGATGCCAATTATTTTAAGTAGTGAATTTTTATGTGGAGCTAAGTTTAGATTTACAACTAAATGTCATTTCTCACTTCTTTTGGTACCACTTAGTTGTGTGATTTACTTTGACTTTAATTTTCTTATACTTTATAGTTACATCACCTGTCTATGAAACTTAGAAATTACCATGTTTATATCAGTTTTACAAATCGGTAAGAAACAAAAAAAGCTGTCAACCTATGGTATGTCGTTGGATGTAAACATTGATTACATTTGATATAACCCCTCTTCTATCTTTTTTCCTCCTTCTGTCTAGTTTGTGATTGGCACAATGGAAGAAGCTGGAATGTGTGGGTTAGGGGTGAAAGCAGACATGTTGCGCAACTCTCAATCAAATGATATTCTTCAACATCAAGACTCAAATTGTGGTGGTACGAGTAACAAGCATTCATTGGAAGAGGATGAAGGCAGTGATTTTATTACAAGGAACAGGAGTTTGATGAGCCCAGCATACTGTACACAAGAATCGAGGGAGGAAATTCCTGGGCGAGAGGCTCGAACAGATCCCCCTGACGGTCAGCAAGATTCAGAATGCAACAGAAACAAAGAGAAAACATTAGGTAATAATCTGTGCTCTGTGATTGGGCATTTTCACATGCTGCTCTTTTTACTTCTGCTTTCTTCAGTGCAGGTGATCTTGAACATGGCCGGTGTTGAGACACATGTTGTTTAGCTAACACAACCCTTGTCTGCAGTGGAGTCAGTCTGTATCTGCTGCCTTTTGTGTAGGAGACAAAGAGCAGGAAGTTGTTTTCCCTAAATAATCAAGAATAGGCTTTCTTGACAAAATTTGGGGCCAACTTGACAGAAGTAGTATTTGACTTGCATTTTTGCATCTGTAATGGAGTCTGACTGGAATTTACTGTGAAAACTGTATATTTATTTGATTTTTTTGAAAACTCCTCCTAAAACTTTAGAGAAAACATAATGTCTGGAGTTCAGAAAGTGGGTTAAGACTGGCTTTCAAGGGTATGTTTTCTTTTTCCTGCTGTGTTTGAGATTTAGGGCTAAAAAGGTAATGCATCAAATCTTGTTAGGAAATCCGAAATCCCCTTTTATTTTAGCTTTACTTATTGCCCCTAAGTTTTTTATACTTACTATACCTAAGATTAATAGTGTTAGATTTGTATGGTTTTCTCCATAGAATTATCCTTATATATTTTTTATTTTAGAGAGAGAAAGAGTGAGAGAGGGAGGGAGGGAGGGGCAGAGAAAGAGGGAGAATCTCAGGCTCTGTGCTGTCAGCACGGAGCCCATCCAGGGCTCAAACTCAAAAAACCATGAGGTCATGACCTGAGCTGAAATCAAGAGTTGGACACTTAACCAACTGAGCCACCCAGGCGCCCTGAATTATCCTTATTAAATCCATTTTCTGCCAACTTGGAAAACCTAAAAATTATTATAGAAAGACAAATAATTTTAATTCCTTACAAATAAATTTCTTCAAAATTGGCAGCCCCAATTATTTGTGTGAAAGCAGATGGAGTCTTAAAAAGTTACACATAATGTTACCATGTGACCCAGAATTCTACATTTAAGTATGTACCCAAAAAGGTTGAAAGCACATGTCCATACAAAAATGTGTACACGAGGATTCACGGCAGCTTTTTTCATAATAGCCAAAAAGTTGAAACAATACCGTTATCCACCAGCTGATGAATGGATAAATAAAATGTAAATCTGTACAGGGGAATATTATTCAGTTCTAAAAAGGAGTGAAGTACTGATAACATCCTACATGGGTGAATGTCGAAAATGTGCTAAATAAAGGAACCGGACACAAAAGTCCATATAATAGGTTTCCGTTTTATATGAAATGTTCAAAATTGGCAAGTCTGTGGAGACAGAAAGTGGAATAGTGGTTGCCAGGGTCTTAGAGTGGGAGCAAGAGGGAATGACTGTTAATGGATATGGGGCTGCTTTTTGCGGTGATGAAAATGTTCTGGAATTAAGCAGTGGTGATGGTTGCACAACTTTGTGAATGCACTCAGTTGTACACTTTTAAAAGGGTGAATTTTGGGGTGCCTGACTGGCTCAGTCGGTAGAGCATGTGACTCTTGATCTCATTGTTGTGAGTTTGAGCCTCATGTTGAGTGGAGAGATTGGTTTAAAAAATAAAGGGGTGGTTTTTATGGTATGTGAATTTTATCTCAAAAAAACCAAAAAATAAGAAAACCCAGATAGAGTATGGGTTTTTAAATCTTGATTAAAAATTGCAGGTTATATTATGGCTACTTCTAATCCTATTTAATAATCATGTTTAGTCATCTCTTAAAATTCTTACTGGCCTTGGGCTGTGAATGAGAGGTTTTGGTATTGTGGATAGGAAGGTGTTCCATTTTGAAGTCATTTTTTCTTTAAAAAAATTTTTTTTTAATGTTTGTTTATTTCTGAGAGAGAGAGACAGAGACAGAGACAGACCGTGAGCAAGGGAGGGACAGAGAGAGAGGGAATCACAGATTCTGAAGCAGGCTCCAGGCTCTGAGCTGTCAGCACAGAGCCTGACGTGGGGCTTGAACTCACAGACTGTGAGATCATGACCTGAGCTGAACTTGGACACTCAACCGACTGAGCCACCCAGGTGCCCCAAAGTCATTTTTTTCTTCATAGCAGTCTATATACCACATAACAGAGTCATTTTAATATATATTTCTAGGGGCTCCTGGGTGGCTCAGTTGGTTAAGCATAGGACTCTTGATTTCAGCTCAGGTCATGATCTCATGGTTCATGAGTTGAAGCCCCACATCGGTCTCTGTGCTGACAGTGCAGAGACTGCTTGGGATTCTCTCTCTCCCCCTCTCACTGCTCCTCTCGTGAGCACATATACATGCTCGCTTGCTTGCTCGCTCTCTCAAATAAAATGAACTTAAAAAAAAAAAACACACACACACACACATATATATTTCTAAATGAAATATCCTACATATAAGAGAAAACATTTTTAAAAATAAGAATGTTTTTTTAAAAAATAAAACATTACAGGGGAGCCTGGGTGGGTCAGTCGGTTAAGCATCCGACTTCGGCTCAGGTCATGGTCTCATGGTTCGTGGGTTCGAGCCCCGTGTCGGGCTCTGTGCTGACAGCTCAGAGCCTGGACCCTGCTTTGGATTTTGTGTCTCCCTCTCTCTCTGCTCCTCTCCCACTCATGCTCTGTCTCTCTCTCTCTCAAAAATAAATAAACATTAAAAAAAAAGATTTTAAAAATAAAACATTACCACTTATTTTGAAAGACCATTTGTCCTCTATCTTAGCCACCTGCTTCTCCCTGCCAAAAAGTTTTAAAATTACTGTTTTTAGTGCCTCTCATGGGGAAAAGAAGTTATGATGACATTCTTTTATATACACTAAACTTGGTTAACACATGCAATGTGCTTTTACTAAATCATCAGAAGTTATTTTAATTGCTCATGGAAAAGATATATGTCACAAGTGATTATGTGCATCTGAGATAGAAAGTACCAACTGAAATTTCTTTTGAACTTGCTTCTATATTTGTACTTGGTGAGGAAGCTTTTAAAAATATTCTGCCCTTTGTAACTTGCCCTTTGTCTTAACTTGGACACTAGTGGTTAAGCAAGGGAATTTTTAAGCCTTCAGCAAGAGTTCTTACAAATAGCTAGCAGTATTAGTGAATGAAGAAATTTGGGGGAGGTGGGGGTTGCGTGCTAATCCAGAACTTAAAAATAACTTTCTTAATTTAGCTGGTAAATCTTACTTCTAGTTGTAGGCACAAATTATTTCACTATGGCTATCAGAACATAGGAAGTGTTCCATAGAATTTACAGGTTAAGTTTGATCTCACTCTTCTGGGACTTATTTCTTATCTTGTTAATCATCAGGAAAAGAAGTTTTATTATTGATGCAAGCCCTAAACACCCTTTCAACTCCAGAAGAGAAACTGGCAGCTCTCTGTAAGAAATATGCTGATCTTGTGAGTATTAAATAAAGGTAGTAAGGTTCATATGAAATACAGCAAAATATGTACGTACTTGATGTAGCTTTAGATGTAACACATTGTATTCCAAAATTGAAGAGGAGACTGTCGTTTCTTGGGGCTTTTTGTTGCTTGTATGACTTCATTTTATAAGGTGATACATATAGAACATTGTAATGCTAAGATACAGCATAGATTTTTTAAAACTCAGTTTTAGGAATGAAAAGGCTGACTTAGAAGCACTGCGTTGTGATGCTTTAGATGCTAGTTGGGGTGTAGTGGTTCCTGTACTTAACTTTTCCCAAGGGAATTCTAGAGATAAAGGCTCTACCCATTGTAAATGAAATTGTGAATTAGATGAAATAGTCTACTAAAACAATACTGTCTCAGGAAATCTTTATTTCACATCTGTGTGCCAGAGATTTCTTTTTCCATCTTCGAAAGACACTGACCTCATTTGTTCTGTGCCTATGTTATTTCAAGTAGCATTAGTTCTCTTTTTAAATTTTTGAAAGAAGTCTCAACATGAAAAGTCTGCCATCCTGTTTAAGTTGAAGAATAGGGAAGTCAGAACCCTTTGAAGTAAGGGTTGTGGGGAAACTTTTAGAGTGAGTAGTTGTAATATAAATGCTAAAAGTAATGCCTTTTGTAAAACTAGTGTGAACTATTGACAGTTTTTATGCATTTTCATCTGTTGTTAAAGCAGTTGTTACATGTCATAAATAGTACTTTTTGTCATTGACCAGCTCTAAAAACAAATTGTTTTATTACTCAAAGAATTCTAGTTACTCTCCCTTGATTTATAAAGGGGTGTGTGTATTCCCCCACGTAGCTGGCATTCGGCAGCCTAGTACCTTCTATTCAGAGCAACAGGAAACCTTGTGTGACAGTATAAATGGCCCAGAACAGTCACAGATGCAAAGATGGCAGAAAACACAGTGTGTTCAGATTGCTGGCTTCAGGAAAGGAATGCTTCCGTCTGCAGAAGACAGTCGCTGTTGGTTGCATCCGCATGAGAATCCTGCGAGGAGTGATGGGAAAAGAAGACAAGGTCAAAAAAGGGAAAAGAGAAAAAGCAGTGTAGAGGGTTAGCTACTTGCCCCAGTATTGTGACGATGGCAGACTGCCGTGAGTAAGTTAGAAGAAGAAAGGACAAATAGTCGCCTACGGCAGTCCTTCTCAGATTCACGCATGTCATTGGAACTTCTGTTAAAAGGCACATTCTGATTCACTGGGTCCAGGTTTGGGCCTGAGAGTCTGTATTTTAACAAACTCCCAGCTGGTGATGATGTTAATGCCGTTAACCCTGAGATCACACTTCAAGTAGCAGGGGTCTATGGTGTTTTTATTTGTGGCTTTTGTGTGTGTGGAGGTGGGTATGGTTATTTTTTTAAGTATCAGTAATGATAGCTGCATTCAATTCAGGATGCGTAACACATTGGAGATTGGCCTAGTGAGTAACCTGACTTATATTTGTGCTGAATTTATGAAGGATGAGATGTGTACTGTTTACAGAAAATGTACTGAAGTTTTATTTGTTGAAACAACACTCATTTCTTTTAAAAGGTATATAGGCTATATAGCAGTGAGACCGTGAATGGAGTAGCCTTTTCCTAAGGATTATTTAGAGACCTTCCCTTTTGCCATCACTGTCCTCTGCCCTTTAGGGGGGGGCATTATCTGCCATCACTGATGCCCGTGGCGTGGATGAATAGAAAAGGCAGAGCAGGTAGAGTGGCGTGTTGCACTGCAATCGGTATTTTCCATTGGGGAGACCTTGTGGCCTCCACATTTACCAGATAGCATAGGTTCACGAAATCCTCACATTTCACTTGCTAAGTGTGGATACCCTTAGGCTGGTAACACGATTCTTTTTTTGAGAGAGAGAGAGAGACAGACAGACAGAGAGGAAGACACAGGATCTGAAGCAGGCTCCAGGCTCTGAGCTGTCAGCATAGAGCCCGATGCGGGGCTGGAACTCACGAACTGTGAGATCATGACCCGAGCCGAAGTCAGATGCTTAACCGACTGAGCCACCCAGGCGCCCCTTACAACACGATTCTTAAGTACTTGTTATAGTGCTATTCTTTCCCATTCCTTAGTTTGTGTAGATTATTATAGTGGGATAATAAATCTTGATATCTGGTGGCATAGGTGTTGTATGTATCCTTCTTATTACTCTTTTTGCCAGAAGTATCTTGGCTACTCTTGGCTCTTTATATAAAATTCTAAGTTCAACTTATTGGGGAAAATTGGGGGAAGAAACACCAGTTGGGGATTTTGAAGAGCATTTCATGGAATCTGTTGGTGCATTTGGGGGAGAATCGCCATCCTCCTGAAGTAGATGGAATTTAAAAAGTATATATCCTCGGTTGCCTGGCTGGCTCAGTCCATCGGGCATGTGACTCTTGATCTTGGGGCGGCGAGTTTGAGCCCCACATTGGGTATAGAGATTACTTCAAAAAAAAGTGTATATCCTTATGGGAAAGAAATTAGGTTCTTAGACACCATACACGATGATTAGTTCCAAATGGGTTAAGGATTTTAAATGCCAAAAATTAAGCTTGAATAATTTTAGATATTTAGATTTATTTAGATAATAAGCGAATATTTTTTTAAATTGGGGTTAACGGAAGGATTTCTTACAAAAAGCACTATCAGAGACAGGATTGCAAAAATTGGCTGTGTTAAAATTAACTTACTGTTCAGCAAAAGACATTAAAAAATTGAGAAGAATATATTTCCAACAAACAGAATATGTAGTTTCAAGGCTATCTAAGGAATACCTACAAATGAATACAAAAAGGACAAATAACCCGATGGAAAACTGGGCAAGAGACATTTAAGAGGCATTTTGTAGAAGTGGAAAAACATGAAGATTCAAAGATCTGCCTTAACATAAAGGTACATAAACATATAAAGAGATGTTCAACTTTATTAGCGATCAGGGAAATGCAAATCTGGACCACAGTGAGATGCGATTTTATGTCCATTGTAGTGGCATAAATTTAAGAATTCTGGTTGTACTTAGTTTTGGAGAGGATGTGCATCTATATCTACATGAACCTCTTATAAATCGCTGATGGGAGAATAAATTTGCCAGCCACTCTGGAAAACAGTTTGGCATTGTCTTGTGAAATAGACCATTAGTCACTGCCTAGCAGTCCCACTCCTGGGTTTGCACCCAGAGAAATTCTTGCATGTGTCTACCAGGAAACACATAGGGCAGTGTTCATATCATTGTAAGTAATAAAGTCTGGAAACAACTCAAATGCCCATTGCCTTGAGAATGGATCAAATATGTTGTGTGTGGTATATTTTTAAGTGGAATGTGACCAGTGGGCCAAATCTGGCAAGGCCGGTTTTTGTACTGCCCACAGCTAAGAATGGTTTTACATTTTTAAAGTGTTTAAAAAAAGAAAATGACACAACAGACACAGTATGTGGCCCACAAAGCCTAAAATACTTACTTTTGGCCATTTGCAGAAAAGGTTTGCTGCTCCCTGATCTGGCAGACAATTTGGATGAGTTCCAGCAATCTAATCTACAGCTGTGCTGTCCAAAATGGGGCAGCCATTAGCTACGTGTAGCTATTTAAGCTTAATTTAAATTCAAGAAAATGAAAAATTCACATCAGTTGTACTAGCCACAACAAAGTCAAAACGATTCTTTAAGGACCACACACAGATGAGATAAAGAGGGGAGAGCAAAGGAATTGTGAGCCCAGGATTCAGGATTGTGATTACCTTGAGTCCGGGAGGGCAGGGGGAGTTTCCAGCTCACGGTGGAGTTACAGATAGTGTGTGCAGACTGGAAGCTTCTTGGAACTGTCACAGCCCACAGTCCATCTACTTTGCAAAAGTATTTTACAAAAAGAAAATTATTTTTCCTGGAGGAATTTCTCTAAGGTTGTTTTTAATAGCTGTAAGCCTATGGCCTGTAAGGATGCTTAGAATGTTTTGATAGGCCACAAGGTGTCGCTCTTGCTCTTGAAATTGACTGCATCATTTCCTTCTGTGAAAGGTTCGTAAGGCTGCTGTCTTATCTGTTAGTGTTGATTGAACCTTGAAATAGACTCATTTGCTCCAAACCTAAAATTGCAGCAGTTCCCCTCTCACTCACAAAAAATCCTGAGTGCTGCTTGTTCTGATTTGGGTAACCATTTCAGTAGAGTAGCTCGTGTGTATTTTTCAGAAAAGTAAAACTCGATGGTGTTGGTTTCTAAAGTTTTTCCAAAAACATTTAAAAATTTTTAATAAAATTAGATTAAGGGGTGCCTGGCTGGCCCAGTGGGTGGAGCCTAAGACTCTTGATCTCAGGATTGTGACTTTGAGTCCCCATGTTGGGGGGAGAGTTTACTTTAAAAAAAAAAAATGTATTTTTTTCCCTACCCTAAATTATTTGCTTACTCTCCTATCACAACTGGAAGAGAGACAAGGTTGGCAGAGTAGCATGACACAAAAATAATTTAAAGAAAATCTTGTACTACAATATTTGGTGTTTGAAAATGCGTTCCATAGTTCTTACTGTATTTCCTCCAGCCATAAATCAAAGGTTTTCATTGTACTTCCTAATTGTAAAGTGCTTATTAATTTTAGCTGGAGGAAAGCAGGAATGTTCAGAAGCAAATGAAGATTTTGCAGAAGAAACAAGCCCAGATCGTGAAAGAGAAAGTTCATTTGCAGAGTGAGCACAGCAAGGCTATCTTGGCAAGAAGCAAACTAGAGTCTCTTTGCCGGGAACTTCAGCGTCACAATAAGACATTAAAGGTTAGTTGGTTAAGTTTTCTGTTTTTCAAGGGGTACTGACTCTGACGTAGCTTGCTTTATAATTACTGTGTACATATTTAAAATAAATGCTTCCCTCTGCCTGGAGACAGATACCAGCCACATTCTACTGTTTTGCTTGGCCTGATGCTTCTTAATGAACCTCATACCTGGTCATGGGGAATCTAATTGAGATTGATATTTAGACGACAGCTTTCCTGCCTGGAGTCCTGGCTTAGGAAGCTCAGAGCTGCAAGTTTTCTGCTGAGCACTGATGTAGTTAATTACCACGTATGAAAAGTTGAAGTGAAATGAGAAGCTGAGGAGAAACAGAGTTGAGGCAGAGACTGAGCCTGGGAAGGGAAAACACCTGCCGAGCTCCTTAAGGGCTATTAATCAGCTACATTGCCAAACCACCCTTGCCTCCCCCCCACCCAGCTGCTAAGTACTTTTAGAATAGCGCTCAAATCTTGGCTGAATATAAAGGAAGACGGAGCAGGTACCCAAAGATGAATTGGTGCCAGTAGGGGAAGAAGGAAAAAGAGCCAGAGACATGGAGAGGCAGGCCTGCCCTCATGTACAGCTTTGGTACGATTTTGACTAAGCAGGATCTCTCATCAAACTGCCCCAGCACAGCAAATGCCCAAGGCCCTAGAATATAGTTGCACTCAGGAAATGGATCTTCACCTACTGTGGGAGCTGTTAGTTTTTTTGGCTTTTGAATCCTTGTATTTACATAATCATTAAAGTAGGTATGTTTTTCTTGTAGCAAATCAACATTTTGATTGGACTGATAGCTGTTTAGACATATAGAAGTCTTTTAACACTTGTATCTTAGCAAGTGTTGAAAGTAAGCTTTTTAAGATACAGGTTTCTTTTGTCCCTTGGCTTCTAGGGAGTAGTGTAACCAAGAAGGTAAGCTGCAAGGAGGAGTCTCTCGGCAGGCTGGTTTCAGATACTGCTGTGTAACTGGCCGGGAGGGTGGAGGGAGCTGGCTGTGTGGGGAAGCAGCTCCTTACTTAGCTTTCAGTACAGCGAATTATTCTATCTACTCAGGCAAAGCTGCTGGCTTATTACATGAGAACATTCTGGTCACAAATACAGGGAAGGAATACTTCAGGGTAGCAATAAATGAACCCCCGTGGCAGCAGCTTCTTTTATGAGCATCTTCTCTATAGGTCTATACCATTAACAGAACTTATTTTGGATAATAAGGAAGAAAACATGCAGCAGGCACGAGAGGAGGAAGAAAGACGTAAGGAAGCCACCGCACACTTCCAAATTACTTTAAATGAAATCCAAGCACAGCTCGAACAACATGACATACACAACGCCAAGCTCCGCCAGGAAAACATCGAACTGGGAGAGAAGCTTAAGAAGCTCATTGAACAGTACGCGCTGAGAGAGGAGGTAAAGCCATTTTCTGGGTGTAGACAGCTCATTATCAGCAAGGAGTTTTCACCATTCACGACTGAAGGAAAACTGCCATCACAGGAGGTTTAGGGATTTCTGTATGCATAGGGGGAGCCGGACATTTCATGGGAGAAGCTCAACCACCATGGGAACAGGAGTCTTGGGGACCATCACTTAGATAGTGGAGAGTCCATGGATTCGGGGAGGTGAGGCAATTTCTTGGAGACGTATTAAGTACTACTTGACTTCCATGTAATACTAGAAGATTGTGTTTTTAGCATGCAGGTTTTTCCCCTTATCTAGACTAATAATAAATATTTGGCCTCCAAATATGCTGTAACTCAGATATATGTGACAATCTGGACAGTCTATATTACCACCGTATTACACCTGTGTTTCACATTTCTTTTTTTTTAATTTTTTTTTAATGTTTTATTTATTTTTGAAGGAGAGAGAGAGAGAGAGCGTGAGCGGGGGACGCGCAGAGAGAGAGGGAGACAGAATCCAAAACAAGCTCCAGGCCCTGAGCTGTCAGCACAGAGCCCGACGCGGGGCTTGAATTCACAGACCACGAGATCATGACCTGAGCCAAAGTCGGACGCTCAACTGACTGAGCCACCCAGGCGCCCCTCACATTTCTTTTTATTTTATTTATTTTATTTTATTAAAAAATTTTTTTAACATTCATTGTGGAGAGAGTGTGAGGGGGGAGGGGCAGAGAGAGAGACAGACAGACAGAATCTGAAGCCGGCTCCAGGCTCTGAGCTGTCAGCACAGAGCCCGATGTAGGGCTCGAACCCATGAATTGTGACACCATGACCTGAGCCAAAGTCGGACGCTTAACCCACTGAGCCACCCAGGCACCGCTCACATTTCTTTTCAAATGGGGGCTTTAAACTATGTGAGAGGATAAGAAAGAACCTATTTCTCAACTCTCCTACCCATTAAAGTAAAAAATTGACTGGAAGGATCCATGCCTGCTGATCTTGATCATTGGCCTCCAGCTAAGACTTTTTCAAGCTAGTCAGGAAGTTCACAGGTGCTGTCTGTGTTAAAAGCAAATAGGCGATGGCCTGTTTTCTAAGGTTCCTTACTTTTGGAGGTCAAATGGGCAGGACTAGAGGCATTAGGCTTTTAAAAAGCCTTTGAAAAGCCTTTGAAGTTAGGGAAATGTGCTTCTGTGTGTGTTGTAGCCCTACACAAACAAGTAGATTAAAATAGCTGATTAACATTAAACAATAAGATGAGCACCTCTGTGGGTCACTTTATCCAGTTTTGAAGGCAAAACTTTAGATCATATTAACTTACTTTCAGCCCTTCAGAAGCTGTTATTTAAAAGATTTTTGTTTCTGTTTGTTTTTTTTTTTTTTTTTCTTTTTTAAATGTTTATTTTTGAGAGAGGATCCAACGCAGGCTCAGTGGTGACAGCACAGAGCCCGATGTGGGGCTCAAGGTCACAAGCTGTGAGATCACGACCTGAGCCGAAGTCAGATGTTTAACCTACTGAGCCACCCAGGCACCCCTAAAAGAATTTCTTTTTAATCACTCTCTCTGCCTTTTGCTTTTTGTTGTTGTTGTTAATGGAGAATTACACACTTAACGGTAGAGAGTATATTACCTGGTTTCAGCAGGTGAAACCATAGTTTCAGCTTTATTCCCATCACCTTGCCCTGGATTATTTTGACACAACTTCAAGGTGTCCTGTTTATTCCATTCATATGTATTTGACGGTGTACCTCAAAAAAGACAAGGGATGCTTTTTTTTTTAATTTTTTTTTTAATGTTTGTTTATTTTTGAGAGAGAGAGACAGAGTGCGAGCAGGGCAGGGGCAGAGAGAGGAGGAGACAGCAGGCTCCAGGCTCTGAGCTGCCGGCATAAAGCCCAAAGCAGGGCTCAAACCCACCAAGTGTGAGATCGTGACCTGAGTTGAAGTCGGATGCTCAACCGACTGAGCCAGCCAGATGCCCCATGGGATGCTTTTTTCAAGCACAACCACAATATCATTTTCATACCTAAGAGAATTAAAACAATTACTTAACATTTAATATTGAGTCATTATTCAATTTCTGTGGTTCCCCCATGCCTCCCACCCCCTTTTAAGCTATTTGAATCAAGGTCTAAATAAAGTCTGTTTCACTGGTTGATAGGTCTCAAGTCTGTAACATGAAGATTTCCTTTTCACTCTTTTTCCTTTTTGTAAAAATTTTTTTACTTAAAAAAAATTTTTTTTAATGTTTATTTTTTGAGGGAGAGAGAGGGGCAGACTGCAAGCGGGGGAGGAGCAGAGAGAGAGAGGGAAAGACCAAATCGGAAGCAGACTCCAGGCTCTGAGTTGTTAGCACAGAGCCCGATGTGGGGCTCGAACCCAAAAACCGCGAGATCATGACCTGAGCCAAAGTCCAATGCTTAACTGACTGAGCCACCCAGGCGCCCCAACTCTTTTTCCTCTTAAGGGGTTTATCAAAGGAACTTTTTTGTCTTAGAGAATAAATTTTGTATTAGATTATAAACCCCTCAATTTTCTTAAAATTATTCTTTTAGTTTTGTTTAATATGACAGTCTGCCACATTATAGATGTAGAACACTTGAAAATTCTGTATGTTTAAATCACATTACGTGTGAGACTTCCTTATTTTGAATATAATCAGATGTTCTTTGGTCAGGAAGAGTTACTCTTTCTGCATCTGAGAAGGGATGTTCTGATGACTTTATTGTACATAAATAACCACCTGACAATTTCATTTGGAAACCATAGCAACCTTTTACCAAATTTTAGTATGTGCTAGGCACCAAGCACCTTACGTAGTGTAACCATTGCACCGGGTCTTACAATTCTGCCGCAGAGTGTGGTTCTCCCTGCTTAGAGGAGGGAACAGAGATTCGGCAACGGAGAGATTTGTCCAGGGCCACACACTAGCCAGAATTTGACCGGGGCCACGTCACAGCGTGCTGCCTCCATCTGAGAAATTTGGGGAAATTTAAGATTTGCGGAGAAAAATACCTAGGAATTATGTGTATGATGCACGGCGTTAACAGTTTGATCTCTTTATCCGTATTTTTCTTGATACACTTTAAGCCTCGTTTTCATCGTAGGGCAGAAATAGGAAGTACAGGTGTGTGGCTGATGAGGCTCCTCGATAGCCCAACTCCAAAAGGGAAGGGGTACAGGGTAGTAGCCAGAAGGCTCCTTTCCTGCAAGTGTGGGAGGGTCTGCAGTGTGATGTAAGGCACACGCTTCTCCAAGCACGTGGACCCGGTGTCCTCAGCTGTGGTGGAAGAGCAGGGTGATCGTGAGCGTGGTATCGTAACTTGTGTTGTTGCCCCATCATTGTGTTCCTGTTTCATTAAGTGATGGAAGAAATCTTACTTCTCCCATAGCATATTGATAAAGTGTTCAAACATAAGGAGTTACAGCAGCAGCTTGTGGATGCCAAGCTTCAGCAGACGACACAGCTAATAAAAGAAGCTGATGAAAAACATCAAAGAGAGAGAGAGTTTGTAAGTTCTCTTTCTTAACAAAAAATTTGTCGAAATTGGACCAAAGCCATTTGAAGCATTGAAACTTATTCTACATTTAATACGGCACCCGGGTCATGCTAACTGGTTTTTTGTTCTAGATTGAGAAGGGCATGTGTGTCTCAGAACGCATTTGGCTTTTATTTCCATTTTTTATACAGAAGATACACTGAAGAGTTTAGACCAACTAGTGGAAAGACCTGCACTCATTTGACTTTTCCATGCTTAGAATAATAGTCACCAAGTTCTAGAATTATACCAGTATTTAGCGGTTCAGTTTAATATCAAGCTTACCGAACACTAGTCTCATATATTGTTATATTTTGTCTTTAAATAAGTAACTTGAAAGTAGGGAAACTATTTGTCTACTTATTCTGGCATAATCTGATAAAATTTTAACAGAATTCTCTCTACCTAATCACTCAGCATCGTTCCCAGAGTGTATGTTCAGACTATATTTCCCGTCAGTAATTATGAATACCATGGAATCTCACTGGGTATGTACATTTAACACACGCAAATTCGACTCTATATGCTTAACCAAAACCAACCAACCAACTGGGAGATGATTATGGCAGTGAGGACTGTTCCATCCAGCTTCTACGGAAGTACCGTAGGCGTTGAGGCGAGCCTGCTCTGAAGACTTGGTTCGTCAGTGCCCCTCATGGTGTTGAACTTACCGTGTTGAGTGTGAGCCTAGGCTTAGGAGAGAGAGATTTTTCATACAGCACGATCCTTCTGTGTGAACTGATAATGCTGTCCTGTGCGTGATGGAAGAAACGGTTGTCATTTCCAAAGCAGGAGTATGAATTTTGTACATTCACACACGCACATGCCTACGTTGCACGTTTATACTTTGTAATTGGTTTAATATCTTTTCCAGGCTTATTTGGACTATGTGTGACATTTTACTTCAGGGACTGAATTTCAACAGTTGTTGACTATTGCAACCTCGCTATATAATTTTCCTGAAAACTCAAGTATATAAATTAAAGCGCTCATCCACTTCTCCCCTGCTTTTTAAAAAGTGATCAGAAACTGGTGTCTGATTTCACTGCTTTGCTCCATACCCTTTCGCTCTGCCTCATCTTGGTTCTCAAGGAGTACCGTGGTTTTCTAAGTCACTTAGATAAATGTCAAGATTCTGAGCCCTGTTTTCTAATACCAGACTTGTCTTTTCACCTGAAACATAACAATTTAACCCTGAGTTTTGTAAACCTATTATTAGGCCTCTAGCGGTACTCTTTCTAAGCAGTAAAAGATGATTCCAACATTCCTTAGTGTTAACAAGGGGAACAGATTGAAGACGATAGGTAATGAGCAGTTGATGTAACAAATATCTACAGACTTGTAGTTTTTGCTAAAAAAATGAGTGGAAGGATTAAGCCAGACTCTGATCATTTGACATAATAGTCATATTTGTAATTACTATTAGTATTCTGCCAGAATGTTTCTGTTTTCTAGTTATTAAAAGAAGCAACAGAATCAAGGCACAAATATGAACAAATGAAACAGCAAGAAGTACAACTAAAACAGCAGGTAACTTGACAGCAGGGGGTAGCGGCGTTTGTAAGAAAAATCTGTGGTTCATTTGATACGTATCTTGAATTTTCTCTAAGATGCTCGTGCTTATTCCCAGCCAGAACTGAGAGTAGATCACATGTCCCTCCTGGAGTTTTCCTCTTCGCTTAGGGTGACCAGCTCATCCTGACTTGCCCAGGACTTTCCTGGTTTTAGCATTCAGAGTCCCGTGTCCCTGGAAATACTTAGGTCTCAGGCAGACGGGGACAATTGGTGATGCTGTCTGCAGTGCCCCCTTTCCAGTAGCCCAGGTATTTCCTCCCTTTCCCAGTCTGTTCCCATGTGTGTCTGCTGATTTCCAACTAAAGAAAACCTGAGAAATCTTCAGATTGTAGCTCTTTTGTATTAAGATGAATTATACAAAATTGCTGGTACTTCTTTGACCTACAAAAATGGCAATTTCATATAGTTGAACCTAAAATCTTTAGAATTTTGTGCGGTGAGCACGTAACAGGCAGTTTTAAAAACTGACTGTCAACCACCATACAGTTCTACTCCTAGATAGAGCTGTGGAGGTGGTGGTTTTCATGGGGGTCCTTCCTACTTTTCTTTCTTTTCTTTTTCTTTTTTATTGTTTGTTTATTTTTGAGAGAGAGAGAGCACGAGCAGGGGAGAGGCAGAGATAGAAAGAGACACAGATTCAGAAGCAGGCTCCAGGCTCTGAGCTGTCAGCACAGAGCCCAACACAGGGCTTGAACCCATGAAGGGCGAGATCATGACCTGAGCTGAAGTCGGAGGCTTAACCGACTGAGCCACCCGGGTCCCCCCTGCTTTTTTCTTTTCAAGTATATGATAACGTTATTGTTAAGCATAGTCACCATGCTGTACATTAGATCCTCAGAACTTACTCATCTCCTAATTGAAAGTTTTTGCCCTTTGACCATCATATTCAGGTATCCCCCTCCCGTCAGCCCCTGACAACACTATTCCACTTTCTATTGGAGTTCAGCTTTCTTAGATTCTGTATGTAACTGAGATCATACAGTGTTTTTTCTCCGTCTGGCTTATTTCACCTAGCATAATGCCCTGAAGGCCCATCCATATTATCACAAATGGCAACATTTCTTTTTTTAAGTGGCTGATTAATACTCTATTGTGTATATGTACCACATTTTCTTTATTCATCTCTTTGTGGGCACTTAGGTTGTTTCTTTATCTTGGCTATTTTGAATAATGCTGCAGTGAACACAGGAGTGCATAGATCTGTTTGAGATAGTGATTTCATCTCCTTTGGATATACAGTATACCTGGATGTAGGATTCCTAGATCATATGTTGTATTTTTAATTTTTTGAGGAACCTCTGTACTGATTTAATGGTGGCTGCACCCATTTACATCCCCACCAGCAGTGCACAGGAATTCCCTTTTCTTCATACCCTCGCCAGTGTTTATTATCTCTTGTCTGTTTTATAATAGCCATCCTGACGGGTGTGAGATGACATCTCATTGTGGTGTCGATGTGCGTTTCCCTGATGAATCGTGATGTTGGAGCACCTTTTCATGTTCCTGTTGGCCATCTGTGTGTCGTCTTTGGAAAAATGTCTATACAGGCCCTCTGCCCATGTTTAAATTTTTTTTTTTTTCAACGTTTATTTTTATTTTTGGGACAGAGAGAGACAGAGCATGAACGGGGGAGGGGCAGAGAGAGAGGGAGACACAGAATCGGAAACAGGCTCCAGGCTCTGAGTCATCAGCCCAGAGCCCGACGCGGGGCTCGAACTCACGGACGGCGAGATCGTGACCTGGCTGAAGTCGGACGCTTAACCGACTGCGCCACCCAGGCGCCCCCCTCTGCCCATGTTTAAATTGGACTATATTTGTTTTTTGCTATCAAGTTATATGAATTCCCTTAGATATTTTGTATACTAACTCTTATTGGGTATGTGGTTTGCAGATATTTTTTCCCATTCCATAGGTTGCCTTTTCATTTTGTTGATTGTTTCTTTTGCTGTGCAGAAGCTTTTTTAGTTCAGTGTAGTCTTCACTTACTAATTTTTCCTTGTGTTGCTTGTGCTTTTGGTATCATAACCAAAATTTCCAAGACTATTGTTGGGGAGTTTTTTCAACCTATGTTTTCTTCCAGGAGTTTTATAGTTTTGGGTCTTATGTTTAAGTCCTTAATTTTTGTGAGTAATGTAAGATAGGGGTCCGGTTTTCCCAACGCTATTTATTGAAGAGACTGTCCTTTCCCCATTGGGTATTCTTGGCTCCCTTGTCAAATATTAGTTGACCATATTTGTATGGGTTTATTTCTGGGCTCTCAGCTCTGTTCCATTGGTCTATGTCTCTCATTTTATGCCAGTAGCATACTGTTTTGATTACTTAGCTTGTAGTGTACTTTGAAGTCAGGGAGCGTGATGCCTCTCTGTCCAGCTTTGTTGTTTCTCAAGATTGCTTTGGTTATTCTGGCTCTTTTGTGGTTCCATTCGAATTTTAGGATTACTTTTTCTATTTCTGTAAAAATGCCATTGTGATTTTGATAAGGATTAAATGTAGACGGCTTTGGGTAGTATGGATACTTTAATTATACTGACTTTTGATCGATGAACACAGGGTATCTTTCCATTTTGTGTTCTTCAAGTTTTTTCATCAGTGTCTTAGTTTTCGGCATGTAGATCTTTCATATCCTTGGTTAAATTTATTTCTAAGTATTTTCTTGATTTTGGTGCTATTGTAAATAGGAGTTCTGGTTGTTTTTTTTCTTTTTGGTAACAGTTTTTTGGTGGAGTCTTCAGGATTTTCTGTGCATAAGATTGTGTCATCAGAAAACAGATATAATTTTACTTCTTCCTTTCTGATTCGGATGCCTTTTATTTTTCTTGCCTAATTACTTTGGCTAGGAATTCTAGTACTTGTGTTAAATAGAAGTGGTGAGAGTGGGCATCCTTGTCTTATTCTAATCTTAGAAGGAAAGCTTTAAACCTTTAGCTGTGGGTCTATCACATATGGCCTTTATTACGTTGAAGTATGTTCGTTCTGTACCCCATTTGTTGAGTGTTTATATCATCAATGGGTGTCGTATTTCGTGAGATGTTTTCTCTGTATCTATTGAGATGATCATATGGTTTTTCTCCTTTATTCTGTTAATGTGAAATATCACATTTATTGATTTGTGTATGTTGAGCCATCCTTGCATCATCACTGGGATGAATCCCATTTGATTTATGGTATGTGATCTTTTTAATGTGCTTTTCGATTTGGTTTGCTAGTATTTTGTTGATTGTTGAGAATTTTTGCAAGTTTATCCATCAGGGATTTTGGCCTGTAGTTTTCTTATAGTATTCGTATCTGGCTTTGATTTCAGGGTAAATGGTGACCTTACATAAAAAAAAAGTTGGGGAGTGTCCCTTTTCTTCCGTTTTCTGGAAGAGTTTGAGAAGAATTGGCATTCGCTCGTCTTTAAGTGTTTGGTGGAATTCATCCATGAAACCATGTGGGCCGAGGCATTTCTATGTTGCTTCCCTATTTTCCAACCCAGACCCCTTAGTTTTGTCCTAATGCAAACCTTTCTTGGTGTTTGTCTTCTGTGGAGTAAGGCTAGCAGACGCTGCCTCCCCACTCAAAGAAAAGATAGAGAAAAGACTTCCTGTGTCTTTGTGGACAGGTGAAATTAGGTATTTACCTGTAGTTCACCCTTTTCCAAGTAACTAGATTATATTCAGTTGAAGAAAGTATTACCTATTTTATTATATAATAAACCTGTTTTAATGTAAGGACTCTAAATTAGTTCCAAAATGCATTGATACATTGAGACTGCTGTGAATCTTAATGACCACCTCTTTTTCAATGCTTTTTGTCTTCAGGCCTGTTTTACAGTGTGGTGATTGATACTCATTTCCTATGAAGTTAGACTAACTTTAGAGTGAAAATTCAAGAAGTCTTTTGAACTTCCCACTATAACTTAGGATTGTGGTAGATTGCTTCTAGGAAATTTGAACCCCTTATTAGCTCCATAAACTCTGCTGTCCGTGTAAGTGGAGAAGAGAATTGATATGGAAAAGGTATATAAAGTCTATCTATGTACAGCTTTGGAAAATAGACTTGAAAAAATTTTTTTAATATTTGTTTTTGAGGGAGAGAGAGAGAAAGAGCGAGCGAGCAGGGGAGGGGCAGAGAGGGACACAAGATCCAAAGCAGGCTTTGCACTGATGGCAGAGAGCCTGACGCATGGCTCGAACTCTAGAACTGCAAGATCGTGACCTGAGCCAAAGTCAGACGCTCAACTGAATGAGCCATCCAGGCGCCCCTGGAAAATAGACTTGAGTGTGGGAGTCCCTGCAAAGCACCAGAGGACCCTTCTGTGAAGCTCCCAGGCAGCTCTGATTCTGTTGGACTGTTCTCATTGTAACTTCTGTTTGCGGTCTGTGTCACCCTGGGTCGTGTTATCTGATTATTAGTTTCCTTTGCTGTCACGTCTTCCTTTTCCTAGTCCCTAAATGTGGCTGTCCTTTCCAAGAGTTGGTCTCATTCTGTGTTCTTACCATGTCAGTTTCCAGCATTTGTTGAGGATAGAGTTGAATTGGTGTTTGTTGACCCATTGTTCTGTAATCCAGGCATGTAAGGCCAGGTGTGATGGTAGTTGCCACTTACTAACTACCCAGTGTGGGCCAGCATTGAGCTCTCGGATGGGACAGTCTACCTGGATGTTGTATCTTTAGTAACAGTGGCTGTGGGGATGCTTGGGTGGCATCGGTTGAGCACCCAACTCTTGATTTTGGCTCAGGTAGTGATCTCAGGATCAGGGGATTGAGCCCTGCGTTGGGCTCCGTGCTGAGCATGGGGTCTGCTTAAGATATTCTCTCCCCCCCCTTCCCCTCTCCTCCCACCCCCCCACCCCTCCCTCCCTCTGCCCTTTTTCCTCCCTCTCTCTCTCAAATAAAAATAAAATAAAAAACCAAATAGAATTTTAAAAAAGCTGTGAACATGCATTTTAAGCTTTTTGAGATTATACAATGCAATAGGGACATTATTATGGTCCTTACAAGCAGGGTAGTTTCCAGTATTTAAAGTGTACTTTGAGCCATGGTCCTCAAGACCCAAACCGGTCAAAATCAAGTAAGTCAAAAAACCCCATCCCACTGAATTCTTTCTTTCCCCACCAAACCAATGCTTCACCTTCTGTTTCATTTTCCTGTATATGTTAAGGAAAGAGTTATCCTTTTTTTTTTTTTTTTAATATTTATTTATTTGGGGGGAGAGCATAAGTGGGAGAGGGGCAGATAGAAGCGGGCTCTGTGCTGACAGGCTGACAGCAGTGATCCCGATGTGGGGCTTGAACTTAAATGGTGAGATCATGACCTGAGCTGAAGTCGGATACTCAACCGACTGAGCCACCCAGGTGCCCACCTTTTTTTTTTTTTTTTTTAACGTTTATTTATTTACTTTGAGAGAATGAGAGCATGAGCGGGGGAGGGGCAGAGAGAGAGGGAGAGAGGATCCCAAGCAGGCTCTGTACTGTCAATGTGGAGCCACACACGGGGCTCGATCTCAAGAGCCACGAGATCATGACCTGCGCCGAAACCGAGGGTCAGTTGCTTAACCAGCTGAGCCACCCAGGCGCCCCTGGAAAGAGCTGTCCTTGATACCACGCTAAGAACTGTGCAGGTGATGTTCTAAAAGAATGCTCTTTTTCCAAGGACAGTTTTTCAAATCTAAGGAGAGGGAGTAGTTCGGGAACAGTTAGTTGTATGAAATTTGCAGTTCTACCAACCACAGCAGTTTTTATTATAATTGGTGGATTGGAGCTAGTAAATATTTGTACCTTTTAAACATTTACTTCTAAAGTTGTTTAAGTCCACGAAACTTGCTAAGTTTCAGTGGATCTCAGTGGGTTATGGAACTTGAGCTATCTCTGTCCAGCACCGAGGGCTGCTTTGTGTCTGCTCTTCCTTCTGTCACTTATAACAAGTAACTAATGCTTAAACATAGGATGTTCTTTTGGAAAGTCTTTTGGGATTTCAAATGGTTTACCTGGAACTCAGAATATTTCATACTTTTTTCCTGTAGCTTTCTCTTTATATGGATAAGTTTGAAGAATTCCAGACTACCATGGCAAAAAGCAATGAACTGTTTACAACCTTCCGGCAGGAGATGGAAAAGGTATTTGCGTATTTTTAGTAGAATATTACGTAAAAGGGAATTAGTAGAAGAAGCTATGTTAAGCATGATCACTGCCTGGACGAGCTAATGCTGTTCTGGTACAGTCTTCATTTGCCCTGTTCTGATCCTCTAGTGGCATCCTGTGTGGTCGTTTTGCCCTTGGAGTGGTAGTCCGTGTAGCTAGTGAGCTCTGTGCTCTTAAATACTAGCTTTTTTTTTTTTTTTTAAATTTTTTTTTTTTCAACGTTTATTTATTTTTGGGACAGAGAGAGACAGAGCATGAACGGGGGAGGGGCAGAGAGAGAGGGAGACACAGAATCGGAAACAGGCTCCAGGCTCTGAGTCATCAGCCCAGAGCCCGACGCGGGGCTCGAACTCACGGACCGCAAGATCGTGACCTGGCTGAAGTCGGACGCTTAACCGACTGCGCCACCCAGGCGCCCCAATACTAGCTTTATTAAAGTGAATTCCTCTGTCAAATACAATTTGTCATTACACACAAATGGTTTCTTTTTTTGTTGTTGCGTCTTGTTTTATTCACTCAGGTGACACCCCACCCCTCCTTCACAAAGCTCTGTGGTTTTGGAGATTTTTTAAAGACATCCAAGCCCAGAACACATTTTGGTTGGTTGATTTTATATATATAGATATATTTGTATATCTCTATATATATATTTTATTTATATTTATATATATGTACACAGAGAGGCAAACACATTTATGTATATTTTTATTTATATATATATGTAATCAATATATATGTATATATATATTAGTGTTTCCACCTTTTTAAAAAATTTAATTATCTATTTTAAGTAATCTCCACACCCAACATGAGGCTTGAACTCACAACCCCAACATCAAGAGTCGCACGCTCCACCAGCTGAGCCAGCCAGGCGCCCCAGTGTTTTCTACATTTTTAGCTTTTCGTTTTCTTTTAACTATAACCCCACTGAATTCTTTCTCCTTCGTCCAAACCCTTTCGGTCTTCGGCTTCGGTTTAATTTTCCTGCCCACATCAAGGAAAGCGATATCCTTGATACCAAGCTGAGAACCAGAATATGTACACATATATCCCTAAATCTGTCCATTCATTCTCCTTTTACGTGGCATATTCCCCTTAAAATGGGTCCTTGGAAAAGGGTGGCGGGTTGGAGACAAGTACGGCGGCGCCTGGCACTTTGTGAGCATTCGGTGGGTGTGTCATGACTGTGACTGGACCGTGTGCAGTGGCGGGGAGTGTGGGCTCCAGGCAGCGTCCCGGTCCCGTGTAATGTGACTGTGGACAGGTGGTTTAACCTTGCTGTGCCTTCCTCATTAAAAATAACAAAAATCCCTATCCTCTGTAAAGCCGAGTAATTCCGACAGTACTTGGCCATGTTAAGCGCTCAAATTACCGCCTTCGGGTATTTTTAGACCTGGTAATCTAGGGAATTTGGTGAGCGGTGGATCAGTTCTGCCTGCCAGTCCTCCCAGCTGGGGCTCAAGTTGAGGGGTGCTCTTTCTGCACAGCGTGCGCCCGAGCACGCTGTTCGGGCAGAACCGTTTAAGACGGGCTCTCCAGTCGCTGTCCTCGCCGCTCGTGGCTTGGAGATCACTGTCGGTCAGCACTCGACCCCGGTCTTCCACGAGCTCTTCGCATGGCCTTTGTCCCACTCTGCGTGGTGTTCGTTTTGTGGGTGACAACCCACCGCCCCGGGCATTGGCTCTGTCGTACCCTTGTTTCCCTTAACGGCGCCTGGCTCAGTGCCTCAGCTGGGGTCAGGGCTGGGGAACGGTCAACAGGACATGAAGGAATCTCGAAAACGGGACTCATTGACAGGCGCAGATAACTCTCATTGTGAGTTTCTGAAAACTGGGTTCTTGTAGTGCAAGTTTAAAAACGTTCCCCTTATTTTTGGAGCCATTTTATTGTTAGCAAAACCTGAAGTCGACCAGTCTCGTGAGGTGTGAGGATGCTCAAAGCTAAGGATGAACTACTTTCATCCTTCTCTCTCACTGGAGTGCTCGCGAAGTTATGCTGCCGATAGTTCCAAAACTGATACGGTCTTGGGGCTTGCGGTATGTCACTAATTCTTCTTTGCGGGGAGCTGTAGAAACCCCTGTGCTTCCAAGAATCAGATGAATTAGTTTAATGAACTAGAAGACTCCTAACGTGGACATGTTTTTGTACAGTCTGGGGAGGAGGTCTCTCAGCTGGATTGAGAGACGCACTCCAGCCTAAGCCGAGAATTCAGTGTGGTGTCTGACCGCTTCCTCCATGTGCTGCTGCCTCTGAAATCGAGGAGATTAGATTTGTTTGTCTCATAATGTGAAACCCCTACTTTGGTTCCCGCTGCTGCCGCCCTAGATGCTTCTGAGATCAGCTCTGCCACCAACGGACGGGCACAGCTGTCAGCTGGGCAAGGCAGGTGCAGTGACGGGGGCGGGGCGGAACAAACTTTTCTGTGGCGGGACAGGGTGTACGGCTAAGAAATGGAACTTAGAATTTACATTTGCAATTGTGTTGATTGCCAGATGACAAAGAAAATTAAAAAACTGGAAAAAGAAACAATAATATGGCGTACCAAATGGGAAAACAACAACAAAGCGCTTCTGCAAATGGCTGAAGAGGTGAGGTGGTTTCCCGTGAGTAAGGTGTGTTTGTAGTCATGGGGACTCGTGGAGCTCAGGCCCTAACAGGGCAGGGGGCGTGTGGGGACACCACGGCCGGAGTCAAGGGCTCTGGCCAGAACCGGGGACGGGGGGACGGCTTCGCAAAATCTGCAAGTGTCTTTCGGGGTTGTAGGTGGGGGGCCCCGAGGGAGGCCTTAACAGATTTCCTACTACCCGCTCAGTCGGTCCAGGCTTCTGCTGGAGATCGCCAGAAGGCATGTGGATTTCGCTTTCTTCTACGGGAGTCAGTTCTCACACTGGAACTTGCCTCAGATTCCAGCTTGTTAACAAGCTTGGTCTTAAGACCAAGATGGCTAGGTTCCACCCAGAGTTCGGTTCACTAGCTTGAGGAATCAGCCTTTCGAACCAGTCTCCTGGGGCTGCCAGTGCAGGGCCCACCTCCAGAAGCACCGATCGGATCTCCCGGTGTGGGAGTGGAGTACAGAGAACAACTCCAGTGCCTTTCTTTCTGCTTTTTTTCCAGCCTTGAATCTTGTTCTCATCTAACAAAAGAAATGTATGTAGAAATGAGTCGTTTTCTGTTTTTAATCAGGCCCTTAACTTTTTTTATCTTTAGCTTTGTGAGGAGTATCTTGAATTCCCTTAATTGTTGATCGCTACAAAATGTTTTTTTGTTTTTTTAAATTTTTTCAGTGTTTATTTTTGAGAGACAGAGCGTGAGCGGGGGAGGGGCAGAGAGAGAGAGGGGGAGACACAGAATCCGAAACGGGCTCCGGGCTCCGAGTTGTCAGCACAGAGCTGGCCACAGGGCTCGAACTCGGGAACAGCAAGATCACGACTGGAGCCGAAGCCTGATGCTCAACCGACTGAGCTACACCAGGCGCCCCGCAAAATGTTGTAAAAAGTGGATTTTGGATATTTCGGGACCCTAGGATAACGTTAACCGTGTTAAATACATTTGGTGCCTGTAGCTAGGTATGTAGTGAAGCTGGCTAGACGGTTAGGTGGTGCTTGAGGAAATGGAGCCCGTTCAAGAGGGGGATTAAACAAGTAGTTTCTGACGGGACTCCGATTTGTTCACATTTTGTATCCCGTAAACTGTACTCCACGAGGTCACAGGAATCATTTTTCCTTACAGAAAACTGTCCGTGATAAAGAGTACAAGGCCTTTCAGATAAAACTGGACCGGTTAGAGAAGCTGTGCAGGGCTCTTCAAACGGAACGGAACGAGCTCAACGAGAAGGTGGAAGTCTTGAAGGAGCAGGTCTCGGGGAGGGCTGCAGGTGCGGACCTAGCACTGCCTGGGACGCAGCCCTGCGCTGCCCCGGTGTCCCCCAAGGAGCCGAACACTGCTTCCGAAAGCGCCCCGCGAGTCTCCCCGGAGGCCGCGCCCAAGGCAGCGAAGGAGAGAACGGCCGTGTCCGCCGGGCCAGGTATCGAGTCCGTCGACTGAAATGAAGTATGATCACTGTATCGAGAGCTATATTTTGTGTATAACTTTCTGTTAGTAGTAACTATTGGTTTTGTGGTGAAAATTTTCTTACTTTTTCTACCATATCTGTATTTTCTTAGAACTACTGGACTTACGTGGTACAGGAGGCTGCTTAGCAGTTTTGAATAGTTTTCCTTCGATACGTTTTCCTCAGCCGTGTTGCACATCTGCCTCATTTCCCTCCATTGGAACGCATGTGACCGTTGCTTTGTCCTATCTTCCCTATTCCTTGCACAGAATTATTCTCATTTCACTCGAGATGGGACCGATCATTAACAGGGGAACTTTGTTCTGATAATGGTTCCTTGGTGTGAAAACCATATTCATTTAAACATCCCGGCCCCCCGATTAATATTACTCAAAAAGAAACCAAGATGATTAGCTTTGTCTTAACGGTCCATTTAAATGCCAAGTAAAAATAAAGTAGGGTTGGGTCAGAAACCAGCATAGCATCTTTGATTCAGATTAGCTTTTTGATAATATTTATATCACTTGACAAATTGACATGGCTGCAAGCCTCAAATTATTCAAAGTTTCGGCAGATTATGTACATAAAGGTGTCACTTTTAAAATAGTATATACAGGCAAATCATCGGACAAACAGGCTTAATCTTGTGACTAAAAACAATCCTACTGCTTCGGTTTCAGGTTAGAACTAGAACCAGTGTTTGAACTTGGACCACCTAGACACTTGGACCGCCGTGGAATATGGTCGTTTGTTGGCTTTGTTTGGGATTTGGGTGCACATCCTCTACTTCCCGCAGAAAGCAGCCACTGGTGGTTGTCATTTTAAGCCGGGGAGGGTTCAATTCGCGTGTAGCTTTCATCAAGCGGAAGTCCCTCCTCTGCTGCCTTCTGGCTACTTGAAATTTGGTGTTCAGCTAGTTGCGTGAATCCCAACAGCAGTTCTCCAGGTTTTTAAAAAGGGAATTTTAATTGTGGATCATGCTAACCGAAACATTTTATTTCCAAAACAGAAGAGACTGGAACTCACATTTTTAACTGTGGGAAGACTTGGCAGAGAGTTTTAAGTAGTCAGGATCCATTACTTAGGCTCTTGGTGTGTGGCTCTACCACCCCCTTTTCTTACTGTCTTTTAAGAGAAAAGCCAGTATTAATTAATCTAGGTCTCTGCAATTGACTTGGACTGGGGGAACTTGCCCTCTGAAGCATGTCACTTCTGAATTTGTTCGGCTTTCCTTTGTTCTTAATCATGTTGAGTGTGGCTGAGTTATGCAAATGAGAGGTCAGGTTGCACCATGAAAGCTTGGACTTTGATTTGCATTGAAAATACTTTATGAAATAAAAAGGCTCTACTAGAATGGATGCTCTAGCACATTCCACTGAGCACAACTATCAAACTGAAATTGCTCACTGGACTGAATGAAGTTTGTTCTGTCTAGTTAAAAAGGTTTTCTCTTTAAAATTGTAAAGTCCTGTCACAGTGTCCTAGTCTAAACTGGGTTCAGAGAATCGAAAGTTGTCTAAAGGAAACTTCCACCCTCGGTCATATGAAATCGAGGGGTCAGACAGTGGAGGAAAGAAAAGCACAGAGCACATTCTGTCATTACTGTCAAAAGGAGTCGGAAGCAAAAACAAATACCCCTCCTCCAACGGCCTCTTCTTATAAATACTCCTTTCTGCTACTAGATGAAATGTTGGACTCGTTTCCCCTAGAGGAGATGAAGGTATATATCAAATATAATCTACTTTGAAATTAGTACTAATGATATTTCACAAGAACTCTGCTGGATGTACAGCTCTTACTGTTGAAGCCATTTGTGTAGCTCACCACGTTTCTTTGTGGTGCTTGTCCTGTGTGGAAGATGTAAATCTTGGACCTGTTGCATATTTTCAAGGGCTTTATAAAGCAATGTGATTAACAGTACTTGGCCTGCTGCTTTTGGCTTACTATGTATTTGTAGCTAGATGCGATCACGGTATTTCAGGGAGGTAGATTCTGCTTGGGATGCACTAGGTGTCCTTTCAGAATCTTGCCTCCCCTTACCCTGTGAATCAAAACAAATGGGACCCTCTGAGATCTCCTCCCCACCCCCAAGCTGTCACTTCACCAGCTCAGTGTTGTGGCTTTGTAGCACGCCCTGTGTCCACCATATTCTAGAACACTGTAATGCTCTTAGGCTGGTCCAGAAAAGGTTTAAATGTCGAATTCACTTCAGTTGCATTTGTTGCACCATCCTGGGATCTTGCTGTGTATTATTTCTAGTGGCGGTAGACTCCAAGGAGTAGAGAATACTTGGATCATGGACCATTTCACCCTCAGACTTGTTAGGAGTACATTTCTTGGTCTTGAGACCAGTGTTTTTTTAGTTATGTATGCAACTGCCTTTATTACACCTGGTTATCACAATTCAATTCTCAGGTGTTGCAGAAAAATCTACCTCTTTCAGACTGTAGATGGAAATAACTGTGAAAAAAAAAAGATGCAGAGATCTTCTAGTTTGTGCTAAACACACTGCTTTATTTTTTACAGCCCACGTCTTTCATGAGGATACGAATTGTTCAGAGGCAGTCTTGTTTTGCTTTTCAAAGACATTTTGTAGAGATTTTTCACTAATGTGAATCTGATTTTATCTACTCGATTCTGTATAGATGAAGTAAATATGTATGATAAATTTAACGGCTTCTCTGTATTTTGTTCCCCATGTGTCTAACAATGTGTCTGAGGATTCCAAAGACAGCTGTAGATAGTTGGTTTCTTAGGCCTTGGGAGGGGTGGAGACTGGGTGGAAGCCTCACTTCGTGTGGCAGGCCTCCGTGTGTACCTTAGCTTTGACTCTAGAAAAATCCTAGAAGTTTAGCTGCTGTTGAGCCCTAAAAAAACAAAATGGTGCATTTCTCCAAGCCTTGACTGCTCCTAGAACATTCCAGGGTGTACCTATTTGAACAAGAGAATTAGGTGTAACAGGCAGAGAAGGAACTTTAATTTTTGACAGAGTCAGCATGAGTGGGAGAAGGGCAGAGAGAGAGGGAGACACAGAAGCCGAAGCAGGCTCTGAGCTGTCGGCTCAGAGCCCGACATGGGGCTTGAACCCACGAGCCGTGAGATCATGACCTGAGCCAAAGTCAGACGCTTAACCGACTGAGCCACCCAGGTGCCCCAGGAACTACCTAATTTATGAAGACGAGCAAAAAAGTACTTAAGCACATACAGATATAAGAGGGGCCAGCAAACAAGTCAGGTGTAGTAATTATTTTAGACTTAACGGGCCACAAAGTCTTTGTAAAAGTCCATTTGCGTCCTTTTAAACAACCTTGTAAAATTAAGCGTAGGGCGCTGGGTGGTCCAGTTGCTTAAGTGTCCGACTTCGGCTCGGGTCATGATCTCACGGTTGGTGGGTTTGACCCCATGTCGGGCTCTGTGCTGACAGCTTGGAACCTGGAGCCTGCTTCGGATTCTGCGTCTACCCCTCTCTCTCTCTAAAATAAACATTTAAGAAAAATGAGGTGTAAAAACCATTCCTAGCTGGCAAGTCTTACACAACAGGTTGGGGGGCAAACCTGGGTTTGTCCGCTTTGCTGACCCCTGCCGTGTAAGCAATCAAGCTTTTGTGGGGAGACGTGGAAGATCAGGGTAGTTCTGGGTTTACAAGTCTATCGACCACGAACACACCTACCTTCTCCCTACCTTTGCAGTAGGACATTGTCCACATACCCTGGAGAGAAAGTCAGTTCAAGGCACATACGTACCAGCTTTCTCACAAGACCGGACACACACATACATACTCTCCTACCCAGGTTCTAAAAGAATAAAACAGACTTTATTTTAAAACTTTATTTCTGCAAAGCCAATCAACAAGTGTTGGAGGGAAAAAGTGTAAAAGTTATTCTTGCATATCTGGGAACAGCAAGCACTTAGTTTGAGAAAACAAGGACTTAAAATAGTTGAATCAAAGGCAGTACCCTGCTACTTGCATTTTAAAACGGTGATGTTCTTTCTTAACATAACTTTCTTCCCTAAAAGCTACAATATGATACAGTACGCAATAGCTCACTTGAAAGTGCTAGAATCAGAAGGTAAAGAACGCCGTATGCCATCCCACTTACATGTCCTACTATACAATGCCTTTTTGGCGCTTGATAAACCAAGCATTCGTGTAGCATTACATTCAATAGAAACGTTTCTTGTACTTTGGGTTTTAAGATCCTTGCCCCTCCAGTTCCGATGTTGTGACATCTGACTCTTCGTCATTGTAAATATTTTCAGCCTGGAGAGGACAACCAAATAAAAGCATAGGTAAAAACGCCTCATCGTTTTTACAAAATTGTCTAAAACAGCATGAGATAATTCTGTCTACGCTTTAGGATTCGCCAATGGGTTTCAGTGTTGGAAATTTTTAGGTTAGAGGTTTTCCCCCCACACCTTAATGAGGACACACTGAGGTGGTGGTTTTTTTTTTTTTTTTTAAATTTTTTTTTTTCAACGTTTATTTATTTTTGGGACAGAGAGAGACAGAGCATGAACGGGGGAGGGGCAGAGAGAGAGGGAGACACAGAATCGGAAACAGGCTCCAGGCTCTGAGCCATCAGCCCAGAGCCCGACGCGGGGCTCGAACTCATGGACCGCGAGATCGTGACCTGGCTGAAGTCGGACGCTTAACCGACTGCGCCACCCAGGCGCCCCTGAGGTGGTGTTCTTATTCACCAGTGTGTAAATCGCACCGCCATACCTAGCTGTCCACGTACTGCTTATTCCTATCGTAACAAGTGTTTTCCAAAAGTATTTCAAGCATCATTTGGATGAAGCAGTAGCCCCGAAGTTAAGAGGTTTGGCTGGTTAACAGAGCCTTAGAAAGGTCAGGTACTTAGTACTCCTCACCAGAGAACTAACTCAGTACCCTGCAAATGCTGCCTATGATGACACAGCAGACACCAGACATCCAGCAGTGATGCCAAGAGCCCAGGTGAAGTGGGCAATGGTCGTGCAGAGCGACCAGATGCCGTGTCCACAGCTGTGGGGGGGGGGGCGGCGGGTACACACGGGTTTCTCCTGACCTGACAGGTACATAACTGAACTAAAAGACTGTTGTTAAAATGGACAAAAGTCTTTTAAGATTGTTTCCTTTCTGTATTTGGTGTGATATGCACAACTTATAATAGAAATACTTTGAGTAAATAGTTTCTTTCTCCTTTTCATTCAGGAAAAATAAACATTTTAGCTCACCATTTGCCATATCTGCATGATGTTATCCTCAGACACCGAGCAAATGACCCAAGGTTCATTGGGGTTCCAACTAAAATCTGATATCTTGGCGGTGTGTCCTCCATGAATAAACTGTTAACAAGAGTTGAAAAATAAAGCCTTTGTTTCGTATCTTAAGTTTCCAGAGCATCAGTCTTGCAACGGAGGTTTAGAGGGAGGGGTTTACAGGCTTAGTAAAATCCACCCTCCACTTATTTTGCAAATTTCCAAACCCTCAGAAAAGGTGACAGAACATAACAGTGAATGCCTGGACACCCTCCACCTACATTTCCCAAATACTAATGTTAACGTGTGTTTCCCTACACAGACACACCTGCTGACCCACCCCTAAATAATTCACCACACATCACCCAAAAGTAAGGGTATTTTCCTACACAACCGCACTGCCATTTCCATACCTAATACATTTAACGTTAATTCAGCCTCATTATCAAATGTATGTAGTTAGGTACCAATATTTAAGGCAATAAATTTCCATAATGTTCTATTATAGACATTCTTAAAACTGGCCCACCTGAGGAGTCTCCTGGTTCTTCTCTGTAGGGCCCCCCCAGGTGCCCCTTCTCCCCTTGCTAAAAGAAAGGCACACCTCCCAGCCACCCTCAATCTTTCCATGGCGCATCACTCAAGGTGGGGATTAAGAACCACCACCACCACCAACCTGGGCCGGGGGGGGGGGGGGGCTCTAAAAGCAAAGCCCCAGAAAAGCCAGGCAGAGAGCTTTGCTATGAAGTGAAGGGGGCAGAGGCTCACTTCCTACAAGACACAGCCTCATGAGAGAGTACTGGGCTTTCCTTACCTCAGAAGAATCAGAAGAAACCATTCTCACGAGGACAGTATGAATACACGATTTTGAACAAAGTCACAGTTCCTGACCAAGTCTGATTTGACTCGTTTGACAATTAGGTTACAAGCAAGGTAACTATTTTACCTAATAATTTTTTCAGTTTAAAAACAATAGGAAAAAAACAGCTTTTCAAAATCACGTTAAGGGGGACATAAGAGAAAGTATGTTCAGACCACAGGCTTGGAATACAGAAAGGAGTTCTCAAATCAAGATCCTGTTACACTAAAATTATAGTATCCAGTTTACCACAAGTAAATGTCCCTTGATTTCAGGCTCTCTTGTCAAAGGAGCAAAATCTAGTGATTTCCTCAAGAACTACAAAATTGTTCTAGAACCATAAGATACAGGGTATCCAAAAATAGCTGGAAATCTTGAAAACATACTAAGTGCACGAATCAGTCACAAAAGACGTTATATTCCATTTCTAGGAATTGTCCAGAACAGGCAAATCTAGAGACACAAAGTAGATCACTGGTTGCCAAGGGCTGAGGAAAGGAGCAGACCGGGAGCGGACAGAGTTCCTGTTTGAAAGGGAAATGATCTAAAACTGATTTGTGGCAATGGTTGTACGATTCTGTGAACATACTAAAAACCATTGAATTACACAGTTTAAATAGGTGAACTGTATCTCAATGAAGGTTTTACCAAAATTAAGTACAAACAGCTGGGCGAAAACATCTTGTAGCAACGACTCAGCTAGAAAATACTTTAAAACCACGAAGCCATGCATCCCAAGACAGACTTTAGATTAAGCCACTCAATACAGAATAAACCATTTAGGTGCTATCATCTGTCTAGGACGACAGTTTAAGAAATGCTATCCTTTAATCAGCAGGACACAGAACATGCTAGCACGTGAGAGTCTCCTTATACCCCTTTGCCACTTTCTGCCATTGCTGGTGGGCATGGGAACACATCGGACAAGGAGGAAGGGGATCTTGGACGTCCGTGCAACACGGAGGTTTAGCGAGCATCTTCTTTTAAAAGTGGTGGGCAAAGCACAAGTATACTAAAACTGAGTACTGGCCTAGGAACTAAAAACACGTTACAGAGGAATGAGTGACTATGTGCCAAGTAACTGGTGGAAACGAACGTGGATTCAGAGTGAGGACGGACCACTGTGAAGTCTGGCCATGCTTAGTAGGAAAGGGACTTAAAGGACGAAGACCGACAAGACAGACACACCACAGAAACCTCCCAAGGGCCAAGGAGATGTAAGTGATTCAACTAGGAGTAGGAGAGAGATGGTAGACCATGTTGGCACCAACAAGATCGAGAATGTCTTCATTTTCTGGGCAGGGACCTCAAAAACTCAGGTCACTAAAACATGTCTATATGGTTAGATAGTGGGAAGTATTGCTGAGTATCAATACCTACCCCCCACACCCCCAAAAAAACCCTCAGAAATATTACCGTCGGGAATCAGTGAGAAATTACACTATTTCCCAGGAACCCAACTGGTTCTTAGTGAAACATTCGTAAAAACCTACTGTGCTCTTTTTACTAGTTTCAATAAATGTCAAAACCCAATCACAATAACCTTTAAGACCTCCAATTTGAAATCATCTTCAAGAGCTAGCGCTTGAAGTTCTGACTTATTTTCCAGATACATGGATCAATAACAAATTGTCCGATCTGCACATAACATTTCATCTTGCATAACAAAGCCAAAATATACCAGGAGTTCTGGAGGCCCATCTTCTGCGTCTTCTGCTGATTGTTCTTCTCCAATTTTGCTATTAAGAAAGAATATAATGCTCTCGTTATTGGAATTCTTGTAATGGGAAGAATGTTTGCAAAACCAGCATCAGCCCACAAAACACATCTTAAAACACACGCTAGAAACAACTTCTATACCGTATCCATGACAGTTTCTCTACTAATTACTGGTGGAAGGATGGGATGCTTACTTCCTGTAAATGATTTAAGAGCTGTTCGTAACTGAAGACCCCACAATGAAATGGCTAGTAAAAGTTAATTTACAATTCAATATTCAAATAAATACAATTCATTATTCTTAACTGTGGTTGTTTACTGCATTGGATTTAAAAGGTGAAACAACACATCAGTCAAGGGAAGGCTGTTTTTTTTTTTTTCCTTCTCTTAAATTCCATTTGTAGAATTTGCCAGCAGGCCCAACAGTGAAATCTCTTTACACACCAAATATCAGCCCTGGTATCTAGCCCCAACGTGGACTTAGCTAGTAATAACTGCTGAAAAAGCAGCCGAAATACACAACCTTCCAAGTGATACTTTTTCTTCCCATTAAACTCAAACCAAACACATGGGACTGCTAGACAATTCTGTTTATCCTCCAGTCAGGAGTACCAATTGCTAACACTGACCTTTTTGTTTTGTTTTAAATGTTTGACAGAGAGAGAGAGAGAGAGAGAGAGAGAGAGAGAGAGAGAGAGAGAGAGAATATGAACATATGAACAGATAGGGAAGGGATAGAGACAGAGGAGAGAGAATCCCAAGCAGGCTCCATGCTGACAATGCAGAGCCCAATATGGGGCTCGATCTCACGACCCCAGAATCATGACCCGAGCTGAAATCAAGAGTCGGATGCTCAACCGACTGAGCCACCCAGGTGTCCCTAACGCTGACCATTTTAATCCATAATTTTATCTAATGTAATTTTAACAGTATGCAAGTCATGAAAGAATTTTAAGAAGAAATTTTATAATGCCTGCAAATTTATTACAGGCACCTATAGGGACAATTCAGCTGCATCACTCCATACAACCACTAGTTTTAAGTTTCTAATTTTACTACTAAAATTGTTTTCAAATAAAACTGAACATAGTCATATATCTGCTTTAAAGATCGTCTACATTTCCAAGATTCTATCATGGCCAGAGTTTGTTGCACATGAACACAGGACATCAGATGTTTAGAATACGAGCACTGTATTCCACAGTGTTTATGTCCTCTACACTGAAGGACCTGCCTGTCTCTGTAATTAAGGTGGCCTTAGTTTTAATAAACTAAAAACTCAGTCCACTTCAAAGCAATACATTTAAATGAAGGTAGAAAACCAGTTATCTTTTGGTAATTGAATGATTTAAACTTAGGATAATAACATCTTAGAAATATATATAACTGAACACCTTTAAATGGGTCTAAAGGTTCAGACAAAAAAAATAAAGGAATCTGAAATTCTTCGAATAGCTACTCAAAAATCAAGGGACTTTAAACACTGGGAGAAACTAGAGCCTGGGTGGCTCAGTTGAGAGTCCAACTCTTGATCTCGGCTCACGTCACGATCTCTGCGCTGACAGCACAGAGCCTGCTTGGGATTCTCTCTCCCCCGTCTCTCTGCCCCTCCCCCGCTCGCTCTTTATCTCTCTCAGAAGAACTTAAAATAAATACAATAAAATTGGAAGAAACTATAAAATACTGAGTCCCAGAAGAACATAAGCTCTCTCACAGCATGGGCTGCGCTTATCCTGTTCCCAAGTGTATCCCCAGCAGTTACACAGCCCACAGTGGGAGCTCAGCTCTTCCAAATGAACCAATGAAAGCACCGAAGAGCAAGTGGTAAAAACACTCGAGGAGTGCAGGCATCACGTGAGCTCCAGTGAGACGTGAACAGCTAGCATCCACACCCCCTTTCTACAGCAAGAGTGTCCACAATACAATTATCTGGATATTAAAACCACACACTCCCCCCAACTTCATGCCTGAATATCAACAGAAAAAAAACTGATCAATCTAGTTTGCAGTCCATTTGCTGATTCATTTCTATTTCACAGAAGAAAGACTCTTAAGGAAGGTACATGAAAGTTGCTTTAATATATTTGGCTTATTAAACCGGGGTTAGCAAACTACTTTCTAGTTTATTATTACATCATCTGCCAGATTAACATACTTCTGCAGTTTCTCGTCACCAGATTGTGAGTTACCTTAAATCCCACACGTTCAGGCGGCGATCAGTACCACTTGAAGCCAGAATAGTTTCGTTATGTGGAGACCAGTGGACCTAAGTAATACAGATTTGGAAGTGTAAAGAATCATCTGTTCCTACATTTGTGGATAGTTTCTAATCCTCGAGATTTTCCCATGTCCTGTTCTGCAATACTCTCTGTGGCCTGCGGCCCTCCTTCCTTGTCCTAGCCTTTCACGTGCTCTTAAATGGCCCATCTCCCTGGCCTGCCCCCCGAGAAGGACCACACTTCCCAATACAGGGGACCTCAGCTAGAAATCCCCATAAACTTATTCGGCCCCATAACCATCCCAGAATCTTGTAAACTTTTCAATGAAGTGCATCTTAAGCCTATCCAAATCTCCATTTGAAACCACATACAAGGTTTTGTTTTGTTTTGTTTCACTAGAGGACCCACCCACACTGGATACCTTAACTGAAGAATCCTTGGGTTTCAATTTTTAAACTGATCCTGTTTTGCAAGGTCTTTTCTACTTCTAACGTAATAATCTCACAGAGCTCCAAGGTACTTCCCACTAGTTAACCTAGAAGAGGAACTTAAAAATATATATACATACCATGTCTGCTATAAAAGCAAAAAAATTTTAAATAGCCCCCATCCAAAAGTTAGTAAAAACCTGACAGAGACACCAGAAAACTGTCACGTACCTGGAAAATTTCATCTTTATGAGATTCAAAGGTGTGGAGTTTTAATTTTAAATTACGCAGATCCCATAAAGCTACAGTCTGAAGAAAAAATAAATGAAAAGGAATTCATTTCTCCACTTCACAGAAGAATTTTAGAGTATCTGATTATAGAACAAGGCAACTGGGTCCATAAACACCAAATATACAAAAACTTAGAAACCTTATCCGCAGAGCCAGTTGCGAGAATGAACTCGCTGTAGGGATTGAACGACAGACAATTGACCTCGGCAGTGTGAGCGTCCACGAGGTGGCTCGGCTTGGAGGTGGTATTGGACCTGGTGTCCCATCTACAACACAAAGGTACGAGGCACACAGCACAAGAGGAAGCCACCCGACCCTCCCCAGCTTGTCACACGCTCACACTCGCGCTCACACTCGTTTCCAGGTCCACACTGCTCCACACCACCCTATCTCCGCTATGCTCGCCCCTTTAGAGACACCCCAACCACATACAGAGCTGCCATCGGACTTCCAGCCACTAAAGGACATATTCTAAACCTACGGAAAATAAACTAAGGCTATCATTCCTGGTTTCGTGTTGATTAGATTCCTGTCTTAATTACCAACTATTTCAAGCATACGCCAACTACTCTGTAGAGAATGATGTAATAATTTGATTCCTACAACCTAGCCTTGTCAAATTTTACTATCTGGCCATATTAGCCTCAGATATTAGTTTACGAGATAAAACACATGACAGGTGACTGAGCGCAGCCCTGTGGCTGTGACCTGATGCAATCATTCTTAGCGCTCATCTTCAAAGTCACCTTGACTCCCAATTTTGTTATTTACCACTACGCTACCAAGCACGTTTCTTCACATTTACACTTTTTTCAAATAAAAATTATGTTCATTCATATAGCACAGTAACTTCTATGCAAAAACAGCCATTATATGGCTTCTTGTATGTCAATTCTACCTCACTAAAGTTTTTAACGCCAGTATAGAGCTTAAAAAAAAAAAAATCAAACCACAGGCCACCAGAATCACTGATGGTCTCATACAGGACACCCATATACGAAGACCCCACTGAACCTTCCACCTTACATCATAAGTTTCTGATCATCAGCAACAGATCCAAATAATGACTCGTGTAGCAGATGCCAGGCCACATCCTCTACGACAGCTGAGTGGCCAGTAAAGATGGCTTTAGCGTCCACAATCTTGCCTTCCTTTGGTCCTGCATTTATATCCCACAGACAGACAGTCTAAAGGAAGGAAAAAACAAATAACCTTCGTTAAAAAATTATTTAACTATAGGCGCGTGGCTGGCTCCGTTGGAAGAACATGCGACTCTTGATCTCAGGGTCATGAGTTCGAGCCCCACGCTGGGTGTAGAGATTATTTAAATAAACTTTAAGAAAACTATTTACCTATATAAGAGGTAGAAATAAACACGAGGCAGAGGAAATGTAAATAAAAGTAAAGCTTCAGAAACAGAAGAGTGTATGGTTGTAGTATAGCTTCCATGATCTGAGATGCAGGGGCAAGGAAAGGAAATGGTAACAGGGACGGGGAAACCGAGCATGATGGCAGCAAGAGACAATCACATTCGAGTTTCCACCTAGATACAGTCAAGTATCTAAAAGGCAAGTGTCTAAAATTCATCTAGATTACACAATGCAACACTGAGAGCCCAACATTCCATATCTACTGAACAGAAATTCACATCCTAAAAATTCAAGCAAGGTTGGGAGACTGGGAATTAAAACTAAAACATGCCTCTTAAAAAAGCAAAGAGGCTAAGTCTCACTTCACAGCAGAAACCACTATAGCACATTAGAAAGTGAGACAGGTGGATAGCCCAGAAACCCCAACTAGGCTACTTTGAGGGGCCAAACCTTAGGGCCTGCAGACAGATCCCCACAGTGTACTCCTCAAAATATCAGCAGAACCCAAGGAGAGGCCACAGGCCTCAAAGATCACAGATCAGCAGGCTCTGGGAGTGGAGTCTTCTATTGACAACCATCACAAAGAGGAAAGACATACTGTTTATGAAAAAAACATTGTAAGCTATATAGGGCAATGATTATCATCCAAACAATTTAAGACAAAGGTAAGTCCACTAAGGTATATTTGCAGTAATACCACTGACACTGGTATGGGATTCATCTTTTTTTTTTAGTTTTTTTTTTTTTTAACGTTTATTTATTTTTGAGACAGAGAGAGACAGAGCATGAACGGGGGAGGGTCAGAGAGAGGGAGACACAGAATCAGAAACAGGCTCCAGGCACTGAGCTGTCAGCACAGAGCCCGACGCGGGGCTTGAACTCACAGACCGCGAGATCATGACCTGAACCAAAGTCGGCCACTTAACTGACTGAGCCACCCAGGCGCGCCATGGGATTCATCTCTTTTAAAATCACTTTCGAGGAGGCGCCTGGGTGGCTCAGTCGGTTAAGCATCTGACTTCGACTCAGGTCATGATCTCACAATTTGTGGGTTCCAGCCCCGCATGAGGCTCTGTGCTGACAGCGCAGAGCCGGGAGACTGCTTCAGATTCTGTGTCTCAGTCTGTCTCTGCTCCTCCCCCGCTTGCGTGGTCTCCCTCAAAAAAATGAATGTTAAAAAAAAAATTAAACATTAAAAAAAGTTAAAAAAAATCACTTTCTTATCTGAGTTTCAGCAACAAAGCTATTTCCCAGTAGCAGCTATTTACCCATGAACAAAAAAGTAGTTTTACATAACACACACACCTTAGCCTTTGTTGATACGTACACACTCAGATGCAAAATTTACAAGCACTGAAGAGAAAGGAACATGCAGAGCTCTTGCCATCCTCCCCTGCTCACTTCAGAAGGATCCTGGGAAGATTAGCAAGATGCCTGGCACATGCAGAGCCCTTGGGAAATGTCAGCTTTTATTATGACTAGCAACTCCCAGCCTAGTGTCTTCAAAAGGCACTAGTAATTAAGTTACTGAGTATAACCCATCCTCCCTGTTTTGGAGACTCTATCACACCCACTTTGAGGGAAGGGGAGGAAAGCCTCCCTTTGGAGAACTAAGGGAGACCTTGCTTCCCAGCCTCCCTTGTGACTGGGACATGATGTCGGCTCCAGCAGTCTGACAAGGATTTTGAACTGTGACCATCAACAGGGAAATCTGTTGTCAGGACTGCAAGCGTGGGGAAGAGGGAGTGGAATATAACATCTACCAGCCTGATCTCTGAGTTGTGGATCTGACCTCTCCTCTCCGTTCTGGACCATTTTCTAGCCATTACAGCAATTCTGTGAGCTACCCTGCCCAATGTCCTTCTGATAAATTCCTCTTCTGTCTGCCATCAGCCAGAGTTGGTTTCAATTGCCTGCAGCTAAAGAATCTTGACTGGGCCAATTATCTGCCTTAAATATTTAGAAAAACATCAACAGAAATTGTGACCAGTAGAAACATAAAGAAGGTCTGTGATGTGACAGGTCCTGTTCTAGGCAGGAGGATATACTAAGGAAGAAGGCAAAGAACCTGTGGCCAAGTTATAAAAGATTTCAAAAGCTCCAGAAGTCTACTCTCAACTCTGGGGGCAGTCATAGCAAACACATTTTGCTTACAGTATGGGTTCCATGAAGGAATGTATGGAGCTGCAGGTGGCAAGAATGCTACAAACACTGGGGGCGCCTGGGTGGCTCAGTCGGTTAAGCCACCGACTTCGGCTCAGATCATGATCTCGCGGTCCGTGAGTTCGAGCCCCATGTCGGGCTCTGTGCTGACAGCTCAGAGGCTGAAGCCTGCTTCAGATTCTGTGTTTCCTTCTCTCTCTGCCCCTCTGCCTCTCATGTGCTCTGTCTCTCTCAAAAATAAACATTTAAAAAAAATTTAAAAAAAGAATGCTACAAACACTGATCTACAATAATAACAGGATCACTTTGCATTTGTGTGGTACCTTTAAGATACTTGTATGAAGGATGCCAAGACAACTCAATAGGTAAATATTAGTCTCCTCAACAAACAGTGCCAGAAAAACAGGATAATCACATGCAGAAAAGGAACATGAACCCCTACCCCACACACAAAACTAAACTCAAAATGGATAAAGGACCCACCTATACGCAAGATCTAAAAGTATGCAATTCTTAGAAGAAAACATAGATGTAAATCTCTGTGATGTTGGATTATATGTAATGGTTTCTTAGGATACCAAAAGCACAAGTAACAAAAATAAAAACTAAACTGGACTCAAAATTATTTCTGTGCTTTGGAGGACATCACCAAAAAAGTGAAAAGACAAGCCACAGAGTGGGAGAAAATCTTTTCAAATCTCACCTGATAAAGGACTGGTATCCAGAATAAAAACAATTCTGACAACTCACTAAAAGAAAAAACCCGAAATTTAAGGGGCACGGGGTGACTCAGCTGAGCGTCCAATTTCAGCTCAGGTCATGATCTCACATTCTGTGGGTTTGAGCCCCGCGTCAGGCTCTGCACTGACAGCTGGAGCCTGCTTCAGATTCTGGGTCTCCTCCTCTCTCTCCCTGCCCCTACCCTGCTTGTGCTCTCTAATAAAAAAAACAAAACGAAACAAAACAAAACCACAAAATTTAAAATTTGACAAGGAATCTGAATACAATACTTTTCCAAAGAAGATCTATAAACAGCCAATAAAAACATAAAAAGATACTCAAAATCATTAGCCATCAGAGAAATATAAATCAAAACCACAAGGAGATACCACTTCACACCAACAAGGATGGCTCTAAGAAAAAAGAGACAATAACAAGTGCTGAGGAAGATGTGAAGAAACTGGAACCCTGGGGTACACACTGCTGGTAGGAATGTGAAGTGATGCAGCTGCCGTGGGAAAGCCTGGCAGTTTTTCAAAAAGTTAAACACAGAATTACCATATGACCCAGTATTTCCACCCCTAGGTAATGAAAACCTACATCCACACAAAAACTTGTACAAAAATGTTCACAGCCAACATCATTCAAAATAGCCCCAAAGCAAAGCAAAACAAACAAACAAACAAACAAAAAAAACAAAGCCCAAAGTAGAAACAACCCAAATGTCCATCAACCGATGAACTGGTTGTTCAGCCATGAAAAGGAGTGACGTACTGACCTATACTTCAACATGGATCAACCTTGAAAAACTTATGCTAAAAAAAAGAAACCAGACAGGAAAAAAAGCACATATTCCATTTATATGAATTACCAAGAATAGACAACTCTAGGGGTGCCTGGGTGGCTCATTCAGTTAAGTGTCTGACTTCGGCTCAAGGTCATGATCTCGAGGTTTGGGAGTTCGAGCCCTGCCCTCCATCAGGCTCTGTGCTGACAGCTTGGAGCCTGAAGCCTGCTTTGGATTCTGTGTCTCCCTCTCTCTCTCTGCCTCTCCCCTGTTCACGCTCTCTCTCAAAAATAAATACACATTTAAAAAATTATAAAAATGAAAAAATAGACAACTCTATAGAGAAAGTAAATTAGTGGTTGGCAGGAGCTGGGGAAGTGGGGAGTGACTACTTAATGGGTCAAGAGTTTCTTTTTGTGACATTCGATGAAAATGTTTGAGTTAGTAGTGAAGATTGCACAGCTTTGTGAATATACGACAACCCAGTGAAATGTACTCTTAAATAAAAAAGCTTTTTCAATGTAATTTCTATTTGTCAGGTCTCACACTTCATTGTTTCCATTAGATATACTTTTAAATAATGGGACACCTTTTGCCCACCTTCCTTCTAGTCTAAGGCTGCTTCAAAAGAGCTCTGTGGAATCCCAAGGCTCCACCAGGGCGATATGATAACCATTGCTCTAAATCCTGTAAAAATGTTATCACAATAATCAGCAGCACTATCTTAGAACACCTCCTGCAGTGCAGAACTCTCCCTGACAGTCTTTAAGGACAGGAGATTGGGAAGAGTAAGTTTCTCACATGGTCGTCTGATGCACTCAGGAGATGTCCACTCAAATTAGAATTCCAGGAAAGACCATAGCCTTCCTTTTGGTGGCCTCTTAACCGAAGATCGGGATTACATTCTCCACTTGGGTCTAAAGAGAAAAAGAAACACATTAACTACTAAGTGATTTTCTGTTTATCAGAACTAGTAAAAGCGATTTTCATTCCTCACTGAATGAGCCGTAACGTTCATTATAATGCCTGGAAAACACCACATATGAATGACGACTTAGGACTTGGTCTGACCCCTAGCCACCCTGAAAAGCTGTTCTGTGCTTCATTGCAAATACTCAATGCAAACCAAGACTCATGACCATAAAATGACTAGTTCCTTTGCAAAACCTAGCACTAGCTCCGACACAAACCCCTGAAAACTACAGCTGTTCCCTCAAATGTGAGCGGCAGCAACCCTCCCATGGATCAAACTGTTTACAACTTTCTTGTGAGGAAAGAGTTAACACGGCAGGTCTGGTTGCTCAGCCCTTGCACGTACCCAGGGTAGCCCGCAACCATGACTGACCCTTAGCCACCCCCTAGGAATGTGACCCTCACAAAAATCGTCATCACTGACATGAGGTTGTGTACGCCCAGGGCAGTGAGGCATGCGGTAGCAGCTTGTCAAGACTTGCAGGATTGTTTGGCGATTCATGATGTACCTGGCTTCACTGCTAGGGTCCCGAGTTTCCCTCAGCATGGCAGGTCAGAGCAGGATGTGCCTATGTGACTAGACCTCTATAAAAAACGCCAGATCCAGAGACTCAAACAGGATTCCCTGAGCAGAGACATTTATCACATGCCCCTGTGGTCTGCTGCTAGAGAAAAAGCACGTTCCGTATGGCCCTGGTGGGGAAGGACTCAGAAGCCTGCGCCTGACCTCTCTGGACTCTGCCTGATATGTATCTTTTCTTCCTGCTTTTTGCTCTGTATCTTCTGCGGTGATAAACCCTAGCCAGGAGCATAACCTGCCGGGAGGTCCTTCTGTTCAATCAACTGAATTTTGAGGACGGTTAATAGACTCCCAAAATGTTTAAACCTTTAAAAACCATAGAGTACACTAGTTTCAAAAATGTTGGAGCAATGGCCTGATTTCATTACTACATACCTGGCTTAGCAGGGTGCTTTGTATAGTCAAAAACCAGCACATCAGAAGATGGTGTTTTTGTAGCAATGATGTGAGGATTCTGCGGCATGTAACGAGCACGGTTTACTTCTCCTTCATGGTTAATTTTAATTTCACATTCAATTTTTCCTGTTACAGAACCAAAGCCACCAAATTCTAATGTGAGAAGAAAGAAATAAACATACACTTACGATTAAAATTCACCAGTCATTTACTTTAATACACCCAACAAATTTTAACAGAATACAACATAACCAGAGAACCCAAAAATAGGGGTTCAGTTGCCACTTGAAATTAATTTATTCTCAAAGCCCATTTGGAATGGAAAATGATAACACTATTTTCTGCAAGTTAAGTTTCACCTTGGATTTAGAATAATTAAAAACTGGCCTCTTTCAGTTGTGAAGAGGATGTAATTATTCCTAAAATCAGAAATCCATACTAGCTAACCCCCAACTCAACTCTAAGACACAAATATGCTGGCTCCACCAGCACACCTAATTCAACTGCTAGTGGAGTGCCAAAGCTAAAACGAGGGGGCTAACCTATCTGGCGTGTGCATAAGACTATAGTGTTGAGTAGTTATTAAAAAGGCCTTGGAAAAGTAACAAAGTCACATAAAAAGTAGAAGAACCTCTGAGAAAGCAGCAAGATGATAGCAGAAAGAATACAAGTAGAGAACATCTAAGCAGATAAGGACAAATGAGAACATTTTCTTTTTTGTGCCCATAGATTAAAAACCTGAATAGTTGCTGACACTTAAAACGTTGGGAGGCTCATTATAACTGTATCATTTCTTCCTGACCTATATTGCTACTTCTTTGTCCATTCCTTTTTTGTTCACCCTGTGTCTCGGGTTAGGGAATCACAACTCAAATGCCTAATGGAGCCAGGGAGGTAACAAGTAAAACAGACTGGCCAGGGCCTGGAGGAAACAAACCGAAAGCAGCAAACCATTTCTCAGTTTCAGCCAGCTCTTGCTATATGGGAATGCTTAATGAACACTGGCTCCCATGGTTTAGTATCGGTGTTCAGCCATTCTTCTCCGTGGCAAACAGAGCTTACTACTCCGTGTGGCTGAAAATCATCTCTCATTCCCCACAGCTACTCCCACACAACCATATACAATCACCTCTTTCCCTCTCAGCACTTCCCTTTCCATCATGTCAATGGGAGAAATGTTCCCTAGCAAAGACCACCCCTCCTGATCCTGACACTGCTCCAAACCTGCCCCAACTTTGATTTTCAACCCACCACCCAACCCCCCTCCCTTTATGGACTCTAACAGCTCTAACACTTCTATATAAAGACACTCAAGTCCCCCAATTCCTTTACTTATTACAACCTGAACAGCTCTCCTCTTTAAAAAAAAAAAAAAATGGATTTCTAGGTAAGATTTACTTCGAACACAAGGGCTTTGTTTTCTCAAACTCAAAAATTTGAAAAAAAACCCCACTATTGTAATAATAGTATCCATTACAAAATACTGTAACTGAAAACAGAAAGAGGTATTAACTGAATTACTTCAGTCACTTGTTAGAATATACTGAACAAGTGACTTCAGTAACTTCATATATCCATAGGTTATGCAGAGGGACTAATTCTTAAGCCAAGGGTCCAATAAACACATACTTCAGGATTAAAAGCCACTAAAAATTTCTGATTATAACAATATTTACAGAAATAACGCATAAAGTTGTAGGGAAACGGACTGTGAATTATGGGAGTGGCAAATGGAGTAAATCATTTTGGAAGATAGTTTTCTACTATTTTAAGTGGACAGTGAATACACCATACGACTCAGCAATTCCACTCCACTAGATAAATCTTCCCACATGTGTATAAGGAGACATGGCAAGGATGTTCACCGAAGCACCATTTGTAAATGCAAAATACCACATACACGTAATCCAACTGCCCCCAGTTGAACAATGAATGAAGTAAGGTTTAATCACAGTGGAACATCAAACAGCAGTTCAAAGGAGACAGGCATCTACATGGTACACACACACATTATCGCATAAAACAAGCTGTAAAAAACCCTTGATATTTACTACTGTATGAGTAATAACAGTTAAAAATGGCACACTGATTTTCAGGACACAGTGATAAAGTCTTCAAGGAAAGCAGGTCAGGAAAGGGGTATGGGGTGGCAAGACTTTAGCTATAAAATATTTTATTTTCAATAAGAAAAAAATTAAAGCAAATTCCTTAAAATGTCAAGATGAAACCTTTTAGGGCTGTGCAGAAAGCACTAACCCAGCAGGTCTGGCTGCTGAGCCCTCGCCGCTCTGAGGGACACTGGGACCATGAATGACCCCTGGCCGAGTCCTGGGAACACAGACCTCAGAATGTTCTTTCCGTTACTGATGGACTGATGGTTCTGTGGTGTACACCTGGAGCAACAGACCATGCTGTACCAGTTTGTCAGGGTCGCTATGCACAAACATCAAGATTGACGATATGCACCTGGTTTCATTACTGGGGTCCTGAGTTTCAGCTGTCTTAACTGGCTGCCAGCAGGATGTGCCTGTGAACCGCCCCCCACCCCAGCCTCACATCCAGACACTCAAATGGGTTTCTCTGGGCAGGGGAGAGAGATTCCGCACATGTCCCTGTCGTCTGCTGCCAGAGAGAAAGTACATCGTGTGCGGTCCTGGACGAGACTTGTGCCAGACCTCCCTAGACTCCCTGATGCGTATCTTTTTCCTGTTGCTTCTCCTCTGTATTCTTTACTGTAACAAATTTTAGCCATGAGTATAATTTGCTATGGAGTATTGTGAGTCCCTCTAGCACAATGACCAAACTTGGGTGATGGTGGGAATACCAAATCAAGGGAATATAGGTTTGACAGGGTAAAAAAGGAAGTCAATAGCTTCCATAGAAAAACCACTGTAAACTGTTTGGTATGTATGCCTGCTTTTTCCTATGCACACGCAACACATATTATTCCTTTTACCAAAATTGGTACTATAATCACACAGAAGTTACTCGATTTATCTTGGACATCTTTCCATACAAGAGCATATAGACTTGCCTCATTCTTTGTGAGTCTGTGTAAAATTTCATATTTACCTCATTCTTAACAATTGCTGCACGGTATTTCAAACATACCATAATGTGTTTAACCAATTTCCTATGAACTAACATCTGGGTTGCTAAATTGATCCTAATTTTTCCATCTTACAAATAATGTTATATCATGAAATCTTTGTGCACATGTGAGCAAGTAGTTCTATGCGATAAAGTCCTAAAAGTTAAACTGCTGAGCCAAAAGAGATTAGTAGAAAACTGTAATAACATATAACTAGAAAAAGGCACACTCCCTCAGACACCAATAGAATATATGGTATACCTACCACCCTTTTCACTGTCACAGTGGGAAGCATCAAACTGTGCATCATCGTTCGGAATATGGACTCGAGCAACCACAAGATGATTCTGCTCATCAGATGTGTGAGTCCCCAGCACTAGCCAATGAAGGGCATAATCCTTTCCTTCCGGTCTGTTTAGGAAAGAAAATAAGTCACACTAATCCTACAGGAAACCAGTTACTAACAAATGCAATCCATTACCAATCTCCATACCCATAATCATGACTTCTCACTTAAAAAATATCTTCCAACTTAGTACATTAGATATTCCTAATTTTCCAGTAAGAGACAAGATAGAATGTTAAGTTTAAGCATCGAGTCCAAAAAACTGGGTTTAAATCCTGAATCAAACTAAAATTAGCTATATGCAATTCCTTAAATCACAACTTCCTGTGGACCTCAGTGTCTTCACCTAAAAAACAGGTTATGAGGGCAAATGGCATGATGAGAAAACGCTTTATTGACGTTCACGGTGCTTAATGTTGGAGGGCCAAGATGTACGGCTCTGGGCCCCAACACTAGACAAGTTAGGCTATTTATGTTTGTTCCTAAATTTTAGTTGTTGAAAGGATTTAGTGGTTTTTAAAAGAGGTGTGAGGGTTGCTTCTATGAATGTAATTTAGTAATAACTTAAAAAATACAAGGCGAGGGGCACCCGGGTGGCTCAGTTAGGTGTCCGACTTCAGCTCAGGTCATTATCTCAGTTTGAGTTGGAGCCCCATGTCTGTCCCTGCGCTGACAGCTCAGAGCCTGGAGCCTACTTTGGATTCTGTGCCTCTCTGCCCCTCCCCCGCTCACACTGTCTCTCTCTCTCTCTTTCTCTCTCTCTCTCTCAAAAATAAACATTAAAAAAAATTTTTTTAATTTTAAAATGGTGAGATTTTACTAAGATTTGGCTTAAAATAAAAAAGAACAATAAGTACATATACAACTCCAAAACCAGAACAAAGCAACCATGGTTAAGCAATAACAGGTTGTTTGAAAAAAGACAGGAGTCTTAGTTGATGTATGTTCAGTGCCCAAGAACAGCATATGGCTATCAAAAAAGATAGTTCCATCTTAGGTGAACTTACATGGGGAGGGAGAGGCAATGCATGGGAGCACTCACCCACTTAAGTTTAAATGAAAAAAAAACATACCTAGAAAATAGACTCAAAGCAACTGTACTTTAGGAGGACTTAGACAAAACGAAATCTGTTCTGTACAGGGAATACTAATTCAAAACAAAAGGGAACTTCAACATATCTCAGTAGAACCATTTGAAAAGAAATGGAAATGCTTGGGAGAAAGGAGGCACCACAGAGCAATGTTAAGGCTGACATAAAAGGAAGTCACTTTTCATAGGGTTAAACAGAAATAACAGGTTCTAAGGAGCACGGTCCCAACATGGAATGGAGGACCTGAAAAATTCCTCGACTCTAAATTCAATTTGGGTTTTCCCTAACACTATAACCATATAAGGATTTTTCTTTTTCCCTGTAAATCCTTTCATCTCCATCATTAAAATACAAACCTATTTTCCTGAACCAATCAATATTACAAGGTTTCCCTCCAATGCTGGAGGCACCTAAAGCCACAGAAGCACTAATGTTAAAAGACCTTGTCCTTCTGCAGCGCCAGCATCTTTTGATCACTTTGACTTCACTGCTAAGAAATTTCTCTAACAATAACAGATTGTCACAAGGTTATTATTCTCAGGAGCACTGTCTTAGCGGCAAAAGACTGACAACAACCTAAATATCCATCAATAAGGCACTGGTGACATAAATTATAGTATATCCATAAATGGCATTCTGTGGAGGCCTTAAAACAAGAGAGTGTATTGGGGAGCCTGGGTGGTCAGTTAGGTGTCAGACTCTTGATTTTGGCTCAGGTCATGATCTCCCGGGTTTGTGGGTTCAAGCCCCTCGTTCGGTTCCTCGTGCTGTCAATGCGGAGCCTGCTTGGGATTCTCTCTACCCCCCACAGGCTCTCACTCCCTGTCTCAAAAATAAACAAACTTAAAAAACCCACCAAAACCCAAGAGTATATTTAAGCATGCTGATAGGAAAAAGTCTCCCATGTAAACCACCAATTGAAAAGTCAAGTGAATAACTTGCTACATAAAAAAAGATGGAGGGGAGGGGCACCTGGGTGGCTCAGTTGGTTAAGCGTCCAACTTCAGCTCAGGTCATCTCACAGTCTGCGAGTTCGGGCTCTGTGCTGACAGCTCAGAGCCTGGAGCCTGCTTCAGATTCTGTGTCTCCCCCTCTCTCTCTGCCCCTCCCCTGCTCATGCTCTGTCTCTGTGTCTCAAAAATAAATAAAAACATTTTTTTTAATTTATAAAAAAGATAGAGGGGAGATATGTGTAATGTATTTTATTCTGGCAGGAAGAGTTAAAAAAAAAAATGACGGTCTCTGCTCTGGGTAATGAGACCAAGAGAATAGGGGACATGGAAAGGGGATTTATTTTTTTTTTACTCTATGCACTTTGTACCATCTGAATTTGAATGATTACAAAGCGTTTTAGGTAAAGACTTAAGTTAGTCTCAATATGTTTAGGAAATTATCTAATAAAAGATATGGGTTAGAGGTGCCTGGGTGGCTCAGTCGGTTAAGTGTCCGACTTCAGCTCAGGGCATGATCTCGCGGTTCTTGAGTTCAAGGCCTGCGTCAGGCTCTGTGCTAACAGCTTGGAGCCTGGAGCCTGCTTCAGATTCTGTGTCTCCCCCTCTGTCTCAAAATAAGTAAATATTTAAAAAAAACTAAAAAGAATAAAAGATACAGAATAAAATTATTTTCTTTTATTAAAAATTTTTTAATGTTTTTATTTACTTTTGAGACAGAAAGAGACAGAGCATGAGCAGAGGAGGGGCAAAGGGAGAGGGAGACACATAATCTGAAGCAGGCTCCAGGCTCTGAGCTGTCAGCACAGAGCCCGACGCGGGGTTCAAACCCACAGACTGAGATCATGACCTGAGCTGAAGTCGGACGCCCGACCAACTGAGCCACCCAGGCGCCCCTAAAATTATTTCTTAAAAATACCTAAATGAAAATTTTTACAAGGCAAATCCACTATGTGGACAACTAACGAACTCAGTTTAAGGACAATAGCTTAGAAAGTACAAGTAGTTACTGGGAAGTATGTAGGTAGAAGGCAGGCCTTATGAGGTTGACCAGAGTCTAGTTCCTCAAAGACCCAGGCAGTAAGAGCAGCCAATATTTCCACTGTTCCATATAGTAACAAAACATAGTCACATTCCCTTATACCCAAACAGAATCCTGCAAAGCACCACATAGCTATCCTCAACATCCAAGAATGTAGGCAGGCTGGCTGGCATTTTCTTGCATTCCCAGAGCCACTGCACACCCCACAACCAGACCCCACTTCTTTGTAATGCAAAGAATACCATGGAATACATAATTTAAGGTATTTTCTGTTCTGTTCCTAAGTGTTCATATGCAAGCAGTATCTGGGAGGATGCCTAGCTGGCTTAGTCAGTGGGACATCCAACTCTCGATCTTGGAGTTGTAAGTTCGAGCCTCACATTGGGTGTAGAGATTACTTAAAAATCTTGGGGCACCTGGGTGGCTCAGTTCGTTAAGCGTCTGACTCTTGATTTTGGCTCAGATCGTGATCTCACAGCTGGTGGGAGGGAGCTCCACATCAGGCTCTGTGCTGAAGTCCCAGAGCCTGCTTGATATTCTCTCTCTGCCCCTCCCCCCAAACTATATTATAAAAAAACCCAAGAAAATAAAAATCTTAAAAAAAAAGCAGTATCTGGGCTAAGAACATAGAGATCATTTTTAAAATTGCTACACAAAACATATCACAGATAATATTTTTAAAAGACTCGAGTAAGCAGTTTGCACTGAAATCCAAATGGAGAAAGTTACTACACTCTAATAAATTATTTCTCAACAATGGGGTGGGAAAATCAGCATCAGTCACCACTTACTGTGTACTTACTCTGTGCCAGCACTTTAACAGTGCCTAATCTCATTTAATGCCCTCAAATACAGGCAGTCAGAACCTAGAGCACCTCCATTTACACATCAGACGACTTGGGAATGGATATTGACCAACTTGCCCTAATTTGGGTACTGAGAAGTAGGGGGCAGGATTCAAACTCAGGTCTCTAACCTTACAGTCTCACCCACCCCCGCTGTTTTCTACTGTTCAGGTAGGTCAGAAAGATCCAAGAGAATACAAGTTAAGCTGTTAAAGTTTTTAATTTACTTAACAGAAATACACAGAGTCAAATGTACATGGTACTCTAAAGGAGAACCTGAATACCTTCAGGTATTTGATGCTCAAAAGTGTTATGTCAATGCTTAGAAGTCTCCATTATTTATTTCTTGGCTACTCTTCCCACATCTGTATATTTACACTGCAATTTTTGGGAACCCCAATGGAAGCCCCTACCTGTATGTAGGACAATGTTTGCATATGGGAGTCTGACCTTTATTTTATCTTATAAGATTAACTGGGTCTTGAAGTGCCTCAGTGGCTCAGTCGGTGGAGTGTCAGACTCTTGATTTCGGCTCGGCTCATGGTCTAACAGTTTCATGGGCTCCAGCCCTGCACTGGGCTCTGTGCTGATGGTGTGGAGCCTGCTTTGGAGTTTTCTCTCTCTGCCCCTCCCCCACTCATGTTTTCTTCCCCCCCCTCAAAATAAACTTAAAAAAATTAAATACAATTAACTTGCTCGTATTTTCATAACTTGTCACAAAATCCCCTTCATAGACTAGTGTCGTCAATCCTCATTAAGTCATATACTCACATTACCTAAATTGAATAGTTTTAAAGTTCATGGCCAAATTCCTACTAGAAAAAGTGCAAGCATATGAGAAAGGTAGTCTAGTACAGGAGTTACCTCAACTCTGGGGCACCCAGATTGGGCTCAGAATCCCACTTCACCACTTACCAGTTGTGTGATCTTGGGGATGTTACTTAGCTCTATCCCAGTTTCCACCACAGTACAAGGAGGATAAAATCACAGTACTGTTGAGTATTAAACCAAATTAGCAGGACACAAAACTCTTCACATGGACCATACCCTATTCTAAATGTTCAATAATGACAGCACTTATTACCAGAGAAATTTAAGAAACAGCCGAAAAGAACACTCTTATGAAGACCAACAACAACCTCAAAGTGTTTTCCACGCTATTAGCCAATAACCTCTTTTCTTCAGTGAACTGTTGCTAAATTCTTTTCCCCTTTGTCCATTAAAATCTATTCATATTGGGGGCTGATTACATGAGTGTGCTCGCTTTGTAAAAATCCATCAAGCCGTATGCTTACGATTTGTGCACTTTTCCTGTAAATATTCTATTTTTCAATAAAGTTTTAAAGAAATCCATTAGTCTAGGGCCCCCCAAAATGCTGCTCTGTATTGAAACCCAAGAAACATCAAATATGTTAGGTGTTTTCTACAAATATCATTAAACGCACACATTCTTTACCCCCTTTTACACCCACGCTTACATGTCAGAAATCATCCCACAAATCACTTAAGTTTTGAGAATAAAAACCACCTGCCAGTTCATCCAAGGGCTAAATTGATTACACGCTCACGTTCTATGTGTAAAATGCTGAAACTTGGAAATTCAGGACAATAGCTAAATTTACGCAAAGTAAAAGTTGCCAGAAACCCTTACTTAGTCACTTCAGGAAGCCACTGAACGGTAAGACTCGGCCACTGAAGAGCATGGGTCATAACCAGGTCATACAGAAACGGCGTATTCTTCTTCCAGATTTTATATTCTTCATTGATGACACGCTCCTCCACAGTATCTTCAAACACTGAAATTTGGAGAAAGCCCATACAATTAAGCGGCTGAGAGAAATCGAAGTCAGAATCTGTACACAGATACTGGAGGTCACCTCGAGATGGCCACACCTAACCTACTCTTTAGCTTTACATCTAATTTGGACGCAAACTAACTGCTCTTCCAGAACGCGGAGAAAATATTTATTAACACCAGGAAGCTTATTTTTTGCACCTAGAAGTCAATACCGCTTGTGTGTACAGAATTGAGTAATTACACGGACAACGATTCTGTTTTGCCAGTTACAGCTGTTCGCACCTGTTCTAAGATGACGACTCGTACGTACAGGGGCTCCACGACCCACCCGGGGAGCCGAATCCACGTGTAGCAGAAACCCCTCGGCCCGCTCCCTCCATCCCCCACCAGGAGCGGCCTCCGCTCCCACGAAGCCCGCGTCAGCAGCCATAGGCCGGCGTGTTCCAGAATCCCCCGGACAAGGGCCGCGACCCTGAAGCGATCGACGCGCGCGCGTGGAAGGAGCTGCCGTGCCCGCTTTCCGGCGGTGGAGGCCGCCTCCGCCCGAGAGCCAAGGGCGCCGGAGGGAGCGCCGCCGCCGGAGGGGGGAGGGGAGTTGGGGGGGCGGGGGAGGGAAGGGGGCCCAACCCGCGGCCCCGCGCCCGGCTCCGGAAGTGCTCAGAGCCCTCCGCGCCGCGGTCCCGTCCAGCGTAGGCCCCTCGAGGCGCGCGCCTAGCCTCGCGCCCGGCCCCGCCCCCTGCTCCTCACGCCAATTCGCGCCTTTCGCCGGCGCGTGCCGCGGCCTCGCGCGCCCGCCGCCCCCCGCGGTCCCGGCGCGCGCCGCCCCGCAGGGCCTCTTACTCTCTTTACTCGCCATCTTGCGTCGGGTCGTTCGCCCCTCGCCGCCGCCTCGGACTCCCCTCGCTAGCCAACAGCAGCCCAACCACAGGCGTTCCTGCCTCGCCCAGGCGCGTCCACTTCTAGCTCTCGAAGCGCGAGCTCCGTCTTACAGCCTGGGTGCTCCCCAGACGCTGCGTCCTTCTCTCCTGCCTCCTCCCCGCTCGCGGGTACCGAGGTCTGAGGCGCTCTTCTCTCTCTCTCCAAACTTGGAACGAGACTTTTCAACCCGCGCCTCCCAGCCCGCCCAGGCAGCTGAGCGCAGGCGCATCCGCCCTGGGAAAAGTGAGAGACGGTGGAGAGGCGGGCCTGGGAGCCAACGGCTCCATGGTTTTGACCAATGAGGTGCGGCAGGCGGGTTCACGCGGCGTTTGGAGGCGGGCTTCTGGGGGTGGGCGGGGCGTTCCGCGGCAGGAAGTTGGCGAAGCGCAGGCGCGAGGACTCGCCCAGCGCTCCCAGGGCCCGGCGCGGGGGCGGATGGGGGCGCGCGGGGGTGGGGCGGATGGGGGCGCGGCGTGCGAGCGGCGCGGGGGCTGCGAGCCCCGAGGCCACGGGGCGTGGCTGCTTGCAGAGGCCGAAGCGATGGGGTGGGAGGGGGGTAGGGAGACTGCCGCCGCTTAGCCAAGCAAAATCTCACAGCGAGAGAGGAAAATGGTTTCTAGTCTCGAGAGATTACTGTGCCCTCAAAGTCTCCCCGATAATCACGGGCATGCAATTCTGTGCACCCTGAAAGGTTTCCTTTCCAGCCGACTGACTTTTCCTGGGGCCCGGTCGAGTGGAGGTGGGGTTCGTTGGAGGCGAAAGGAATCTTTTACAGAGGCCGCGGGCGTTTTCGACTGCTGAAGCCGCCGGGCCTCCCTGTTAGGCTAAACCTGCGGCCTGTGCTGGCACAGGCCGCCAACGGCCCGAAGTTGACTTGAATTACATTTTCGTTTGTTCGCGTATTTGGGTCTTTAAAATGATTTGCGGCCTCTCCAACTGCAGAGAATTTTGGCCCTACCCCGGCGTTCTTGTCTCCGTCCCAGGCCGGGACCCTGCTGAGTCATTCTTGTCACCTGCAGGGGTCCCGGGGCAACCCCTCTCCACGATTGGCGAAGCTGGGGAGAGCTGCCCTAAGCTGACCCGGGATGGCTTGCTTTGAGCCCTGCTCTACCTTGGAACTTGGTAGCCCTGGAGGAGTGCGTTCGGGCGCGTGGGTGAGGAGAAAGTGGACTGCAAGGCCAGATGGGCCAGGAGCACAGGGTACGGGGTAGGGGTAGGTGGCCGAGATGCCTACGTGCATAGGGAACCTCAGTGTGCATCCAGACTCTGGGAGAGGCTCCCCCTGCAAAAGCACCCCGGAACATTTGCTGCCTTTATATTTTCCAAGTGCGACCATGGTGATTCTCAAGCGAAATTGTTCAGTTGCCCCTGTGATGCCCACTTTTCTGATTGGGAAACACACTCAGACGTTACTCTACTCGATGGCAGAACCAGTAATATTACCTTATATAGAAATTTATTGTGTGGTGCCTCTGCTTTCCAGTAGGTTACAATTCATTATTATAACACTCTGCCTTCGTGTCGGGCCTAAGAGACTAAAGCTGGGGCAGGGGCGGGCGGGGGAGGGGGGGCCGCGACTAGAAAGGGACGAGGGTTGGAAGGGCGTTTAAATAGTACAGTTTTCATATTCTAGAACAGTGGTTGGCAAAAGTTTTTCTGCAAGGGGCCAGGAGAGTAAATATTTCAGGCGTTGGAAGCAACTACTCAGTCAGCTCTGCCACCTTATAGTGAGAAAGCAGCCCCAGCCAATATGGATGAACCTGGATCTATTCCAATAAAACTTTATAGACACCGAAATTTCATATAAATAATTTTCACATCAATTTCACGTGCCACAAAATATTGATTTATTTTTCAACTACATCAACATGGAAAAATCATTCTTAGCTCGTGGGTCATACTAGAGCAGGTGGTAGGTTATATTTAGCCAGAGGACCCTAGTTTGCCCACCTTGTTCTAGAATAATTGTCTTATGGCTTTGCTTCAATGGGAACATCCTCATGTGCACGGCAAGAGAAGGCTTGGCGGACAATTTCCAGTCTCCCTTTAATCTATTTTACTTATATCTGATGGGTAGGCATGATTTCCAAAACTTATTACATGTGTAGAGGGTTGAAAGAAATCTTCCCAGACCATATGGCTTTAAAATCTTTATACCGTCCACCTGAGGGTCAGAGAGGGGCGTATGAAGCAGATATTTTGGGAGTTTCTGAAAATATTCAGGCACTATCATACACCTAATCCAAAAGTATCATGTACAACATATTTTATTAACTGGATTTTTTGTTGTTGTTAAGTAGAATCTGTCGATTCTGTTTCTCTAATTTTTTTGGTCTTTGGTTTTTCTGGCCAGGTATCTTTTTGCCTCAGTAATTAATGTTTCCCTTCAAATTGCTTAACCGTTAAGTTTTGCTTTTGTTTTTCACCCCAACTTTTTAGCTCCAGTCCTAATCTTTTCTCCCACTTTCTCTTTGTCTCCCACTCAACTAGGTCTGCTAAATGAGTAAGGCACCAACAGGTACATGCACAAAGTATGCTCTCTTACCGAAGATGCTCTGTTTAGGTAACTTTCTCTAAGACTGTTGACATCAAAGTGGCTGTATTGTCAGCTGCCACTTTCTCCATGCTTACAGTGTTTTACAGACTATTATACTTGTGTATAAACTGAAATGAGTTACACAGAACCGTACTGACCTTTACTATGTGTGATATAGTCTGATATTTTCTTTTGTTGGAGAAATATACAGATCACCCTATACATTGATTTTTGTGATCGCACTTAGTCACAACTTGAAGTTTGAAAAACAGGGACACTTGGATATTTTTGAAACCTTTAGCCAGTCCCTGGCTTTTATAAAATAGCAACACGCCCTCATCCACCCCCACAGGTAATCACATTCTAACCCCTTTACTCTATCTTCTTTTTTCTCATAGCGCTTATCACCACCTGACAAACGTTTGTTCATAGGTTATTCCCCCTACACTAAAAAACATAAATTGCAGGGTCTGTGTTTTGTTATATTCCCAACCTGGACCAGTGCTTACCACGTGAGGAAGCTCAGGCAGAGAATGGTGGTTTTTCGCCAAGGTCACATAGCTAGTGAGTGTTGGACTTGGAATTTGAATTCAATTGGCCTTATATTAAGACAGCAAAATGGATCCTATGTGATAGAATGAACTGTTTACCAAAAGAAACAAGAGAGGGAAATAATACCTCGATATTCTGTGTTCATAAGCAATCTTCACTCATTTTTGGTGAAAATCTTAGCCATTCAAAGAAATTGTGGAATACCTACTGTGTGTCATGCATTGTTCTGGGAACTGAAGATACCTGAAATAAGACATACAGAGCTCCTGCTCTGTATTCCTTTATTTTTGTACATATATCCCTTCTATTTTATACATTCTTTTATTGTTTTTTTTTCTTATTACAAAAACAAAGCTCGTCACAGAGAAATCTGAAAATCACACGAGCAAAAGGGAGCATAAAGAATACCAATTTCATCCAAATTGTTAGGAGCAGAAGAAGATACAGAAAATATTAATAACTATCATGCCTTGGTTACTGGTATTTTGAATGATGGTTATTTTGTTATTCATATGTTGCTCTATTTTAAAAACTTCTCCAGGGGCGCCTGGGTGGCTCAGTCGGTTGCGTCTGACTCTTGGTTTCTGCTCAACACGCTGATATCACAGTTTCATGAGGTCGAGCTCCACGTCGGTCACTGCACTGACAGCACAGAGCCTGCTTGGGATTCTCTCTTTCCTCTTTCTCTGCCTTTCCCCCAGCTTGTGTGCTCACTCTCTCTCTCTCTCAAAATAAATAAATATTTAAAAAAAAATCTCCAATGGACAGACATTACTCTTAAAAGCAGGGACCCCCCCCACATTTTAGAAAAAAAATATAAAAAATGGTTGACGAGTAATGCACACAAATGAATGGTCTTGGTGTGATAGAATTCTAACTAATTTCTCTTAAAATATTGTTTAATGCACTTGTGTAAGAGGACATTGAAGGAAAATTATTATAAAATAGAATACACTGTACTTGTTTGAACTTGTACTTTTGTTTTCATTTACTATTGTGATATTAGGTAAAGTGAAGTCATTGTTTTATACTTATAAATGTGTTAATATTTAACCTTTGTGGGTGTCCCTCTGGATTTCTGAAAGGCTAGCTTATCCCGTTGTACTGGCTGTTAATGTTAAGCAACATGAGCTCTGCATTGGTGACAGTGAGTAAAGGAAATGACCTAGACCAGAATCCCTGGGGCTTAGACTTAGAATCACTGGGGCGGAGTAAATAAATATTTGTCAAACGAAAAATATTGAATAGGAAACTCCTCCTGGTCTGTCCCAGTCCATAAGTAGTGATGACAAGACTTCACACATAGAACCTTGTTTTAGAAAAATTGCTTTGAGTATTCCACCCTAAGATCATTGTTCTTTTCTTCAACCTTTTAGTACACAATGCATTGTAATTTACAAGGAAAGACTGCTTCTGAAGTTCAAAATAGTGAAAATTGGTTGTAATTGCTGGCCATCATCCATTCTTCCTTCTCCAGGAAGTAGCATGCTAAATTTCTTTGACTGAGCTCCTCTTCCTCCTTCACACTTCTTACAGGCTGGTAGGATTGTTTATCAAGATACCCCACCGTGGGGGCACCTGGGTAGCTTAGTCAGTTAAGCATCCAACTCTTGATATCAGCTCAGGTCATGATCTCACGGTTTGTGAGATCAAGCTCCATGTTGGGGCCCCGATTTGATTGCCTGGGTGGCTCAGTCGCTTCAGCGTCTGACTCTTGGTTTCTGCTCTGCACTCACAGCACAGAGCCTGCTTGGGATTCTCTCTCTCTCTCTCTCTCTCTCTCTCTCTCTCTCTGTCCCTCCCCCACTTTGGAGAGCTCTCTCTCTCTCAAAATAAATAAACATTAAAAAAAAGATACCCCACTCTCAACCAGCCTAAGGGTAGGCACTTAACCCCAGTGGGGCCAGTCAGCCACACCCTTCCTGGAATGTGGATTCCATAGAGTCATGCTTGTAAATACCTCAAGGTGCCTTCCATTGGTTCCCACTTCCCAGATCTCTGGAATGGCTCTGGTTCTCACCTTTCCCAAATGGATTCCTTTGATTCTGTGAGTTCCTCATATCTTTCCATAGATTCCCTTTTTGCCTGAGGTAGCCTGAGTCCATTTGTTGCATGCAAACAGAATCCCCGATAGTCACCTAACCCTATCCCCTTCCAGCTCCAAGTCCTGAATTCAACCACAGATTCTCGTGAATAAGGAACGTGACCCTTATAGTTGGAAAGGAACTAGAAAAGATACTAAAAAGTTGGGGGGAAATTAAAAAAAAAAGTTGGCAACATTTTGTTTGCAATTGTGTAAAAGCTACAGAAGACAAAGCCATGCTAAGTATTTCAAAAAGCATATTCAATACGAAGAATTGAGTACATCGATGTTAGATGAAAGAGGGGATGACAAGGTAACCCAGATATTTGTCACTGCTTCCTGTGCCCCTAGGGCTGATATAGTGACTGCAAGCAGTTATCACGCTCAGGGCTGGGAGAACAAAAGGAAAGAAGTGGGGTTACCAGAATGGGGAGTGTGAAGGAGAGGTCTTGCTCTGGCTGGCTCTTGGACCTTTGGTGGAGGCACTCCACACAGCCCCAGATCAGATGTACTGTGGAGCTCAAGGTCAGACCACCAAGGAAGGGGTGGCCAGTGAGCATTGGTGCCTCTGTGGCGATCTGGTGTGGTATGCTGGGAAGATTGAAAGAGTCTGGAAAGAAAGAAGCTGGAGACTGGAGCTATGGAGGGAGGCTGTTCACAGAAGCCAGCAACCAGAGGTGCCTTCTTCCTTCCTGTCTCCCATCAGAACCTTCCATTGACAGAACCTAGTAGAAAGGCAACGGGCTTAGGAGTTTGGGAAAAGCAGTTTGCAGAGTCTCAGCCCTGGCATCACGCAGTAGAGTAAAAAAGGGTTAGTTTAGAGCTGAGAGATGGTGGCAGGTAAATAACCACGACAAAAGCATGCTCTGCTTTTAAGAGGATCAGTAGTGGTTTTTGAAAATAGAACTCCCTAGACAATTGGAAATTTTCAATATATCTGTGACTAAACGTAAATTGCATCATTAGTGTACTTTATGCCGAAAGACATAAAGGGCACAAATTTCAAACCTGTAACATGTTCTCTGGCCCTTAGTGATGGCATATGGATGTATCAGTTGGAAAATTTGTCTCCTAATACATATTTATGACGTACAAGAGGTACAGCAAGATTGTTCCTTTGATTATTACAAAGAGGAAACCAGCTTTGATGTAAACCTATCTTAGTCATCAAAAGGTCTATTATTATAAGGTCATTTACAAATTCCTATTGAGAATTGCTTTTCAAAATATGCTAGGAGAAAAGCCAGAGAAATTCATTATATCATTGAGAAGATACTTTATAATTTCACTTAAGGGAAATTACACATGCTTCAAAAGTATAGACTGATTAAGCCAACAGATTTTATTTTGAAAGTTTGCAAAATTACTAGTCTTCTAAGATTAATGAGTAGAAGAGGAAATTACTATACTAGTAGCAAAACAAAATGTTATATGAAAAATGCATCTATGAATGTTCATGGAAGCTTTATCTGTAATAGACAAAAGCTGAAATCAGCCTAGATGTCCCTCGACAGATGGAGAGTTCACCTGTGGCACATCCATACCACGGATTTCCACTCAGCAATAAAAGGAAAGAATCTACCGATAGACACAACTTGGACGAATCTCTAGGGAATTATGTTGCATGAGAAAGCCAATCACAGAAGATTATGTACCTTATGATTCCATTCATATGGCATTTCTGAAATGACAACATTTTAGGAATTGAGGAGAGATCACTAGTTGCCAGGGGTTAGGGATTGGGGGTGGGGGTTCAGGAATGTGATGTGAATGTGACTATAAAATGACAAAGTGTTGGGGCACCTGGGTGGTTCAGTTGGTTAAGCAGTTAAGCATCTGACTCTTATCTTGGCTCAGGTCATGATCTCATGGTTCCTGAGATCAAGCCCCAAGTTGGGCTCTGCGGTGACAGCAAGGAGCCTGCTTGGGATTCTCTCTCTCCTTCCCTCTCTTTCCCTCCCTCACTTGCACGCACGCGCGCGCACACACACACACACACACTCTCTCTCTCTCTTTTTCTTTTTTTTTTCTTTTTTTTTTTTAAATTTTTTTCAACGTTTTTATTTATTTTTGGGACAGAGAGAGACAGAGCATGAACGGGGGAGGGGCAGAGAGAGAGGGAGACACAGAATCGGAAACAGGCTCCAGGCTCTGAGCCATCAGCCCAGAGCCTGACGCGGGGCTCGAACTCACGGACCGCGAGATCGTGACCTGGCTGAAGTCGGACGCTTAACCGACTGCGCCACCCAGGCGCCCCTCTCTCTCTTTTTCAAAACAAATAAACTTAAAAATTGTTAATTAAAACTTAAAATTAAAAATGGTGTGCAGTAACAATAAAAAAACCTTAGCAATGCTTTCAGTCTTGTTCCATTTATTAACTGAGGAAAGACAATAGTTCCTACGTGTGTGATTTTTTAAAACATTTTAATTATGGACAACTGAAATACAAAAGAAAATAATTGAATGAACCCCCATGTGCACACCATCCAGCTTTGATAATTATCACTCATGGTCAAAGGTGTTTCGTCTGTACCCCCATCCACTCCTGCTATCCCTCATTATTTTGATGTACATATCACATCTCATATTATGTCATCTGTAAATATTTCTTTATGCATCTCTAAAATGTAAGAGTTCCTGGGGCGCCTGGGTGGCTCAGTCGGTTAAGCGTCTGACTTCGGCTCAGGTCATGATCTCGTGGTCTGTGAGTTTGAGCCCCGCATTGGGCTCTGGGCTGACAGCTCAGAGCCTGGAGCCTGCTTCGGGTTCTATGTCTCCCTCTCTCTGCCCCTCCCCCACTTATTCTCTCTCTCTCTCTCTCTCTCTCTCTCTCTCTCTGTCAAAAATAAATAAACCTTAAAAAAAAAAGTAAGAGTTCCTTTTTTTTTTTACCAAGGATGTTGTGTTATAGGGGTTTTACATTTTTTTTAATGTTTTATTTATGAGAGAGAGACAGAGTACAAGTGGGGAAGGGGCAGAGAGAGAGTGAGACACAGAATCCAAAGCAGGCTCCAGGCTCTGAGCTGTCAGCCCAGAGCCTGATGTGGGGCTTGAACTTGTGAACCACGAGATCATGACCTGAGCCGAAGTTGGATGCTTAACCGACTGAGCCACCCAGGTGCCCCAAGTTTTACATTTTTAAAAAGTAATTTCTATGCCCAACGTGGGGCTTGAACTCACAACCCCAAGATCAAGAGGCGTGTGCTCTACTGACAGAGGCAGCCAGGTAGCCAGGCACTCCAAGTTCCTTTTTTGAAAAACTTCAAAATAACAACAATACATTCTCACATACAAAAAAAATGTAGCTATTCCTTGATATCAATATCCAGCCAGCATTTATATTTATTGACTTTCTCTTAATAAAGGTGTATGCTTTAGCTTAATTTATGTACAATAAACTGCACCTATTTAGTTGAGTGTCTGACTCTTGGTTTCCATTCAGGTCATGATCTCATGGTCGTGGGATCGAGCTCCATGTCAGGATCTGTGCTGACAGTGTGGAGCCCGCTTGGGATTCTCTCTATGCCCTTCCACCACTCTCTCAAAATAAATAAACAAAATAATACTCTAATAAAAATTTTTAAAAATTTAAAAAAGAAATTAAAAAGTTAACATCATAGAAACGGAGAGTAGAAAAGTGGTTGCTATAAGCTGAGGGTGGGCGAAATAGGGAGAAGTTGGTCAAGGGTACAAACTTTCTGATATGAGATGAATGAGTTCTGAGGATCTAATGTACAACGTGGTTAATAACACTGTATTGTATATTTGAAATTTGCTAAGAGAGTAGAACTTAAATGTTCTCACCAAAAAAGTTAAAACGGTAAATATGTAATGAACATGTTAACTCGGCGTGGGGAAGTCCTTCCACAATGTATATGTATAGAATCACCCCACTGTACACTTTAAATAGTTTAAAATTTTGTCGATGATGCCTCAACAAAGTTTGGGGGAAAATGCTAGAAGACAACATAGGAGAAAATCTAGGTGACTTTGGACTTAGTGATGACCTCTTAGATGTAATACCAAAAGCATGATCCACGAAAGAAAAAACAAGTAACTTGGACTTCATTGTTCTATAAGCCTAAAACTGTTCAAAAACCTAATGTCTATTAATTAAAGTGTTATCCTCTGCAAGCCTCAGTTTCCTCATCTCAGAAGTGAGGAATTAGACTAGATCTCAGAATGAAATTTGGTCCTTGGAAGTAGTGATGAATGATCGCCACCACCTGCACTTCCTAGTGTGTACTTGAGGATCGTTCTAGCGATTGCACTGACAGATCAGTGGAGCCAGCATCACTTGCTGTGCGTGTTCTGGCAAAGAGACTCACGCAGAGGTTTCCTTTATCAAGTCTTTTTGGTGATTTTTTTTTATTGTAGAGAGAGCAAGTGGGGAAGAGGGAGAGAGAGAAAGAGAGGAAGAGAATCTAAAGCAGGCTCCATGCACAGCAGGGAGCCCCACATGGGGCTCGATTCCAGGACCCCGGGATCATGACCTGAGGTGAAATCAAGAATCAGATGCTGAACTGACTGAGTCACGCAGGTGCACTTTGGTGACTATTTATTTATTTATTTATTTGAAATTTTATTTTTTTTCAGATTTTCTGTTTATTCATTTATTTTTTTGCCATTTATTTATTTTTTTTATTTTTCATTATATGAAATTTGTTGTCAAATTGGTTTCCATACAACACCCAGTGCTCATCCCAAAAGGTGCCCTCCTCAATACCCATCACCCACCCTCCTCTCCCTCCCACTCCCCATCAACCCTCAGTTTGTTCTCAGTTTTTAACAGTCTCTTATGCTTTGGCTCTCTCCCACTCTAACCTCTCTCTCTCTCTCTTTTTTTTTTTTCCTTCCCCTCCTCCATGGGTTTCTGTTAAGTTTCTCAGGATCCACATAAGAGTGAAACCATATGGTATCTGTCTTTCTCTGTATGGCTTATTTCACTTAGCATCACACTCTCCAGTTCCATCCACGTTGCTACAAAGGGCCATATTTCGTTCTTTCTCACTGCCATGTAGTACTCCATTGTGTATATAAACCACAATTTCTTTATCCATTCATCAGTTGATGGGCATTTAGGCTCTTTCCACAATTTGGCTATTGTTGAGAGTGCTGCTATAAACATCGGGGTACAAGTGCCCCTATGCATCAGCACTCCTGTATCCCTTGGGTAAATTCCTAGCAGTGCTATTGCTGGGTCATAGGGTAGATCTATTTTTAATTTTTTGAGGAACCTCCACACTGTTTTCCAGAGTGGCTGCACCAATTTGCATTCCCACAAAGTGGAAGAGGGTTCCCGTTTCTCTACATCCTCTCCAGCATCTGTAGTCTCGTGATTTGTTCATTTTGGCCACTCTGACTGGCATGAGGTGATCTCTGAGTGTGGTTTTGATTTGTATTTCCCTGATGAGGAGCGACGTTGAGCATCTTTTCATGTGCCTGTTGGCCATCCGGATGTCTTCTTTAGAGAAGTGTCTATTCATGTTTTCTGCCCATTTCTTCACTGGGTTATTTGTTTTTCAGGTGTGGAGTTTGGTGAGCTCTTTATAGATTTTGGAGACTAGCCCTTTGTCCGATATGTCATTTGCAAATATCTTTTCCCATTCCGTTGGTTGCCTTTTAGTTTTGTTGGTTGTTTCCTTTGCTGTGCAGAAGCTTTTTATCTTCATGAGGTCCCAGTAATTCATTTTTGCTTTTAATTCCCTTGCCTTTGGGGATGTGTCGAGTAAGAGATTGCTACGGCTGAGGTCAGAGAGGTCTTTTCCTGCTTTGTCCTCTAGGGTTTTGATGGTTTCCTGTCTCACATTCAGGTCCTTTATCCATTTTGAGTTTGTTTTTGTGAATGGTGTGAGAAAGTGGTCTAGTTTCAACCTTCTGCATGTTGCTGTCCAATTCTCCCAGCACCATTTGTTAAAGAGACTGTCTTTTTTCCATTGGATGTTCGTTCCTGCTTTGTCAAAGATGAGTTGGCCATACGTTTGTGGGTCTAGTTCTGGGGTTTCTATTCTATTCCATTGGTCTACGTGTCTGTTTTTGTGCCAATACCATGCTGTCTTGATGATGACAGCTTTGTAGTAGAGGCTAAAGTCTGGGATTGTGATGCCTCCTGCTTTGGTCTTCTTCTTCAAAATTACTTTGGCTATTCGGGGCCTTTTGTGGTTCCATATGAATTTTAGAATTGCTTGTTCTAGTTTCGAGAAGAATGCTGGTGCAATTTTGATTGGGATTGCATTGAATGTGTAGATAGCTTTGGGTAGTATTGACATTTGGCAGTATTTATTCTTCCAATCCATGAGCAGGGAATGTCTTTCCATTTCTTTATATCTTCTTCAATTACCTTCATAAGCTTTCTATAGTTTTCAGCATACAGATCTTTTACATCTTTGGTTAGATTTATCCCTAGGTATTTTATGCTTCTTGGTGCAATTGTGAATGGGATAAGTTTCTTTATTTTTCTTTCTGTTGCTTCATTGTTAGTGTATAAGAATGCAACTGATTTCTGTACATTGATTTTGTATCCTGCAACTTTGCTGAATTCATGTATCAGTTCTAGCAGACTTTTGGTGGAGTCTATATGGTATAGATTTTCCATGTATAATATCATGTCATCTGCAAAAAGCGAAAGCTTGACTTCATCTTTGCCAATGGAACACAACAAGAACGCGAAATTAAGTATCAGTTGTATAAATTGTAGATTGTCTGTGGATGTACTACACCACCATTAAAAATGATGATATAAGTTCTAGCTCAGTGGTTCTCAACCTGGGGCGGTTTTGCCTCCCAAGGGACATTTGGCAACGTCCAGAGACATTTTTGGATTGTCATGACTGGGGGAGGGGAGTGCTACTGACATCTAGTGGGTACAGCCCAGGGCTGCTAATTCCCATCCTACAGTGCACAGGACAGCCCCCAATGCAAAGAATAGTCCCCAAATATCAGTAGTGCTAAGGTTGACAGACCCTAGTCTAACCAAATGTCTGTATCTCTGTGGAAGCTTTACCTCCTTCCTACATATCTGTAACTAACTGTTTTTGAAGCATTTTCTCTCTTCCTCATACTTGGAATAGAGATATTTATGTTCATGTCTTATTTTCCTTTCTAGGTAGAAAGTTCCTTTTCACAGACGGGATATGTGCCTGGTTCATCTCACTATAAACCAGCAACCAGACCACTTTATGCCTTGTAATTGTTTAATAAATATTTGTTGAATTATTACATAAGAAAAAGATATCATGACTCTGTAATTATTGAAATGGAAAGATGCTTGCAATATATTTAACGGGGAAAAAAAGGTTACAAAATGGTATGAGTGATCTCCAGATTAAGTGCAATTCCTATCCAATCTTAGCAAACTTCTTTGCAGAAATTGATAAGCTGACCCTCAAATGCAGATGGAAGGAAGGCCAAGGGAACTGGAAAAGCCAAAACAATCGTGAACAAAGTTGAAAGACTCACACTGCAGAACTCTCAGAATAAATTATAGGACTACATCTTTGTGGCCTTGACTTAGGCAATTTCTTAGATATGATATCAAAAGTACAAGTGACAAAAGATAAACTGGACTTCATCAAAATCAAAAACTTCTGTGCTAATGATACCATAATGACAGGGGAAAGACCACCCAATGAATGTGAAAAAAAAATTGGAAATCATATATCTGATAAATGTATCCAGACTATACAAAGGACCCTTACAGCTCAATAACAAGAGAAAACCCAATTTTCAAAACGGGCAAAGGATCTCAATAGACATTTCTCGAATAAAGATGCATAAATGGCTGACGTAGGGGAAGAAAAAAAAATTTCCCTCTGCCCTTCTGAATTTTCTACCAGGGCCCCTGTAACAAAAGACAGATTAGCAAGAGAAAAGCATACAAATTTATTTAATATAGGTTTCATGTGACACAAATGCTTTTGTAAGGAAACACAGACCTGAAGAAGCAGTTAAACCCGAGTACTTTTATGCTAGGTTTGATGAAAAATGGACAATCGTGGAAAACTGTGATGAAACAAAAAAGGTATGAATGTTCTGTCACCAACAGGCACGTGAGGAGGAAAATAGAAATAAAACCACAAGATGCCACTTCACACCCCCAAGAAGGGCTGGCTTTGTTCATATTAGCCAAAAAGTAGAAACAACCAAATGCCCATCAATCGATGAATGGATAAATAAAACGTGGTATCTATGCAATGGAGTATTATTTGGCAGTAAAAACAAATGAAGGCTCTCTGTGTCTTACACCATGGATGAACCCTGAAAGTACTATGATAAGTGAAAGAAGCAAGCTTCTCTTTATTTAAAATTTTTTTAAATGTTTATTTGTTTTTGAAGGAGAGAAAGAGTGTGAGTGGGGGAGGGGCAGAGAGAGAGAGAGAGAGAGAGAGAGAGGGGGGGGGGACCCAGAATCCGAAGCAGGCTCCACGCTCTGAGCTGTCAGCACAGAGCCTGATGTGGGGCTCGAACCCACAGAGATGTGAGATCATGACCTGAGTCGAAGTTGGATGCTTAACTGACTGAGCCACCCAGGCGCCCCTGTATGCTTCTCTTTATATGAAATGTCTAGAATAGGCAAATCCATTAGAGACACAAAGTAGGTTAGTGACTGCCCAGATTTGAAAGGTTTGGGAGGAAGTGGGGAGTGAGTGTTAA